>NC_141903.1:23962500-24618500 GCF_057802395.1 Ceratotherium simum simum
ATGTGTCTCTAACTGAGCTATTTGACAAACTTACCTATCTGGAACGTAACAGAAAAGAACCAGAAAATGTGCAGAGAAAATGCACAGGGTCATAGGATGATCATTGTAGTACACATTTGATTTATTGAGGGCTTATTATGGGCCAGGCATCGTACTAAATGCTTTACATGCTTTATTTCATTTAATACTCACATCCTTATTTAGTTGTCATGTTATTACTATTTCCATTTCACAGACAAATACATAACTTGCCTAAGGTTCTAACCCAGCTCTGTGTGACTACAGTCCATGTACATAACCACTGTGCTTACCAGCTTTCCAAAGATGCGATACTGTATGCATTGACAAGCGCCCTCCAGTGCTCACTTAGGTCTCCCCCCCCAGTCCTTTTAATACTTTTACTTTGTACACAGCTGTAATACCTAAGGATCTCCCTTCTCCAAGCCTACAGCAGAGCAAAGGCAGCAAATGAGAAAAGCCGCATCATAGGCCATTTCATAAGATGCTAATTTATAACTTGATTGTAAGGGAAGGGCCAAAGTAGTTTTCTTTCTTTTTTCCTTCCTTCCTTCCTTCCTCCCTCCCTCCCTTCCTTCCTTCCTCCCTTCTTCCTTCCTTCCTTCTCTTCTTTCAGGAGACAAAAATGATGGTGCTAGAAGGATGGTAGCATGGGCTATTCTGGATCTGTCAAACTGCCCTATATGTGCCCTCCAGAAGATTCACTCTATTGTAACCCAACGCTGTTGATAATGATAATGACAGAATCCTCAACAAAAGGTTATGTTTAACTTCAAAACAGAAGTTAAAGAGATATGAATTTGATTTTAAAACATTCCCTTCTAAAAATATTATATCAAAATAAAAGCCAAGAGCTTAATAAGAACTCATATCTAGAAAATCCAGGGTCCTGGATAGCAGGAGCTATCTGCTAGACTAGCAGTAGTTTCTAGACATCTAGACTTCATGGATAAGAAAAAAGAGTAAAATAGATGTGGGAGAACCAGTATAGGTATGTGTTAAATGTTACTTTTGCTAAGTAAAAATGTTTAAAGGGAGCAACTGTCCTCTCTCATCACCTTCCCCTGACTGAATTTAAGCACACTTGAAGAAGCAAAGAAATAGTAAGGACAACATTTCAGAATAAAGGGAAGTCCTTTAGGTTGAATGAATTTAGACACATTATTTTTATTTTCCTCTATAATTTAAATAAAAAACAGGACTGCAAGAATCATTAGCAAGGACTTTATAAAGGGCTCAAATACTGATGGTTATAACAATCACCTATTTGATTAAACGAATTCCTAGTACAACTTTTCTTATGCCAAGTTCTGTGCTTGGTCCTGAGCAAAGCGAACAAACAAAAAAGAATTGGGGATGGTTCTAATTCAGCAGAGTAAGAGTTATCCGAAAAGTCGTAGATTCAGACAGGTGTTCACCGTGAGGGAGGTGGTGGTCCTGGATCATCAGAGCATGCAGCTAGGCCTGTAATCACCGGCATGGTGACGTGCATGGCATTTATTCCCCAAGAGGGCCAATGAGCCCTCAAACCCTCAACTAAGTCCTGACCTTCAGCTACAGGAGCTGATGGGTCCAGGGGAGCACCCGAATCAATGAATTATCTTTGGAAGCCTTCGGAAGGGAGGAATTGGAGCCCTGGGAAGAAAGTCTGTAGGATGACACTATACTCATTAAAGCTCAATGTATTCAACCTTGCCACTGTAAAGAAGCTTGATTATTATATACTTGCAAGGCAATTAAAGTTTGGAAAAAGCAGCCAAGGGAGATATCTTAGATGGTTTTAGTTGGCCCCCAACCCTTAGAAAGGCTAAGGACTGAATTCTGGGCTTCAGTTCTGAAGCAATTGACCACTCTTCCACTCTTTCCTTCAAAACCTTGAATTCAAGCATCTGAGGAGTGTTGGATGAAACAACCCTTGGAGTTTACATCCAGCCTGCAATGATATGCTTTGCCTCTCCTCCCCCAACGGAAGCTTCAGTTTTCATCAGACTAGGCTGCTAGGCATCCTATTCTCTTTCAACCAGTGTGTTTCCTCTTGCTTCTGTGTTCTCACATTTTGCTGTTCTGCATAACTTCTTTCCCAGCACCTGGTTACCCTGCAATGCTGCCCATGTTTTCCTTGATTTTTTCCTTTGACATTTGATTTTTCATTGACCCTTCCTTTACACTTCCCTGACACCTAGCAGTCAGTTTATTGCCCTGCTTACTATTGTTTCAGGTGCCTTAGTTTTTAACTTGATTATAAAGCCTTTGGAGTAAAGAGTTGATGTCTTTGGGTCAACTCCCCAAATATTTATGAGGGTCAATTAAGTGTCAAGTACTTCATAGGAATAAAGAATCGAACAAGTTTTAAACTTCATCCTTCAAGAAATGTTCAGTCTAGTGTAGGAGGCAGAAAAGCTTCTCAGTAGTTCATGTAAGACTGTACCTGATTTTAAACTAAAGGGTGATGGAAGCACCAAAAAAGGAGAGACGTTAATTCCGATAGTGGGTGAGAGTTAGAAAACCTTCAGGGAGTGCTGTGTGAAAAAAGAAAAGTGGAATCAGCAGCCTAGAGCTAGGAAGCGCAGGGCCCGGGGAGTGGGGACATGGTGAGGGAGACTTTAGGAGATGAGGTTACAACAGCTGACCAAGTCCAAATCGTAAACATCCTTGAACGCTATGCTAAGAGGTCAACACTTTACCTGTAAGCAAAGTAAATAAGGACGGCGTTTAAGCAGAGAGAGGCCTCAGACCAGCAGCTCATCTATACTCAGCAGTCAGTCCTGAGTAAATATGTATCAATTAATTAACCAATATAATGACTTCTATGAGAGGAACAGACAACATCAAAAGTTTTAACCCTGGATCCAGGGATAATGGGGATAATGGCTAACTGCAAAGTAAACAGGGCTCACGTGGAAACTTGGAATTGGTTGTCTGTGGAAGAGGAATTAGATTTATTCTCTGAGATGCTGGAGGGCAGAATTAGAACAGAGAGATGAAGCCACAGGGACAGATTGCTGGCTCAATATGATGGCACACTTTGGAGCTCTTAGAGCTCTCTGGGAATTGCTATTTGAAAAGCGGAATTTGGTGGTTCATTGTTGGTGGGACAACTGATTGTCAGGAAAGACATAGAGAGAATTCAGGAACTAGGTAAAAAGTTGGGATTAAATCAGTGGTTCCCAAAAGGCTGATCCAATGAGCCAGGCCAATATGTGATGAAGTTTTCACTTATTAATGGGAAAAAGAGGAAAGATACGAGTTGTATAGTGAGTTTTCAGAAAGCTGAACTTTTCCATCTAAAGGACTGTGCTTTATGTGCAATTGATTATTTCCTTCCTTCTCTTTTAGTGTTAACACATTTCTTCTCTTATTAAATGATGCTGATGAGAGATGGTAATTTTTTGTTTTGTTTCTTTTAATATCTTTCCTTAGTAGGATAAAACATTGTCAAGTGTCCCCACCCCACGGGCCATGTTGTATTGGCCCGTGACATCTCTGGTCTGGGAACCACTGGCCTTCTAGGACAAGAGACTTCAAGGCGCTCACCATCTGCCCTCAAGAAGGGGGAGTGCAGCGACCGATGAGTGAGGTTTAAAGACATTTAGGGGGGACTATGAAGGGTAGGAATTTCCTTGCTCTGGATTAAAGGTCAGTGTATAATGAGCACGGTCATTCTAAGTCTTCCTTCTATGGGGCTCCAGCCTTCCCTCCATGGAGGCTCCACCTCCAAGGCCCAGGTGCTCCCTCTGTGAAGAAGGTCCAGCCACCTACTTTCTCCCTGAGCTGGCTAGGCCGCAGCAGCCCCTTCTACATAGGCCCTTGGAGGATGAGGAAATTACTTCTGCTGAGGGTCTTGGGGAGACACCTTCTTTGGGTGAGTGTTTCTGCTCCTTTGCTAAGGCCAAACTGGGGTCATTTTGCTGTGAGTGAGAGCCAGAGCCTCAGCAAGAACCAAAGCTTGTTTGGCCTGCCATGCCTGAGGGGAAGGGTGGTTGAGCCTAGGACAGGACTGGGTGTTTGTGGACCTGGCGCCTGGTCAGTGCTCTCTTAATCATTTCCCTTTTGGACAATGGTCTCAAAGCCTCCTTCTGACTTCAGTTCAGTCTATGACATTGTCAGTGTGGATTATTCCAAGGTCAACACTGTCACTGACTAGGCAGAAAGCTAAGCGTCCAAAGGACTGTGCTGGCCCAGTAGCTTGGGATGGTGGGTAAAGTGGGAGGGGTTAAACAATGACCAAGCAGAAGGAAATAAAGAGTCAGTGGGGTTGTATCAGGAGACTCAATTAAAATGCAGACATCCCAAGTCTCCTTAAGGAATACAGGTAGGGTCAAAGTGTCCTTCACCTGTGACCATTTCAGATGGTTCTTCCCTCTTGAGTATACTCAAGGAACAGACAGTTCTGTTATCTTAGGAGAAGGAATGTTGGTCAGGCAGTGAGTCAGCCAGAAGACAGAAGTTTTGCTTTTGGTTTCTGACTCCACAAAATAACAAAGGAATTGGTTAAAAAATAATCAAAAGACAGATACTGAGCACTCTCTTAATCTCTCCACTCTAGGGTGGAGGAAAGAGCCTGAAGGCCTGATTTGAGTCCCTCATTCATCTCTGATCAAGTTATATGGCAAGTCCTGTAATTTTATCTAGGGTGACCAACTGGTCCCAGTTTTTCTGAGACTTTCCTGGTTTCAGCACTGAAAGTCCCACATCCTGGGAATTCCCTTAATCCTGCGCAAACCAGGACCGTTGGCCACCCTGACTAAACCTCAGTTTTCCCATTTGTAAAGTGGGAATAATTACATGCTCTTGCTCTAGCTGCTTATAGTGTGAGCGTCAAATGAGGTGACAGATATGAAAATGCTTTGAGTAATTCTGGACAAATGCAGGTGCCTGGATTGGAAGTGCCACTAAAGCCACACCTCTGTGTACTGGCATATGGTCTATCTGGCACACTTTGCCACCTTGTGGAGCCCTATTTATCTTACAAGCGTCTAACGTATGTTGTTCTATGCAAATCCTCCTGCAATGACCAGGCGGAATGGATCAGGCCTTCCTTTTTGTCTCGCTCTACTTGCGTGTCCTGTAGCAGCAAACTCATCCATCCATTATTCATCATCTGCTCCTCCAAGCCGACTGAGAGCTCTGTAATGGGAGGAAACTCAGCACAATAGCTAACAGAGTAGCTGCTTGATAAATGTTTGTTGAATGAAGGAGTGATTTAAATTTCTGAGATGTATGTTGTACTATAGGGGTTACTGGAACCCCCAGAAACTGCACACTAGTTTTACATGTGTGATACGTATATTTCTGGCCCTGTAACTTTCTTTAGGGTCCTATGGCGAAAATCATGTAATTCAGTGCAGAAAGCCCCATGGGGGCCTGAAGTCTGGCCTCTCCAGCAGGGATTCTACAGACAAAGCATTTCGGAGTTTGATCCCCATAAGTTCATTTGCAGCTCACAGTAAACCACATCTGGTCCTGTAATGCAGAACAATTTGCCTGCAGCAACAGGCACACAGGTCTGTGTCAGACACCTCGGAGATGCTTGACAAAAGATAACGGAGGGGATGAATGAAAGTCTCCCCACAATTAATGGAGGGAGTGGAAACACCAATCAGGACGAGAGCCAGCACACTGGTCTCATCTCAGCCACCTCTGGTGCAATGAAAGGAAGAAAAGCCAGGCGAATTCTAAGGACTGGCCACTGAAAGACAGATGTCAGCGTGAACGGAATGCTGGGCAGGCCAGCAGGACCATTATTTTCTTGTGGACTTTAAAATACACAGGGTCGTAACATTGGAGAACTACCTCTCCCAGTGATAGAGAATAGCTCCTGAGGAAGAGAGGAAAACTCATCTCCCAGGTCTCCCATCCCTGGGCTGAGCCCGTCTCCAGCTCTCACTCTTTCTTCTCCCCACCTCCCTCTTTCTGCTGCCCGCTCCAGCCCCTCATCTCTGGTTTCAGCAGCTCCACTTGTATCTGTCTTTGATGATGAGATTTCAGGAGAGAGTTTGTTCAGGAAATGATTCCCTGCTGAAAATGGCAATAATAAAAATTTTAAAAGAATGCCTGAATTACACCCCCTTCACTCTTATACTGTATGCTTGCTGTGTCTTTTACCCAAAACACCTTTCTCCCTATCTTGCTTGTAGATATTTCTCCCCACTGGTTTAAAGCCCTGTTCAGGGACTGCTGCCTCCTCCTGGAGGCCTTCGTAAAATTCTCACCTTCAGGAAGGGCAAGATATTTATCACTACTTTTTTCCTGTGTTTTCCCCGTGTCTTGTTTATCTATTTATCCATCTATTGATCAATCTCTCTATCTTTACAGTACTTCTTCTTTTCTTGGTATTAGTGTTAGTTGTTACTGTGTTGTGTCATCTCTTTTTCCCTCTCTCAACTGTGACCACTACCCAAAAATTTGAATAGTTCACACAAAAATTGAGGTTTCCAGTTTCTTTTGAAAAACCAGAAGATCTGGTAACATTCCCACATGGCAATATTAGAGCAGAACTGAGTGGAGGCTGTCCCCTCTAGACAGACATATACTCTTTTGTTCACTAAGTCCTCATCGTTTCCTATGATCTCCCGGAGACTGTCAGTTTTCTGTTTATAGCATAGTGTAGTGGATAAGAGCATAGGCTCTGAAGCGGGACGGCCTGGTTCAAATTCTGGCTCTGCCACTTACTAACTGTGTGACTTTAACAATTTAGTTAACCTCTCTCTGTGCCACTGATTCATTAACTGTAAAATGAGATTCTTAATAGTACTTACTTCATTGAGTTCTTATGAGGACTACATGAATTAGGGAATGCATATGAGGACTTAGAGAGTCTTTCCATATAGCAAATGCTCAATAAATATTACCGATAATTATTATTTACCATCGCGTTTGCACTGTGGCTTTATTTCTTAGAGTAGAGGAAGGATTGCCTGTATGCATGACTCTACTAAAAATGAGGAAGCCACATACGGGTTTACCTCTGCTCTGTTTCACTCATTTTCTTTACCTGGCCCCTGGGGCATTTGAAGTTGTAGTCCCTGCATTAGATGATGAATCTTGGGAGTGCCAATGTTATAACGTATTCATCTTTGCTTTCCTTAAGAGTACTTACTTTAGTGCTTTGAAAATACTATTCTTGGAACGTTGGTAGAATTAGATTGCATGATCATGGTCATGTACTCCCATGCTGTCTTTAGGGTATCCACTAGCAATGGCCAGAGACCCAGGGGTTAAGGGTTAGTTGATGTAATTTGTGTTATATGACCTATACAGCAGGATTGTCTTTCCTGGTTCTCATGAATCAGACAGTCACATCAACTCGTTTGATAATGTGCTTATAGTCACCACGTACATGGAAATTGGCTGGGAGGAACCAGTCCACGTGACAAGCAGTCAATAGGAGTTCCCTACATGCTAAATTTTCTGTTAGGTTCTGTGGGACAGCTGGCCCTTGCTTCACTGAACTGTGCCTTGAAGTATAGGTGGAGAGAAGAAAGAAGCAGTAAGAGGAAAGATATTAGAGTAGGGAAAAGTTGTGTTTGTGAGCCACAAGGAGACTTGACTAGTGCTATGGATTTTTTTTTAACACTCTTCCAGAGGAATAAATTTCATTCCCATGGGATTAGAGAATGTGATTAAGAGGTCATTATGTTCTTTTTCTGCTAGATGTTTGTGCTGAGGAGAGATGAATAATATATGTCAATTTCCCCGCCTGACTTGCTCTTGTTTGGAGACTGTCGGTTTACCACCTTCATCCAGTTAGGAGGAAGTTGACTCCCGTGGTTGGAGATTCACCTGGGCCTTTGCCCCTTTCCCTGCTGAGGAAGAGGCTGATTAGATATGATTATGGAGCCGTGATCTCAGCCCATAGGCCATTCATAAAATGTGACTGGAACAGATGGCTCAGAATTTCTCTGCAAGGGCTCAACTCAGAGCTATTCCTTCCCCCTTTCTTTCTACCTGCCATCAGAGACCAGGCTTCGCTCAGGAGCTTTTGACTGTCAGACATGGATGGAAGCAATGTGGCTATTAGCTGAACACTTGGGGCACCGAGTGTAAAAGAGAATGAAACCACACATTTGAACATTCATGTCTCGATATCCTGAAATTTCTGCCTCATTGCAATGGAAAGAAGCTGAGAGTGGTCTGGCCCAGAGAAGGCAATCACCACTTTTTTGGGTCAGATCCCCAAACTAACAGAGTAGATGGTGAGTGCCGAGGGAAAAGCAGAAAGGGAAGGGAGAAGAGGAGGAGGAGAGGGGATTAATATTCAAGAACTCCTTACGCACCATGGGCTCTTCATAAGTGACTTCACTTATTTCCAAGACAATCCTGCGAAGCTTATAGCAGGATCCCCATTTGGAAGATGAGAAAACTAAGCCTCAGAGAGATGAAATAATGATAGTTGATACTTCTTAGTCACTTTAGTATGAACCAGGCACTGTGCTAAGCACTTTGTATTATCTCACTTAATCATTTAACAACCACTGAAGTAATGCTAGTGTTACCCTCAGTTGTTATATTCGGGGAAACTGAGGCTTAGGGAGGTGAAGTAACTTGTCTGAGAGACTTTTGTCATTAACTAGTAGACCTGGGATTCATACTCAGCCCTGACTTCAGAGCCCTAATGATCAGTCGATGGTCCATACTGTTGCTTGCTACTTTCCCAGGATCACGGGATGTAAATGTGGGAGACAGGCTTTGAATGAGGGTCTGATCAACACCAAAGCACACTTGCTTCCCACACTTGCAAGCCCCGAGTGGCAGAGCTGGGCCAGGTATCTACACCCTATCCCTCTTGGTCTGCCTTTGTATTAGAGTAGCTGCCTCCTTAGAAAAGGCAAAAGACTGGGAAAATCTGAAATAAAGTTGCTGATGAGAGGGAGAGAAAAAAAAAAAAAAGAGATGCTATTTTTGACAGCAACAGTCTCTTAAAAGAAAGCAACGTACAATTTGTATATCAGCGGGAGAAAGCAGAGCTTCGACTGGAAAATCACAGCCGGCGCTGGGCTGCTGTTCTCCCCGCGGTAAAGGCCATCCATTTCCCGTGTGGTTCATCTCCCCAGATGCATCCCTGCCACCTTGCTCTCACCACCTTCCCCCTCTCTCTCTCCTTAATGTGTTGCTCTGCTGTTTGCAAGATTCTCAACCAGGCAGGATAAAAACGGAGCCCTAACAGGAGTAAGCGCGCGTTGTCTTTGCCTCTTCACCAGGATCCTCCAAAATAAATATGCAGCGTGGAGCTCTGGCCTCGCCTAGAGCTTCGAGAAGGAATGCTTTGGCTGTAGAGGCCACCCTGCGTCTCATTTCCCCTCCTGTTTTAAGGATGCCACCTTAAAAGGTAGCAAAGGCAGTGAGGGGTGCCTCCCTTAGCAGAGAGGTGGGGATGTGGAAAGAACGGGGGTTTCAGAGTCGGGGTTTTTTTCTTGAAATCCATCTCACAAATCATTCTGAGAACCTGGGCAAAGTGTCTCCTCTCTGAATCTTAGTTTCCTAACCTGAGAAAGGGAAATGGTAATACCTAAGTCAAAAGGTGGGGGTAAGATGAATGCTTGAACATGCCTAGGGTGCTGAATGCATATGCACTGCCCAGCACACAGTAGGTGTGAAATGAATGCAACTCTCTTCTTCTCGCCCCTCCACACTTACAATGCAATCACTCTAAAATGATCTGCTTTTCATTGTTGAAAGGAATAAAAAGCACTATAGAGTTTTGGGAAGCATAAAAATTCTTTGGGGTGTTTTTGGTTCAGTCTGTCACGGGCAAGCAGGGAACCTTACACGCATTGGATGTGCCCTTTTCCATTTTTAGGTGTAGGGTAGTGACGTCAATCTGTGGATGGTCCCGATCCTGGGGAGAAGGATGTGGGTGCCCCACATGCAAATGGTGCAGAAGGGAGGCAAGGATTCCCTAGGGAATTCAGGCCAAGCAGACAGCCAGCGACTTCCCTTTGTGGAATCTCAGTGTTCTTATTTGTAAACTGGTTGGGCAGGGCTAAAACGAATGGTATGTGTGTGTGTGTGTAGGGGTGAGGTGGAGGGGAGTCAATGATCTTTAGTCTCTGAATAATCATTCCTTCCTCACAATTTTCCTCCTTACATCCATTCTTGTTAATGGTTGAGAAGAGATCCTGGACTCAGGTTGCCTGGGTTGATAATCCAGCTCTCCAATTTCCATGCCAGATAATCTCGGGCAAGTTCTGTACCCTCTCTATGCCTCAGTTTCCCAAATTGTACAATCCAGATGGAAACAATACTACCTTCACAAGGTTGTTGTTAGGATTACATAAGCTCATGCACATCAAATACTTCATAGAAGTGCCTGGGATGAGTCAGAGCTGGAAAAGTGTTAACAATTGGTCTTATCATCACCGCGGAAATGCTAAATCAAGCCTTGTCATCCCCGTCCCCACCCTGCGTGGACTTTTGCACTGGGCTACTGTGCCAGTCTCCTAGGAGGCTTTCTGGATACTCTCTATGATCCATCCCACATGTCGTGACCTGAGAAGCTTCTGTGTTGATGCAGCTCTCTGTTGGCAAACCTCCAGTCTCTATTCAAACACACACACACACAGTCTTTCTCTTTCTGCCTCCCTCCATCTCTTTGTCCCTCCCTCCCTTTTTTTCTCTCCCTTTTTATCTCCCCATTCCCTCCCTCTCTTCCTTTCTCTCCAGCTCTTCTGAGGATGCAGGTGAATCCAGCCTCTCCTCTCAGAGAGCTTGGTCTCTGATCAGGCCTGACCTGGGTCACAGAGTTCATGGGGTTACCATGACAACGAACATCCCTGGCTACCCATCAGGAGGCAAGGACCAATTGAAAGGGACTGTCATTTCTCTGGGACATACTGTATTTATTCTCAGCAGTGGGCCCTGCACCAGTACTACACTATGGGGGAGGGAGGGAGGAAGGGAGAAAAAGAAATCTCAGGGTTTTATTTTTTTAGTGTGTTCTCTGTGGGGGAGGACCACAAATTGTTCTCAGAGAAAGACATTCTATTTCTAATGCAGCCAGTGTGGGGGGGAGGCTGGGGCTCGTGTGAATTTCTGAAGAACATAGTTGGTTTCACAAAGAAGGAAAAAATAAGTTATTTGGCTCAAAAGTGACTTTTTGGTAGGTCTAATAGGAGGATTGGGGTGAAGAATTAACATTAATGAGTACTCTCTGTGACAAACACTTTATGCTAGTTCATCAAAACTCAGAGCAACTGCAATGAATTATTATTGTTCCAATTTTACAGAAAAGAAAACAGAGGCTCATAAAGTTATAGTGACTTACCAAGCTAGGTCAAACTGCTGGTAAGGTAATGGCCCTTGAACTTGAATTGAAGTTGTTTGACTCCACGTATGGTGTTTTTGACATCATTCAGTGCAGTTTTCCTGTCACGCTCCCATCATATTCATCTTCCTTCTCTTTCCCAGCTGCTGCCTCCTGAGACCACTTCTACGTCTTTCTTCCCTGAGCTCTAGCCCTGTTTCCCAAAGTGGACTGCTGTCTAGCTATAACAGAATCACCTGGGAGACTTATTAAAATTGCACATTCCTGGATCCCCCTGAACCTGTAGAATCAGAAATCTCAGGAATTACAGTCTAGAAAGGGGCATTTCAACCAGCTTGTCTAGATAATTTTGATACATACTGAAGATAGGGAATGGTTCTTTAGAGCAATAGATTCAACACCGCACAAAACGGCACATGCTTCTTTGTTTCCCAATTACATTTGGGGTCAATGCGATTCTCTACAAGAGAACTTGCTTAATGGCCTTCTGTAACACTCAGATCACTGTTAGGCAAAAAACAGATGTTCAAGAAATGCCCACTGAACCAGCTGAAAGATATAATCATGTCACATGGTCCCAGTGTGGAGGGGGCAACCAGAAGACCCTCCTATCCTGGAAGTGAGAATGCTCCCCACAAAACCTTGTGATATTTCTCCCTGAGTCTGGCTTTAACCTCTGTCCTTTAGCCAGATGCCAATTCTTAGTAGACATTTCCCAGCATAGGGTTGTGTGAAGGGAGAAAAATATATTCAATAGGAATGCCAGTGAAACTAAAATGTTGATGAGCAATCTTGAACTTAAGTCCGATTAAAAAAACCAGACACAGGCAAGATACAGTTAGTGCAGAAGGCAGAGAGAAAAGGTGATTGGTAGCCCCCATTCTTGCTTGTATGCCAGAAGTTCTGTGCCATTCCCCCCAATGCCTTTCTGAACCTTCCAGGCACCCCAGAGGCAAAATTGAGGAGGTGACAGTAATTTTGTTTGGGAGGTAACTCCACATCTGCCCATTTCCTGTCTTTGCCAGAATCCCTGTACCTGGTCAGGCCTTAGGAGCATAAAAGTCCCAGAAAGCTCACATAACAGACTTCTTTCCCCAACTACCAAGTCTTAAAGGTTATGACTGGTGATGAACACAGAGCCCACCACTTCTTCCATCTGTCCACACCCCATTATGATCTGTAACCACATTCATTATCTCCTACCAAGATGACCACAATAGCTTTCTAAATGACCTCTCTGCTTGTGATTCTCCTCTCTCTGATTCATGTTGCAAACCACTGCCAGGAAAACCTTCGGGAGCCTGTCTGATCCATGACGCCTCCAAGTCAATGGCTTTCGATGGCTCCTATTGACATCGAATCAAAAATACAGAGACATTTGAAATCCTTCACAGTATGACCACAACCAATCACTCCTACTTATTAATGAATTCTCTAGTTAAAGTGGACCCCTTGTTGTTCCTGAAAACAAGCTCTATGTTTTCTCACCTCTGCTCACTCTGTTCCCTCCATCTGGAGCACCCTCTCCACACTTCTCATCTATCACAATTTTTTTAAGGCCTATCTTGAATGTTACCTCTACCACAAAACCTTTGTAAATTCTTCCATTCAAATGTTGACTGTCCTCCTTTTGAGTGTTTCTGACTCTCTTATGTCATTGGATAGAATAATAGGTATCTATGCAATTCTGCTCATGAGCTGAACTTGATTATGCAACATTTAGGGGCTGGGATTGCAACTTGCTCACCACCACTCCCTGAAGCGTTGTGCACAGTGCTAGGTGTGGAGAAGATATTCAGAAAGGAATCTGTGAAGCTGAATGGGCAGTAAAGGGAGTGGGTGTCAGACCTTCCCAGGGGCCCATTAAACTGCAGGAGGAAGCTGCACGGTGTTCCTGTCCCCTTGGCCCATACGTCTGGCATGGACAAGACACATGACAGAAGACAAACATGTCATGATCACAGAGACTGGAGAAGACTCCATATAACCACAGTCACAGTTAAAGACCAGACTTTGGCCAATGTCCTACTTAGGGTATAACTCTTAGCAAATCCATTAAACTCCTGGTAGATGGTTTGTGAAGGAAAATCATTAGTTGAGATTTTAACTTGGGCCAATCTTGTATGGATCCCTTCTTGGGTTGGTAAAACATGGGCCATGCCCCCTTACTTAGGAAATTTGAACACATCATCTCTAACTGAAGGGAGTAGTCATCATAATAAAGCAAAGAGACTGCAGTTCAGACCAGCAGATGCATTTAGTTGGCAACAAAAGGGCCAATAGATCATAATTAGTGGATTTACCAATTGCCTTTCCCTAGGGACCGGCATTGGCTTTGCAGGTCTTTATCCACAACGTAAGGGCTTCGGAAACATAACTCAGCCCCTTGCCCAACCCCAAACATGCAGTGATATCCAACAAACAGCATCTGTTTCAAAGAAACACCACCTGTCCAAATGGAAAATCAAGCATCGAACCACCTCGCTTTATCAGAGTATTTGTTTCTGGAGCAGGAGACAAAAACACCATTCTGTCACTAACACAGCCTTTTAATGCTCTGTAGGGACTCTGGCCTGGCTTCTGCCAAGTAGACTTGGCAAGTTATAGAGGAACATTTGGGCCCTAGCTATCAGTTCTCTGACCTTCTGAGGCAGGGCTGGGTGATCTGCCTTGGAGGAACCTGGAGCTTTTTCTAAGTAGCCTGAGAAGGGAGCGAATGCTCTGCAGGTGTGGTGAGATTTGGCTTTATGGAGACCAAGTGGTTGAGGAGGACTGCCAGGGAGGTCCTTTTTTCACGCAGGCACAGGCATTAAGCCTGGAGCACATCCGCCTGTGAGGGCAGCAAAAGCCCGACCTTTTCCAGGGCAGAAGAGAAGTTTGTACCAATGCCTGCCATGTACTGAAGCAGCTTTCAGTAGTGTAAACACTTCTAAAGAGCTCACAGCTTTGTGAATAGCTGAACAGTTTTTTAAAAATTATTTTCTATGATTCTAAATAATTTGAAGACAAAATCAATTCCCTCTGTCACATCATCTTTAAGCACATATAAGCCACTTCTCAATGGGGACCAGAGGACACATGTACTGCTCCTTTGCTCTTCTCCTCGTTTTCCACCTCTGCCATGCAGAACGGTTTCCGGGGATCACAACAATGGATCTAAGAGTGCTGGAGCCGGCACATGTGTCTGTGGCATTTGGTTTGCCACGACTCTTTGGTATTTGACCATGCCTTGGGGAAACAGCACCATTTGGAGCACGTGAGGCAGAGATATGATAGAATCACAGCTGGAGTGTGTGCGTGGTTACTCATATTTTCTGTAACCATTTTGCAATGGTGTGTTTCATGGAACCTCTAAACTATTGGTTGCTAGAATGATTCCTTTTAATGCAGAGATGAGAAACAGAATCTCATAGAGGGAAGAGGGATCTTCACAGGCCAGAAGCTCATGGCCCTCTTAGGATGAGCATTAATCTTTTCTTTTTGAGTTAGGAAGCCCCATGGCCCTCGTAAAGGTTGCCACTGGAGAGAAAGGAGCACTGGGAGAGACCTGGGAGCATGTGGCCTTCAGTTGGGTATTCTCAACTTGCACATCAACTATCAGTAATTTGTATTTGGAATATGTTCCTTTTCATTTCTCTTTCCCTTTCTTTTGCTTTTTTTTTTTTTTCAAAATCAATAACAGGCTTGTTATGTCTTGCAAAGATTAAGCAATAGAATTAGGTTTATCTTTATTACAGCATTGAATTATTTTCAACATTTATTTCAGCAAGAATCGTTGGGCACACGAAGCCCATAAAAGCAGTGTTACTGCTCCAAGAAGTGGTACTTAGTTCATTGAAGTGAACATCCACTATCATCTTTTGCCTTCAGGATGGTGAGTGGATGCTCTCGGCTCTGCAAGTCTGCTTTTTGATTTTTGAGTTGATGGGTATTGTTTTGCCCATGGGTAGGTACCAAGAACCTGGCCTGAGTCCAGTCTCCTGTCTTTAATGGCACTGTCAGTCATAAAGCCCAGTGCAGCATTAGAGTAAGTTATCCTTTCTAAGTTGCCCCTTAGAGTAAGGGCTCTGTAGTCAGACCTCCTGGGCTTGAAATACGACTCCTTCTTTATTGGCTGTGTCAGCCTGGTCAGGTAACTTTAATTCTGTGCCTCTGTTTCCTCATCTGTTAAATGGGGATAATGGTACTTCATAAGGATGTTATGAAGATTATTTGAGATAATGCACATACTACAGTGTGTGACATGTAGGAGGCACTCACTCAGTGGTAGCTTTATTATAGTGGAAAGTCATTTGAGTGCCTGATGGCCTGAGTTTTAGGCTCATGTTACTCAAACATCCAATATTTTCTGTTTGTCACCTTGTTCCAGGCACTTGTGTGTGGGATGGGGTGGCAGAAGTACTCTTTTCACTGGACAAATTGTGTCATCTCTCTGCACCTTGTTTTCTTAACTTTACATCCCAATATTTAGAACAAATGATGTCCTTGACTCACAAAGCCTTCAGTAAATTGTAATACCGCAGCATCATTAATGTTCCTGGACCCGTAAGAACTCATTCTCTACTTTGGGCCTTTCTAGGGTGATGTTCTATAAGTTTCTGAGATAAAAGTCTCTTCTTCGCCAGCACTATCTTCTGGATGCCCATTGAACTTTGCCTAAACTTATACAAAGAGTCTCTTAAGTTCTTCCAGGCAAAAATGCCTGATTGATAAATTACCAGGCCATTTGGTTTTCCTTCACTAGGTCACTTTCAATTATGTCTATAGTCCTACAGATACCTTTATTTCCTAATTATTGGACAATTACTTAAAATTCTTCAATATATTTTCATTGCCCTTCAAATAAGGACAAAAATCCTTTACAAAATCCTTCTCTACTTAATTCTCCAATCTCAGCTTAACCTTTTCTCCTTTTTATTACCTGTGACCCAGGAGCACTTGGTTTCTTGTAGTTCATCAACTGTACCATGATTTCTTGCTTTAGAGTCTTTGCGCATGTTGTTCTCTCTGCCTGGACTGCTCTTCTCTTCCCCTCCCCTCACTTCACTTAGTTAGCTCTTATTAATGTGTCAGATCTCAACTTGAAGAAAAGCAACCTTGGAAAAGTCTTCTCGGCCATGTCCTGCCCATTCTGCACACCAGATTGGACTGTGTTATCTCTGGGTATGTTTGAGATCTTCTCCCTGTCTCTTGTTCTGCAGTGTCAATTGAATCAGCTGATGATTTTCATCTATTTATCCTGCTTGGGACTCATGATTTTTGAATCTGAGCATTTATATTTTCCATAAATTCTGGAAAATTCCCTTCAAATATTGCCTCTGCTCCATCCTCTCTTGTCTCCATCTGGAACTCATAAAAGATGTACGCGGGACTTTGTTTTCCTCTTTCATGTCTCTTAACCTCTTTGTTATAGTTTCTATCTTTTAATCTCTCTGTGTGATATTCTGGGGAATTTTCTCCAATTTTTGTTTTCCACAGTGTAGTAATTTTCTCTTTAACTTGGTCTAATTTACTGTTTAACCCTTCCATTGAGACTTTACATCAATGACTACATTTTTTTCTTTACTTCTGTATGTTCTAATTGGTATTTTCCAAATATGTCTGATCTTTCATGATAGTGTCTTTTTCTTTTAAAAATGTTTTTGATTACTTTTATGTCTTTAGTTGTACTTCTGACTCTTGCTCATGTAGACTGTCACATAATTTATAACTGCCCTGCTTAGGGCAGCATCAGAGTAATCAACTTATGCTTTTCACTCTGGTTTTGATTTCCTTTTTCCTTTTTGGCCTAGTGATTTCCTGACTTGCATTTAAAAGCCTATTTGTTATATCTTTATCTGGCATATCTAGGTTTTTTTTTTTTTTTTTTTTGCTGAGGAAGACCAGCCCTGAGCTAACATCTATTGCCAATCCTCCTCCTTTTTTTTTTTCCCCTTTTTCTCCCCAAAGCCCTAGTAGTTATATGTCATAGTTGCACATCCTTTTAGTTGCTGTATGTGGGACACCACCTCAGCATGGCCGGACAAGCAGTGTGTCGGTGGGCGCCCGGGATCTGAACCCGGGCTGCCAGTAGTGGAGCACGCGCACTTAACCGCTAAGCCACGGGGCCGGCTTCCCATACCTGGGTGTTTTATAGTGGGGATTTTGTTCTGCCATATTGCTGGAGGTAGATGTTCTCTAGGTCTCCTTTTATAGACTATCATAGTGACTGCCATAATTGTCATGAACCATTAAACAGTAAGCATCTGTTTTATGTCTGTCTTCCCTGCAAGGTTGTGGCTCTATGGGGACAGGGACTATGGCTGACTTGCTCAAAATTGTATCTCTAGCTCCTAGCCTTGTGCCTAGAACATTGTAGGGCTCAATATTATTGAAATGAAAGAATGAAGTGGAGGCAGATGTGGCCCCAGATGTCACATCAAAATGGACTAGGAATCGCTCTCCATCCTTTTGCAACCTTTTGTAAACATTTATCACCTTTCCTTGAACGCTACCCTTCCCTAAAATGATTTAATGCCTCATGTAATTGACATCATGTCTCACAGGTGACTTCACAGTGTGCTGTTTTCAATTACCTTCTATATAGATTATCCCATTTGAACTCATGATCACCTTGGACCTAGGAGGGGTGGGATGATTATCCTCTCTTTACAGTTGAGGAAACTGAAGGTCGAGGAGATGATTTCTCTAACCTTCTGTAAGACAGTCAGTAGTACATTCCAGAATTAAATCTAGGTCTTCTGACTCCAAGTCTACAGGACTTTACCTTAGCTGTTTGGAATGAATACCAGAGCTTCTTTACGGGAAAGTAAAGTCCACTTTGCTTCTTTACTGAACTACCTGTTGCTGTTTCTGCTTGCTAAAGAAAGCAGTATCTGGGAAAGAACAGGTGCTGCCATTCATTCGGTGTTATTTTTGATTTCCACAGCCAGAGTCTAAGGACTCAAACTACTTGATTTTTCATTTGGACAATGTGCTTATGTTTCTTTTGAGATAAATATTACAAACCACCTTCTGTCAAAGAATCCAGGTTTCTGGAGAACCCTGTTCACGGCCTAGTTGGATGCAGGGGTGTCTGGTAAAGGATGGTGCGTTACAGATCACACGACAGAAACACAACGCTTATTGATGTTTAACACTTGGTGGGGTAAGGCGAGGCGTGGGGAAGAACACATGGGCAGCGACAGTCATAGCAAGCTGAGGCCCCCGGGTCAATTTCCAACCTCAGGGTTGAAGATCTCAGGTGGCTGGAATCTTCCAGGCCCACAGGTGTCCAAGAAGAGCCCTCTTGACAGCTCGCACTGTGGTATTGGAGCCACGTGGCAGACACAGCAGCTTCATTCCTGAGATAGGGAGGGGAGAGGGAGTACCAAGGAAGCAAATCTTGGCTACTTACCTCAGGGCGGACCCCTTGGGTGTTGCAATGCCATAGCCTTTGGAATCCAAGTTACCTCCCACCTTCATGGTGTCACAGGGTTTCCGCTGCTCAATGTACTCATTCATGGTGGACTCCAGAAGGTAGGCATATTTGCCTTTGGATTTTCTCACTCGAATCATCCCTTCCTCTGTGGTCCGCACAAAAACTGATGGTTCCGCTGACTTCATGTATGTCCACATCTTCTCAAACACGGCGATTTTAGACCTCTGACAGGGGACAGGAACAAAGGTGGAATTAAGTGCTGGCTGTGCTTGGAATTGAGGTGGGCATACACACTAATGAAGAGCTGAGTGTAGCTTGATCACACATTCAAGCGCGAGATTAGCTCAGGAAGAAACAAATTATGAGTGATTGCAAAATAAGAGCCTCTAATTAGTAGCAGTAGATTCCAAAGTACAAATATCTTGCAAATACAGAATGAACAGGATAGCTCAGAATCTTTTAATTACTGCTGGAATAATTATATTCCTCTTAAATACGGGGAGAGTTAAGAAAGTGGGGCCCTGTCTGGGTTTTAAAGATATTAAAAGAACCTATCTATTGTTCAATAAGGCCATACTCATATAGCCCAGAAGAAGTGGAGAGCTGACAATCAGTGGAATCTAATTTCATTATTAAAGGACATCACTGAAAAATTTATGGAGAACGTGTGCCAAGTTCCAGTCATCCCATATTACAAGACCTGCCCTCAGAATGTAAATTGTTGACTGATAAAGCTAATAACTTGGGACCTAATATTGTTGTCTGTTTACATTTCAAAAGCTTCTAGATCTAGCCAAACTGCTTTCCTCATTTCCTCCTGAGCTCACTTGCGGCCCTCCTTCCTGACTTTGCCTAGGCTCTTTACTCCACTTAATATAGGCTGATTCTCTCCAGCCACATGCTGTTCATCATTTCACAGACTAGAGCAAATCCTATATATTCTGAGACTACTTCAGTTCCCAGGACAATAGTTCTCAAACTCTAGTGGTTACAAGAATCATGTTCAGAGATTGTAAACATGCAGATCCGCCTGTTCAAAACCCAGAGATTCTGATTCAGCAGGTCTGGTGTGGAGCCTAGAATAAATCATATTCTGAAGTTCCCAGGTGATTCTGATCTGTATGGCATGTATGGCGCTCACTTTGAGAAAGAGTATTGTGAGGACTGATATTCCTCTAGGACACAGTGTCCATGCACTCACTGGATGGCCAGGCTTGGCTTCTAGGATTGAGAGTCATCCCTACTTGTGCACAGGTCTCAAGTATGTGGATGCCATCTGAGGGTAGGGGACGTCTTCCCATCTGTGGGTCCTTTGCAGAGTCTAACCTTGCACATAGTAGGCTCCTAGTTAGGGCCCACGATCCAGCACCACAAATCAACACTCTCATCTAAGATGCTCTTCCTAAAGGGTGTCCTTTCCCCAACAGGTAGGTGTATTTTAGGGATACTGATGTCTGGCTTTTGAAAATGCTTCGTAAATGAACAAATGTTAAACACATACAAGGGACTATTTTTTTAAAGACAGTTACTACTAGAGTCATGCAACCTATATAATCTAGTGGTTGATATATTGATTACAGATTTATTTAATATAAAACTATCACTATACATGCAATATATCATTTTTCTTTGCACAGAAATATCAGGTTTGCTTTCTTGATATCACATCAAGTGTTGGCAAAATATTAATAATGTAATTAAGTTGTTGTTTGAGCCAACTGATCTATAGAGATATTTGGGCCCAGGAAAATTCTAGGTCTTAAGGAAAATTAATGGAGATAGTTACTAAGAATTGCAGGGAGGCATTTGATAGAGTAAGTCTTAAGTTTTAATAGTCTATAATTTGATAAACTAGAGGATTTGTTTCACAGTCTGGTTTACAATCTGGAAAGGACCCTAGACTAAGAGTGAGGAGCCCTGGGTTCTAGTCTTAGTTTTGCTCCTAACTTTCCCCATCTGCTCCATAAGGAGTTTGGGCATGGTCACCTTTGAGTCCCTTGCTAGTTTGAAATATCTAATCTTTACATGAAGATACATTCATTGTTCAAGCAACAACGTCAATGTGAGAAAGAAGAAGGAAGAAAGGAGAAAAGAGAGGGATGATTTTAAAGTTAGAGGAAGCAACACCCAGAACTAATCATGGCATCTACAATGTATGGAATGTTCTCTTACAGGAAGCAGGGAAATGTACAAATTCAGCCGTGACCAGATTTGCAGATGATCTTCCGGGCACAAAACCAACAAAACACACAGCAGGGCAATTGCAAGATGCAATTTGACCTGACAGGATGGCCACGGCAGGGGACTGGGCTGCTGACAGGCAGAGCTGAAAAGCCCTCTGGGCAATGGTATGCAGAAATTAATATGTCCTCTCAGCCTCACCCCAGTGCCCCAAATGCCAAGGCTGTGTTCACAGTCACTTGGAGTGGACTATCAGGAAAATCTAATCTCCAGGAATGCCAAGGCAGCATGAGTGGCGGGGAAGATTGGAAACATACTCGGGGTATTTGTTCTTGGATCTCTCCTATTATCTGCAGCTCCCACGGCCCTCCACACATCTTAGTTAAACTGTCAATGGAGGATTAAGTGACTCTGGGTTAGAGCTGCCAGGAAGCTCTGGGCTGCCGTGGGGACTAGAAGCCAGATTTTTCAGAGACTGTGGTAGAAGAATTCTTGTCTCACTATTCCCTTCTTCTGCCTTATGGGCGTGGTAGGTGACCTAGTTCACCCACCCGCCAAAGTCCTGGTGGGATAATTCTCAAGGTCAGAGTCACAGAGATGGAAGGGCTCATGGGACATATCTTGTAGTGCTCTCTTTTTACATGTAAAGAAACTGAGGCCCACAGTGTGGCAGTGCACTGTCCAATGGCATGTGGCTTGTTAGTGACAGAGCCAGGAGTAAAAACCTGGTCTCCTGATTGTATACCTAGTTTCCGCGGCAACCAGCTTCCTCCCTCATTTTAGGCTTTATATCTTACTAGCTGTGAGACCTTTCTGAACCTCAGTGTTCCTCTCCTGACGATGATGATGGTACACACTGCACAGTGTTGCCATGGAGATTATCTGAGAACAAAGGTCAAATGCGTAACCCAGTGCCTGCCACATGGTAGGTGTTCTATAAGTGGTGCAATCACTACTGACAATTATGCCAGTTCTTCAAGTTTTACTGTAGGGTAGGAATGCCCGATACATACATGGCTGGCTTGGTACTAGCTTTCCTAAATATGGTAGATGTTGATATCAACCAAGGAATTCTTTTATACTGAGCCCAGATGTGACATCATCATCCCTCTCAACAAAGAACTCTAGGTAACCACTACTGATCAGTCTGTTAGTACGTGAACTACAACGTATTTGCCACCAATGCAGTGGGCCTGGTTAGGACACAGAGCTTATAGAATACCAACTGCTTCGATTCTAGATTCCTAACTTTGTGCTGCGGACAAGAGACAGAAATATGTCAATTGACATAGTCAGTAACAGAGAACTTAGAAGTCTTAATTAGTTGTGCCTCTAATTAGCTAGCGTATGCCCATGTTCTTTCCTGGGCCTCCGTTTCCTCAACTATAAAAGGGAAAGTTAGACTAGACTTGCCCATAGGCTTATCTGGTAACCTGAGTAATCTTTTAAAAAACATTCGTCAATTAATGACACTACCCCATTAGGACAGTGTGGTTCAGCATCAAGAATACTTGGGTTGGAATGAGGACGCTCAGATTGTGTACCCACCCTTGACACTGGCTGATGAATTCCTTGCATCTCAATTTCTTATCCACAAAGTGGACACCATAATCCCTGTTCTGCTGTAGATAATAGGTGAAACATAAATGAGACAATGGATGTGAAAGGGCTTTGGAAACCGTGACACGCTAATATATGGGGGATGAGCACATAGGTTTATAATGGGTAAGTGAATTGAGTGGTTCCTCCACTGAATCAGCAGGGGCTGGGACACAGGACTGGCTTTATGGACAAATATCAGGCATCTCCTTTGCACTTTGGTTGCAGGCTAAAAATGTCAGAGAATTGTAATGAGATTACAAGTAGTTTTTCTTCTAACTGGATAGGTAAGCTTAAACAAGTTATGTCTCTCTCTAAAATGACACTATGACCAAGGGACCTCTAAGTTACCTTCTGGATGATTATAGCCTTGGAGCCTGGATCAGCCCTGGTTAAGACTTTGGTCCCTTTCCTGCCTGTCATACAGAACGCAGAGGCCATCATCAGGGAACTGAGCACATCGTCCCGTGGGTTCACTCAGGACCTGGAGTTTGCTTTGGGAAGTTGCAGTGAGAACCAGTGGGTCTGCACAGCATCCCCACTGTCTTGCCTGAGGCAATGCAGAGATTTGCTCTCTATTCTCCTTCTGCCACTTATTAGCTGTGTGACCTTAGGCAATTACATTTACCTCTCTCAGCTTTACCTATAAAATGGGAACAACAAATCCCTAACACACCTCTAATGAGAGGATTAAATGAGATAATTCATGTAGGGTGTGCTTAGCATGGGACTCAATTCACAGTAAGCGCTAAGTAAGTGGTAGTAATTGTTTATTATTTTTATTTGATCAATATATGGTAGTTCCATGTGCTGTTTGTTCAACTCCCAGGATGAACATGTCTAACGTCCAGGAAACTACAGGTTTTCCTGGTTCTGGGCATTTGTTCAAGTTGTTCCCTTTGCCTAGAATGTGATTAGCCTACCCAGGTCTGACCTGGTTGCCTGATGTCTAGAAATGTTTACAGGCTTATCCTTCGTGGCTATAATCCCTACCCTTCCTTCAAGATGGCTCTGAAATGCCTGCGCCTCCCTGAAGTCCTCATGGGAAACAGAGCCTCCACTCACTGTTCTCTGCTTCCCTTGTATTCTAGATGCCTCATCCCTATTAATCTCATAATGACTCTTGGAGATAGACATTCTTCTGATTTTATAGATGAGGAAATGGTGTCAAAGAGGCTAAGTGCCACAGAATGAGTCAAGGATGGAGGCGGGTTATGACCTTAGGTCTGGCTGACCCTACGCTTGGGCTGCTAAGCTCCCTGCTCCTCTGCCTTCACTTGCTGCCTCCAGCCACAGACTTCTCCACCACCTCCACTCCCACTTCACATTTTCCCTCTCCTGGCACTGTTTAATAGATCACCTATCCAGTCACTGTTTCCCATATACCGTCTCCTTATGCATCAGGTCTCCAAGAAGGGAACGTAAAGTCCATCAGGTCTGGACCTTGTCCCTAGCTGTTCCTAATCAATTACTAACTAGAGGTAAGGTCCTTGCAGGAGCAGGGAGGGAATTATATGTCATATCCTTTGCAGTCCTTGGAGAACTTGGCACAGATTGGCATATGGAAGGAGCTTAATTCAATGCAAGAGATTTGAGGTTTCATAAATATGGAAATGCAGATTTCTCAGGGATCTGTAGAAAGCTCAGAAATGTTCTGAGTTTCCCTAACTTACACTCAGTTAAGCTGTTGCCCTGACTGCCTGTAATCTCATGCTCTTTCAGGAGAAGGATATGTTGATGACAGTAGTGGTTCTCTTTTGTGCAAGTGCCTTGGGACAAGAGATGTCCCTACCCTGAAGAACTCCTTAGTGGATCCTGCTTCCAGCGTTCCGTAAGCGATTTCCGTCTGCTTCGCTAGGTCCTCGGCACTCTCGATGGGAGACACCATCCTCTCCACAGTCAGGAAGGCGGCCAAGTTGGCTGTATATGAAGAGATGATGATCAAGGTGAAGAACCACCAGACGCCACCAACGATGCGACCAGACAGGGACCTGAAGGCCAAAGAGAAGAGATGTCAGAAGCACAGACATCAATTGCAGAAGGCTATGTGGAGGGGCCAAGGGCCAGCCTGAGCCCTGTCAACACAGCTGTCAAGCCCTATTGCACCCTTCTCCTCTGTCAGCAAGATGTGAGAATTCAAATGTCAGAGACATTCTCCTCCTCATTTTGTTCCTTATCACGGATAAAGACCTGTGGGGTTGCTGACCTTCAGGGGTGACAAAGCCCTGCAGGTACCTATTCACACTCAGTTTCACACATACATATACATCAAGACACATGCGAACAAAGACACAGATATATCAACACATGCCCACAAAATTACAAACACACAATAAACATTCTGTTACATGCAGTTACATATATAGTACGCCAAATGTTTGTGCATACATATACGAATGCAAACGAATTTACACACATGATGGGCACATTTGATCATGCCCAGAGATGTTTTCAGACTGCCCTTCTGTTATTGCCCTTCTGACTGGCAAAGGCCACCAAAGTGATGAACTGCAGGAAGGGAAGGGAGGACATATTGGAAATAAATGAGAACAGCAGCATTCCAGCCACTTTGGGGAATGTCGCCATTGAACAGAGGCACAGTTCTTCCCCCACCACAGAGCAAGAGAATTGGGCTGAAATAGAAGACAAAGGATATTTTGCTCCAGATTAAAATTGCAAATATGACAGTCACACATCAGGTGAGAAATTTATCCTTGATCTTATTGTCCTATTCTCCTCTCTTCTGCCTAAAACAATGAACAGAAACAGGACAAGTCAAGAGTTCCACTGTAATCTTTCGTATTTGTCTAGGAGATTTCCAAGTCCAGGGCTTTCCAAAGATACTACAAAATGATTTAGATGTCATAGGGGGATGATTTTATGTGGTGGACATGGCATCAAAGCATGCTGAAACATACAGTGATAAAGTTATTTGCATTCCATTTCTCTTTCCATCCTGCTCATTTTATTAAGGAAGTGTCATCCTGGAGCTATGGTACCTTTAAGCCCTTTCTAACGCATACTCAGACAGCTCAAGCTCAGAGCCTTCAATAGGTGACAGTGCTTAACTAGAACCTAATACTTAACAGCCAGAGAAGTCACCAATCCAACCCACGAGTTTTACAGATAAAGAAACTCAAGAATCCTAAATCATACTGACAAGCAAGCATACTGCTGGCTTGCTTGATTGTTCTACACTGTTTTTAAAACCCTGGTCAACCACATCTGTGTTATTCCCTCATTCCTGTGATCTCCACTTTGTTTCAGTTTCTTGGAGACTTTCTTTTCACTCTAGGCAGACAGTGCTCACTCCAAGAAATCCAACAAATACTTGTTATTCCTTGCTATATGGAAAATAATGTTCGTAGATGATTCACATGAAGAGGGAAATAAGAGGCTTGTTCAAAGGAATGAGACCAGGAGAGTAGAGCAAAGCTATGTCACATGAAAAACAGCTTCAGGAAGAGGGAACATTTTACCAAAAGAAAAGACTTGGAGAGATGTGTTTACTGAAGTGCTGACATGAAGCTCGTACCATGTGACGTAATTTAGGAGCATTTGGCAGAAGTTCCAGGAAACAAACACTAACTAAATACGAGGAAGATATTTTTGATGGGCAGGGTAGTGCAACAACGACTATCCTGGGGGTGAGAGTGAGTTTCGCTATTTCTGAAAATGTTCAAGTGGTGGACCATTTACAGAGATGTTGTACTTGCTGCCTACTCTTGGTGCTGCATGGTACCAAGTGCATGGTACACAAGCAAGACAGAGGAGGGGTCAAGCATCATGTGGGGCCAGAGACCAACTGCTTCTCCTCACATTCCTCCCATCTCTGAGATTCTGTGATTTGAACTTATAGGTAGACCGGGATGCATGGCTTCCATTAGGCAGTCAAGAAAAATGAGATACATAGAGGCAAAATCACTGCCCTGACACCCTAAGACTAGTACCCTGTTGAACTCAAAATCACACTAGTCTTTGGATATCCAGTCCAGTGCTCTTTTCACCTTAGGATGTGGCAAATACAAGTGTCCAGGCCCGTGTGAAGCTGCTACTTTTCCAATTCTGGATGACCACAATGGCATGTGACTAGACTTCTTGCCTCCATTCAGCCCGCTATCCTTCCACTCCTCTGCCTAATCAGTTCTCCACAATCAGCCTGTGATCTTTTTAAAAATATTAATTGTATCATGTTTCTTCTTTGCTTAAGACCCATGAAAGCCCTCCTCTTACACTTGGAATAAAATTCAAACTCTTTGGTACCCTCAAGACCCTGTGTGGTCTGGCCCCTGCTTTGCTCTCCAATGCCATCCCACAATATGCTTTCTATACTCTGGTTGCACTGGGTTCTGTTTTGTCCTTCATACCCAAAAGGCTCTCACCCTATCACATGCTGCTCTTTCCCCTGATCAATGCGTCTACCCTATTCATCCTTCAGACCTCATCCTAGTCATCACTTTTTCAGCATTCAAATGTTAAGACCCTCAGAGCCCCATGCAGCTCACATCACAGTTGAAATCTGACATCTGTTTGTGTGACTGTTTGACTGTCTGTTGTTCCCCTAGACCATAAGCTCTAGGAACCTTATATTTCTCTCGTGCAGTGTTGTATGTCCAGCCCCTAGCACACAGTAGCCTTCACTAACAAGTGACTGTATGAATGCCGCCTCTCTCATAACCTGGCAGGTCTGTGCACATTGGATTCTAAAGACCAAGAATAGTTTTCAGGGTCGGGGCCAGGAGAATCCAAACCTGTTTATGGCCCAGGATGTCTGGAGTCCATGGCTTCAAACCAAGTGTTTAGGATGGCTACCTCCTTTTCCAACAATACTGGACTGAGAGACCCAGCTGTGGTATCCCAAGTTGGGGATCATTCAGTGAAGCACAAAGTCCTCCCAAGAAAGTTCCAGGCCTATGGCTCTTTCTTCCCTGTTCTCCTTTAATTAATATTCATCTGCTGGGTGTTGAGAGCAGCTTACCCTGTACGGTATTCCCCACATCCCCACCTACTTAATGAAGAGACCAAAGAAAGAGTCTGTTGCTTAACAGCCAGCAACTGTCATCTGTGGCATAACTGGAGGTCTGGGGGAAGAGGATCTTCAAAATGTGACCTGATTCCAAATGCTTCATGTGCATCTGATCCACCGGATGGGGACTTGAGTGTGAGGCAATCCCCCACCTTCAGTTCAGAACTGGTACAGGCAAAGCTGGGCCTCGATCCAAGAACTCTGAATTTTCCCAGCTCCACAGCAGAGGCAGGGAGCTGGAGTTATTGGAGGCTGAGACTGGGAATGAGAGCCTTTGCTCTTTCACTGACCAGCCCCATAACCGTGGCCAGTTGCCTGTCCCGCTGGGTCTCAGACTTCTTCCTCTGTATAATGGGTGACACCAACCCTACTTCACGGTGAGAAATCAAAACTTTCAGAACTAGTAAAACTCTTAGTCCATTCTTTTCCTTTAACTATCACAAGCTATTGGAATTAAAATGGCGGAGGGGAAAGCATTTTGAAAAGTGCTGTTGAAATGAGACATTATTTTTATGATGATGATTATGGTCCCAGGGAGCCACAGGGCAAAGCAGCACTTTTCTTAGTAGGGAAGGAACAGCTGTGATCTGAACCCCTTGGAGGTCTGCCTAGTCACCTGAATTTTATTAGTCTTGTAACTTGGCATATTGTTTCCCAAAACTCCCTGGTTGATTGAGGAATCCCTTATGTTCCTTCAGAATTGGCCACAACTTCTATGGTTTGTTGGACCCTCTATCTCACTTGAACTTCATTTATAGTCCTATAGTCCTATGGGGTGGATGGGAGATGATTTGTTGGACCCTCTATCTTACTTGAACTTCGTTTATAGTCCTATGGGGTGGATGGGAGAGGGATGAATATCTCCATCTTGGAGATGAAAGAACTGCAGTTAAGAGATGTAAAGTGACTTGCCCAAGGTCACACAATGAAGCAATGGCAGAGCTGGGACTAGGAACCAGGACTTCATATTTCCCTTCTGGTACTCCATCCACTATGGAACATTACCTTCCTCACCAAATTCTGATTCACTTGTAGATGGGCATGGACTTCCTCAACCCGTGATGCCTCCATGATGCCGGATCACAGCCAACACTCACTTTTTGTAAAGCTCAGTGAACCTCTGGCATCCACAGAAAGCAGTCTGACCACCACCATCCACTCCACAGAATGGGAAAGCTGTTTGTATTTGTTTTCTATGGCCGCAGAACAAACCATCACAAACGTAGCAGCTTCTAATAACACTCATTTATCATCTCATAGTTCTGGAGGTCAGAAGTCTGAGTTAGGGTATCTAGATTCTCCAGTCAGGGGCTCACCTGGCTGAAATCAAGGTGTTGGCTGGGGCTATGGTTCTCGTCTGGAGCTCAGAGTCCTCTTTCAAGCTCACTTGTTTGTAGAATTCCTCTCCTTGTGGTTGTGGGACCAAGGTCATCGTTTCCTTGCTGGCTGTCAGCCAGGAGCTGCTCTCAGCTTCTAGAGGTTGCCTGCATTCCTCATCATGTGCCCCTTTCATCTTCAAGCCAGCAACAGCCTGGCAAATCCCTCTCATTCTTTGAATCTCTCTGACTTCCAGTAGCTGGAAAAAACTCTGCTTTTGAAGGGCTCATCTGATAGGGTCAGGCTCACCTGGATAATCTCTATATCTTAAAGTCAACTGACTTGGGACTTGAGTTACATCTTCAGAATCTCTTTACAGCAGTACCTAGGTTAGTATTTGAATGACCATGGGACAGGAACCTTTAGATACATGTGTATTATACTATTTATCCATTCATTTTACGAGCATTACTTGTATGGCAGGCACTGTTGGGCTTTGGGGAGATAGAGGTGAATACACCACAGTCTCCCCCTTCCATGGAGAAGACGGGAGGGCAGTGTAGCCTAGTGATTAAAACAGGCTTTTGAGTCAGATACCCTGATTCTCTGTAAAGTGCTTAGCACAGTGTCTGGAGCATAGTAAGCACTTGGTAAAGCCATCATCACCATCTTACATAAATATCATAAACAGTAATTATAGTACTATCTTAATTATGTGACAAGTAAGAATGGAACACAGAAAGGCTTGCTAATTACCCTGCTGGCAGAGGTCAGAGAATGTTACCGAGGAGGAGAAGCTTATGCTTGGTTTTGAAGTATGAGTAGGAGATTGCCAAGCAGAATAGGTGTGGGAGTGGGAGAAGGCACAGTAGACAGACGTAAAAAGGAGGGGTTAGTGGAGTTTCATGTCCTCTGTAAACTTGCCAACTTTTGCCAGTAGAGCACTGAGCAACCCCTTCTGTTTTCCCCTTATACCACGGTCATTCTGCTATTACAGTTCTAACCACGTGGCTGTAATTATTCGTTACCATGACCATTACTTATGGTATTTATTGATTAACAAGGATGATGATGGGTTGAACTAAAACAGAGCCCACAAAAAGTGGGAGTGGCAGGCTGAGTGAAGAGATGAAGAGATGAAAGTGATAAGATTTGGTGATCCATGGGAGCAGAGGTGGAGGGAGAGGAAAACACTCAGATGACAGTTCCTGCCTCCTGGGTACATGAATTCCGACATGGTTTTGGGAGTTAGATGTGGGCTGCAAGCTGTCTCTTCTTACAAATGATGTTTTTTTTCTTTTGTTAACAAGACACTAAACGTATCATTGAATGCATAACTTGATGCTGATGGAAGATGGTGAGGATCTGATTGGACCGTTCTCTGGGTTCTGACAGTTAGGCATTTCCTGTCCTGGTCATGGGTTAGAATTCACTGCAGGCTTTTTTATATGTACTTCTAATCTCACAGCTTGGATTTGTTGCTTTAGACTGGGGATTGGTTTTGGGCTTTTCTTTTTCTGTAAAAGTCCAAGTCGTAAATATTTTAGGATTTGCGGGCCTTACCGTCTCTGTTGTACTCGTGCCTCTGCTGTTGTGGTGTGAAAACAGCCATAGACGATAGGGAAACACGTGCATGTGGCTGTGTTCCGACAAAACTTTAATTACAAAACAAAGGGAAGGCTGGGTTTGGCCTGTGGGCTGTAGTTTGCTGACTCCTGCTCTCAATCCTACCGTGAACCTCAGAGACCTTTGATCTGCGCTAATATGCAACAGTAGTCAAGAATTTTCTTTATCCTCTATCCTGTTATTAGCACCTCCACACAAACAACAAACACCAGATAACGTTGCAGTGATTCATTTGACAATTACTTTTGTTCTCTCCTCAGGGAGAAAGTAGAGGACATTGGTCAAGAGAGCCAGCTCAGTGGTCAGACAAAACAGGATGGAGCCCTGCCTCGTTACTTATTGGTTGTATGACTTTGCGGCAAGTCACCAAATCTCTTTCTGCTTGTTTCCCTACTAAATGGAGTAATAGCGGTAGTCATCTTAAAAGTATTCTTCAGAATTAAAAAAGAAAATACAAAGGAAGCATGTAACGCAGTGCCTGGCACAGAGTAAGCATTTCAGGATGGAGGTATGCAGACAGTGTGAGGAGCAATGACCTGGCTGGAGATGGGGGAGCAGGTACCAGGGCCAGGGGCCTTCAGGAAGCAGATCCTTGGGGCTGGTGTAGGGAGTGGAAAGTTATCAAACAGCAACCGACTTTTGATCCCATCAACCTCCTCTCCAGGACACCTCTGACAAGGAATTGGATACGAACATTCTTCTTTATTTCAAAAGCATGTCCTGCCATCCCCAAGAGGAAGGGGACAGAAGGGATACCTCCTGTGTGCCTTTATTCAGCTGAGCTCAAGAGGTCACTGAGCTCAACCTATTTCCCTTTGTCATCTGCTTCAAATGGCTATTTTTAAAAAGAAATGGAAACAGGGGTGTGAAGGCAGAGGCTCAGATGGCCCACCTCTACCTTACTGGGAGAAAAAAAGTCCATCTTGACTAATTATTGAGCTGAGCTATGTTCAGAGAGAGGTTCACTTGGTACCGGGCACTGGGGTTCCTAGACCAGGGTACACAGCTCTGCCCAAATGCAACAATTGCACTGATAAGGCCACTTCATCCAAGACGCTGTGTCTATGGTGGCAAATCATCTCATTTGTCACCAGCGGCAAATCACTGAGCACTTCCCTGGCAGAGCTGGAGTGATTCATTTTAATTGCCTCAGCTGCCGGTCACTGTGTTCCAGCACTCCAGCAGGGGGAGGGCCCTGGCCTCCTGTGGTGAGTCCCAGGGGGAGGGCGCTGGGTTGGGGGGACGACCAGCTCCAAGGAAAGCCCAGTGCTCTGTAAGCTAGCGTGATCTTCCAGCACTTGCAGAGCTTTGTGTCCAAGAGGGGTGGTCTTCCATCCCTATTGTTTTTCCATTTAGGTAGGCTATGGGAGCGTAGTGTAGGCACAGTGTGCAAAAGAATGGAGATAGATTGATTCATTCGTTTTTTAAAATTTACTAGTTCCTTGGTTTACTCTCTAAATCTTGTTTTCCACACCTGAAAAGGGAGATAATGAATTCCATCTCGTGAATTGTGAGAATTCAATAAGTCATGTCTTGCACTTGGCACAGACACAGCAAGCCTCAAGATGTCACCTGTGATGATGGTGATGATGACGATGACGATGATGATGATGATGATGATGATGATGATGATGATAATGATGATGGTTTCTTCTGGAAACACTCCTCTTAGCCTCTAGGCCCCACACTCTCCTCAGTCTCTTCCCACCTTGCAGGTTGGTCCTTAGTATCCTGTGCTGGTTTTTCCTTTCTGCTTAATCTCAAGCTCTGGTTGTGCCCAGAACTCAGGCCTCACCCCTCTTCCCATCCCTGTCTACAGTCTTGCCCTAGGTGGTCTCCTCCAGTCCTGTGACCTGTCTCTGTAGATGCTGACAACTGCCAAATCTAAACCTCCAGTCCCTCCCCCGAATGTAACTGATTTATGCTTCTCCATCTTCCTCATATAGGAAATGGCAGCACTGTCCATTTGAACCCTGCTGTTCAAACCACACAGCAGGTAGATATTTCTGACTTGTCTCTTTCCCTCACCCTCACCTCCAGTTCATCAAGTCCAATCACCCCCCCATAGTCCCAGATAACATTCTAGATACTAGATATTAGTATCACATGCATCTTCTCCTTCTCCTTGTATAACTCACATCCACCCAATAGCCAGAGGGATCTTTTTAAACTGTAAATAGGATCATGCTGTTCCCTAGCTCTCGTAAAACCTGTCACACTTAGAAAGTAAATTCCAAATGCCCTACCAAGGTCAGTCTGATCTGGCCCACCTCTAATCTCAGCTACCATCTTTCCTGCTATGGCTCTGCTCCAGCCTCATTGGACTTCTCATAGTTCCTAGAACACGCCAAATTCTTCCCCACCTCAGGACACTTGCAATTGTTGTTCCCTCTGCCTGGAGCTCACCTCCCTGAAGTTGTCCCAAACCTGTCTCCACCTACCTTTCATTTTATGCTCAAATGTCACCTCCTCACATATACCACTCTAAGAATTGTCTCTGCCACCTATATCTCTTTCACCTTACTTGTTACCTTTTCTTCATAGCACTTATCAAAGTCTAAAGTGATCTTTATATAATTATATATTCATTTATTGATCGGTTTATTCACTTAGATTATCTGTCTCCCTCCACTAAAATAGAAGTTCAGTGAGGGCAGGGGTCTTATCTGTGTCATTCACTGCTATATTCTTGGTACCTCACATAGCGCTGGGTACATAGTAGGTGCTCAGTGAACATACGCTGAATAAATGAATCATGACACAATGTTGAGTGAGGACTGACTATGTACCAAGCCTGAGAGGAAATACCTAAGAATTTTCTTCTCAAGGAAATCAACTTAATGGAAAGAATGGGACCACCACAAAAGCAACTGTGATACCTCAGCTGGGGTGAACAGCATGGAGAATCACTGATCAAGTGATAAGGAAGTGCAGAGGGGGAAAAAGCCGTGTCCAACTGGGAAAAATCTGGAAAGATGGCATGGAAGAGGGGCTATCTAATTGGAATATGCAAGGCAGGCAGGCTTTAAGCATTTTCTGAAATAGGAACAGCCTGTGCTATGGTGTGGAGGTGGGACGAGAATGTGAAGAAGCAAGAACTTCGCTTTGCCCAAATGTACTAACCACCTGGCAGCCACCATCCTCTGAGTGCCTACTCTGAGCTGGATACTGCAGAAGGTACTTGATATCCATGTTTCTAATCCCCATCACTCTCTTCAGGCCAGGCAGGCATATCCCCTTTTGATAAATGAGGAAACTGAGGTTCATATAGATAAATGTTTAATTAAAGTCACAAAGCAAGTGATGCAGCTTGAATGTGAACCCAGATCATCGAATTCCGATGGTGTGATTTCATTGTGCTGAAAGTGGGTCCAGCTTGGAGCAGGACCACTGCCCTCATCTCTCAAGGTTTACCTTCTCAGGTCCCAAGCACCACTTACCCAGAGTTCCTAGACGCAAAGGAATATTTGGCATCATACTGGTGTTAAAAATGGGATTTGTTCCACATATATTTTTGGGTTTAAGTTCTTAGAAGAAGCCATTCTCTTTTTATAGCTGGCTGCCTGCTGCCCAGCCCGTAATACCAAAACGTATGGTTTTCCTGTAGCCAGAGCCCTCTCTAAAGTTCCTACTATTTGCTGATCTACTAGCTGGTTCCGAAGTGAGATGGGTTCCAAGCGCCTGGGTCTCCCGCCTCAGTGGGCCAGGTGGGGGCCTGAGTTGTCATCTGTGGCCCAACATACCTGGCATTTAAAGTCCTTAGAGTTGGCAGCATACGTAAATGTGTGATATTGTGGGTTTTTTAAAAATAGACCCGGACTCATCAGCAAATGGGAGATAAAATAACAACTCTTGCTTCTGCTTTAATTAATGTTTGGTTCGTTCTAGCTCAAGGCACGTATTAAAAGGGGCTATTTTACCTAAAATAACCAATTGAAAATCCTCTATTTGCCAGGCATTTTTTCACCCAACCCAATTCCCTTCATGCTCAGCCCCTCCCTCCCACATACCCCCAACCGTGCTAGCAGGGCAGCCCCGGAGGCAGGGAACAATCTCTCTTCCTCTCTTCATCCCAATACCCCCCAATCATTTCATCAAAGGGACACTCAGCTCTTTATGAGACAGTGAAGAGAATTATTAAGTAGGAGTTCCAAAGCTATAGAGCCCTCCTACTCCTGCCCCTGCAATTTATTAACTGTGTGACTTGGGGCAAGTTATTTCACATCTCTGAGCCTCAGTTTCCTCTACCTATGAAATAGGGATAATAACAGGAACAACCTAAAAGCATTGTTGTGAGGATGAGCTGTCATGTGCTTAGCAGGGTACCTGGACCAGAAGAGATACACGGTAGAAGCAGCTACTACTACTCAGAAATGAAAGATGACACGGAAAGAAGTTTTCAGTATGCTGTTAAGTGAAAAAGGCAGGTTATAAAACAGACTATACTACATGGACCCCTTTGAAAACTCAACGTTGGCAGAGATAAGTGTCTGGAAGGATGTAAATGAAAAGATATTACAGAAGTCATCTAGGCAGCTGATCATGGGCTCTCTTTCTTTTACACATTCTCACTTCCATTTCCTGGTTTTCTAAATGAATACCTGTAATACTTATAGTAAGTAGAAAACCTAGAACACACTGGTTAAAATTATGGACTATGGGATCACCCAACCTGGGTTCAAATCCCAATGTCTTCTTTTACGGGCTGTGTGACTTTGGGAAAGTGGCTTAGTCTCTCTGAGTTTCAGCTCACTCGTCTGCAAAATGGTGATAACAATAATACCTCCTCATGTCAGCCACTAAGTATTGTTGTTGTCCTTTCATCACTAATTTGGTGGGTGGCAAGGAATCAGGAAGAAGGAAGGAAGGGACCAATATAGATGGGGAAGTGAAGGAAAGTCTCTTTCAGAGGGTGAAATTTAAGCTGAAAGCTGAAGGTTGAGGATGATCTAGATGTGTGAAGAACCTAGAGGAACAACATTCTAGACAGAGGAGACAAGAAGAACAAAAGTTCTGAGGCAGGAAAGGCTTCATGTGTTCAAGATCATTGGCAGCATAGGAGGAGTCTGGAGAGTGAGGCAAGAACAAGACAAGCAAAGCCTCTGAAGCCAGGGCATAGACTCTGGATTTAATGACCAAAACTGCAGCTCCAAGTGCCACTTCCTCCAAGAAGCCTGCCTGGCTGCTGCTTCCCATCCTCACTTCTCATTTCTCTGAACTCTTCTACTTTTCCCGTCAGTACCACTCCTTGTTCTGCTCTTTTTCACACTGTTACCTCTATATTATCAAATCATTAAGGGATTTTAGATATCTTCATAATTCCCTATAACCTAGTGCTATCTCAATATTTGTTGAGTGATTATGAAACTCCATAAGTAGGCAATTTGTAATGCTTTCCTCTGAGCTACCTATAAAGAAAATATTTCTTAAGCTAATTAATAGCAAAAACATGATTGCACAAGGAATCATTTATTCTGAGTTAGTAAACTGATTTTAAAAACTTCAGAAGCACCCATTTTTGAGAAACTGGTATCTCAGATATATCCATAATTCTTACACAGTCATAAACTCATGTTCCCTCAGCATCTTTGTTCTGCAAAGTGGTTGTCAAGAGAAAATTATTGCATAAAGTTAAAATAGTAAAACAGTTTCTTTAAAAATATTATAAAAGACTGATGTTCTCACAAATTTAGACAGGCTCCCACACTCTTGGTGAATCTCTATTGTAACTTTGCCTGAATTATTATAGATATAGAATACTAACTTCGGGTCTCTCCCCTATTCCCTCAGGAGTCCTCATCAAGAATGTCTTCCCTCTAACAGGGACATAATTGGAGATGCAGTTCGCTATGGGCTTGCTCAGGCCATGCATGAGTTGGAAGAGGCATTAAGAAACCTTCCACTTCATCCTCACCCTCAGCAGATGGGAGATGATCTTCCTCAGTTCTCGAACAGACATGGAGTTCTGCTCATCACCGAGATCTGGGCCCTAGTGTCCACTTCTGCAAATGTACATTAACCTCTGTGCTCCTCATACATTCAATGAACATGGTGTTATCTGTCCCATTATTCATGGGATGAGTGGTAGGCAGAATTCTAAGATGGCCCATGACCTCTATGATTCCCCCAACCCTCATGTAATTCCTATGATTATGTTATGCTCCACCACAAAAGGAATTTTGCAAATGTAATTAAGTTGACTAATCAGTTGAACTTAAGACAGAGACATTATCTGGGTGGCCCTAATCTAATCACATGAACCCCACAGAAGAAGAGTTTCCTCCAGCTGGAGGCAGAAGAAGTCAGAGAGATCCAAAGTGGGAGGGATTCGATGTGAGGGAGGGTCTCCATTGCTGAGATGGAGGGGGCCATAGGGCAAGGATCTGAGAGTGGCCTCTGGAAGCTGAGAGCCATCCCTGCTGACAGCCAGCAAGCAAATGGGGATTTTGATTCTACAGCTGCAAGGAATTGAATTTTGCTAATAACAGAAATGAGTTTGGAAGAGGACCCTGAGCTCCAGATGAGAACTCAGACAGCCGACACCTTAATTTCAGTCTTGTGAGAACGGGAGCAGAGAAACAATCACACCATCCTGGACTTCTGACCTACAGAACTGTGAGGCAATAATGTGAGTGTTGTTTTAAACTACTAAATTTGTGATAATTTGTTACACAACAATAGATAACTAAAGTATGACTAGAAATCACTATGCAGTGTTCTTTTATTTATTTATTTTTTTTGTGAGGAAGATCGGCCTTGTGCTAACATCTGCCAATCCTCCTCTTTTTTTGCTGAGGAAGACTGGTCCTGGGCTAACATCCGTGCACATCTTCCTCCACTTTATATGGGACGCCGCCACAGCATGGCTTGCCAAGCAGTGCATCGGTGCGTGCCCGGGATCCGAACCGGCGAACGCTGGGCTGCCACAGCGGAGCCCGTGCACTGCGCTTGCGCGACCCGGCAGGCCCCCTGCAGTGTTCCTTTAAACTATCTCTGTGTCTGCTATTTGAGGATGGCTGCAATAAATCCCTACCCTATGGTTCTCTTCTGGCTTCATCCTCCACTTTTCCCGTTGATGGTCTCCGGATGAAGTTGTGGTTAAGAGTAAAGACTCTGGTGTCAGCCTCCTTGGGATCAAAAGCCATTCTGCCAAGAACTAGGTGGTGACCTTAAATAAGTTACCTAACGACACTAAGTCTCCATTTCCTCACCTACAAAATGGAATGTGGTAGGCAGAAAACTGGCCCCCCAAAAACATCCATGCCCCAATCCCTAGAACCTGTGAACATGTTACATTAAATGGCAAAAGAGATTTTTCAGATAGAATTAAGGTTAGGGACCTTAAAGCAGGGTGATTATTCAGGTGGGCTCAGTGTAATCACATTGGCCGTTAAAAGTAGAAGACAGTTGGTCAAAGAGACGAGACAGAATAAGAGCCAGGAGAGATTCCAAATGTGAGAGGGACTTGATTCTCCATTTCTGTGTTTGAAGATAGAGAGAGGGCCAGGAGCCAAGGAATGAGGAAGTTAGGAAGAGCCCTTAGCTGAGACCCAGCAAGGAAACAAGGACCTGAGTCCTACAGTCACAGGAATTCAAATTTGCCAAGAACCTGAAGGAGCAAGGAAATGGATTTTGCCCTAGAGCCCCCAGAAAGGAACACAGCCCTGCCACCACCTTTATTTCAGCCCAGTGAGACTCATACTGGATTTCTGACTTACAGAACTGTAAGGTGATAAGCTTGTGTTGTTTTAAGCTGCTAAGTTTTGTTATGGCAGCAACAGAAAACTAATACAGGGATGTTGTACAGAATAAATACATGTAAATCATGCAGGACAGAGACTGGCATATAGTAAGTGCCTAATCCATGATATTTTACTGTTTTTATTAGCCATTCACTGCTCTGGCCACATTCATCTTCCCTGTCCACTCTGAATATTTTCATTCTTGCATTTCTCTTCTTCTTGCTTTCCTATACATATATATATATATATATATATATATATATATACACACACACACACACACACACACACACACACAGTCACACGCCACATAATAACGTTTTGGTCATCAACGAACTGCATATCTGACAGTGGTCCCATAAGATTAGTACTGTGTAGCCGAGGTGTGTAGTAGGCGATACCATCCACGTTTGTGTAAGTAAGCTCTATGATGTTCGTACAATGATGAAATTGCCTAACGACGCATTTCTCAGAACGTATCCCCGTCAAGTGGCGCATGACTGTGTGTGTTTGTGTATATACATATATCCTTATAGATCCTCTCCAACTTCAAAATCCATCTCAGATGACATCATCTCCAAGAAGATTTTCCCAACCCCTTCAGCCAGGTGCAATCCCTTCCAGTGCAGCACTTTTTGTTCCCTTGCTAGCCACCATGTTTATTTAAACTCTAGGTTGTATGAAAGGTTTCTCTCTTATTAAATTCTATATGCTGTGATAACAAAAGATCCACAAATCTGTGCTTAAAACAACAGTTATATTTCCCTCTTTCTTCTTTTAAATTTTATTTTATTATGGTAAAAACACTTATGAGATCTACTCTTAAATTTTTAAGTGTACAATACAGTACTGTTAACCATAGGTACGATGTGGTACTGCTGATGTCTAGAACTTATTCCTCTTGCTTAACTGAAACTTTATGCCCATTGATTAGCAGCTCCCTATTTTCCCCTCCCCCCCATCCCCTGGCAGCCATCATTCTACTCTTTGATTCTATGTATTTGACTATTTAGACAATTTATATAGGCAGAATCATGCAACATTTGTCCTGTGACTGGCTTATTCATTTAGCATAATATCTTCAAGCTTCATCCATGTTGTCACATATTGCAGAATGTTCTTTTTCTTTAAGGCTGAGTAATATTCCATTGTGTGTATATACCACATTTTCCTTATTCATTCATCCATTGATTGCATTTAGGTTGTTCCACATCTTGGCTATTGTGAATAGTGCTGCAATGAATATGGGAGTGTTAATATCTCTTCCAGATCTTCATTTTAATTCTTTTAGATAAACATCCCAAAGTAGGATTGCTAGATCACATGGTAGTTCTATTTTGAATTTTTTGAGGAATGTCCATAACTTTTTCCACAGCGGCTGTACTATTTTGAATTCCCACCAACAGTGTACAAGGGTTACAATTTCTCCTTATCCTTGCCAACACTTGTTATATTTCACGTGTATTTCTTGTTCATGCCATATGTACATGGCGGGTTGGGTGGGAGATCTTTTCCCCTCACCCTCCTTCTGGGGCCAAGACTGACAAGGCAGCCATCACTGGGAACATTCCCAGTTGCATACTGGCTCTTAAAGCTTCTTCCCAGTAGTGACACATGTCACTTCTGTTCATATTTCATTGGCCAGATGAAATAAAATGGTGGCACCTAGCATCAGTTTGAAAAGAGATGAGCAATCCTACCCTGTGTGCAAGAGGAAGAGAGCTGGGTATATCTGGTGGACAGCACTCATGGCAACCACAAGTTCTCACCCACAACAATCCTCTAGGAAGAAGTTTTCACTTAACAGTCACCATTTTACAGATGAAGAGCTTGAGGCTCAGAAAGGATAGTGATTGGTCATGTTTTCTAAGTCACAGGGTTGGAACTAGGACCCAACTGGGTCCTTCCAGCCATCCTCCATCTCTGCTGCAACTCTATTGAGCGCTGTCATATGCCTGATACTGCTGGGGACGCAGCAGAGAACAAGCTGTCTTCAGTCCCTGCCCTCATACTCATAGTCTACTGCTGTGCCCCATTCTCTTTCCAGTCCTCCATAGTTGACTCCTTTTTTCTCTCTGCCTCATGTGCTGCCTGATTTTAGATTTATCCTCCTCCACCCCTGCACAGCTGGATCATAAGCAACTGAAGGGCAGGGGTTGGATCCTCAACTTTGATTCCTTGACAGCCCTGAAAGTATTAGGCACTCAACAATGTTCCTTGGATTGAACACAAAATTGAAAATAAAATTCACTTTAGATGCCAAATATTTGTTCTCTGCTTATATCCCCCCACTGTGTTCCCCAAACTAGTATATTAATAGAGATTTGCATGTGCTGTGTGAGTTTATTATAGAGAGCATTAGACCTCTATCAGCATATATTTGAAAAAGAGATTAATAAGATCATCAACAATACACCTCATAAATCACTCTGAAAATTGCCAAAGTAATTTCTTAGTATCTCCTTTTTTCTTCCAAGAGATTCCACCTCTTCTAATGACTTATCTAAATTGACAGCTCTAATTAGCAGTCATGAAAACTCAAGCTTTTAAAGCTATGGCAGATTAGAAAAGAATTTTCCAGAGATGTGATAAAACTTCTTCCCATAAGGGATGTCATGTGTCTCACTGGTTGGGTTTAGGTGAGAAAGGGAAGCTTGTGGGAAAGAGGATGAAGTTGGGAAAAGATTAAGAGGGGAGGACATGTGTCTGAGGGACCTGTCTGGTCTCCAGGGACTGAGCAGGTCACTTGTCATTTCCTGCAAGTGTGCTCTCGATCCAGTGGGATTGTCAGGGAAAGGCCTATATCATTTTACATCTTACAGCTCTGTGTCCTGATGTAACCCAGAAGCTGAACCCTGGCCCAGACTGGAAGCCCAGCTTGTTCTCAGTCTGCAGGGATTTAAGGACTCAATGTTGAATCAGCTTGGATGTCACTCATTGACATTTATTTGACAGATACTTATCAAGTACCTTCTGTGTGCAGGACCTTTTTCTGACAATACTTCCCAGGCTTGCCAGAAGAAGGACCTTCTAAGCTGAGACCTGAAGAATGAGTTCATCAGGGAGAGGTTGTGTGTAGGGAAGGTTATTATAGGCAGAGAAAATAATAAGAATCAAAGATATGAGAGTGAAAGAGATAAATGGTCCCCCCAGTGGAGGAACAGCAGAGGGATACAATAGAGACCTTGCTGGGGAAAGTGCAGCATAATGGGAAATGAGGCTGAGGAAGAGGCCATGCAGGATCCTGGATGACTGGCAGAAAGACAGTGAGGGATGGAAAGCGGGGGGGGTGGTGGTGGTGGTGACATGAGCCAATTCACATATTTTGAGAAATCACGCTACCTCACAGAGTGGAGAATGGATTGGGGTGAGATAGCAACAAGAACAGAGGCATGGAGATGAATAGGCAATATTACAGGAGCCAGGATCAGAGGTGATGAGCACCTAGGCCACATGGCAGCACCAAGGATGGAGAAAAAGGGAAGAGACTTAAGTAGATTTAGGAGGCAGAATTTCTGTTTGAAGATTGAGTGGATATAGAGGGTGAAGGAGAGGGCTCACTAATTTTTGAGGGCTCCATTTTTTGAGTGACTATTTTGTGTCAGACATTCTATAAGATGTTTATGCTTATTCCTCATCACATGCTAGGAGGGAAGTAGTATTTAGCTCCATTATTATGCATGGGGAAACTGAAGCTTGGCAATGTTAGATATCTTCCCATCAACACACAGCTAGTGTGAGCCCAGAGTTTACCTTTAAGCCCTAGGTTATCCTATCTCCCTACTCTTATCTCCCAGGTTTCTGGTTGTGGCATCTCAGAAGAGAATTTTCTGAGATGGGGAACACTAGGAAAAGCAAATATTCTGGTAGGATCTTTCCTACAATTGCTGGTATAGAACCAGCTACCACACCGCCATGCACATTATCTACAACCTTGCATTTCCCAACCTGTAGGAACGTCCACCGTTTCCTCTTTCCACATCCTGTCTGGATGGGTGCTCAGCCTGAGTCCCTGTTCCTCAGGTGCTGTTCATGGGGAGCTGGGTCTTCCCTGTTCCTGTCCCTCAGCCCCTGTTTAGTACCCTGGTAGGGATGGGGGCCCTGTCTCCACCCTTCCTTTAGCTTCTTAGCAGTTAACATTTAAATTAATAATGGAAATCTTCCTCGGAATGAGAAGTAGGGTAGGCACCAGGGGGAGAAAAATGCCTGAGATAAAAGAGGAAGAGAGATACCTGGTATATTAGAGCTGTTGACTTGGGAACAGCTGTGTTAACCATGGACAAGGTACCTACTTCGTTTCAAGTCTGTTTCCCCATCTGTATGTAAAACACAAGAGGAGGGATAATGCTTGCCTGCCTCATCGTTGTTGCAAAGAACAAACATAATAATAGATGACTATATTTTGAAAAATCAAAACAGTCCTTGCAAAGGAGAAGACTTCAAGTTCTGATATCACAAGTTAGAATCAGAGACACAAGTGCTAGAAGGTACTTCAGGGATCATCAAGGTCATCCTGATTATTTTACAGGTGAGAAAAACCAGGCTGAGGCTCAGAGAGATCACATGACTTTTCCCAAAGTCACCCTCAAAATTAACGTTGGAGCTAGGTTTAGAAGGCAAATCCCTGATCTCAAGCTGAGAGTTTTTTCTACTGTATTGCTTTGGAAGGATAGCACAGTAACCGACCCAGTGGGTTTTAGAGTCAGATCACGGGGGTTTGACCCCCAGCTTTGCCACTTATTAATTGTGTGATCTTGACCAATTTATGTAATCTTGAACCTCATCTTTTTCATCTGTAAAAATGGAATAGTTTTAATTGCTAACTCAAAGAGTTGTTATGAAGATTAAATGAGATAATGCTTGCAGAATACTGGTTAGACAGTGAAAGTGATTATTATTATGATTAAGATCATATGTTGCATCTTTGTCATATGTCACCACCCTTATTCTCCCAATTGAAGAGTGACCTACTCTGAACTTCAGAGGTTTCCAACCCAACCCAATACATCCCTGACCTTAATTTAGTCTCCTTCGTATTTTACTGATAGAATCAAAGGTAAGGGCAGAGAGAAGACCATTCCCTAATGATTCCGAATACTTTCTCCAGCCTACCCCAAAAGCCTACCCATGACTGTGATTATTTATCTTAGTTCAACGCCTGGTCAAGAGGCTGTGTGTATACCTTGTTCTAGCCTAGCTGAATATTTTAAGAAAATACTGAAGAGAGTGGAGGGGGAGATGGAGTTTGATTGATGTAGAATTAGAGGGTCCATCCTGTTTTCTCAAGGAAATCCTTATTTAGAGGTGTGAAGGGACTGGAAAATTCAGAGAACTCAAAAGTATGATCAGATCTCACTCTAGGGAATTGTACTTTACACCATTAAAGATAATATTCAGGATGAGACTATCTCTCAAATTTAAAGCACCAAAGGAGAATGAAGCTTCTTTGAGTCCAGGGAGATGTCATTAAAATGAGTTCTGGGTTCAGCCACCCCAAACTATCAGAGATCATACACAAGGCTAGAGGTGGGCTTGTCCCCTTGATAAACAAGAACTATAAATCACTATCACAATGGCTTTAATCACATCTTGACTATGTGCAAAAGGCTCTTGCCTCTGCCCAGGTTCCCCGTCCAACTTCAGTCTTTGTGAATTTTAATTAAAGGTCTCAGTTTGCTTACATTTCTTCTCTTCTCTTATGGAAATGATTGCAGAGGGGCGTAACATACTAGTGTATACATATGAATTTCTGATAAGAAGACATAGAAATTTGAGGTCAGACTTTTTATAGAAAGAATTATACAAATAACTATATTATAGGCCTGTTCCAGTTTACTAAACACAGTGAATTCCATTAGTTCATAATTCTTGCCACAACCCAGTGTCCAATTTCCTATCTTCTCCTTACTTGATCTCATGGCAACCACTCACATAGGTGTTGGTGCCATCCTCTTTGATATACTCCCTTCATTTGGTTTCTAGGACACCAGACTCTCCTGGTTTTCCTCTTCCCTCAATGGCTGCTGCTTCTCAGTCCCTTCTGATAGCTCTTCTTGACCCCTAAAAGCTCAAGGGTCTAGGGCTTGGATCTCTCTTCTTCACTATCTAGATTCACCCGTAAGGTAACCTCATCCAGTCCCATGGCTTTAAACACCATATGTCCATGATTCCTAAAATGTTGATGTCCAGTCTGGACCTTCTCCCTCACCTCCAGACTCAAGAGCCTATTCCATATTTCCTCTTGGATGTCTACTAGACATCTCACACCTAACATGTTTCAACCTGAACTCTTGATTTCTCTACATTCCACATTTGTTCCACCACAAATGTTCTCCATCTCAGTAAATGGCATCACCATTCTTTTAGTTATTGAGACCTAAAACATTAACTGCTCTCAATCCCTCACACCCCATTTCCAATCCATCAGAAATCCCATTGGTTCTACCTTCAAAATAAGTCTGGGTCAGACCACTTCTCACCAACTCTACAGCTGTCACCCTACTGCAAGCCCATCATTTCCTGTCTAGACTAATTCAATATCCTCCTAACTGGTCTTCCTTCTTTAAATCTGTAATAGTCTGTTCTCTATGCCAGAGCTTGTGGGGTTTATCCACCTCAAAACTATTTATATTTTGGGCTAGGTAACTCTTTGCGGTGAGAGGATGGCCTATCCGTTGTAGGGTGTTGAGCAGCATCCCTGGCCTGTACCCATTAGACTCCAGTAGCCTCCCTCTCCCCGTTTTGCCAACCAAAAATGTCTCCAGACCTTGTCAAATGTCTCCTGGGGAACAAAACAATCCTTGAGTGAGAACCACTGAGTTAGCAATCCTTTAAAAATGTAAATCAGATCAAATCACTACCCAGCTCTATATTTCCCAATGGTGGTTTCTGGGGGCTAGGGGAGGGGGAAGTGGAGAGTTTCTAATCAAGTGGCATAAAGTTTCAGTTAAGTAAGATGAATAAGCTCCAGAGATTTACCATACAACATTGTACCTATAGTCAACAATAATGCATTGTACACTTGAAAATTCAAGAGGGTAGATCTTGTGTTAAGTGTTCTTATCACAATAAAATAAAAATAAAATAAAATAAAATAAAATAAAAATAAAATAAATAAAAAAGATCCAAGTCCCTGACAATGGCTCACAAGGCATTTTCTGTTCCTCCTGCCTGAAATACCCTTCCTTGCCTTTTTACTTGGGTAATATCTACTCATCTTTCCAGTTCTAGCTTAAATGCAACTTCCTCTAGGAAGCCTTCCCTGGCCTATACCCTAATCTGGATTTAGGTCCCTTCTCCATGCTCCCATGATATCCTGCTCTTCCTCTTACATAGTACACATAGCACTGCATTGTAATTGCCTGGTTACTGGACTGTGAACTCCTTGAGGGCGGGAATGTGCCTTCCTTATCACTGTATCCCTCTCTTGAGCATAGCACAGGGCCTAGAGCAGTGCATTTAAGTAACTATATGGTGGACTGATTCAAGTTGCAAACTGAGCCTGGCCTGCATACACGTAGGGATATGATATCCACCTTGGCTGCGACCCTGGAAGCCAATACAACTAGGAAGCTAGATACTAGCATGTCTTAGCAATTTTCGTTTTTTGTTCAGTTGTTCCACAATTACTCTGGTGAAACATCAAGGACAATCTCTGTTCTTAGAGAAATCCTTGGTAAGAGGAAACCCTCATTCAGCAAATACTTACTGAGCATGTGCTATGAGCCAGACACTAGGCTAGATGCCAGACACCTGCTGGTGGATAGGATGTTACATACACAGGAGTTGTGGAGTTTACATTCCAGCATGGGTGATGGTCATTTAGTGCATAAAAATGCAATAAGTTACTTAATTGCCATTGTGAACATTCGGGAAAGTAGGGGCAGAGGAGGGAAACATGCAGGTAGAGAAAATGAAAAGCAAATGTCTTGAGCTAAAAAGGCAATGCATGGAGCATTTCACGAACTAAAAGGAGGCTACTGTGGCTGCAGCACAAGAGGGAGGCAGAGAGAAGTGCTCCAAGGTTGGAGAGACAGGCAGGGGCCAGAACAGATAGGCCCTTCACCTTCTCCCCATGCCACCCCACAATCCCAGAAACTATCTCCAATGGCTTCACTCTTAGGCTACATGCTCCATATTTATTACTTTTTTAGAACTGTGAGCTTGCCCTTCTCCTCACTTGAACCACTTTTCCTTCCCCCATCATTGAAGTCTTATTCATTCTTCAATACCAAGCTCAGAGCTTTCCTCCACCACGAAGAATAAGAACTCCAAGAGCCACAACCAACAAGAAGTGAAAAATGGCACAGATGTGATTGGGGAATAGTGAACGGTTCAGCTTAAACTGGACAACAGACGCTTTTCTAGGGAGTTCAGGTCAGAACATGACAGATCTTGGCATTTCTAAGTGATTTATAAGGGAGACAGTATAAAGGGCGTTTAAGAACATACACTTTGGATGTAGTCAGACCTGATTTAAAATCTGGGCTCCCTACTTTATTAGCTTTGTGACCTAGAGGAAGCTCACTCACCTCTTTGAATCTCAGTTGTTTTTTTTAAAGCAGGGGTAATTAAACTTACCTCATAGGTATCGGCTTGTTACAGACTAACAGAGGGTTGTTAAGGATTTAAATAGACAATGCATGCAAGGCACTTACAATAGTGTCATGCCATGGTAAGTGTTAAACAAATGTTGTCATCGTTAATATTATCATCATCATCCTTCTCATTCTTTTTAAATTAAATTGTAAGTTCATTAAATGAGATAACGTGCAAATCCTAGCACAATGTATATCTCACGGTAAATTATCAATAAATGCAAGTTTCTTCTTTTCCTCCAATCTCTTTTATAAACAAGGACCATGTCTTTCATTTCTTTTGCAGGTACTTGGTGAGCCCTCAATCAATATTCATTGAACACTGAATAAATATTGTTCTCCCCTCTACTATCTAGCACTGTGTTATGTACATTGTTGAAGGCTAATGGTATTCTGGATAATCTTTGCATTTTTACTTTTCAAACTCAGAATGGGACTAGGAAGAAAACCTGGGGCCAAATTTATATAAAATACCTTAAGGTAAGGAAGATCTTAATAGCTGGAAAAAGACTTGGTATGGCAACTGTTTTTCTATTCTCATTCAACTTTTAAGAAAATATTAATGGAATTACAGGGAAATGGATCTAATTTAACTCCAACTGCCCCACTGCGGAGGATGACTCAAAGGACCGAATGACCAGCAACTGTGGTAATTTGAGGGAAACTGAGGTGATCACAGAACCACCGGGTCTTTGTTTAATGTTCCATTTGCTAAGGAGGAATAACTCTTCTTGAGTCTTTAAAAGTAACTCAAATTTGCTTCACTTACTTGATTTCCCTTGAGAGAGGTGATCTGGCAAAGGAAAATGCTGTAAAACACTTGCCTTTTCAGATTCTTCTGGGTCCCTTAATACAGGCATCCTCTGAGTTGAGATACTGAAACCCATGAAAATCAAGTTTGGTACAACAGACACTTAGGAGATCTTTATCAAAGACTACACTGATTTAAATACCACACTCCCCTGACGCAGTTAGATCAGAATTTAATTAGCCCAAACTTGATTGTTCATATAGCTTTCCAGGAATGGCTCTATCTCAAAGTAAAGTCCATTTCTATTATCACTTTATTTTAATTGACATTTACAGAAAATGAAGAATTTGGTGTCATATGAATAAAGTCTCTGTTGTCTGCTCTTTATCAAGTAATGAAGTAGCAGTAACCAGCCTAGTTAACATAATACAACATATAATTTCTGCAGTAATTCACATGGTTTATATCAGTGGCTCGCAAATATGCTCCACTGACTTTCTTTGGTCTCACAAGAGTAAAATAGGGATTATGGTGAGTTCAGATTATAGGGCCCAGAGAGTCAGGCCAACTCACTGGGAGCTCTCCAAGGTCCTGGTGTCTGCAACTGTATCCACTTTGTCTACTGACCAGAGCACTATAGCGTGGATTCCCCTTACTTCTGCTTGAGATTGCTCACGCTCTGTATGGCATGTCACAAGGCAGCTCTGCAAATGTTTTTGTTTTCTTATCAGCAACCTTAGTGACACTGCTGGACGTCCATGAGTGCCATATACAGACATGGAACATTTATGGAATGACTGCCATACACCAGGCCTTCTGCTGGAAACTAGAATGTAGAGATGAGTAAAAATTGGGCCCTGCTCTTAGGGAGCTCACATTCTAGTTGAGGAAAAGAGAGAAATTGTAGAATCACAGACAATGTCCTGAGAATTAGTAGAAATACATGAAAAATACGTGGGAGTTCTAAGGCAAGAGCTATCGACTATCCCAGCATGTAGAGTGGAGGAGATCAGGAAAGATTCTTCTGAGGAAATGATATTTGAGCAGGGTTCTAGAGAATGAGTCCACTGGACTGAGAAGTGATGGGATCAACTCTCCAGGCAAAGGGACAGAGAGGTGAAAATTCAAAGAGGCTCCGGGAGTTTGGAATGGAACAGAACATAAGAGAGGCCAGAATATAGGAGAGGTAGAGATAGAGATAAAGAGGCAGGAGAGGGAGGAAGAAAGAGATACAGATGAGGCTAGGAAAGTAGAGGCCAGATTTTAAAAGACTTTGAAGGCCACATTAATAGGCTTAGGCTTTATCCTGCAGTGTTGGGAAAGAATTCGAGTTTGATCAAAGTGGGTAAAGGGCTAGATTTGAAGTGTGCAGAGCAGACTTTAGGGAGAGAGCCCGGAAGCAGAGGACTTCTCACTTGAACCTTGTCTCTAGGTACATCTGGCCTCATGACTGACAAAGCCCTGTGCGCTAGTTACCTCAGAGTCTGAGATCTAAACCCTCAAATGGCTAAAGCTAGGTCACAGCACTCTGGATGACTTGGCTGAGTCAGAGCAGTTGCAGTCTAATATAAGGGGAAAGAATGGATCATACCATTGAAATATAGGTGGTGTTCATCAGTACCTCCTCCCTCCTAACTACCCAGAAGCTAGTCTGATACCATATCATCTCCTTTTTGGATTAATGCAACAATATGCTGCCTACTGGTTTTCTTCCCAGGCTACCAAATAGCACCCAATTAAGCATCTCAAAAGAAAATTGTCAGCCCATCACTCTCCTATTTATGAACTTACTGATTTACTCTTCATTTCCTATCTAATATTCAGTCCTTTGCCTGGTTTTCAAAACCCTTTATAATTTGATAATACTTTCCTATCTATTTTACTTCCTACATCTCTCCATCATGCCTTCTTCATCAGGCCATGACTATTTTTATTCTATATTTATACCCATACTGTTCAACTTTTCTTATGTCTACCAGTATAAAAATGTATTGATAAATGAAAATCACAAATAATATTTATTCATTCATTTCTTCACTCAACATATATCCATCAAGGCTCTGTGGTAGGTGCTGGAGTTATAGTGGCGGGTCCTTACCCTCGTGGAGCTCAGAATCAGCCCAGAGCTTTAGTACTCAACGTGGCTCTTGGACTAGCAGCATTGGCTTCACCTGGCAGTTTGCAGAAATAAAAATATTATGCCCCACCCAAACCTACTGAATTTGAACCTCATTTTAACAAGATCACTAAATAATTTTTATGCACAAAAAATGTCAGAAGCAATGGTCTTATCTAGGAGATAAGTATTGAAAAGGCAACTGTAATAGCATGTGAAGGCTGCTATGATGCTGAAAGACAGGGAGAAGAGAGCACCATGTGTTGAATGCTCAATTATTTAACAGGCATTTTTTTTTCACCAAATTAATTAGGAAATAATGATGTGTGTGTGTGTGTGTGTGTGTGTGTGTGTAGAGACCACAGGCTATTCTCCTTGGGAATCTCCCTCTCACCTACCCCAGTCCTGAGTCCCCTATAGGTGCCTAACATGTACTTTTGCTAACACTGATTGATTGAATTGTTTACAGAAGTACTCAAACAAATTTGAGGGTTTTAGAGGTTTCAGTAAATGATGGAATTTTTCATTTTTTGCTGAGACAGTTTTGATTTACTGAATGTGGGGGTTTTGTTTTGCTGCAACAGAAAGGGAGCGTTGTTTATCATTTTCAAAGCCATAGTGTTTCACCACAGTTGACGTAAGCAGGGGTGGAAAATTCACAAGATGAAATGGAACCAAATTTTGCACAGAACAGTTTTTGCTCTGTGGTTCAAGACTATGGATGAGTTTGCTTTTTCTGTGAGTTATTTTTACTTTTATCGTGTGCAGAGAGCTGGGTGATTCACCAGTCAGTCAATACCCTTACTTTAACTGCCTCATCACATCCATTACTAAGTAATACCCTTAGACTCAACTGTCACAAAACATGCTATCTGAAAAAAATCTACATTTTTTACTTGTTTATCTTTTTTATGGTGTGCCAATTCAATCCACAGCTTTCTTCACACATTGAGTTGAGACTAAGAGTCAACAAAAGCAACTATGTTTTTAATGTGCAACAAATCCTTTTTTATTCCCCACTATCTTCTATCTCATTTGACATGCAATTTTTTTCTTTTAGGTTAATTTAAATGAAAGAGAATTAATCCTTATCCACCTTTGCTCTGGCAGTCTCTAGAGTTTTGCATGCTCCATGTTTGGATAATAAAGGATGCCTTTTCTACTCACAAGTGTCCTGAGTTTTATCTATAACTTTTAGGTATTTTGAAACACTGTCTAGAAAATCACTGACTGAGTCTCAGCTGTTGATTTGTTCTAGAGCTTTGAGAAGAACCACAATCATTGCTGCTCCAACAGAATCATAGTATCTCACAGTTAGAAAAACACTGCTGACATGATCTCATACAAGACTCTCTTCTACACCACCACCACCTGCAATGGAATCATCCAGCCTCTGTTTCAGCACCCATGAGCAAGCTTCTCCAGACATCTGGTTACTAGTTATCAAGACGTTATAAAGCTATAGTAATTAAGATAGGGTGGTATACGGGAAAGAATAGAAAAGTATATCAATAGAATCAAGAGTCTAGAAACAGACCTACATGTATTTGGTGACCTGATTTATGAGAAAGGGCAGGCAGTGGGAAAAAGGATGGCCTTCTCCACAAGTCATGCTAGTTCAATAGGATATCCATTTGCAAAAAAAAAAAAAAAAAAAAAAATCTTGAGCCTGTACCTTGCCCATATCTATAGGACCCATACATCTAAATGTGAAAGGTAAAATTTCAGAGAAATCATAGAAGAATATCTCCATGACTTTGAGGTAGGCAAAGACTTCTTAAGCAAGACACAAAGAGTACTAGCCATACAGGAAAACACTTGTTAAATGGACCACATTACGACTGTATATTTCTGTTCATCATACCACATCATCAAGATAGTGAAAAGACAAACCACAGAATAGAAGATATTGATCATACAGACATCTGAAAAAGGATGTGTATCAAGGATACATAAAGAATGCTTGCACAACAATAAGAAAAAGACAACCTAACAAAAAAATTGGTATGAGATTTACAAAGGTACTTCGTAAAAGAGGCTATACAAGTGGCTAATAAACATAAAAAAGGTACTAGTCATCAGGTAAATGCAGATTAAAACCATAATGTGATATTATAACACACCCACTTGCTAAAATGAAAAAGGCAGATGTGGAGCAACTGGAACTCATGTATGTTGCTGATGAGAGTACAAATTTGTTTTCAGAAACAGTTTGGCAGAATCTATAACGGGAAATAATGAATAACGTGGCCTAGTAATTCCTCTCCTAGGTAGATACCCAACATAAATTCACGTTTGTTCATCAAAAGACTTTTTACATGAACATTTATAGCAGCATTATTTCTAATGGCCTTACACTGGAAACAACCAAAATGTTTATCTGCAAAGATAGTCACACTTCTGGATTTATTTATGGATAAATAAATTGTGGTATATCTATAAAATGAAATACTACACAACAATGAGAATGAATGGTCTACAGCTACACGTGATAGCATGGATGAATCTCACAATATAATATTGAACAGAAAGAACCAGTCACAAAAGAGTATGTACTGTATGATTCCACTTACAAAACTCAAAAACAGCTCAGTGAGTAAAATTAATCTATGATGTCAGAAGTCAGGATAGTGGTTACTCTTGTAGGGAGAAAGGGACGAGAAGAGGTGCCTGAGATTCTGGTAGTACTCTATGTCTCAATTTGAGTTCTGATTACACAGGTGTTTTCACTTTAAGAAAATTGAGCTGTATATTTATGATGTGCAGTTATTTATTTGTGTGCTATACCTCAATACAATTAAAGGAATAAAATCAATTGTGTGTCAAAGGGGGAAGATATGAGGAAAACCTAACTCCAATTAAAATCTTATTTTCTTCAGTATGTTATATCCAATTTAAGAGGGAAAAGCCCATTGACTAAAAAAGAGGTTGAAGTTTTTAAAAAATAAACTATGAGTCTTCTCTACATGAGTATGAAAATTCTCCTTTCCCTTTTGAGTTCTGATGTAGCAGATATTGTGAAATGTAAGAGTCACTGGCTTTGTAGGAAGCCTGATGGATTTGCTTGTGGTTTAATGTTGTGTCTGCCCTTTTTCCCTCTCCAGCCAGATGGATGGATGAGGACTGACCTTCTACCAACATCCATCTCTCCCTTTGGGGTCACTTATGGATGGCACTTGGGACCCAAGATACTCCTGAGCTTTGTAAGTTCACTGTTCCTTGTGTCTTAGTCTTATCTCCCCAATTAGACTATAAACATCACGTAAGCAAAGACCTGGCATTTCTTATTTATGTGTATTCTCCATCGTACTAAGGAGAGGACTGACCACAGGGGCTCAGTAAACACTTTCCATTGTAGAATGTCAGATCATTCAGACTGCGAAATCTGAGGTCTGGGAAGAGAAGTGACTTGCCCAAGGTCACTGGGCCACAGTTATATCTTCTGACTCCTGTCCTTGTCCAGCCAGGCTCCCTACAAAACCTTGGTGAGGAAAAACAAACCAGGCCCCTTTTGTTCTGTTCCCCTTGGCTCCACTTCTCAGTGCAGGGATGCAAAGGCACAGCAACTCAATTTTGCTAACTCTGGTTGTTCTTTGCTGATTCACTGAACAAATACTGCCTAAACATGAGGACCCTTGGCTATGGGGAGCAGGAACAATACATATAGTCTCAGAAAAGCAAAGATGGTGACTTGGCTCATTTCAGTGCTCAGATCTGCAAAATAAGAAGACATCAAGCTCTCGCCCTCCTCCTGTTTCTTTTCATTTGTCTCCAGGGATTTTGATGAAGTTCAAGGCCCTACATATCCAGAAAGGTGTTGAAATCTAAACATCAATCTTTTGAAAAATTGCTCATTGTTTGTTAAGGGTCACTTGAATTATTTTCAACAAAAATGCTTCACCTAAGTCTGGATTATAAAATGCTCCATGTTAATTGAACCTGCTATGTGAACTCTCTCAACCTTGGTTTCCCCAAGTATAAAATGAGATGATTAGACAAGAAACTACCCAACTTTTAAGGCTCAATTCTGTAGATTCATGAGGGGTCTAATCTATAGATTTATTAACTTAAATAATTGCTAGCAACTGTTATGGACATGGAATATTAATAAGTAGTGACTACACATTAATAAGCACTGACTATAAATGTCATATATATGTGTATATATCTCTACTTGGAGAGAGAGAGAGAAAGAATGAATGAATATATGCCTTTTATTGAGTACTTATTACATATTGGGCACCATGCTAAGTACTTTAAATACTTTATCTTATTTAATCTTCACAACGATTCCAAAAACTATTATCTTTACCTTTACATAAGATGTGGCAGATTGTATTTTCCAAATATGCCACAACAACCTCTCTCATTCCACGTGTTCTTCTTACCATGTGATTTTGACATTTGCCCTACTAAACAGTAGAATATACGTTCCTTCCCTTTTGATATGGCTGGGCTTGTGACTATGGCAGAAGTCACACTATGTGACTTCTGAAGGTGGGTCAAGAAAGGTGATACAGCTTCTACCTGCTTCTCCTTGGTCCCTTGTTCTTGGACCCCAGCCATCACACTGAGTGAGTGAGCCTTCAGATAATTCCATCCCCCAGTTGCCATGTCATCCACAGCCTTCTAGTTTTTCCATCTGAAGTTCTGGACATCTTTACACAGGGACAAGCCATCCCACTGTGCCCCTTTCCAGATTTCCTAACCCACAAAATCCATGAGCATAATAAAATGGCTGTTGTTTTACGCCACAAATTTGGGGTGGCTTGTTATGCAGAAATAGGGGCTCTAAGTTGCAAAGCCAGATGCCCTGGGTCACACAGAGAATTAGTGTAAGAGGCAGAATTAAGCCCAGGTCTAACGCCAGAGCTCATGCCCTGCATATTTACAAGTCCTGCAAAACTAGTATCTGTCACTCTGGGATACAGAGAAAACCATCGTAATACTGACCACTAAGAAACAAAGCCAGGTGCCCAGGAGATCAGGAGGGGACTAGTGGGCAGTGTGGTTTGGCAGGGAAGGGTCGCTGCCCAGGAGATGTGTTTTGCTAGGGAAGCAGGCAGGAGCTCAGATCCAGTTCCTATTCAGGCTTGAACTGAGAAACAACCCGGGGATGGAATGAGTGATGCTGCCAATATCCTCGAGTCATAACACTGCACCTGGCAGTCTTCCTCCTCCTCCTGGGAATAGCCTGTGGACTTCCCTCTGGCCGGTGCTGGGCTAGGAGTATAGCCAGATAAGAAGATGCAAGTCAGTGAGTCTCAGAAAGCTCTTAGCAGAGAATAAACGATTGGTGGGAGGCCAGGGACAAAGTGGAAAAGAAGGGAAGTCATTAACCCAAAAGAAGGGAAAGAAAATTAAGATTTTTTTAAACTCCTGGTATATGCTAGGCACTAGGCGACACACTTCAGCCTCCATTTGCTCCCGTATTCTTGTAAGAATCCTGTGACATTAGTATAAATAGCCCCTTTTTTAAAGTTGAGGAAGCTGAGGCTTGCAGGTAAGTTCCTGGCTCAAGTCTTACAGCTGATAACTGCTGGACTAGGATTCAAACCCGGGGCTGTCTGAATAATAGGATACTCAATCTCAAAGCACAGTCATTTCCCCTTCTTGGTTTGGGCTCCCCCCATCCCCCTGACCACCTTACCTAGAGCACCTCTGTAAGTCTAGCTTTATCCCTTGGGACCAGCTCAAGTCTCTCCTTTTCTACTAAGCTAGCCCAGATCATTTCTCTCTTTCCTACCTATTGACTATAAAACCTGTACTTGGGAATTATTCAAATACACATTCTGCTTTATTATCTACTTTTTTTCTTGTATCTTGGTTCTTCTACTGACTTGCAAAACTAGAGGTCTGAACTCATGTTTCTTGCTTCACATCTACCATAATGCTTAGTGTTGTGCCCGAGGCCAGGTTTAGATCCTGGAAAGCGTTCAGTTAAAACATTTGATTGATTAATCCTCTCATATTTGTAGAAATACATACCTACAATAACCAGACCCTTTTGTTTTTCTGATCCAAAGAGACAGAAATGGCTGGTAACACTTCTTCCCCTTCTTGCTGCTGGAATATGGACACAATATGGCAGCCACCATCTTGTGAACATGAAGGAGAGGCCAAGAGAATCACAGAACAGCTGATCCTGGTTTCACTGAACCAGGACCCACTGTGTGCCTCCACTTTCCTTATAATGTAAGAATGATAACTCTTTATCTGTTCATATTACTGTGGTCAGATTATTTTGTTACTTGTAGACAACTGTATTTGGCCACATTTTGTTGGCTTTTGGTTAATAGACATTAACATGAACTCTGAGGATATTAAAAAGAGATAAAGCTACTTGTGTATGAGTGCAGATACAAGCAATTCAGATGGAACTTAGTTCCCCAAATTCTAAATTAGTGAGGCTTTATGATATATTCTTTAAGTAAATAGCAAGAACAATTAATTGAAGCTCATTTGAAAGGATATTTAACATATACAAGCCCTTAAAAGTACCTCCCACTATAGCACCCAGAGTGTCTAATATAGTGCTGCGCATATCAGAGGCTCATGAAACTTGCTGACTTTAACAGGAAATATGTAAACAACAGCAACAAAAGCTTCTGTTGGTGTTTGCAGTTGTCTGCCTGGTCCTGGCTCTCATCACTGCCTTAGCATCCTTGTGTTTTTGTCTGGCTGTGGTGAGATGAACTATACGCCTTTTCTCTTTAGCATATATTTCCAAGAAACATTATAATGTATATTCTGACTCTCAGGGTATTTCTACAGGCCTCTAAGCTCTGTGACTGGCCAGGGTAGGCCTGATAAGGAAGAGTCCATCTCAAGTGGATACAGCTCCTTATTCTGGTAAGTTTACTCCTATGTCTGTCAGACCCTTTAATTCAAAGTGACAAATCCTTCTTCACGGTTCCTATGAGGAGGAGCCTTAGGAATCCAGGTATTGCTGGATTGAAATGCTGGCTGTTTCTTCTTTGCCCGTGGCCTTCCCCAGAAGAGAGAAGTCCACTGGTTTTTAAATCAGGGTGAGCACCCTTTCTTCTAGTGAAGTTTTAATAGAAGCGCAATATACAAAATTGATAAAATAATAAAAAATAGCATCTGTTTTATAGTGCTTCCTATGTGCTGGCTGGATACTGTGTTGTGGATTCTATATGTATCAATCTCCTTTAAACTTCACCACAATACTTGAGGTAGGAACTAGTATTTCCATTTTGCCAGTGAAAAAACAGAGGCATAGAGTGGAGTTGTTCTATTAAAAATGGGGAGGAGGGAGGCTGGGTACGTCCCTATTCAGTCTCATCTTCACCTCAATGTCAGCTCCCAAGATACACTAGTGAAATCCTCAGAAGTCCTGGAAACACAGTTTGAAAATCCTCTTGCAGCCAGTCACAACCTCAAACACCCTCTTAGGGGCCAGCTGAGTAACAAAAGAATGAAGGCAGTCAGCTGGGGGCGGTGGTGAGGTGGGGAGTGCCTGGATCCGCTAAAGAGGGCAGCTGCCACTCAGTTTTGGATGACCATTGCCAAACTCCATGCAGATGGAACAAAAACATGCCTGGTAGAGGATTCAGCCTGTGGGCTGCCAACGTGAGACCTCTGCAGGCAAGGTGGGGAGTTTCAGGTCAGACCACAAGGGTGCCATACTTAGGAAGTAAGGTGCCCACTGGATGAAGAAATAATGGAGAAAAAACAACTCCATGGGTCTTTTCAGACACATCCCTGCTTTGATGGCCCTACATTATACTGACTAGATAGGAACCATTTCTTCCCACTGTTTATCTACTGGCATGATTTATTTTTAAGCAAGCCCTTCCCCTGCTTGGTTCTATCTACTCTTCACCATGTGTTTGCCAGTATTGGCCAAGCATCCAGTCTCACACCTCCTCTCCCACGCACACCCCTCTCCCCCGACTGTCTTCTTATTTAAAGAAAAACAAGATTATAATGGTGAATGATGAGACTATCTAAATTATACAGCAGGCAAAATGAGTGCTGAGGGACGCTCTTTAGGCAGGTTTTAGTCCATTGCTACTGAGGAATATTGGTCCTCATTGACACTCAAATGCAAAACAGACAGGTAGTAAAGATGCCTCCAGCACATGTCCACGAGGCCTTGATATTTATGCAATGATGCCCCCAGAAAGGGAGAGTGTGTGTGAATCTATCTGTAGTAGCCAATCTCTAAGCCCTGCTTCCCTGCATGCCTTAGAAACGTGGTAATCCACAAGGGACTGCCTACTGGAAAAAGAGTTTACAGACATTAAGCAACTGTAAAAGGAAATACAGTCAATGCTTATTTATCAGATAAATTGGAGGGGATTTGTGGCATCAACATTCTAGAATGTAGTTGAAAGAACATCACACACAAAGACAGGAGGTCAATAAATGTGGGAATTGGTCTAGATTGGTAGTTTTCACATTTCTTTTACCGCCCCCCCTTTCCATCCTTCCTCCTTTCTTTCTTTCTTAGCTTCAGAATCCTCTTTTCAAAAGAAAAGTATTCACGAGTCCAATATATAAAACAGACGAAAATGGAGCCACTCTGGCTCCATGTGGGGGGCTGAAACCTCCTCACTGATTTGGTCACCCCAGTACACTCAGTGCAATATCTGAGGCACCTCTGAGAAACTCCATTTTTGAACCACAAGAAACAAATTTACATCACCTTTGGAACTAGCTGATTTCCAAGGTCTTTCTCAGAACCAAGAAAAAGAGAACCCTTTTCTCTTAAGGATGAAGAAGCTGAGGTCTCCTAGGGTCAGGTGACTTGCACAGGACCACAGAGCATGCTAGGTACAACCCACTCATAATTCAGTGCTCCTTCCACCATTCAGAAGTAGTATAGGATGGTGGTCTGAATCTCAACTCCCCTAGCTAGTAGCTGTGTTACCTTGGCAAGATATTCAACATTTCTGTGGTTCCTCATTTATAAAAGGAGATAACGAGAGTCCAGCTTATGCTTCTGTGAAGATTCAATGAGATAATGCAGGTAGAGGACTCAAAACCTTGCTTGGCATATGGTAAGTTCTCGATAAATGTTAGTTATACCATACTGTCCCCCCAAACTTTCTCTGTGCCTTTCAGCTACGGAACATCAAAGTTATGATTATGCCTATTAATCTTGAGAGAACACATCAACCAGATAGCAGACAGAGCTGGCCCAGACACAGGAGGCATCCAGATAATCCACAGCACGCAATGGACAGTTGACTGTAAGCATAGTTGAAAAACTGAATACGATGAAGTTTGAGAATAATTCCTATCCCTTAACTTTCCAGTATTTGTTTTTTCTAAGAAAAATGCAGCATTGAGCAAAGGAGTTGAGAAGAGAGCTGACTCACCTGGGAGAAATGTCACATCCTTGCTGCATGAAGGCTCCCAGGGAGAACCATAAGCTGTTGAATATCCCAAATTCATTGGACTGGTCACTGGTTGTCTGGTCCCGCCCTTCCTCAAACTCTTCACTGTGCCATTCATAGGGGCTGAAGCGGCTGACCAGGAAGAGGACGACACTCACTCCAATGTAGGCAAAGACGATACACATCCAGATCTCATAAGCCAAAGGGTCGAGGAAGGAGAAGACCCCCGGCTTGGACTTCTGTGGCTTTTTTATCATGATGGAGATCCCCAAACTCATAAATGGCTTGGAAAAGTCTATCACCTCTTCCCGGACCAAGGTGATAGTTAAAGGGGCCACAGCCACATCTGCTCTCTGCAAAAAAATACAAGAAAAGAAAAAATGCAATTGAGCTCAGCAGTTCTCTGTTATTTTTCTCTTTACTGTGAATATTATTTTGTATCTTAAAGGAAGTGAGAGTTGGAAAGAACCTTAGAAGACCAACTCCTCCCACTCTCTATAAAATATTTTTGACAAATGGATGATCAGCTCAATATTTTACAGGAGAGATTATCCCACTGTTTGACAGTTCTAATTGTTATGGGAGTCTTCCTCACCTTACTAGAAAGGGGCTGTTGTGATATCTGTTGTTTTTGCCTACCCAGCAGCCATGCCTCCTTCCTCTGGTAGAAGAACCACTGCTGCCTCACTCTCAGTCCTTTTGTTCAAATGGGGCTGATCATCCTGGTTACATGGTGAAGCGTATGACCTGGGTTTGGCCATCAGTGTACTCCATTCCCCTGGCCAGAGTGATTCATTCAAGGATGGCATAGGACCCATGTTGGTTTAATGAGCATTAGCCCTGACAGTCAGAGTGAGAGATGCAGAAGCTGATCCATGATGAAATAATTTGGGCCACCCTAAATTGAGGGCTTACTGTGGACTCCCTAGGAACATGTGTCAATATATTCTTCTGTGTGTCCCCAGGAACATGAACCAATCCTTCTGTTTGCCTAAGCCAGTTTGAGCTGGGATTCTTTTACCTGCAACCAACATAGTCCTGGCTAACAAGATGGTGGAGATAAGTTTAACTCAGTAAACATTTATTGGGCACTCATTATGTGCAAGCCCTAGGCTGGAGCTGTAGGTAAGCCACGGTCCCTACACTCAGGGAATTACAAACTAGTAGGAGAGCTTGGTATATGCACACACTCACATGCACATACACACACAATTTTTTAATCTAAAAGGTGGGCTAGATATGTGCTATTCAAGAGATACAAAATGCCACAGGAGACCAGGGAGGAAGTAATTCTGGCTGGGGAGATTGGGGCTGCATTATGCATTATGCATACGAGGTGACATATAAATTTGGCATTGAAGGAGGGGTACGATTTTGACAGGTTGCTCTGGAAAAGGGAATCATGTGAGTAAAGGCCTGGCAGAGAGAAGGAAAAGTAGCATCACAAATATCTTGTTTAGGAAGACTGCTCAGAAATACATAAATCATTCAATTGTTAAAATTCAAATCTAGCATGTAAATACACATAAAAAGGTTGCAAGAAATGCTCATCCTTGGGTATTTAGCATGTGGAATCACCAGCCTTGCTCTTCTGTCTTTCCCACCTCTCCCTAATGGCAGAAGGATGGCATCTACGCAACAAAAATCCACTGCTCTGTTGGCCTGAGATCAAGAGATCCTGAAAACCCAAGAGGGTTCCATGGACAGATGCCACAACATTCATTTTTAAAATGAGGGGCATGTCTATTTAAGCCTGTTTGAGGTGAATGGCTTTCTCTTATGATGCTGGCCAACAGTCCAGATGTGAGGCTGGTGACAGATGCTGTGCAGATGAGGGCTCCACTTAGCCACCGGCTGGTGTTGCTTAGAGAAGATTTCCTCTGGTTACTCTCATTGGCTGGGATTATTGAGAAGGCGCTTTAAGTGGAATAAAAAGCCTGACTCCATAATGGCTTAAATTCTCACTTATAGAAACTGTCTATAAGGCGATGCGGAGTCAGGTGTGAATTTTGTAGTAATTCTGTTTTTTTTCCTTATATCCAGTGCATAAATCTTGGTAACTTTTACAAACACTTACAAACCATTGCAAAGAAGAAGATACCTACTTTTTTCTCTCTAACCTAACAGATAGAAAAGGAACGGGAGGATAAAGCAAAAAAAAAAAATGACTTAGAGGGACTAAACCAAAAGGAAGGTGGATAAAATCAGCTTTGAAAGTGGTAAAGGGAATTGAATGGATTTGTTTTATGCCTCCTGATGTGAGTTGATAAAAAAGACTGTGGACTAGAAAAATCACAAAGCCGCATCATCTTAGTGCTTAGTTCATTTAGTAGTTACAAGATTTGTTCCACGGAACATTATTTCTGGAAGGATGTTAATAAGTATAACATGAAAATAAACATTGGGAAACACAATTTAAACAGGTTGCTCTGAGGCAGGACTTCTCAGAATCTTTTAAAAAACTGCTACACCCTGAGAATTTCCAAGAAGGGGAAGTAGATGCAGTATTTCCAAAATATTTGGCCGTGGATCCCTGAGCATCAAAAGGGACCCATGTGTGTAGGACACACACACAGTGGGAGATGCTACATTCAATGACCTCATTTTACAGATAAGAAGCTCAGGTCCAAAGAGGGAAGGTGGTTTGTGCAAAGCAGCAATGTCTTCGCTTGTTTGACACTGACTGAGAGGTCTCGGGAGTTCATTTCCAGCAGCTGAGGGAATTACTGGAGCTCTGCAGGATCTGTCAAGGGCAGAGCTGACCTGGCAAAGTAGACCTGGCTGCTCTCCTCTGCAACTCACTGACCCGGTGGCCTTCAGTGGGACAGTTGTCTTTTTGGATATCAATTTCCTCATTTAAAAAACATAATAATTTTTGCTTTACACATTTGACAGGATTGTTTTGTGAGAGTAAAAAGAATTCAAATATGTGAGAGTACCAGGAAGTGTGAGCATTTCACAGGTGCTCAAAATTATTTACTTAAGCTGATATCTTAGGACAGTGGCTCTCAAACTTGAGCATGCGTCAGAACCACCTGGAGGGCTTTAAAAACAGATGACAGAGTTTCTAGATTCAGTGGGTCTGGGGTAAGACCTGAGAATTTGCCTTTCTAACAAGTTTCTAGGTGATGTGCTACTGGTCCAGACACCACACTTTGAGAATCACTCACCTAGGAGATCCCAAAACAAAATATGTGATGTCTAGAAACAAACCCAGGAAAAGAGTAAACAGTTTTGATGCAGTAGGTAAACACAAAAAGAGAAGAAAACTATTGGGGATGGAGATCTGCTCTGAACCAGACACTGTGTAGGTGAATACCCCCCCCACCCCAGCCCTGTGATAAAGGGTTCACTTTCCCTGGTTTTCAGAGGTGACCCTCGGAGGAGTTCAATGGCTTACAGGAGCCATGTGGCCAGTAAGTCGGCAGAGTTGGAACTCAAATATAGGTTTCTGTCTCCAAAGTTCACTCTGTTTGTTTCACTGTGACAAAGAACAGGCAAGAAAGTCACTTGTGAATAAGGCACAAAGTCATAACCACGCAAGAATGCAGAACGCTATTGCTGTTCTCACCACCAGTTAATACTGGTCTTACAGTCCAGTGCACGGAGAGTGTGATTTCTACAGAGGCAGTATGTCACAGCCTGGAGTACAAAGGCCAGGGCTGGATGTCCTGACTCTGCTTTTACTAGCTGTATGTCCTTGCCAAATTATCTACCCTCCCTGGTCTGCAGTGTCCTTATCTAAAAAATGTGGAAAATAATCATGTCCACCTTATGTGGTTGTTAGGAGGACTAAATGAAATAATGTGGGTTTTTAGCATAGCACCTAGCACATACTGCATGCTGAAATGTTACTACTACAATTGCTGATAAGAACAAGAGGGAGCAAGAGAAAAATGAGAGAAACCCTGATTGGCTTAGCTATTTAAAAGGCGTGAACAGAATAAATTTGGAGGTCTCAAATAAATTTTTTCTGACCTCGCCGATTGTGGCTGAGAGATACTTCCCCAAACTCCTCTATTCTTCCTCAGGGGAACAGAAAAGAAAAGCCAAAGTGAAAATCAAGGGAGGGCATCCAATTGGGCCCATCATGGAGTCTTCAGACCAGCTTTTACTGGACAGAAGGACAGGCCTGGCAGAGAGGAGGAAACGGGGGAGGGCTGGCAGCTGAGGCATCCAGAGGTAACTTTGGTTACCTTTGGTTAACAAACTTTGGTTTGTTACTGAGGAACCAGTGACCCATCACTGACTGCTGGCTATTGAGGGACTTGCTCTCAGGATGATCATGCCATTGTTCTGCCAAGACCACTGGCCTTTTACTAAGGGAATCGCATTACATGGGGTGAAGGTAAAGATGAATGCTGGTGGAGGGGAATAGTTCATAGCTGTTGCCATGGGGATGACCTTAAGGGCTTGGTGGAGGTTCCCATGGAAACCAGTCTCCAGATGCAGCATTAACTATCCAGCTCTCTATCTTTCATCAATGGAACTTCCCAAAGTGAGAAGTAGTAGAGGGAGGTGAAAGGGTAGAAGAACTTTACATTCTTCAACTCACTAACCATCTTCCCAGGTATCTCAAAAGCCACCTTCCTAGGGAAGATTGTCTTTATTCTATCTCCTTTTTTCTTTTGAATTCCCTTTGCATGGCTCTCCTGGCCATGATGACTCCTCCCGACTTGAGATGAGACAATGAGATTTAAAAATGGTTTCTACCTCCTGAACAGAACTCAACATCAACCTGAGACTTGGCATATACTTCATCTCAAAGACCCAGCCTGGAGTCTTCAGTTTCTATGAGTTAAGCTGTGGTGGTCCCTTTCCTGCACGTGGTGGCTGGATTCTTCTTGTGTTGCCTTTTGTTGTTTTTCTACTCAAGTACCTTCATGATCTCCCAATGCCCACTGAGTCAACCCACACTCTTCCCCTTGTCATTTCCTCCCCAACTTATCCCTGACTACTCCTCAACCCAAGCCCTCTACAAAAATCATCAGTGTTTTCTCAGTCTCCTCTCACACCTTACTTATTTCCATCATCATTCTATTTTTTATAATTTAGAAATTCCTGGGCTGCCTTTTTCTCTATTTGGTATGGCCACTTTTCAAGTTCTACATCCTTCTTGAGGGCTAGACAAACTCATGTTAGCCTCTTGCCTGAACCATACAATTTAGACTCCTTGACTCTATGCCATTTTTTTTTACTATTCTCTGTTATTGTTTTTTCTACTCCATAAAATGTTAAGATCCTTGGGGACACGGATCAAATCTTTTACTTCTCAATGATTCCCTAAATACTTAAAACAATTCAGGCATTCAGTGGCTTCTCAAAACTGCTTCAGTTTATTGAAGATTTTATAGCAGTTGTGCATGGTGTTATTTCAAGCATAGTGAGCGATATAAAGATGGAGTGGACTCACCCCTGTTACACAGATAACCATTATACGAGGCAGAGTAAACCATAAAAGAAGCGGAAACTAAATTCTACAGGAGGAGGAAAGAACAGTTAAAAAGGGGAGTTCATATCTGTTATGGGGAGAAAGAAATGACACCTTGGAAAAAGTAACATTTGATACAGGTTTTGGAGGGGGCTAAGGATTTAGAGGTGCAGAATGGAAGGGAGCACTCTAGAGAAAAGAGTGATTCAGGGTGGTTTGGCTGAAATGGAAGGTGCAGGAGAGGGAGTATTGGGCAAGTGACTAGAAAGTTAGGTTGGATCTAGGGTGCACCTAACACTAGGGAAGAAATTCATATTGATGGAGCCACAAATGACTGAGCAGGGAAGTGACAACTCAGCAGTCTGCCTTGGGAAAACTGATCTTGCAGTTAAACTATCACCTGTGTTGGATGATGATCAACGGAAATCACAAGACTGAGATGAATAGGGTTGAGGGAGCTGGATCCAGAAACCTGAACAAAAAATGTCTTAAGATGTTGGATTTTGGACTCCTCATCTTTTCAGCAGCAACAATACTAAATTATGGGGTCCAATAGGCATCTGTTGGGCAGGACCAGCTAACCACCAAATGATTTACTGTCAAACCCTCTGCCTCTGCCCTCCAATTCCCCACCCTGTGGGGAACTTACTCCATAGACCAGCTCTCCCACCATGCCATTCCAAGCCTTTGTGTCAGGGTCACGAGCTCCATATTTTCCATCACTGACGATCTCAAGACGGTAGGAATAGCCCACATGCTTGGCAATCTCTGCCGCCAGCTCCACACAGTAGCCCTCATAGCGATCATTACCCTCAAACTGGTTGGCATTCTTCTTGAGCATCACATAAGGATCTTCCTGGTAGAGAAATGGGGAGACAGAGAATATGGGTTATGAGTAGGGAGGGCTTTGGCATGTCAGAAGAGAATGTCACCAACATTGGTTAACTTTGGGAAAGTCTCTGTAGCCCCTAAATCCACTTCCTGCATTTCTGCTCCCCCCGTTACAAAACTTCGTGGGTTAAGGAAGCAAGCTGTTAAAATAAGAATGTTTCATCATTGAGAAGCAGTGCACACTTTTCAAATTATGTTCTAGGAGCTCTTGTATTTTTTGGAGATACCTCTGGGGGCACTATGTTGGTGAAGTAGACCCTAAATAGGCTCGAGGTTTCTCATGCTCAATCACTGAAAATCATAGCAGCTTCACTTATATCTACTTTAGGTGCTGGACTTTAGGAGACTTTCTTTGAAAATAGCTTCTACTAAGGGAGGGCAGAATAAGAAAACCACTACAATTTAGTCTCACCCTTACATTTTATATATGGGGAAACTATAGCTCCAAGTGGGGGTAAGTGACTTATCCAAGGGCACAAAGTGAAATAGTGGCAGACCCAGAGTGAAAACAGTACCTCTGACTTCCAGGAAATTCCTTTTTCCACTCCCTCCTTCTATCTATGTCATGGTTTGGGCAAGAAGAATGACCAGTTTTCACTCCTAGGGAAAACCTTTGTGTTGGTCTAGCTTGCATCCTAGATAACCTCGATGAAGGACTGAGTACTCACTAGGATTGTAGTGACGATATACGTTCTATTCTGAACACTTGAATTATCCCCTCCGGCTTGAGCATCGGTGGCTGCAGGGACAAACTTATCATCTTCATTCCAGTAACCGATCTGTTAATGAGAGGAAGGTGGTGACATAAGGTGAGCCAGGCTCCTCAGGACTGGCCTACTCTGGGCCACCCAGCCAACACCAGACAGGAAAGCAAGGAATTCACATCACCATGCAATATTGGACACCTGGGCTCTAAAGTATTGGTAGATAAAAACAACAAGAGGCAAGATGCACTCTAGGTCCTCCCAGTCCTGCCCCCATGAAATCCTCAACATGATGGGCTCAACTGCCCTCTCCGAGGGGTGAGGGCTTAACTGCTGATGCAGCTAAACTGTTTAGTACCAGGCAAGCCATGGCTGCGGAGATTTAGTTCCCCACAGTGTTCACAAGGCCAAACCCCTCTTCCCCCCACATTTATTAACCCTTGTCTTCCCGAGCTCACTCTGAGCTGTAGTTGGAATCATATGATTTAAACATTACATTCCCTTTGCTTTCTTTTTAGTTAATTGTATTTTTCCACCTAGATTTAACTTCCTAGGTGATGGTTACTTTATCTTTTATTTATTCATTTCTCTTATTCCCAATCATAAACTATTATAATACTGAGCATAAAGTAGTGCCTACAAATACTAGCAGCTGACAACATTATTTTCTTGAAAATCAGAAATTGTTTATCCCGACTCATTTTCCAAGGTCTTTCGGCAAATATTTATTGAATCTTTATCGTGTGCAAGTCTCTGAGCTAAAGCATTGGTGGTATTGCGTGGCAGGGTTGAGAGAGATACAAAGAAGCCTAAGAGAGAGTCCTTGCTCTGAGAGTCCTCCAGTCTACTTGGGAAGACATGACACACACAAACACATGGCCCCAGAAGTGACAAGTGGGTGACTCAGAGAGCCTGTGCCTAAGGAGTTCAGAGAAACAGAAGCCAAGTGGGGACCTATGTTGGGAAAAAAGCAGCAGGAAGAGGCAAGGCTTAAGGTCATAAGGGATGGATGGGTTGGGCCCAGACCTTTCAGGTCACAGAATAAGAACCAAGATGTGAAGGCTGGAATCTGCCCCCATGTATAAGTTCAGTGGGTCCTTGGTGGAAGATAGGGTTAGCCCAAGAGGACACTGGACACTTGAGTTTAGGTAGCAGAGGGATTTCAAGGCCAGGCTAAACAGTGTAGACTTTATCCTGAAGGCAACAGGCAGTCATGGAAGGTTTGAGGAGAGCAGAATGACATGGCTAACACACATACACATACACACCCCTAACTCCGTCTCTGTCTCTATATATCTTTAGACAGTTGTGTTTTGTTTTGTGGTTATTCTGATGGCTGTAGATGCCAAGGGCAAAAAGGATGGTGAACTGGAAGAGCACGTGCAGAGGGACGAGCAGGTCCCCCAACAGCCAGAGCTCAGCCCAGGCTCACAAAAACCGAGGGACAGGCCAATAGTCAACTCAAGTGTCACCTTCCCCCGGGTGTCCTTCCCAGTCCCTCCATTGGAAATAAACAGTTCTCCCTGTGACCTCACTGCTGTTAACAACAATAATAATAATTGCCAACACTGATTACATTCTTGCTATGTCAGAGGCTAAGTGCTTTACAGTTTTTGTACCATTTCATCTGGCTTAGGGGAGTTTGTTAATTTCCCCAGGGTGATGCAGGAGGAAAGTAGCTGAGCTTGGCCTGGGACCCTGGCAATCAGTCTGCTGAGGCAGCTTCTCACGACTATGCTGTTCTTGCTAAGAGGGGCCTTGGCCTGGGCTGGGCATCATATCAGTTAACACTTATTGAGTGCTTATTGTGTTTCAGGCATTCTCCTAAGTGCTTTTTATGTTTTAACTCCTTTCACCTTCACAAAAACCTATGAAGTGAGTACTTAGTTATCATTCCCACTTTAAATGTGAAAAAACTGAGATGTGGAGAAGTGAAGTAAGTTTTCCAAGCCCACAGGAGAGCCGTGGAGCCAGGATCTGAGCCAGGAAGGCTGACCACAGGGCCATGCCCTTCTGCACTCCAGTAGCTCCAGCCAACCCTTGAGTGCCTCATGTAGGTTCCCCTTAGAGCCCCGTGGTCGAGCTGTTTGCATGTCTGTCCTCGTGTCTCCATGATGCTGTGGGCTCCTCGTGGACAAGGCCAGAGGTCTACTCATTCTAGGATCCCTTTCTTAGTGCAGCACATCCTTTCCCAGAGAAGCAGCTCAGGAAATGTTTGTTGAGAGAATGAGGGCATCCAACACCAAGACAGTGGACGCTGTTGGTGCTGGGACAGTTCAGAGGCCTGTCTATCAGGACACTGGGTCCAGATTTATCCCTAGTGCACGCATGTGCACGATGTTGCCTCTGTGGGGCAGTTTTAGTCAGTGTGGAAGGAGACATTTCTCTTTAATGATATAAGAACCAGAAACTTAGATTTCCAGAATGTCAGAGCTAGAAGAAGCCTGAAGAATCATTTCTTCCAAGCGCTTCCTTTGAGAAACAGGCCAGTGGACTTGCTCAAGACCACAATGCAGTCTCGCCTCCCTCACTTCACTAGGCCGGTGCTCCATGGAGCCCTAGGGCATCTGTGGAGCCCCTTCACCACTTCCATGGGAGGTAGGCAAAGGGTCAGGGGAAGGAGGGAAGCCCTGGGTTCCCCATCCCTGCTTCAACAGTCAGCTCTGCTTTTTATCTAGTTCATATATTGGGATTCCCTTTAAGAGTTCATTTTTACAAGGAGCCCTCTGGCTGAAAAATAAATGTTTAAAATCACTATTGTAGTATATCATGATGCAAGTTAAAAATTTTCCAAAGTACTTTCACAACATTTAACTCTTTTGCTCCTCACACTACGCAAACAGCTCAGACAGGCTTGGGATTGTTATCTCTGTTTTGCAGAGGAGAAAACTGAGTCTTGGGGAGATCAAATGATTTAACTTATCCCACATAGGTTATACGGCAGATAAGAGGTAGGCCATAGAAGCCAGGTCACGGACTCAAAGGTAAGATTATTTAATATAACCAATACAAACTTGGGAGAAGTTCTGGTAAACATAACTGTTATTTTCCCCCCATAATGATGCTAAGGTGTTTTCATTCCCTTCCCTTTCCCTTCCTCCTTTTTCTTTCTTCCCTCCCTCCCTTCCTTTCTTCCTTCCTTCTTCCCTCTTCACAATTGGTCACAGGTTTAGTTGTTCCTACTCAAACTGCACAACCACCAGTAGAGAGGACGTTGCTTCCTTTGACATGCAACTGTCTTCTAAAATCTACAGTGTATTAATAGGTATTATTTTTAAAAGTGGGGGCTTGATGGCCAAGAGATTGGTCTCTGGCATCAGACAGACTTGATTTAAAAGGTAGACTTTCTTGATTCCTAACTCTATGACCTTGGGCCAGTTACTTGACCTCGATGGGCCTCAGTTCCTGCTCTGGAGAATGGATACAAGAGTACCTGTCTCACTGGGCTGCTGTGAGGACTAAATGAAGTAATGCATGTACAACAATGAGCATAGTGGGTGGTTCATACGAAGTTGTCAGTAAACTAAAGAAAGATATTCAGTAGGGTAATGCCTAGCTGAAGGCTAACAGGCCTCTATACTGTAAGACATTTCAGTTTCAATTTGCTATTGAGCATTGTCAATCTCCAAAAGAAGTATATATTATGGACCATTTCTCAAACTCACTTGACAATGTAACCCTCTTTACATGCAGAATGTCCTAGGAGAAATGGTCCAAAACCCACAAAACACTACTCTAAAACCTCAAGTAGTTTTGCTAAAAGATAGGGGAAAAAGGCAAGATAAATCTGTGCAGGCCAGATTTATATGGCTTAGAAAGAGACTTTAATTTTTAAGGATAGAAGTCCTTCAAAGCTATTGTCATAGCACTAGTGTTAAATTGGGATCTATAAAAATTATTATATAGCTTGGCTCATATATAGCTCCTTTGATATCAAAAGCTTGAGAAATAGTTAAATGTTGTAAACAAGCTTATTTTATTCCTAATCCTTTTGTAGGGGAATAAAACAATATCGCCAGTCAGAAGAGCAGGGTGATACTAAAAGCCAGCTTGCGCCTCGTGTAAGTTAGCAGGCTGAGAAATCTGCTTCCACAGTTTGATGAAAAGAAAGCTGGCAAAGACTTTTGAAGAGACATTGCGCTTCGGAGATGAGAGCAAATTTCCCCTTTTTAGAGAAATGGGTTGGATTATTATACAGCACTTTGATTCTCTACTGAGGATATGCAGGAACTTTGATTCTATCTGAAAGTAAATCAGAGCTAGTAGTTTGGTAAAAATTGGGGCCCATCGTTCAGGAGAGGATTTAAACAATTCCGACAGTGAGAGGTCTTCTCCTGGGGCCAGTTATAATTTTTGATCTCCTGTTTTCCATCTACCTCTAAAGATTCTTTGAATGTAGGAAATGAGTCTAGATGATAGATCAGATTTTTTTTAACTGAATGAAGCCTAAAAGGGAGATGATCATAGAACAGTAAATTCAATTGATCTACCTTGCCCAGTTATCAAATCAAATTTACATATTTGTATTTCTAGGTTGTCTCTGAAGCCACAGACCCTCACCTCCAAAAATGAGATCCATTATAGTAAATTTTTAAAAAGTAAGTTGCCCATTGTGGCAAAGACAACCAGATGACCACCAAAGATTCTTGTTCACCTTCCATAGCCTAGAAGTGTTGGTGGGAAGTGGCTTCCTAGCCAGCAGTTACATTTCCTGGCCCGTTTTGTGTGTAGGTGGGCCAGTTGATTGGGTTCTGGCCAACGGAATACAGCAGAAGTAATGCACACTTTCCTAGCCTGATTCCCCCAAATCTCCAGCACAGTTTCCACTTTCTTTCTTCCTCATCTGTTAGCTGGATGTTGACAACCAGAAAGGCCCAAGCAGAGAGGAGAGCCTCCATAAGCCTGAGTCAGCCCAAAAACTGGTCACCAGGTAACATGAATTAAACTTCCATTGCAAATGTTAGTTCAGAGCCGGTCTTCCTCAGCAAAAAGAGGAGGATTAGCATGGATGTTAGCTCAGGGCTGATCTTCCTCACACACACACAAAAAATATGTAATAAAAAACAAAAACCAAAAACCTTCTATTGCATTAAACAGCTGAGATTTCAGAGTGTATGTTACTGAACCTAGGGTTGTCTTAACTAACACACTTAAAGAATTTGAATTTAATGAGTTTATGTGTGACTTGATCTGAATTCTGCTTGAGATGTTATTTCATTAAATTTGCCAGCATTGTTTTTCTTACTTGCTGGCAGATCTATGGAAATATGGGCCAGAGTAGGATGCTCCCTGGTTGCCCAGCAACATTCAATCTACTGCCCACTTATTTAATAAACAACCACTTATTTACACGTGGTTACTACGTGTCAATATATTGTAAGCACTGAGTATAATAAATAACACAACTATGGTCCCCGCTTTTAGAGAGCTGACATTTTAGTGGCAAGGACATGGAGAAGAGGGAAAGAAAGACAATACATATCCAGACCAGGGGTCAGCAAGCTTTCTCTGTAAAGAGCCAGACAATAAATATTTTAGGCTTTGTGGGTCATACAGTCTCTTTGTAACTACTCACCTCTGCTGTTATAGTGCAGAAGCAGCCAGAGCCAATATATAAACAAATGAGTGTGGCTGTGTTCCAAAAAACTTTACTCATGGACACTGAAATTTTAATTTCATATAATTTTCACACGTGATGCAATAGTCATCTTTTGATTTATTTCAACCGTTTACAATGTAAAATCATTAGCTTATGTCCACAGACAGGCAGCCGGCTGAATTTGGCCTGCAGGCTGAAGTTTGCCAACCTCCATCTAGATCAACGAACGGATAAGAATAGAGCAGAAGGATAAGCCCTATGAAGAAAGTAAATGGGACAATGTGACTGTGCTGGGTGGGTGGGGGCTACTTAGCTAGGTTGGTCAGAGACGGCTTCTCCAAAGTGATTTCCCCTGAGCTGAGACCTAAAGGGCAGGAGGAAACAAAGCACGTGAAAATACAGTGATAGAGAATGCCAGGTAAAGCGACAGCAAGAGGCCGGTGTAGCTGTGGAGTAATGACCTAGAGAAAATGGGAGAGGCAAGCAGCATCTAGGGTTCTGAAGGCCAAGCTAAGGAGTTATGTTACATTTTACCTGCGATACGAAGCTAGTGAAAAGTTTTAAGCAAGGGAGCAGTATAACCTAACGTATATTTGAAAATTATTATCCTGCCTCTTGTGGTGGAAAAAGCCCTCGTAGAGGGTTAAGAACATAGATGCCAGGACTAGTGACTGGTAAGTTGGCTACTCAATGGGTCTAGGTGAGTGTGGAAAGTGGTTTGGGCGCTGGGGTCAGCAGTGGAAATAGAGAGAAGTGGTCGGATTGAAGCTACATCTTAGAGCTGTAACAGGATTTGGTGTGTCCAAAATTGGGTGGCAAGGATTTGAAGAAAAACTTCCAAAGGACATATGGAATGGAGAGCTGTGAATTCTTTGGGTCCTTAGATTACTTTTGATCTCAACAGGACTTGGTGTCATTTTAGTTTTCTTTCCTGTCCAGTCTTTCCTTTCCAGTTGTACACAGGGTCAGAACCGGGGATAACAAACTTGGGGCAGGGCAGGGGGACTCAAGTCAAGTTGAAAAGAGAAGTAGATGCTGCAATGAGGTCTGAAAATAGCTACGAGACCAATGGTGACGGGTATAGATGGTTAAATCAACAATGCTGGTCCCCTGATGAAAGACCTCAGAGAATTTTCCCTACACTTCTCTCCCTTGGCAGCCATTTATCAGAATTTGTGATTCTCCTTGAATTTGACAAGGTATTTTATTTGGATTTATGGTTGTTGGTTCTATCAAGTTGATTCCAACTCCTAGAGACCCTGTGACAGCAGAGCAGAACCCTTCCCAGTCTTTTTGCTCCATATCCTCTCACCTTCTGGTGCCGTATCAGACAATGCTCCACTGGTTTTCATGGTCAGTTTTTTCAGAAGTGAGTGGAAAGGTCCTTCTTCCTAGTCTATCTTAGCCTGGAAGCTCCGCTGAAACCTGTCCACCATGGGTGACCCTGCCGGCATTTGAAATACCGGTGGCATAGCTTTCAGCATCACAGCAACATGCAGCTGCCATAGTATGACAAGTGACAGACGGGTGGTGTGGTTCCCTAACTGGGAAACAAACCCAAACTGTGGTGGTGAGAGTGCCGAATCTTAACCACTAGACTGCCAGGGCTGGCTATTTTATTCAGATAGAGGTCTCTAAATCAATAACCCATGGTAAAGTAATATCTCTGAATGGGATTTCCCGAGGATTTAGCTTTAGTAGAGCCAGTGCCAATTCTGGCATTTGAACCTCCTAAACATATGATGGATGAATGCTTAGAGCACACACATTTCAGTGGGATGTCAAATTAGACCCAGATACCTAGAGGATGTGTTGGCACATCACTGGGCAGGCTATAGGCCTGAAGATCAGGGGAGGGGTCCCTGAGGCCCCAAATCAAGAAGAAGCTACTTCTCTTTATTACAGACATCGGGTAAGGCCATGTACTGTTCACTGAAACCAGCACAAGTAGGTCACCCTTGAATCCGAGAAATTACTTTGCTAGGAAGCTGATTGAGTAAAAGGCCTGAAGCCACAGATGTGGAGGAATTGATTTTCTGAAAGTCAGATCCCCAGTAAACAAAGGATGCTTAAGCCCACATTCTAAGAAAGGATTTAGTCATTGGAAAGTGGAGTTGAAAAACAGCCTTGGGAATCTGAAAAATAAAGCACAACCATTTGCTTGTGGATTTTAAGGTTACTCTGTTATTTCTGTTTGCTGAGTTATCCATTCCATGAGCTTACACAGCCTGAGTCACTCAAACTCAAGATGGACATAAAGACCCCTGTGGTCTAAATAAGGGAGCTGAAACAAACAAACAAAACATGGGCTGAGTGTCCACTACACACCTAGTGCCACTTTTGGGAATTCTTCACTATAGGCCATGGGGGTAGTAGGTACCGTCTCATTTAACTCAACAGCAACCCTATGAGGTAGGGAGAATTGTCCCTCTTTTGGAAATGATGTAACTGAGGTCCAGGGAGGATAAATAACTTGCTCAAAGTCATGTGCCTTGTAAAGAGTAAAGCCAAGACTTAAATCCTGACTTGTCTGCCTCCAATGCACAAACGCATAACTGCACTGCCAGTGTTTGTCCCCAAACCTCTCAGAGTACCATGAGCCCACAGGCTGGGGAGGAGGTTTTTCACATATGCAGACTCCTGAGCCTCATCTCTGTTCTCCAAAAGCAGAATGTCCAGCGGCTGGACCCAGGAGTCTGTATTTTCAACAAGGCCTCCAGGTAATTCTTCTATTCACTGAAGTTCGAGAACCGCTAATCTTGCCACAGTGCCCCCACTCCTGAGGAGAAATTCTTGATGAAGCGCAAGTGTTGAGGAGATGAGGGGGCTCCCAACAGTTTCTTCATAAAGTTTAGGGTCAAGTCAAAAGGCTGAGACCCTTGGTCCTAGGAGTAGTAATTGGGGAAGGTGATGCCAAAGGGCAGTGAGTCAACTGATGAAAGTCCCTAACTCCACTTCCACGGAGGAAGCCGAAGTCCAGCCAGGAGAGGGACGAGTTGACTGGGGGAGTGAGGCTGGTGACAACACTATCATAGGCATTGGCATCCAAGGCATCAGAGCTGAGAAGAACTAGGGGTTGTACAGCCCAACACTTCTCATTTGTTTTAAAGACCCTGAGAAACTAAGAGACATGCTGACGGCCACCCAGCTGGTGATGATGGGGCTGGAGTAGAAGTCTCTGACTTCTATTCCTCTTGCATCACCACTATCTCCTCAATATATCCAGCCTACTGCTAGTGTGTAGAAAAGGATCTGGCTTTATTTTAAACCACTCCATTACCCTAGAGGAAAAAGAACTGGATCAACATCCATATTTTAATGGATGCTCAAATATAGTATAGAAATGCCAATGTGTTCCACCAGGAAATAACAATATTTTTTTTTTCTGAGGATTCTGAGGGACAGCCCAGGTCTACAGTCAACAATTTTCTATATATGAGCAACCTGCTTACACAAAAGAGCTACAGCATTTATATTTTCACCTATAATGGAAGGTTGACACCACCACTTCTCAGCATCTGAAAGGAAGATGGCCTGGGGAAAGATCACATGACTGGTGTCCCTTCTAGGCGCAGCAAAATTCTCTGAGCACCCCCACCCCCACAGACATTGGAAATGTCCCCCCATTGTGTCACCGTGATGCACTCAGCTGTGGCAGTGGCTGCAGCAAGATGAATGTGGGCTGGAGAGTCAGGGACCCCATTCAACCACAGCTCACTGTGAGACCTTAGGCAGCCTACTGGGCCTCTTTGCCATAGTTTATCCAGCTAGGAAAGGGGAGCTTTATCACCAAGGCTGATATTCTTCACAATCACAATAAAGAACAAAATGCTTTGAAAGGGATAAACAAGCCATCTTGGTGTTTTCTGGACTTCAATCATGTGCTGCCTCCTTGACATTTGCCAGAGCTGTTAATAATCACTAACATGGGTAATGTTCACTGCACACAGACCAGGTGCTAATGCAGACGTGAAAGGTCTCCAAGTGGAAATTGAGGATTATAAGTGCTGAGTAACCTAGGAGATGTCTTCTCCAGCAGCAGGAATCAGAAGAACAGGTGATAACAAAATTGAACCCAGACTTGGACTATTTATGGATGAGCATCACTCGCAGTAGATTTAATCTCTGGGGAGAGTGATCTTGTACCACCACCAATGCCAAAGGTTTGCTGAAAAGTGGCTATGCTCCCAGTGTCCATATACATAGCCAAATAGGGTGCCATTGTTTGGTACCAGCTGAAAGTCATGATAGATAGTGGGCCTGTAGCCCACTATGTGTAGCTGATTCCTGAAGTGTGCCCAGTAGGAGGTGGGAAATGGGCCCTGGGCCCTCTAGTTGCTCACAGTCCAGGAAAGAGGATGGGATGTGTGCAAATAGCCCTGCAACAAGGGATAGTGTGATGACGTCCTGGTGGAGTCAAATGTGCTATGAACACAAGAGGACAAGAGATGGCTTCTGTTGGGTGGGGAAAGCTTGATGACAGAGAAGACATTTAAACCCGGCCGTAGTGATAGGCAGAGTAGTGGGTCCCTGAAGATGCCTCAATCCTTCGGAACCTGTAAACATATTATCTTACATGCAAAAGGGACATTGTAGATGTGATTAAGGTTATAGACCTTGCAAATGGGAGATTATCCTGGATTATCTGGGTGGGCCCAACCTAATTACATTAGTCTTTAAAAGCAGAGGACCTTTCCTGGCTATGGTCAGAGAGAAGATGTGAGAATGGAAGAAGGGGCAGAGAGAGGTGATGTCACTGGGTTTGAAGATGAGGAAGGGTAACATGAGCCAAGGAATATGGGGGGTCTCTAGAAAAAGGTGGAAAAGGCAAAGAATCAGATTCTCCCTTGGAGCCTCCAGAAGGTACACAGCCCTGACAACACCTTGATTTTATCCCAGTGAGACCTGAGTCAGACTTCTGACCTACAGAACTGTAAGATGATAAATTTGTGGTTTTAAGCCAGTGTTTGAGGTAATTTGTTACAGCACCAGTAGGAAATGAATATAGCCTTGATGACTGGGATGAGTTGAGACAGACTGTGACGTAGAGTGTGCGGTTTCAGACAAGAGAGCAGAAGAATGGGTTTAAGGGAGTTGAGGATAGAGAGCATAAGCAGGGCTGTCTAGTAGAACTTGCCGTGATAATGCAAATGGTCTACGTCTCTGCTGTCCAGTATGGTAGCCATAGCCACATGTGGTTATTGAGCACTTGACATGTGGCTAGTGCAACTGAGGGGCTGACTTTTCAATTTTAATTAATTTAAAATTAAATTTAAATAGCCACACATAGCTAGTGGCAACTGTATTTGACAGCACAGCATAGAGAGCATTAAGTTTGAGAGATTAAGACCCAACTTTCAATGTGCCAGGCCCAGCACTTAGAACTTCTGTACACATTAGATCATTTAATCCTCTCATTGAGGCTACGAGATCAGCATTACTATGGTGATCCCTATTTATCAGATGAGAGGACTAAGGCACAAACAGCCTGAATAACTTGTCCAGAATCACAGCCTGGTGAGTGGTGAGGCCAGGATTCAGTTCCAGGATTCCAGAGCCAATACTCTGATCCATGGCACCCTACTAGCTTTATACCATATATGCAAGGCCTCTTACCCACTACACTGTGCCACCGTAAGGAATTAGGAACGTGTTGAAGGCCATGGACAGCAAAATAGAGACTGCCAGGAGGTATAACAAGAGAGGCCAGGGAAGGCTTCCCTGAGGACTGACATTTACCCTGAGTGATGAAGGCTGAAGAGGAATTGGCCAGGCAAGCAAGAGCATGGGGTAGAGGGAACCCCAGACAGAGGGAACATGTGTGAAGGCTCTAAGGTGAGAAAGATTATGGTGTATTCAAGGAAGTGCAAGTTGATCAGAATTACTGAAGTAGAAAGAGGAAGGAAGTCAGTGTCAAGGTCAAGGTCAAGGTCAGAGAAATTGGCAGAGGCCAGAGCACATAGGGTGTGGTAGAAATCTGAATGTTTTTTCCAAGGATTTGAATGTTATTATAAAACTTTAATATGTATGTGTATATATATATATACATATACACATACATATATATACGTATATATATATGTATATATATATAATGCATACACACACGCACACAAACGTATTTTTTCACTCCTACTTCTGTATGTAAAATGGAGTGGATGTGACCAAGTATGGATTAGAAGATGGTTAACTTCATCAATAACCATCATTCTCAGGTTCTTACTTCAGAATCCCTCAAGAACAGCAGTAGCGTTTTATATATACCTATCACTTTATATTTTCAGTGTACTTTCCCAGCACTTGGATCTTCACAAGCACTCTGAGACAAAGGCGGAGATTTTTATCTCCATTTTGCAGATAAGTGAGTCAATTCTTAGAGAAAGGAACTGACTTGCCCAAAGTCCCAGCTGGTTAGCGGCAGAGCTGAGTCTAGAATCCTCATTGCCTGAGTCTCTTCAAAGAGATCCAATCCAGGAAAGGTGGGCTCACAAGGCCCTCAGCTCCGGCCCAAGGCTCTGTTCAGCCTCTCCTCCCTGCAGAATGGAAGCAAAGGGGACTTTCACCTTTCGGATGCCGTCATGCTTCATTTCAATGACATGGAGGGTGTAGTTGGTCCGGCGTCCTTTCTCATTGAACTGCACGTTTCCCGTCAAGCCTTCAAACCGCACCTGGAAAACACAGCCAAGTGGTGAACAATGGACTCAGAAGTTTTACTTCATGTCTGTTTCCTTCTTCTGCTGAAGTGAAAATCCAGAACCTGAGAATGTTACATGGGATGAGGTCTTGGAGTAGCTTCAATACTGAAAAACTCTACTCCCTTGCCTGTAGCAGGCATCGCTATTAGAGCACAGCTCTCTTTCCTCCTAAACTGAGATTCGTCCTGAAAACCTTTTTTACCCATTGCTTTAGGCAAATAGTAACAATGGATCAAAGGAGATCCTAATAAGAAATCTCTGTGCCATCCCCAATCATACACCCCATCACGACCACCACTACAAGCACCACCACTCCTCAGGCACACACCTTCAGATGAAGAAACTAAAGGAGGCCTGCAAAGAAAAGGGGCTGGTGTGCCATCCTTGGTAAGTCAGGAGAAGACCCAGGACCAGAAGTGGCCTTGTGATGCCTTGGGCTATGCTTGAAGATGGTTTCTTAGGCCTTTGTGAGGCCAGGGAATAAAATACTGGGGAAGGTAAAGACGTGGGATTGGGAGACTGAATTTTACCCTAGCTTTCCTGTGAACAGCGAAGCGACCTTGGGCAATTCACGTCTGTAAGCCTCCAGTTTGCCAAATTCCCGCCCCATCTGCCTTAAATGACACAGCAATTGTGCAAGTGCTGTGAAAACTTTAAAGCACCTGGGGAAAACCTGTTATGTTAAGACCAGAGCATGTAGGGCTTTAAACAGGTCTCAGTTGGTTAAAACAAAATTTGTATTGGAACCCCAAAACATGCTGCACGGCATTTCTTCTCCACAAAGGAGTCAGATCAAACTAGCAGGGCCTCAAATCTTCAAGCTCGTGTTAAAGGCCAAGTGGTCAACACGGGGCATCCAAGACCTTTAGGGCCGAGCCTACTGCTCTGGAGGTGACCAGTAAATCTCACCCAAGTTCACCCCCAAATTGGGGATGAGTCTAGCTGCGTATCATTGGTTCAGGTACAAGAAACCACATTCTCTGGTGGTGACCTCTGGTGTGTCCTTAGATCAGTCTGGCCAAAGGCCAGCGAGGTGACTCTAGCTGTAACCAATACAAACCCGGCCCTGTAATCCAGCACTGTTTATTTCCCCCCTCTTCAAATAGTTTAAAAGGGATCCCTGTAGGGTTTTATCTTTTCCTGACAGTGACCAGCTCCTCTGCCTTCAGAAGCCATAAGAATATCTGGGGTGTGTGTATTTGAGAGAGAGAAAGAGAGAGAGAGAGAGAGAGAGGGAAGGAGAGGGAGAGAGAGAGAAAGTGTGTGTGTATGTCTTCTCTGAGGCTGACCTTCTCACCACCTTCTGGTTTGAAGTCTCAGTGGGGAGGCCATGACAGGCCCAGAACACCGAACAAATTATACAACAAGCTCTTCACTTTCCCAAAGGAAATCTGGAGAAATCCTTGCTCTGGAAAGGTCTAGGCTGGCTTTGCTTTTCAGAAAGAAAACAAAGCACAGATCCTGCTGCCAAGAATAATAAGAAGGGAACAATTCCAATCCATCAGCAACTTCACTTTCTCCTCACCTTGGTCATCTCTTGCCCATCTTTAGATTTCCCATTCGCTCAGGTCCAAGATAGGGTTGCTAAGTACCAGTTAAGTGACTCATTTGGAAAAACAGAGGGGGTGGATGTGCAGACGACTGGAGGGTAGACTAATTTGCCCAAACAGAAAGAAATGTCATTAATGATCCAAATGGGCATTTACTTTTTGGCCCTAGTCTCAAGTTTTGTACTAATTATCAGTACGGCATTATTAGTATGGCAAATTGCATAATGCCTCTATGACTCAGTTTCCTCATTTGTTTAATGAGGCCAATTAGAGTTAATTATGTCCTAAGGTTGTTTTAAGGATTAAACGAGATATTTTATGATCAATGCTTGGCCCACAGTGAGTATTCAACAAATACCAGACGTTATTATTATTGTTACTAACAGTGATATTAATATTACCACACTTTTCAAGTGTTCTATGTTTATGCATCACTTTCATGTATATTACTTCACATCTAGTTACAGGAACGCCCTGAGGTATGCCATTTAGAGATTATGATCTTCACTTACATGGGAGAAACCAGAACTCTGGGAGGCAAAGTGATTTGCTCAAGATTTATGACTTATAAGTGTCAGAGGAAAGCCTAAAATCCAGAGATTCTGATATATTCTGGTGTCTTCACTTAAGATTCCAAGTGGCCTCTCAAACGGGGGCCAATGCTACTGTGCTAGGCTCTGAGTGGGTGACACAGAAATGTGCAAAGTACTGTGTTCTCTGTGCCCACTACTGCTGCCCACTATTACAGCTGGGCATTTCCCAGTCCATGTTGTTATTCCTAACTATGTGGCCACGGACAAGTCACTGAGCCTCTCTGTTTCTTGGTTTCTTCCTCAAAGAACTGACGTGCTTAGCATATTGTCTGGGACATAAATGTTCAATGCGTAGTATCCATTATTTAGACGGCAATGATGATGATTACTCCTACTGTGCTGTGTAGAGGGGGTAGGACGTGTGGAAAATAAGACTCAACATTGAAGTATTGGGTCTGGTACGTTGTTGTCTCAGAGCAGGGGGCCCTTTCAGCAGAAATGAGGGTCTTGTCACTGTCACTTGAACATGCATTCTCAGTTTCCAAAAAAAGCAGCAGCAGCAAAGTTCTGGTGACCTGAGGGCTCTTTGCATCGTCACAGTGTTTTCACAACAAGCTGCGTATTGGATGTTCACAGAAACCCAGTGAGTAGCAAGAACAGAGGTTATTTTGCCCGTTTTACAGGTAGGTTTGGGACGCAGAGCTTATGGCACTCGGGTTCAGGATTCACAGTAAGTCATCGAGAGGCCTGGGGCAGCTGAAGGCTTTTACTGTCTAGTTGGGGAAGCTAAGACTTATACACACTGAGATAAATCAAATATGGGAGGGACATGTCCCAGAGCCACCCTTCCATGATGGCAGAGCAAGGAGAGGTCAAGAGAATGGCTCAGCTCCAAGTCATTTACGGGGACAGTCAGGACTCATAGCCAGAGGAAGAAGCTTCTCAGAAACATCTGCTTTGGGCAAATCTGGAAACTGCTGTCCTATCCTCCAGGGCTGAGCCTATGGGCTCTCAGCTCTGGCCCTGTCCCCCTGGAGTGACTGTGGTCAGACCGATGGAGATCTGGAGTTTCTTCTCAGTTCCTGCCTCCTGGAACTTCCATCACCATCCTGGTGCCTGCCAACTCCCTTCGTGAAAGATGAAAAATTAACCTTGGGTTTCCTGTAAATAGTATTGGGTGGCAGTTTAGTCTGCTGCCTGTGGGATGCTGAAGCATAACTTTTCTTTCCTGCTGCTGCCAGGAGAGTGCTAGTTAACTGTTTCTATTACTTGAGCAGTCAACACTGATGACTCCTCCAACCCCATCCGTGGGGGAGGCGGCAGAGCTGCTCTGGACCCAGGGCTTCTAGAACCTCTTTGTGGCTGCCATATGGTGAATCCATTCTCTTGGCCTCTCTCCCGAATGTTCACTGGGTGTGGGAAATCAGGGCCTGTGGGCTCGGTCCTGGTGGACCACATTCTAGTTATTCTAGCCAGGGCAAGTCTCAGGACCCCTCTGAGCCTCCACTTTCCCACCTGAACAATGGGAAGAATAATCTTGGCTCTAACCATCTCAAGCAGTTATCTTGAGTTTCAAAGAAGCTTATATATGATCTTTTTTTTTTTTTTTTTAATTTTGAGCCTCGTGACAAGGCAGTGAAGGAAGATGTGCTAGGAAGATTATGTCCATTTAGAAGATGAGTAAATCAATGCCAGAAAAGTTGAGCAGTTAGTTGAAGATCCCCCAGATAGTGCTTGGTAGAGCCATAGATAGAACCCAGCTTTTCTCTTCCTAACCCCCTAACAGCCAAACGTGATGCCCACAAGTCCTCGCTTGCACTCTCACTCTAGTCTCCTGCTGGGTAACATTTACATCCGCACCCTGACCCTCCAAAGCCTGATTCACTATGTTCAAATTCACCATTCCTTTAAGGCTTGCATGACCATCCGTCTCAGTTTGCTTGGCTTAGTTCCAGTCTACATCTCTCGTTCTGGAATAATTGATAACAGTGTTCTCTTTCAATCTCAGGCATCCCAGTCTTCATGATAAATTGTGTGGTCACTCTACCTAAAGGTGCAGTCCTGGTCCTTCAGGAAGCCATGCTAATGTCCACATTCCTCAGTCATGTGATCCTGCTCTGACCTTCCACAACACTGAGAGCCTGGCTGTGTGGTTTAGCCTTTCATCCACACCTTTATAGCTATGGTTTCCAGGAGCTTGTCTTCCCTTTGCAACTGGGTCTTGAGTCCTGCAAGGAAGGGACTGTGTCTTACATCCCTATTGCCCACTCCACCCTAGATCTCATCTAGTAAATTGCTGAGCATACCTTCACTTCTATATGCTTGATCATTGGCCAACAGATGCAAACAGAAAGACGAAGAGGGATGATCATTAAGGGCAGATATTCTTCACCTGAGGTCCTGGGATGGGCTTCCAGGAGTGTCTATGGTCCCCTCAGTCCTTGTCATGCAAAAACATGTATGTACATGCGTGCATTTTTCTGGGAAAAAGAGTCCAAAGCTCTTTTTATCCTCAAAGGGCCTATGACCCCCAAATGCCAAAAGCCTGACTTGGGGAGCTGAATTTTCTCTGCCAGCCAGAAGCCGACATATGGGCACCCTAATGCTGCCTCCTTCCTGGAGCGCTGAGGGCTTCCAGGATGTGGGTTCATTAATATTCTGAAAGGCTCCCTGGATGTCAGGCAGGGGGCAGGCAGGCGGCTGATTATCTTCACTCTGCCGCTGGGGAAATTACAGCGGGCTGGGGGAGGGTGGGGGTGCATGGATATTACCCAAGGCCCTGTGCTGTGCTGGCTGGACCACTGCTCTTGTGTCTCCCCTGCTGGGCTGAGCCTTCAAGGCTTCAGAGCAGAGCAGTTCTGTTTACAGAGGGAGGTAGCAAGTAGATGTGAGTTGGAGTCCCAGTTTCACCACTAACTAGCTATACAATTTTGGGAAATTTTTTAACATCTCTGAAGCTCAGTTTCTCTTATTTATAAAGCACAATTAATAAAACTAGCTACCTTAGAGTGTTATATTGAGGAATCAATGAGATCAAACATGTAAACTATATTCAGAACCTTGTACATAGTAAGCCCTTAACACATCAGAGCTGGTATTACCACTATTTTTAGAATAATGGGTTTATTCCTCCAGGCCTAACTGACAGACATCCCAGCTCTAACACGAGCTGGACCACAGGTCTCCTGCCAATGTGTCATCCAAAGGCCAGTGGTCAGCACAGCAGAGACCTGAGCCCCCAACCCCGGCTTCCAAGGGGCATTGAGATTTACCTAGCATATTGTGGGCACACAGTTGCTCTCTAGTGGCGTGGCTATCTCAGGAGATGGGTTTAGAAGATGAAACGGCTAGACAGTGGCCATGACTGTATGTGGAAGGCTTCAGAGCTCAGTGCATACAAGCAAAGGCCCCTGGGCCCTAGGACAGGCCTGAAGCGGGAGGAGGATCCCTGGATGGGGGTCTGGTCCAACCTCTGCTGCTAAGCTGCTGTGTGACCCTGGATGAGTCACTGCCCACTCTGGGTCAGCTGCCTCATCTACAAAGTAACAGAAAATGGGAATCAGCTATCTCTAAGGTCTCTTTCAGCAATAAATTCTTGTGATTCTAGGTGCTTAACAAAGATTTGAGAAGGAATCAGTTTGAACAGCTGATCTTAGGATCAGAATGTTGGGTTTGATTTTTTGTGGCTAGTTCCTCTCCCCCACACTATAGAGACTGAAGAGAGTTTCCTGGGGGCAGGTCTTGCCTTCTCTTATTGTCCCCGTTGCTTGGCCCAGGCCAGGGCATGCAGTAGGCTCTCAGTGAGCAGCTGACAGGCTGCTGGGGAGCCAGGCACACATGTGTCTTGACTCCAAGACAATATAAAAGAGGTCATTATTCTTTTAGACTAAGGCAACTGCCTCTTCGCAAACCCCCCAAAGGCAGAAGCAGAAGAATGAGCACACATTACAACAAGAAGGACAGAGGGTTAGACCATAAGAAAAAAATTAGGTACTTAGAATTCTTAGAGCCGGTTAAGACCTGGGAGTCGTCTGTCCAACCACCTCACTTGCATGGATAAGAAAAGGGAAGTCTGTAGGAGATCTGAAGGAGTATTTCAAGGCCACCCAGAGAGCCAGGGGCCCAGCTGGAATTGGAACCCAGCTCTCCTGCCTCCTGGTTCAGAGCCCTTCCTGCCATCCCAAGTTGCCTTCTAGGCTTCATCACTGTCATGGTGGAGTCAGAATATCCTTCCAGAGACGTCATTAAGATGGGAGAGACAAGGGAGTTGGGAGGATTGTGAAGCTGAGGGCAAGTCCCTGGGACCTTCTGAAAGCAGTCTCACACCGCAAACAGAATCTGTCTCGACTGTGGAGCCTGGAGGAGCATTTTAAACAAGCCAGAAGGCGTGCGCTGCATCTTTGGCAATCATTCGGGGCCACGCTGCATAGAGACACAGGGAGAGCAGAATGGGCTGCTGTGGACCCTTAGCATGTTCCTCTTGTAGTCACAGGGCTGCTGCTTCATTCCAAAGTACACAACTACATATTCTCCACGCATAGGCGCTTCATCCAAGCTGAGGAACAGCTGGTTCCTTTCTTGTCTCTTTCTCCAGGTTGTGAAAATTGCTAGAGCCGTACCCGTGCGGTGGGAAAACAAATGGGAATAGTTGTACATTTTGCTCTACATTTCTCCCTCATTCAGAAATGCTCCTCTCCTCCCCTGGGAGCCTAAATTCACCTTCTGTTGAGGGTAGTCCTAAAAGTAGAGCTGGTCTTATCCAGGCAACTCCATTGGATGAGGAGGGTGGGTCCTAAGGGGCATTTGCACCAAAGTATCTTGCTGTTGCTGGCTTGCCACTGCGCCTGATACTTTGACCTTCCTTTGCAGTGAGCACTGCCCTCTTTGCCCAGTCCTCTTTGGAAATACAGCTTTTCTATTAGGATGCATCAGAGGCATCGTATGGTGCTATCCCTCAGCAGTTCGAGAATCACAGCCTGGGCTCCAGGTGCTTCTAGAGATTTCTAGAGACTAAAAGAGACTTCTGAGAGTGATAATGCTGAGGGAAAGTTCTCAGACTCTTTTAAACCGGGGATGTTAAATACACGGCCCACGGGTATCACTGTCTCATCCTGCCTCCATAGCAGACATATCGCTAATTGAATATTCATACTCTTCCCTGTTGAATCTGGATTCAGCCTCAGACTCCTTTGCATAGCCAATTGATTGGAGTGGGCATGACCATTTTCTATCTGTGTTCTTTAACTCTTCTTAAGGGCAAACAAAATTGATGATTGCAATGATGAGAAGCAAGAAAATAGGATCAGAAGTACTGGAAACATTTGAGAGCCCCCTCATGAAATGTGCACAGAGAGCAAAGGTAATGAAGAAATCTAGAAAATCACGGTGAGAGAGAGTCTCCAGGAGATTGCTCAAGTATTCAGTTTCATCCCTGTGTACTTCAAGTACCTTTCCCCATACAGAATCACAAGCTTCCTTTTTTCAGCATAACACCTAACCAGAAAATATAGCTTTTACACTATCAGGAATGACTATTCCATGCTATTGTTTTGTTTGTTTGTTTCTTTAATTTCTACATGAGCCTCCACGTACACAAAGAGCCACAAACGCAATTCAGTCATTGTCCAAACTTCAAGCATGCTCTGTCTTTTCTTTTAAATAGCTACGTCCCACCTGAAACTGATGCTGAGATCCCCTGCGAGACTCCCATAGAATGGGGCAGCCATCGCCAGCCTCACCTGCTGCAGAGCTCTCTGGATGTCGATCCCCTGGCCCCAGGGCACAGCTGGGTTCGCCAGGCAGTCCCCAGCATTCCCCCGGCGGGATATGTCGATTCTTTGCCTCCGCAGGCTCTGGAAAGCTTCAGCCATCACCTTCACCCCATCGTAGGTGAGTGCAGAGGTGTACTGGTGGGAGGAACGGAGACAGTTAGGTGTCAGAGAGAGCTGGCAGGGAGGCAGGTGGGAGCTGCATCTGGGAATTTGCTTCCTGAGAATGCCTGCAGTGGGCCAGGTATGGGGAGTGGGGGGCAGTGGTGAACCAGGCAGAGTCTGCCCCTCAGATGGGGGCTGCTGCTCCATCCGCTAGCCAATATTGCCCTCCTGAATTGTGAGCTCAGTATTGCCAGTTATGGCTTTTGAAGAGAAGCTGTAATTCTAGATTTGTGTGTGCAATCTTGTGATTTTAAAACGTTGGTTCAATTGGAAAAAGAACACGTAGTTTAAGTACGACACATCTGTATCTGTCTGATACAGTCTACGGAAAACCAGTTGGTTTCCTCTGTGCTATAGTTACCAGTTGAGAGCCAAGAGGAACTGTTTACTCCATCATGCCTTGTGACAGTAAAAGAAAATAATCCAAGAAGGGTAAGCTCTTAATTATTTCCACGTGTGGCTTACACAAGTGGCAGGTTTACACTCTGCAAACGTTCCCCTTGTGTTTATTCATGATAACTCAATTTCTTCCCCTCTTGCCTAAAAGAGGGTTTCTGTTGATGAAACAAAATGAGGAAAAGAGTCCGAGACAATATTTCCTGGCTTTGGAATTCATGTCTGACTTCTTCATTAATTTGTCCCAAATGCCTAGCATGTTTTCTGTGGCGCACTCTAAGTTCGCAATAGAGAGCTGTACAACAAATGTATAAGTATTTTTCCAGTTTTTAACTGTGATTCTCTCACTTTTTAAAAGCATATATATTACATTTGGGTATTTTTATAATCTTCTCCAATCTTTTGGAAATTGGGTGGGATATTCACATATTAATTAATTAACTACTAAGTGGTTTGCTCATTGTTTTAAAACACACTTACGAGTTTGTTTGCTTAAGTTCTTATTGAGATAAGCCTTTATTTTTGAATCGCTACATCAGTTTTCAATCAGTGGGATGAGAAACATCTCAGTTAAATGACCATTCACAAAAAGAAATGGACAAAGTGGCAAGAGAAAGTTGCCAAGGATTCACTGTATGCCCCAGATAAACAAATTTGGTCTCAGAATCCTCCTCAACACAGTATTCTACACAGCCACTGCCAAGCTATTGGATTTGACATGGGAAAGAAAAATAACCTGCTATCCTTATTCTAAACCATTATAAATGGCAAACAAAATAGATTTTGGGGGCCGGCCCTGTGGCTTAGCGGTTAAGTGCGCATGCTCAGCTATTGGCGGCCCAGGTTCGGATCCCGGGCGCGCACCGATGCACTGCTTCTCCGCCCACGCTGAGGCAGCGTCCCACATACAGCAACTAGAAGGATGTGCAACTATGACATACAACTATCTACTGGGGCTTTGGGGAAAAAAAAGGAGGAGGATTGGCAATAGATGTTAGCTCAGAGCCGGTCTTCCTCAGCAAAAAGAGGAGAATTAGCATGGATGTTAGCTCAGGGTTGATCTCCCTCACCAAAAAAAAAAAAAAAAAAAATAGATTTTGGCTGCAGGATTTCGAGCTGAATTGCTGGGAAGTGGGAGGCAGACAGTCTGTATGATACTTGGGAGTTGACTCTCTGAGGCAGAGATGTGCTGGATATTGCTTAGTTAGATTGCCCTGATTCTTAGCTGGGTAGATGGCTGACCAGAGTAAGGACTAGCTCACTGCACAACTCAAGAAAGCTCAATCCACAAAGTAATGAATGCAAACAGCATCCCTGTGGAGCTGTGCAACATGGTGGCCCTGCCCAGAATAGAGACACCATTTTCCAGCTTCCCCTGTAACCAGCTGGGGCTGGGTTTCTAAGATGTGGCCCAATAGCATGTGAGTGGAAGATCTGTGCATGACTTCTGAAAAGGGTTCTTAAAGGAAGAGTTGTGCTTTTTATTTTCCTTTTTACCTTCCTGCTGGGTAGAATACTGAGGTAATGATTGGAGCTTCAGCAGCCATTTTGGTCTATAGGGTGGCACCCATATGCTGAAGATAGCAAAACAAGGAGGTAGAAGAAGCCTGAGTGTTTAATGATTGTGGAGTCATTATACAAGCCCTGGAGTGCTGACTTCTGAATTTTGTTTATATGACAGAAAAACAAAATGTCTATCTTGTTAAAACCATTGTCAGTCTGGATTGTCTGACCTTTTCACTGTACCCGTGGTCTTTATGGATACGTTTTCCTTAGTTTGTTCCTCCTAGAAAACCTATCCTTTTCTAAAGGCTAACACTGGCCAGAAATCTGGGGCAAGCAAAGGGCCCTTTCCTGCCTGCTACCCATCCCCTCACCTTAGGTCTCTTCCAGTCCACCCGGGTGTGGTCTCGAGCGTCGCTGTTCTTCCACTGCTGCATGATCTTGGCCGGGATGGTGTCTGTGTAGTTCACCAACTGGAAACCTGTCACATTTGCTCCACTCTCCTTGAATTTGTTTAAGTCAATGTCCATAAAACCCTGTGCAGGGAGGAGGGGAAAGAAGTCAGAACATGCTGCCTGCATAAATCAGTTTAGCCATGTTACAGAATCACAGGATTTTCCATCCTGTTCTACAAGGTGGAACCAACTTAATGGAGAGACAATTGTGCCTCCCTTCCCTCTGAACTCAATTATCCCTTAGTTTGTGCACAAAGTTAGCACTGTGGTTAAGAGCACTTGCTCAGGGGCCAGCCATGCCTGGGTTGAAGTGCTGGCTCTGCTACTCACATCCACTAGTTATACTATCATGGACTAAGTTACTTGATGGTTTAGGAAGTTGGGGAGAAAAAGCAATAAGACGACACATGTCAAGTGCATGGTGCAGACTGAGTGATCAATAAATGGTGGCTGGGAACATTATGACGCTACAGATACGGAACAGAATAGAAACGTAAGAAGAGAATTGTCTCCTCTACTACCCCACTCTCCACCCTATTCAGAAGAGGAATCTGAAGCCCATCAGGGGCAGGCTCCCGTGGGCCTCCCAAGGTCACCAGCAAGTCTGTGGAAGAGGCTGGATTCTGATCGTTGCTCTCCCTGTGCTCTTTCCCATGCCGTAGACTAGATCTTCCCTACCCAGTGATGACTGATCAGTTCTAACATTCATAGAGGATTCTTTATTGGGAATGAAACTTTTCTCTCCATTTGGTGAAGTTCATTGAAAGTCAGGAAGGAACTCAAAAAGGAGACCTTGAATTTGTATAACATATTCCGTAGTGTACAGTACTTTCATACCTATGACCTCATTTCACTTGATGACTCTATAAGGTGGAAATTATATGTCTATTTGCCAGATAAATAAACTGAGACAGAGTGGGAGAATTGACTCATGCAAAGTCATTCAATGGGTTAGCAGCAGAGAGGGGACTTGTACTAAGCTCTTCTGAAGCTCTTCGCTCATTCACTCACTCCTCATTCAACAAACATTTTTGAGAACCTACGATGCACTATTCTAATAGTGAATAAAACAAATTTCTTCTCTTACGAAGCTTATATTCTAGTGGGCAAGACAGATAATAAATAAACAAGTAAATATTAGCATCATATATACAGTATAGTGCAGGAGAGTATACCATGAGTAGTGATGAGTCCTAGGAAGAAAGATAAAGGGTAGGAGCAAGGGGACAGGAGGGCGAGGTCGTGCTTTGGAAGGCCCGCTCAGGTGAGCCTCCCTGAGGGGGTGGTGTTGGCACAGGGACCTGAGTGAAGTTAAGCCATGTGAGTAAGCTATGGGGAAATCTGAGGAAGAGCATTCTGAGCAAAGGCTCAGAGGCGGAAGGATGCTTTGCATGTTTCAGAAGCAGTAAGGAGGCTGGCGTGGCTGTAGCACAGTGAGTGAGAGGGAGAGAGGGTGGGAAATGCGCTCGGAGCAGCAGCCCAAGGCTGGATTATGTAGAGTCTTGTGATAACTTGGGCTTCTTTTTCGGTATTATCGGGGGCCCACTGCAGGAATTTGAGCATGGATCTTAAAGTTAGCACCCTTTGGGCTCCAAGGCTTGGGAAAACTGCCAAATCCCAATGAGCAGAATGGGAGAATGAGCAGGGGAAGCAAAACAGTTTGGTGGATTGAGGATGGGGGGAACCTTGGACTGGCGGCCAAGAGCCCTGAGTGCCAACCCCAGCCCTGCCTGGGGAGCCTATGGCACTGCCCAAGTCTCTCAATTTCTCATCGACTTGATCTAGTTTCCTTATGTAAAAGATCTAGTCATCAACATTTCACGACTCAGATACTCCTCCTACCCCATGCCTCTAAATTTCTGTGAGTCTTTACCATTTCTATTGTATAAACAAACCAAGCTCAGTCCCACTCAGAGCCTTTGTCCCAGCTATTCTCTCTGCCTGGAAGTGTGCCTTCCCTGGCTGGCTCCTTTCCATCCTTTGGATCTCAGCTGAAATGCCATCTCTTCAGAGAGGTCTTTCCTGACTCTCATCTAAAGATCCAGCCCTCGCCCTGTGGTAGATGCTGTCAGTGCCCTGTTTCCACTCCCCTTTATACACTGATATTCCACTTTACATACTAACTGCAAATACCTATTACTTCATCCATGTGCAGGGTCAGCCAGATGTGTCTGGGAGTTAACACATCCAAAGCAGCTCTCAACCAAGAACAGATGGGGAGTTAGTAGATATATACTCCAGAATCTTCTCCCCTGGGTGGGATAACCTGGAGGCCAGTTCTACACTGATGTCTAGAGGTCCCCTAAGGGATGGGGCTCTATAGCCCCCAGGGGTAAGTGTCTTGATTACACACCTTTGTTGGCTGCCTGCCGTCCCTTCCCTACCCCACTTCCCTGATTCCTTGCTGTTGTTTCTAGGACTGGCACCCAAAGAAATCACTTGTACTTGAATCCTTTTCTTGGGACCTGCTTCTGGGAGAAGCCCATCAAGTCACTCCAACACGCAGTGCAGTTAGTGCCCTGTCAGAGTTTCTCCAAAGCATTTGTCACCATTTGAGATTATCTCGTCTACTCATTGTTCCCTTGTCGTCTCTCCTCTCTTAAAATGTCAGCTCCAAGCCACTATGGAAAACAATATGGAGATTCCTCAAAAAATCAAGGGTAGAACTACCATATGATCCAGCTATTCTACTGCTGGGTATTTATCCAAAGAACTTGAAAACACCAATGCGTAAAGTTACACACACCTCTGTGTTCATTGCAGCGTTATTCACAATAGCCAAGACTTAGAGGCAACCTAAGTTCCCATCAAGGGACAAATGGATAAAGAAGATGTGGTGTATATACATGATGAAACACTACTCAGCCATAAGAAATGATGAAATCCAGCCATTTGTGACAACACGGATGGACATTGAGGGTATTATGCAAAGTGAAATAAGTCAGAGGGAGAAAGTCAAATACCGTATGATCTCATTCATAAGTAGAAGATAAAAACAACAACAAACAGACACATAGAGACAGAGATTGGATTGGTGGTGACCAGAGGGGAAGTGGGGAGGGAAGAGGGCGAAAGGGATGATTAAGCGCCTGTGTCCACAGTCCACGTGGTGATGGATTGTAATTAGTCTTTGGGTGGTGAACATGATATAATCTATGCAGAAACAGAAATATAATGATGGGGGCTGGCCCCGTGGGTTAGCAGTTAAGTGCACACGCTCCGCTGCTGTCGACCCAGGTTCAGATCCCGGGCGCTCACTGACGCACCACTTGTCCAGCCACGCTGAGGCCGCATCTCACATACAGCAACTAGAAGGATGTGCAACTGTGACATACAACTATCTACTGGGGCTTTGATCTACTGGGGTTTTGGGGGGAAAACGGAGGAGGATTGGCAATAGATGTTAGCTCAGAGCTGGTCGTCCTCGGCAAAAAAGAAATATAATGCTGTTCACCTGAAATTTATACCATGTTATAAACCAATGTTACCACAATAAAAAGTAAAAATAAAAAAATGAGGACTGGGACGTTTTCTGCTTTGTTCAGTGATGAGTCCTAGAACCTAGCACCTAGAGCAATGCCTGGCACAGAGTAGGTACTCAATCCATATTTCTTGAGTGAATGAAAAAAAGCCAGAGACTTTTCTCAAGCAAGAATGCTAATTAGCCAAAGGGAATATAGTCAGCAGGCAACAAATGCCAGGGGATGATTTTAAGTGGCTGAAAAGAGAAGCTCAGGTTGGAAATCTCTTTTGAGATTAACTTTTCCCATAGCCGCAGTTTATAGATTTGCACAGAGGCCTACTGATCTGCACAATGGTTCTAGCAAGCTGTTAGTACAGATGAAATCAGAATTAGGTTCTTGTACTCAATATGCATTCGAAGACATTATACCACCTAAGAACACAGCCATCTCACTACTGGTTAGAAGCTAATGCACAGTTGAGAGATTTCCCATAATTTTTAGAGACTCTAAAAAGAACATTTTGTTCATAAAATAACTATTGAGGGAATGAAATGGAAATTATCTCCCACAGTCAAATTCTGTCACTTGAAATTCTGTAACAAGTTCCTGGGCCTTTCATACTGACTGCCCCCATCTCAAATATAATGGAGGCTAAAGGAAATGGCAGAGTTTATTCAAACATAAATGCCACTCAACTCCATCACTAGAATGTCTGACTGCAAGGTTTTTGGAGCCAAACCTCGGTTACATCTAATACAACTGATGGAACCCTCTAACTGAACTCCTCTGCTCCCCTGAGAAGGAATGGGCAGAGAAGGATAAAACAAGCTCATATCTGTGCTGTTAGGTAAAAGAAACAAAATTAGGGAATAACTTGGAGTCAACGTACATTGATCTGATAGCTGACGTCTCTCCTTCTATGTAAGATTTCATGCAGGAATGGTAATCTTGAATCTCTATAATGACCCTAATCACTAGGAAATGAGTCTCTTATAGTTACTAGACTTGATTTCTCTATAAAGCAAGAAAATTGACTCTGCCAATGTAGAAAAGTATTCTTGACTAAGAAGAGGAAATAAAAATGTTAACTATTTGCCCACCAGTTAACTGGAAAAGTCAACTCACTCTATTCCCCTGAGCACACTCATTAAATAAGGTTTAATTAAATCATTTTCTAATTTTTCTTTGCCATTTTATTTTTTAAAAAACCCTTGGGGTGTAATATTTGGTAATTAGTACATTTTTCTTTATCTGCTTTATCTGTGCTATTGATTATATAATATTTTATAAGGGTGCAACATTGCTAATTATATTCCATTGAAGATTTAAACTATGAAGTTTGGTTTTTACCACTCTCTTTGAGCCATCGTGCCTATTTTATAATGTGCCTCCAAATACCGAGTCCGTTGCTCTGTACACTGTGACTACTGAAGAAGAATGAAATTAATCCACAGGATGCTTCTTTTTCAAGTTATTCAGCATGAGAACTCAGGTTTCCCAAACCCAGACTCCTTCCACTGTCCTGCGGAGCTGTACCAGATGCTACACTTCACAGAGTGACTGTTTCTCATCTAAAGTGGGACTTTTTGACGAGTGAGCTCTTGAAGCTGTGGTCACTATACTCCTGTCTGCCTCTTCGGCACCTCTGTGGTATTTCCCACTGTCCCATGTGTGACTATGAATGGGTGACATGAGAAGACTGCTCTGCCCACTATCTTCATTCAAATGCAAATGAACTGGCTGGTGCACTGCAGGCTCTCAGGACAGAGGTTCTTAACCTGGGAGACATATCAGAATATTTTAGGGAGCTTTTGCAAGGTAGCCGTCCCTAAGAATTGTCATTCAATAGCCCTGGAGAGGAAGCTGAATATCTGCATTTTTACAAAACTCTAATGCTGGCAAATCAAAAATCAGGGTTCAATGTATTAAAATTATAAAGATACTCATTAGAAGAATTCTGAATAATAGCATAACTAACAAACATTGAGGATTGGATGGGGGAAGCAGTAAGAGATCATCATCTTTCTAACGAGGAGTCACAGATGGGATTAAGGTTGATAAAGCAAGAAAGAGAGACATAGACATATTACGTAGAAGTGTTGAGAGAAACCACCAGAATCACCAAACACAGAAAACGTTTAAAAGTTTCTAAGAAGTATAAGATTGGAGAGAGCAGGCATTTGCTTTTAATTTTATACCCTCCTATCATATTTTTTGCTTTTTTACCATGTAAATATATTTCCTTTTTAGTACTATTAAAAAATAAAAATAGATTCTCAGATGATTCGGATGTACCTCACTGGCCAGGGGTCATCTGATAGTCCCTGGAAAGTCGGGGCAGAGTGTGGCAGTGGCAGAAAAGGGAAGAGAATTCATTGCATTTGTTGAATCTTTGTTCTGGTCTGTTAAGGGAGCCTGCTTAATTTGTCTCTTGGCCTGGAATTAACACTGGTGCTGTTAAATGCTCTACTGAAACACAGCTTCAGAAGCACTGCTCATAAGAATAACAAAAATGACAATAATGGCAAAAATGGCACTTTATATGCATTTATAACTTCATCTAAACAACCTTTTGAGAATTATAAAGTTACTGTTATTTAAAAATGGAAAATGAAATAATCAGTCGACAGTCACCCCTAGATTTATTTTAAACATTTCTCAAGCTCTTCTCCTGAGCCAGGCATTCTGTTAAATGCTTTATATACATAACCCGATTTAATTCCCCAAACAACCCTGAGAGGTGAGCATGCACAGCAGGCACAGGATGCTCATTTGCATAAATGAGTGAGTGAGCATCCATCCCAATTTTATGTTGAGGAGCTATGGTTCAGAGACTTTTGGAAACTCATCTGAGATCACACAGCAAGCAAGAGTTCAAACCACGCTCCAGCCATAAAATCTGTCTTCTTTGTTAATGTATTACACTGCCTTGCCAGTGGAGGAACATATGAGCTTAGCTCTAGGATGCTGTCTTCGGGTTGCCCTAGACTAAGAGGGACAAAGAACCTCAGACAGTGTTGCTGACATAGTTAATAGCCCAGAATAAATGTCTCACCCTGCCAAAGAGGGGCCTTCCAATACAGCTTTCTGTCTTCAAGGAATACTTGCAGGAGAGCACACTAGGTTTCTCTCTGTGACTCCAACCTCATAAGGTTGGTTAGATGTTTCCCAAGCCTCTGATTTATCTGAAGTCCATTAGTGCTCACCTACCCCACATCTATAAATTTTTCCTGTAAAGGGCCAGATTGTGAATATTTTAGGCTTTGCAGGCTCTCTGGTTTCTGTTGTAAACTATTCAACTCCTCTATTGCAGCACGAAAGCAGCTATAGACAATAGTAAATGAATGAGCATGGCTGTGTCCCAATAAAATTTATTTATGGACACTGAAATTTGAATTTTATATAATTTTCATGGCATGAAATATCATTCTTTTCATTTTTTCCAGTAATTTAAAAATATAAAAACTATTCTTAGCTCATGAGCCAAACAAAACCAGGTGGCAGTTGGATTCAACCCACGGGCCATAGTTGACTGATGCCTGAAGCAAAGATGTTGGAGATCAGATCAAACCCCTCATTGTATAGATAGGAAAGATGAGGTCCAGAGAGGAGACTAGTAGCCTAAGTTTGGATGGGTGGTAAAAGGTTTAGCTAGGATTAGAATCTATCCCCATATACTCATTGTAGGAGACAATGCAATGCTGACCGGACATCTGAATAGAAGGACTGAGTAAAATTGCTCAATTAAGTAAACTAGTTAATATAGTCATTCCATCTATCATATGTCAATATAATTTTCAAAAGATTAGAATGAAAAGGCATTTCAAATAATGATGATAACCTAAAGAGATGTTTAAGACCATAATTACATTGGCTATGCTTTCATGTTGCTGTGAAGATTTGGAAAATGCTTTAAGGATCATGAAGAGGCTCTGGGCTATCATTATAACTATTAATTATCACGTGCGCCTGGAAACAAAAGAACTGATTTTATGTGTTTACTGGTTATTTAACCTCTCTGAGGCTCATTTCTCTGGTCTTCAAAATGCAGATATAATAGCACCTATAGCACAGACTTGGTGTAAGATTTCAAAGAATACATTTAAGCACTTAGAACTGTGTCTGGGACATAGTCAGTGCTTAATGAGTGTTAGCTATTATTATCATCATCACATTCACCATCATCATCATCATTGGGTCAAAAGAGGTTAGGTGTTGTTAGCACTGCTTCAAAACCAGGCAGTGGGTCAGGCAAGGTGTAGGCATACAGAAACGCAGCTTTCGGAGGATGAAAAGCTTTATCTTCAAAGTCAGATTTCCTTTTTCTTTGGGATTCTTTCAAGGGGTCACGTACAAGCTGTTCAGCCCTCATCATTCTGCTGTGCAGACACCACACCCATCAGAAGGAAGAGGAGCATCCAACATTGTTAAGAAGAAGGTTTATTAAACAAGCCCTGGAACACTGCAAAGAGCACTCTCTCCATCTCATCCCCTCGAGATCTAGAAGAGGGAAGATTGGAACAAATGAAAGAACTTGCACTTTATACTCTGAATGGCACAAGCTGAACATGCCAAGTTCCCCCAAATTGTCAGAAAATTCTTAGATAACAACTCCATAGAGAGGATAGTTATAGGGAAGTGCAGTTTGAAAAGTCTTGTTACATTAGAAATGCTTGAAAAAAGTGGGGATGATCAACCTAAAAAATAGTGGGAGACTAAGAGGGTAAGTGAAGGATGTATTTGAATCCCAGAAGGGCTGTCATCGGGAAGAGGTGGAAGATTCGTTCTCTGAGGCTCTGGAAGGCAGGCCAGAACCAACGAATGGGCAGAAGTCATGGGACGCAGATTTTGGCTAAAATACGAATAACAGCAACCATAATGCCTAACATGTATCGGGCCTGTACTATGTAATAGGCACTGTGCTAAGTGCTTTACTTGTATTATCTCATTTAATCCTCATAAAAATTCTGTGAACTGGGTACTATTATCATTCCCATTTTGCAAATTAGAAAAGTGAGGCTTAAATAAATGAAGTAGCATCTGCTCAATATAACATAGCTAACGAGGGCCAGAGACCACAGTCACAGCAAGTGACAAGATTCTGGGCTGGTTTTCTAACCACTGTACATTCTGCCTCCTAACCACTAGTCCAGTCAATCTGATTCATTTATCTCCTATCCTGCAATGAAGCACTTGGAACGGCCTGCATCTTTAGACCGAGAAGGGGTCAGCAGGTTTCCAGGAGACCAGGACGTTTGTCTTCAGTTCCTTTAATGCGCACTGGTACTTGGAATGTGAACCACGGAGCTCTTTATTTCTCTCTCTGAGGCTCTCTGACTTCCCCTCTGAGACTGCAGCGGTCCTTCTCACCCGCCCTAGGAGGTTGCAGGCTCCTTGAGGACAGGGACCTTGGTCCCCACAGTGTCCACAACACAGTACGTGGAGCAGGCTGATTGTTTACTTCACACTGAGGAATGAAGGAACAGACAACGAACCTCTTTGTTCACCCTTTTCACAATTTTCTTATAAGCTTCAATCCTGTCACCTCTCAGCCTCCCAGCTTTTGTCTTGTGGACAAAAGAAGTCTTTTTATTGATGTTTTTGGGTAGTATGTTCTGAACTGGGTCACAATAAGAAGTGTCAGGACAACAGTCTTAGGGACAACCACATAAGTTCTGTCCTGTCTTTGAACCTCATGAGCTGTTTGTCCTTGGGCAATTGTCTCAGCCTCTCCAGGCATTAGTTTATTGATCTGTAAAACTCAACGATCTTTCAAACTATGTTCCTGAGTTGCAGGCATTTTAAAGGTGACCATGTTGGTTTGGGGGGAAAGCAGAAGGATGGGGTCCTAGATCCCCACCCTCCCTCTTCCACCAAAGCAGCTTGGCTTTTATCTGTTTTACATACAGGGATTCTCCCCAAGATTCCATTTGAAAACAGAGCTTTAAACTAAAAAGTATGGAAACTTCTGAACCAGTTGATTTCTCTCTTAAGGGCTCTTCCAGCTTTGATCTACAATTCTGTGATCACACGGGTGTGTACACATGAATATGGATGTACGTGAACTCATGGAATATTCCTGGGCTGAGGACTCAGTTGTGTCCTCAAATAACCAGGTCTCTACATAAGGGTCTTCACATTTTTCCTATTGTAGTCACTTGAACCAACTGAACTTTTTTTATAATTTTTTTAAATTAATTAATTTACTTTTTTCCCCCAAAGCCCCCATAGATAATTGTATGTCATAGTTGCACAGCCCTCTCATTGCCGTATGTGGGACGCGGCCTCAGCATGGCCAGAGAAGCGGTGTGTTGGTGCATGCCCAGGATCCGAACCCGGGCCGCCAGCAGCGGAGTGTGCACACTCAACCGCTAAGCCACGGGGCCGGCCCTGAACCAACTGAACTTTTAATGCATCCTTACCCTGTATAATCCCTGGTAACACGCAGGCTTACCTCGTTCCTACCTAGTCAATAAGACGTTGTGGCTGTGCACAAATCAGCTAAAATACCATCCATATTGGGGGAAAGAAACCACACTGGTGTTAACTTATCCAAGTACATTTGAAACCTGGGAGGTGGGTACCTGTACACTTGAATATCAGCAAACACATATGCATCCCCCCACACACAGGTGTCCACTGTTGACAAAGCACTGTAAGAGTCAGGCAGGGTCTCACAAACCAATTTCTCAGTGTGGAGACTGAGAATAAAATGCTGGTACCTTGTGGCAGAAGGTCAGGGGCCCCTAGACTGGGCTGTCGATGTGCAGGTGTAGGAGTGTCCTTCCTGGCCTGGGTTTGGTTGGTCTTCCAGAGCTTTCATTCATCTTATCTCTGCCCTAACTGGCTGCCGTCAGGAGTGACCCCTGGCCAGGGCTACTTCAGAGCAAGAGCCAAAGGTCAATGCAAAGTTCAGCCTTACAACGTTTCCTTGTGTGGGGCAGGCTCTTAGGGCTGGAGTTCCTGGCAGACTTGAAACCAACAACTGCTTCACTTTATCTGATCAAAACCTTCCTACCCAGGGAAGGTCAGGCAAAGACTAAAGCGAGCCCATTTTTTGATGAAATGCCAAGGTAAGCATTTACAGCGTTATATAGTAGGCACCCACTGAATGCTTGATGAAAAATGAGTGCAAGTCTAAACATATGATAAATTTGAAACCTACTGGGAAAGGGGAAAGGAATACTCTTGTTAATCCTTCATTAACAAGAAGTTTCTGCATTCCTCCAAGAAAGATGAAATTATATCCCTGTTTTATGACTGAGAAAAAAGAGATTCAAGTTGTTGAAGGAACTTTTCCAAGGACCTGTGGCTAAAGCTAGAATTTGAATTCAAACTTCTCTAATTCTAACGACTAAGTTTGTTCTCCATTGGGCCACACTGCCCGAATCGGGGAAACCTTTGCAATTCTTCGTGCTGGCGTTATAACTGAGCAAAGTAGAGAAATAAACTCCTTTCTTCCGGAACTATCTGGGTTTCGCTATGTGTGTGCCTGTATGTGTGTGTAAAAGAAAGAAACAGGCTGAAACAGAGAGAGAAAGAGAGGCTCAGAAGCCCCCCCTCATGCATTTGTGAGTACTTAATTTTGCCAAGCACGTACTAGACAAAGGGCTGCAGCAGAGAATAAGACAGATGTGGTCCTTGCTTTCAAGTTACTTAAGGTCTAGTGAGAAAGGCCAATGTTACTCAAGGTATTATAGATCAAAATAAATGGAGTAAAACCTGACCCTGGAGCTCAGAGAAGGCTTCCTAGTGGAAGCAACGAAGTTTGAAAGAAGAGGCTATTTTGGGTGAAGAGTGCAGGGAAGAACCCTCTAAGCAGAAAGCATGCATGCACTGAGGTTCAGAGTCAGAGCGACCGAGGGCAGCAAGTCAGAGGAAACACTTGTACACGTCTGCCTGCATTCAAATCTCAGCTCTTATACCTCCTACCTGTGTGACTTTAGGCAAGCTACTCAACCTCTCTGTGCCTCAGTATCCTTCACTGCAAAATAGGGATTATTATTGTATCTATCTCATTGGGCTGTTGTGAGGATTAACTACATTAATATATGTTAAATTCTTAGGACAGTACTTGGCACATAGTAAGTACTCACTTAGAGCCCCATGTCTCATGGGGCTCCACGTTCCATCCTCCCGTTATGTTATCTTCTTTTCTGAAGTAAAAAGAAGGCCAAGTAAGGAAGCGAGGACTGAACCCTTCTAGCTACATATTACCCCAACCTTGTGTTAAAACTGGTGCTAAGGGGTCTGTCCCTCCTGCTTGTAAGCTGGTGGTGGCAAGAGGGTTCCATGCACTAGAAGAGCAATGGCAGCCATTGTCTTGCATATCTGAAATAGTCCGCTGCCTCAGCAAGGCAAAGGCCATTCCGAATCAGCCAAGGTGTGCTCGGTTTGCAAGAGCTAAGGATGCAAACACTGAGTGCTGGAAATTATGGAGCAGTTTCTCCCTTATGATGAAGGGAGCCAATGTGGCTTCGAGAATTTTGTTTTGATACCTCTGGACTGCAGAGAGAGGCAAGAAAACTAGAACCAAAAATTACACATCTGGAAAGGTCTTTTCGATAATTTATTCCTTTTGAAAACACTGTACCAAGTCTTGAACAAACTGAGACCCTCAAAAAAATATAATTTTTTTGCAAATGATGAGTCAGTGGCAGAGTTAGGATGAGACCCCAGGCTTCCACTGCACTCACTGTTCTAAAGTGCGACATAAATTAACTCATTTTATCTTTATCTGGTGAGGTATGTATTAATATTCCCACCCTCAGATTAGGAAACTGAGGTACAGAGAAGTTGAGTGACTTGCTCAAAGTCACACAGCTAGTAAGTGGCTGAGCTGGAATTCAAACCAGGTAGTTTCAGGAAGAAAGGAGTTTATTTCTTGACTTTGCTCAATTATAATGCCAGGCCTAAAGGTTGCAAAGGTTTCCCCGATTTGGGCAGTGTGGCCTAATGGAGAACGAACCTAGTCTTTAGAATTAGAGAGATTTGAGTTCAAATTCTAGCTTTAGCCACACAACCTGGGAAAAGTTCCTTCAACAACTTGAATCTCCTTTTTCGCACTCATAAAATGGGAATATAATCTCATCTTTCTTGGAGGGATGCAGAAACTCTCAGGGGTCTCTAGAGTGGATTATTCTAGAACATGGGGTGTGAGTGCAAAGAATAATGTAGACTCAGCCTTGCCTGATGGGATGCTTGGACCATCTAGGAAGTGAGCATCCTTTGGGATCTGGGATTTGGTTTTCTATCCACCCCCATCCTCTTTCCTTCCAGAGGCTCTCTGCAGTGTCAGCTCTGGTGATCATAAGTAACCGTGTGTTCTCACTGGTACAGAAGAGTGAGATGAAGGCAAAGGAAGAGAGGAAAGGCTTGTGGGAGGGAGAACAGGAAACTGGAAAGAGCCTCATCAGTGAAGAGAGGCTCTGTTGGAGGGGCATGGGGAGGACGGAGGGAGGGCTTCTGAGCCTTTCTGTCCGTCTCTGTTTCTGCCTATTTCTTTGTTTTACGCACACACACACACATACACTCACACAGGCACACACACAAGCACACTGTGAAAATTGAAAGGCAGCAGTGACAGGAAAAGAAGCAACAAAAAACAGAGCAAACTATTGCTCCAAATCCCAGCCCAGCTCTACTGTTTACCTTCTGAGATACCTCAAGCAGGTCCCTTCCCTTCCCTGGGCCTTGGGCGCCCATTTTGTAGAGTGAAAGGCTGAATGAGATGAGCTCCCAGGGACTCTTCAGCTCCAGCTCTCTAGGATCGTTCAAACCGAGGAAAAGGCACACTCTTCACAGGGCCATTGGCTGCACAGATGCACTGTCACGATCCTTCCCAGATGCCCTGCAGCCTTAGAGCCTCTCGAGCCTCTGATGGCCATGCTCTGGCAGTTCAGATGGCCATTTAGGGGGCAGGCATTACCGTCACACTTGGTGATTTCTCTCTGGCATTCTTTTAGGACTTAAGTTCCAATCTAGCTGGAAAACAAAGCCATGTTGCTTCCAGGACAAAAGTCAAGCGACATGCTTCTTAGTGCTTCTTGTATGAGCCTAGTGCCGTGCTCGGCATGTGGACATGTCTGGCCCACATTTGACGTTTGTTTGGTTGGCTGTTAGAACTACATCCTGTGAGAAGGCAGTGGGGGAACAGGGAGGTGTCCAGGCTTGGGGAGCAAACACCAAGAGTGAGCAGGGTAGGCGTTTCCGAGTTCATGAAGGCTGCGTTGTGGAAGTGCGGCAGATGTGTTCTGCAAGGTTCCCAAGAGGGCAGGTGGAGCCAGGGGTGATGAGAGGGTAACAGAGTGCAGACGGGCCCAGTTCAAGGAAATTGCGGAAACCATCAGAGCCCTTTGAGAAGAGAAATGGCTGCCTCAGAGGAATGAGTTCCTCATCACTGGGTATTATTCAAACAAGAACCAGATGGATGGGCTTCTGTTAGGGATGTGGTAGAAGAGAGTCTGGATCTTTATTGGAAGTGGGTTAGAAGCCCTTCTAGGCTCATCTCTATCTACTCATTTGCATATTCATAACTGTATTCATATTCCCACTGTGTCTGCTTCTTTTAGCATAGACAGAAAGATTTTGCCTTTAAGTGTATGTGATATGTGGGTACAAAGATTGTTTATTTCCTGAGAATGTATTTTACTCATTCATTCAGTGACTTTTTAAAGAACACCTGTTACACACAACTCACTTTGCCAGGCACTGGGAATTCGTTAGTGCACAAGGCAGACACATTCCTTCCTCCAGGAGCTTACAGACAAACAGGGAGGAAGACATTATATAATTGTGAATCAGCTGTGGATGAAAATCTCGTCCAGTCTGGGGAAGGGGAGGTGAGGGACCTCAAAGATAGTATCTTGTCTCCAGATGTTAAATGTCTTCTTTCTCCATTAATAATAATGACGATGATGGTGATGACAATGATTATTATGCTGGTAATTACTAACATTTACTGAGTGCTTATTTTGGGACAAATATTAGTATGAACACTTTATAATGTATTATCTCACTTCTCATGATAGCCTATGAGGAGGTAGATAATATCACATTATTCTTTTTTTACAAATGAGGCAATGAAAGCTCAGAGAGGGTAGGTAACTTGACTAACGTCACACAACTAATGAGTATAAAGCCAGAATTCAAACCCAGATCTGTCTGACCCCAGAGCCACCCTTTCTAACTACTGTGCCACCTGCCTAACCAAAGGTTGCAGAAACCAGACATGACTGTGTGCGGTACTGAGATGGGGGCAGAGAGGTGCAGAAGGAAGTGGGTGAGCTCGGCCTTACAGAAGGTGTAGACAGATTACTTACCATAGGACGTAAGGAGACTAAAGAACAGTTTCTTCTCAGGACTGATACAGCAGAGGGGCAGCAGCATGGAGCTAGGGGCTTGGACGAGCTGCCACGTGGACCAAAACTTCCAACTCTTGACATTTCATAGGAGTTCATCTGCAGCCACATGGTGGAAATGGCTAACTGCCCTGGGCCCCACATACCGCAATAAGACCTGAGATAACCTGACTTCACCATCTCTCCTTCAGCTTCCTTAGATACTAGAAATTATAATTACAATGAAATTCTATCAGTGTATAATGCAAAAAGTATCCAGTAGGAGTGTGAGAGCCTGTGTTTAAATTCCAGGCCTATCGCTGCAACTGTGGGCAAGATTTAAACTCAAGCTCTCTTGTCAAGGGCCCCCCATGCTTGCACCTTCCCCCAACTCCCCCTTCTCAGCACTCACACGGCACAGCAGTAAGAACACGGACTTTGGAGTTCTATAGCCCTGGAGGGGAAGCCCAGCTCAATTATTTCATAAACTTTGTGACTTTGGAAAACTCACTAATCTTTCTGAACTTTAGTTTCTTCATCTGAAAAGTGAGGATAATACTATCAACCTCAAGGACTCACCTGAGGGTTTAATAGATATGCATTTAAGTATTTATCCTAGTGTCTGGAATGCGGCAATCATCTGAAGAATTGTAGTTATTGCTATTGTTATTATTTTGTAGGGGTTTAAGGAATTCTAGTTCAGTGGTTAAAGTGGCTTGGCATCAGGTTAGTCTGGTTGTCCTATTCTTATGCCAGTATTACTTGGTTTTTGTTGGATTGCTGGCAGCCAAACACCAATGACTAGGTGCCTGCCTTCCTCCTCTGCAGCTCAGTCATATAACGTCTCTGAGCTTCAGTTCTCACACCTGTAAAACGGGGGTGATGAATTCTACCTTGTTTACTTCACAAGAGTATTGTGATGTTCAAAACCCAGTGGTGTGATTCATGTGAAAACGTCACATAAGCTATAACATGGTATGAAAATGGGAGGGACTGCTGTGACTATTTTTGTTATTAATCCCCCAAGAGGCACCATATGGTCCACACTGAAAGACAACCAACACCTTGTTGTTTCTCAAACTGGGGTCTGCTGGACCCTTTATAAATTCTCAGAGGTCTGCTAGTTCTCTACAAGAACTTTTAAATGTTGTGCTTTTTTATTTCAGTGAAACTCTAATCATCATTAAGAATCTGGTCATTTGTTCCATGACGTGAGTACTCATGTTTGCAGTCCCAGTGGACCGAAGAATTTAGCTATTAGTACAGTGTTTCCCACAGTGGCTCTGCAGACGCATTGTAGGGGTCCACAAGTCCTCTGTTCTGAGAAACACTAGTTTGTTCTAAAGATTTGCTGCTGATGCATCACAAAGATAAAAGCTATCACTCTGGAGGGTTCTGGCTGGTAGATGTCTGCTCTGACCACAATCTCAGAGCAGGGAGAGAACGCAGAGTCAGTGTCCGGGTTTGGAGGAGGACCGACAGCCAGATTGGACAGCTTGGCCCTCTAGGGGGCTCCAGGGCCCAGGGGCTTCTTTAAGAAATAATGGTACACATTTTGAATTCAGGGAGTGTGATATCTCCCTGAATTCAAAATACGTATACACAGATCAATAGGACAGAATCGAGAGCCCAGAAATAAACCCACACATCTATGGATAGCCAATCTTCGATAAAGAAGCCAAGAACATACAATGGAGAAAGGAAAGTCTCTTCAATAAATGGTGTTGGGAAAACTGGACAGCCATGTGCACAAGAATGAAAGTAGATCATTATCTGACATCATAGGCAAAAATTAACTCAAAATGGATTAAAGACTTGAATGTAAGACCTGAAACTATAAGACGCCTAGAAGAAAACATTGACAGTACATTCTTTGACATTGGTCTTAGCAGTATGTTTTTGAATACCATGTCTATTCAGGCTAGGGAAGCAAAAGAAAAAATAAACAAATGGGAGTACATCAGACTAAAAAGTTTTCTGCAAGGCAAAGGAAACCACCAACAAAATGAAAAGACAACACACCAACAGAGAGAAAATATTTGCAAATCATATATCGGACAAGGAGTTAATTTCAAAAATATCTAAAGAATTCATACAACTCAACTACAAAAAAACAAACAACCTGGGGACCGGCCCTGTAGCATAGCAGTTAAGTGCCCATGCTCCGTTGCTGGCAGCCCAGGTTTGGATCCCGGGCGTGCACCAACGTACCGCTCATCAAGCCATGCTGTGGTGGCATCCCATATAAAGTGGAGGAAGATGGGCATGGATGTTAGCCCAAGGCCAGTCTTCCTCAGCAAAAAGAGGAGGATTGGCATGGATGTTAGCTCAGGGCTGATCTTCCTCACCAAACAAAAAACAAAACAAAACAAAACAAAACAAAACAAACGAACAACCGTATCAAGAAATGGGCAGAGGATATGAATAAACATTTTTCCAAAGAAGATATACACATGGCCAACAGACACATGAAAAGATATTCAGATCACTAATTATTAGGGAAATGCAAGTCAAAACTACAATGAGATTTCACCTCACACCCAATTACAAGTAACAAGACAAGAAATAACAAGTGTTGGAGAGGATGTAGAGAAAAGGGAACCCTCATACACTGCTGGTGGGAATGCAAGCTGGTCAGCCACTATGGAAAACAGTATGGAGATTTCCCAAAAAATTAAAAATAGAAATACCGTCTGATCTACCTATTCCTCTACTGGCTATTTATTCAAAGAACATGAAATCAATAATTCAAAAAGATACATGCACCACTATGTTCACTGCAGCATTATTCACAATTGCCAAGACATGGAGACAAACTGAGGGCCCATCAACCGATGAATGGATAAAGATGTGGTATACACACACACACACACACACACACACACACACACACACACATATACACACAATGGAATACTACTCAGCCACAAAAAAAGACAAAATTGTGCCTTTTGTGACAACATGTGTGGACCTTGAGGGTATTATGCTAAGTGAAATAAGTCAGATGGAGAAAGACAAATACCATATGATTTCACTCATATGTGGAAGATAAACACACATAGATAAGGAGAACAAATTGGTGGTTACCAGAGGGGAAAGGGGTGGGGGGGAGGGTGAAAGGGGTAAAGGGGCACATATGTATGGTGACAGATAAAAACTAGACTATTGGTGGTGAACACAATGCAGTCTATACATAAATTGAAATATAATAATGTACACCTGAAATTTACACAATACTATAAGCCAATATGACCTTAATAAAATATTAACAACAACAAAAAGAAAGAATGGTACAGTTTACGAATTTCTACACGGTTCAAGTTCACTTTATGGGCATACCAATGCTATGGAAATAGAAATACACGTTTATCCTATCATATATAAAATATGAACATATATCATCATATATATGTATGTGCATAAATATGTATATATATGCATATATACATCTACACACAATATGTGGGTCTGTGCAGATGGGTAGATTTAGTATATGAAGTAAGAATCCCCCACCAATGCAGAGCCCTTTTACTTTTTCAAAGCATGGTGGCATTCAGCCACATATTTGATCTCCCCAATGAGTCTATGAGCATGTGGAGCAGGAACTGTTATTCCCAAGTGACAGATGAGGAAACTGTGGGCTGAAGACTTGCTCAAGATCACAATGCTAGCTGAGGGCAGTGTCTGGACAAAAAGTAGGTTTTTTTCTGACTCTGTCCACAAAGCTTTCCTCTGTGACCCGCAGTCTCCTTCCCTACTCTCTGCTAGCAGCCCTCCAAATCTGATTACTTGAGCACCAAAAACGTCCCTCCAAATCCATCTGTTAGAAGAATGCTGCTGGCTACTTTGAAGTTCCTGCATTCTGACAGGGCCAGAAAGAATTGCAAAAGAAAAATGTAGCTCCCTCCTTTTGTTAAACCTTTCCAAAGCGTCCTTGGTTTCTAACTCTATAATTACACCCTAGTCACAATGCTCTGAAGGAGGGGTCAGTTCCATGCAGCAGCAGGCTAATTATGTGGTGGAATTTCTAAAAATTAGCATCTTATAAATTGCATTATTTCTCTGAAGGGGGAAGAAAAAACACACACCACATACTCAACTATGTTTCAAACTGAATTAATTAGTAATTTGAAGCCTAATTATCAACTAATCTATTGGAACATGCAAGGCTTTTGTATTTGGATGGTATATGCAATTTGCATCCTATTAGCTGGCAGTCGTAAGGATTTGAGAGCTCATTAGGTCAGAAGAAAAAGAATGTGGATCAGAAGGATACAGAAACCCAAGGGGCTGACTTGCTGATGCTATGACCAAGGGGTCAGTTGGTAACAGATGGTGCCTGGGGATATAATTACCTGGGGCCTTTCAGTGGCTCTCAGGCCACTGACGTGTAATTTCTATCTTACCCTGGAGAGGTGATTATGCATGTCCCTACCTTTGTTCTGTATATTCTCAAGCAGCAGGTTGCCCACACAAGTCTGTACTGAGAGATGTTCTGGAGTAGTGGAAAAGGCCTTGGATGCTGCCTGCTAACATTGGTGCTAGGCCTAGCTCTATTGCTGACTCACTGTGTGACTCTGGCCAAGTCACACCACCTTGCTGGTTCTGTTTCCCTACAAGCAAATGAGATTTAGATGCAGTTGACTTCCAAAGTCCCTTCTAGCACTAAAGATCTGGGATTTGAGGGATATCAAGGATTTTTTCATCACAAAGTCAAAAATCCCACCATTGCAAATGGTTTTTTAGGGTGAGGCTCTTGGTTCCCCAAAAGTCTCTGGACAGCCACCCTCCATTTAAAATGCAAATACCTCTGAGAAAAGTAACAATTTATGCATTCACAGCTGGGTCTAAATTAAACTTTTTCAATAAGTCCTTCTTATTTGCAGTCCTGACCCTGAAATATTGGGACGGCCAAGGCAAGGAAATTTTGAAAGGGAAAAAAGGGTTAGGCAGGGATCTGTCTAAGGTTGGAGATCAGGACAGAAAGAGGGACAGAGTTTAAGGACTAGGCAAGATGTTTTGGTCTCATTTTTAGATTCTGCATTTTAACCTTTACATACACCCAGACTCTGTGCCATTGTTCATTGTGTTCATTGTTCTACTAATGACATTTATTCCAAAAATAAGTAGAAAATATCAATCTTTTATTCAACTAATAATTAATATTACTCAGAAATAATCAATACAAAATAACATGGCTAAAACTGAACATGATCTAGTTTGCTATAGACAAAAAGCTAAAAATCACATCTTAATGGAACCACATAATTGCAAAGACAGGCCAGGATAATAAGCAAACTTTGCAGAAAAAGCTGCCATTAAGGAAATCTGACAATTGCTCAAACTGTCACATGGCAAAATTTGTTATTTATTAAAATTCGATGGGAGATGCAGCCACTTTGGAAAACAGTTTTGGAGTTCCTTAAAAAATTAAACATAGAGTTACCCTATAACCCAGCAATTCCACTCCTAGGTATATACTCAAGAGAAAAACTTATACCCAAATATTCATAGCAGCATTATTCATAACAGTCAAAAACTGAAAACACCCAAATGTCCATCAACTGATAAATGGATAAATGAAATGTGGTATATCCATAAAATGGAAGGTTATTCCACAATAAAAAGTAATGAAGTACTGATACACATTATAATATGGATGACCTTGAAAACATTATGCTAAGTGAAAGAAGCCTCACAAAGGACGACATATTGTATGATTCCAATTATATGCAATATCCAGAATAGGTAAATATATAGAGATAGAAAGTAGACTGCTGGTAGCCTAGGGCTGGGGGAATTTGGGGGTGATGAGGAGTGACTACTAATGGGTATGGGGTTTCCTTTTGGGGTGATGAAGAGTTTTAAAATGAGATTGTGGTGATGGTATCACAATTCTGTGAATATAATAAAAACCACTGAATGGTACACTGTAAATGGATGAACTCTATGGTATGTGAATTACATCTCAATAAAGCTCTTCAAAAAATAGGACTAAAAGTGAAATAAAATTCCATTTGGCTTTGGAAAAATGCTGCCGGAAGAATCAGACTTCATGATGAAAAAGGTAGACAGGCAACACCTGGCCCAGGAAAGGTAGACTTGCCAGAAATAATGCCACAAAAGAAAACTCACAATGGTGCATGTTACTAGGTATGATTTAATATCTACAAAAAGGTATTTTATGAATCAAGTCTTTATACATAGAAAATAATTGCAAAATAAAAATAACTGCAATACACTAAAATGAAAACTTTTTTTTTTAAAAAAAGACAGCTATCTATGCCACATAGAAAAGTGATTAAAAACTAAATTGATATAATATTGTTCATGCTAGAAAAATGTTTCTGGTTCAAGATTTGTCAACACTAGTATTGTTATGATTTAAATGTTTATATTTGTAAACAGTAAAACTATCACTGGTGTCAAAATAGAGGGTCCAAAACAGTGGGGTCAAAGTATTTTGTATCCATTCAAACATGTGGCAATTTTGTCCTTATTGCCAAGGGGCAGAGGCCATTAAAGCCCTGTCCCCTAGCACGCTCTCTTCTGGGGAAGGTTAGTGGTTCACCAACAGTGTGCTGTGCTTTGACAAGTGGGGATGTGGAGGGGAAAAGGTAAGCTTAGTATTGCAGCTCTGAATTGCCCCTTCCACCCACACGGTTCCCACCAGCCAGGGACCATGGAAGCAAGCTAGGGCCCCAAACACAGAATGACAACAATTTGAGAGCCAGCAGTGCACTCTACTCACCAGATTTGCAAGGATATAGTGGTAGCCGATGCCATTCTTCTCCAGTTTTATAATCTACAAAACACAATGGGAGGGGATTCATCAATCATACTAACAATTAAAGTTACAACAGCAATAATAATAGCAACTAACGTTAGTTGAGGACTCATAATGTGCCCTGCCCTATCCTAAGCACTCAAACTACAATATCACAACCATCCAGTGATGGTGGCATTGTTGACCTCTTCGTTTTACAGATGAGGAACTGAGGCACAGAGAAGTTAAATAATCTCCCTAGGGTTACCCAGCTATTAAGTGGCAGATGCAGGATCTGAAATCAGTTTTGGCTGATTCTAGGAGTAGAGTACCATTGTCATAACCCCAAGGATACTGCTGAAGTGCTTACATCTCTCCTTCTTCCAGAAAGCCTTCCCCATACATGGAGATTCTTTCTTGGTGGGAATCTTTTTTTTTTTTTAATTGTTAATTTGTTTATTGCAGTAACATTGGTTTATAACATTGTATAAATTTCAGGTGTACATCATTATACTTCTATTTCTGCATAGATTACATCATGTTCACCACCCAAATTCGATTCACAACCCATCACCACACACCTGTGCTGAACTAGCCCCATTGCCCTCACCCCTCCCCGCTTCCCCTCTGGTAACCACCAATCCAATCTCTATCTCTATGTGTTTGTTTGTTGTTGTTATTATCTACTACTTAATGAGGGAAATCATACAGTATTTGACCTTCTCCCTCTGACTTATTTCACTTTGCATAATACCCTCAATGTCCATCCATGTTGTCACAAATGGCTGGATTTCATCGTTTCTTATGGCTGAGTAGTATTCCCTTGTGTATATATATAACACATCTTCTTTATCCATTCGTCCCTTGATGGGCACTTAGGTTGCTTCCAAGTCTTGGCTATTGTGAATAACGCTGCAATGAACACAGGGGTGCATGTATCTTTACGTGTTGGTGTTTTCAAGTTCTTTGGATAAATACCCAGCAGTGGAATAGCTGGATCATATGGTAGTTCTATCCTTAATTTTTTGAGGAATCTCCATACTGTTTTCCATAGTGGCTGCACCTGGTGGGAATCTTATGCTACGTTGAATTCCATGTCATTGTCATCACAGTATCTGCTACTTGGATGGACAGATGGATGGATGGATGATCAGATGGGTAGGTGGATGATTCCATCCCAGTTCTTGACCTTCAACTCCCTGCATGAACCATATTCAGATGTACTTCCTTCTTTCCCTGAGTTTTGTGCCTTCTTCTCTAAACCAGTTGGATACTCAGACATTAATGAGCCACTCAACCCGGAAATTGGAAGGGAATGTCAGGATCATTTAGTTCAACCCCTCACTGTACAGATGAGAAGTCCAGGCCCAGAGAGGGGAAATGATTTGCCCAGATCCCACAGCAGTCTCGTAGCAGTGTCAGGACAGGGACCTGACTATTGGAAGTTTTCCATATGATGTCTGATTATGGTGAATCATTAAGAGCCAGGGTCCCCAAACACCCCTTCATCCTGAATGTGCAGACTGTCCCTAATCATTGCAGACAGGAAAAATATTTGTGGAAAGAACCATCCAGAAGTTTGCTTGGGCATCCAGACACACCACCCAACAAGGAACAGCTAAGACTGCAGGCGTAGGGTTAGCCCTAGCTCAGTCTGCAAGTTAACTTGATGGATTTCTTTATTTTTTTTTTAAATCCTCAAATTGAGGTTAGTACATTCTGCCTCTCCTCCTTCATTGTTGCAAGGAGGCATAAAACATACGAGAAGCACTTGGGCTTCTTCTGTAACTGAATAAATTTTCAAGGTTATTAAAATCCACATTCAGACATCTACTTAATTGGATGTATATGCATAGCAGCTCACATATTTTTTTTATGTAGGGAATAATTAAATGCAAGCGCACACAAGGAATGCTCTGAAAGAGTGGTTAGAATGTGAAATTCCAGACCACAGAGCTCAAATACTATTGGGATGATAGTTTTATTAATAATTCTTCATTACTTTTTCATCTTCTTGTTAAACGGTTTGCTGCCCTTTCAACAATGTGATACCTTTATCAAAAACCTACTCAGCTTCTAATAAACACAGCAAATAAAAGATATTTCAAAACCCACCACATTCAGGCAACGGATAAGTATAGTCTCTGCCAGATGAAATTACAGGTTGAAATATAGGAAACAGCTGATAATTGATGACTTTTGACTTTTGATAAAAATTAGCAATTTCATGTGGTTCAACCTAATACCAACCTTCCCACCCATCTACTCACCTACCTACCCATAGGCCTACTTTCCCTCATCTCCTACCTTCCTTTCACAAATGTTTATTAGCTGCTTACTATGTACCAAGCACCTTGCTGGGGATAGAGTTGAAAGTGAAACAAGCCTGGTGCTTGCCCTCCAGGAGGTCACAGTTTACTGGGAGGAGACCCACACTAAAATGATAAAGAGATAGATGCATACAGGGTGACAGACTGAGAAAGTTGTTATAAACGTAATGTACAATTTCACTCAGAGCCCGTTGCCTCACTGACCCCATTCCTTCAAAGCTCATTTCCCCTGGATTGCCTTAATTCATAATTTTTGTGTCTGGAATGCCCTTTCCCATTCTCTCTGATTATTCATAACCTCTATGGCTGAGCTCTCATCCCAACTACTCTGTAAAACCTTCTATGATTAATTAACTCAATCAACAAATATTTATTGAACACGGATTATATACCAGGCACTATGCTATGTGCTAGGGACAAGTAATGAACAAGGGAGGCAAAGTCCCATGCCCTTATTGAGCTGAGTTGACATTTCAGGAGGGAGCCAGATGGTAAATATATAAACAGATAAATGAACAAGATTTCAGCAGGTGAGAAGCACTATGAAGACAATAAAACAGAGTGATGTGATGGATGGCCTGGTACTGGTCTCTCTCATCTCTAACTCATTCTGAACTTAATGACTGTATTATATAATTTGGTGTCTTATATATTGATAAAGCAGTATAGTCTAATAGCCCTGTTCCCTGCTCACAAACCTTCACTGACTCTCCACTGTTTACAGAATAAACCCCAAACTCTTTAGAGTGGTTTTGAAAGATAGTCACAATCATGTGTTCATCTCCCTGTCATTTTCTCCCTGGAGACACTTGTCATCCTCCACTTGGCCTCTATGAACCATGGGCCTCACATGCCCACTGGGCCTCCCTTCATGTCTTTACCTCCAGCTTAAAGGCTTTTATCCAGCCAATGGCTACCTGTAGATATCCAGACCCATCTCACATTTGGGGTCTTTCTTAGAGCCTTCATTGATTCCCTATTCTTTCTGTTCACTCAGAAAATATTTATTGACTACCTCCTAGGTGCCAAGCACTGTTCAAGGTGCTGTGGATGCAGCAGGGAGGAAAGTGAAACAAAAATCGCTGCCCCCATAGAGCCTGTATTCTAGTTGGGGAGCTGGAGACAGAGGCAGGCAGTTCATTCCCTATTTGAATTTGGAATCACTGTCTCCTTCCTTAGATTAGGCAGAATGTTTGTATCAGACTGACAAGATCCTAATTATTGTTAGATAGTCTAGGATGATGCCAAGATGTCAGACTGCAAGTCAGGAGATGTAAATTCTAGACTCATCCTCATCACTAACTAGTTGTCTGAACCCAAGGTGAATCATTCAACCAATTTGACCATCCATCATCCCACCTGTAAAATGTGAACGCAAGTGGTAAATCAAGTGATCTATATGATCCTTTCAGACATTTGGTTTTACTTTTCAGACAGAAGAATCCAACAATTTAAAAAGTTAATAGACTACAATCTAAAATACCCATACAAACAAGCCCCTTACATACAAAGTACAAGTCTGTCCTTTGATAAGAGGAGGTGGCTGTAGACACCAGAAGCTGAAAAGCTGTGTTTATAAGAGGTTGGACCCTGTAGCCCCCAAGATGGCTTTGACTTCCTGCCTTTCTTATACGCTAGCTGTGACACCCTGGGCAAGTATAATCCCTTGTTTATTCATTTATAAAACGGAGGAACTGATAGAAACTCAAGAAGCCAGTACTAGTTGGCACTAGGAAGAGCAAAAATAGGCAAATACTTACATATATCACTTTCCGTGGGGCAGGCTCTGTTCTAAGTGCTTTACATGTATAGATTCTTTTAACCCTAACGAAAGCCCTCTAAAGGTAGCCATTATTACTATTGTGCCCATTTTACAGATCAGGAACCTGAGATGTAGAAAGATGAAAAACCTGGCCCAAGGTCACAGAGCTAGTAAACACTGGTGCTGGCCATTTCAATCCTAGCCAGTTTGGCTCCAGGATCTCTGCTCTTAACCATTACCCCATATGCCTCACTTAACTGGAATTCAAATCCCCTGACTCCAGCCCAGAGAACTCCCATCTCGATGGAAACAGTTTTTGTTGGTTTCTCTTTCCGAGAGGGAGGCCAGATCCACACTTTGTAAAGTAGAACACAGAGTTAATGCCTTAAAGAATACCTGACTTTCAAAATCTCTCCTGTTCAGTTGCTGGGGCCTCTGAGTGATGGCAGAGCTGGTGCTGAGATTCCCTGCGGGGGTCCCAGGGGTCTTGAGGGCCATTAACAAGCTTTGTCATGTTGTCAAGTACCTAAAACTATCATCTTTAATTATATAGCCCTATTCAAAAATGACTGCAAAATCTACTTCCTTGCTAGCTCATCTGAATACACAAAGGTAATTTAAAGAAACAAGTGATCTCCACAAAAGTCTGCTACTTCTGTGGTGGGCACGTGCTTCAGTTCTGAGAACTGGAGGAACCATGGCTTAGAGACGTCTGGCTAAAAACTGTTGTGGTTACCGTGTCCTTTCCTAGAACACACAATCAATTGATTTCTCAGACACATGAGTGTGTTTAAGGAAACAGTAGAAAGGGAGGTGCCTGCTGCCTCCTTGGAGATTCTTAAAACAGGTCAGTGGGCCAAAGGGATGAGATGCCAAATGTTAGATCAGTGAGTGGCAGAACTGAGAGCAGAACCCAAAGCTGAACCCAGGAGTCTGGCTCTACAGGCTGTGTGCCTAATGTGATAGCGTTCCATAAACTCTACAATGCAATGTGATTTGCTTTTTAACAATAAAGGGAAGCTTTGGAGGTAAGTTTTTGGTCAACTGATCTGAGAACCATTTGAAGCCCTCCGTCAAGGCTCCCGTTGTTGGCGCTATTTCATAAAATTTCAGAATTAAATTTTACGAGTTACAGAATGTAAGAAGGAAGGCATCTGGCTTCATCTAGTCAAGAACTCCCTTTGTAACATCCAGGCAAAAGGTCTCCCAGCTCCCTCTTGAACCGTCTCCCACACCCACCCTGAGCCTTTGCTGCACTCACTACCTGGCCCAAGATAGCGTTGAGGCGTTCCGATTCACAGTCCACCACCACTAGCCGCTCCTTTTTCTTCTCCAGGTCCTGAAAGAGCATCCGATATCCTTCCTCCGTGGTTGTCAAAATGTTGACTGCTGTCACCTGCCAGTTCTTCTCGGCAGCTGTGTCCAGGACTTTCTGCAGGACGGATAAACCTGGGGGTCGGGTGAGTAGGACGGAGAAGTGGCAATCAGGATACACAGGTACCACCCCATCTCCACTGGACACCCACCTCCCTTGGCTCCCCCCAACCCCACTCCTTCTCCAAGCTCAGCTCCAGGTTTCTCTGACTGCCAGTCTGAGCTCGCTGAGGGCAGGCACTGCATCTCTTTTTGAGTTTCTGTTTCCAAGAACATAATAGGCAGTAGAGTTAGTAATTAAAAATATAATCTGAGACTCAAATCCTGTTGCTGCAATATACTGGTTAAATGACTTTGTACAGGCTAATTAGCCTTTCTAAACTTTAGTTTCTCCAATGGTAAAATGGTGATGTTAATAATGTCCACCTCACAGTGTCATCATGAGGACTAAGTGAGAATGTCTGATGCATGGCAAGAGGTTTTAAATTATTGTTGTTGGGCATTTAATAATGCCCAACATTAGATGTGCCCACTTGATATCTAAACAGCACCTAATTGTCAATCAAACTCATGAATGCTCAATATAGATGCTAGGCATATACATATATACACACTAGGCATTCATCAATGTGGACTAAGGTATTTTCTTCTGATTTGTAGCTAAATGATAGAGGAGCCTACTACTCAACGCTGCTTTGTTTCATCTTTGGGACATAGATGCTCTATTAGTTTCCTACTGTTGCTGTAACAAATTACCACAAACTTAGTGGCTAAAAACAACATGCATTTATCATCTGATACTACCAGAGGTCCGATGTTTGAAATGAACATCCTTGGGCTAAAATCAAGGTGTCGGCAGGATTATGTTGCTTTCCGGGGATTCTAGGGGAGAATATCTTCTTGCCTTTCCGGCTTCTAGAGGATGCCTGCATTTCTTGGTTTATGGCCCCTTCCATCTTCAAAACCAACAGTGACTAGTCAAGTCTTTCTCACATCATATTCTGACACTGACTCTTCTGCCTCCAACTTCCACATTTAAGGACGCTTGTGATTATATTGGGCCCAGATGAATAATCCAGGATAATCTCTCTATTTTAACGTCAGCTGATTGGCAACCTTAATTCCATCTGTAACGTTAATCCCTCTTTCCATTTAACATAACATGCTCACAGGTTCCAGAAAATAGGCCATGGACATCTTTGGGGAGGATGGCCAGTAGAGGTCATTATTCTGCCTACCCCAGATGGTTATTTCACTCTTGCATTATTAATAATCTTTGGGACATATATTATTTCTGTCTCCCGGTAACACTGCTAATGCTTCCCACAGAGGCCAGTGTGGTGCCCAGTCTCAAGAATCCTCTATAGATTGATTCTGTTACGCCTTCCTATCTTTGTTTCTTCTTCAGTACAAGTTGTTTGGTGTGCTTAAGCCTCACATTTACTTAAAGTTTACTATGTGTCTGGCACTGTTCTACTCGCTTTCCTGTCTTCAATTCGCTTAATCCTGTGAGGTAGATACCATTATTAGCCTTGTTTCACAAATGTGGAAATTGAGGCTCAGAGAGATTTAGCCATTGGCCCAAGGTCACACAGCTAGCAAACAGCAGAACTCTGAGCTCGGAGTTCTGAGGTAGGAGGAACACTTTTAAAGAGTGTGGGCACTTCTGGGGGCCCCAGAGGTAATCCTGTGTAATCAAAGTTACATTTTTCTGGCTGTGCCACTTCCTGGCCTCAGGCTTCATCATGCTGCAAAGCTGTCCTGAGATAGCCCTCCTGCAGCTAATTCTCACAATGGCTGCTGTCTGAGAAGGGAAATCATCAAAATAAGGAGAGGGAAGGGAAAATCGAAGAAAACAGAGTGCTTCTGCTCCTTTCTGCTGGCTCCTTCTCATTGAATGATGCCTGCCTAACTCTTCCTGAAAAACCATTCACAAGCCAGTCTCCTACTCACAAGTCTTCTAAGCCTTCCTACAGGCAACCTCCTGTAAAACCTCCCTTTCGCTTAGGGTAAAACTTCTCTGCCTCAGTTTCCAGACCTTGCATGATCCGTTTATGTATTTATACCAATAATGTCTAAATTCGTATAGGACTATTTAGTATACAATGGGACTGTAGAACAGTACAATGCAACAACCACAGGAGTTAGAAAAAAGAGGAGAGCTCCCATTTAAGGATCAGGGAACAGAGAAAGTGGTATTTGAGCAGGCTGCAAACAAGAAGAAGGATTTGCATGCATAGATTTGAGAAGGGAAGTGCAATCCAGAAAGCAGGAACAGTATGAGTGAAGACACAGAGAAGAAAAAAGTATAGGAAACATTTGAAAAATGTGATGTAAAATTCAAAATTTAGGTGGAGGCAGAATTAGAAAGGCCAGGGAGGTTGATGATGATGATGACAGCAACTAACCCATATAGAGGACGTTGAGCATTTATTACGTTGTAAGTACTGACAAGCACTTTCTAGCCATAATCTCATTCAATCCTCACAACAACTTTATGAGGTGGAGACTTGTTTTATCTTTATTATAGAGATGAAGAAATGAAGGCATAGAGAATTTTATCCCCATTACATAAATGGTCCAACTGAGGGATAGAGAGCTTGCCCAAAGTCAAAGAGCTGGAGTAGAGAGAACGTAGAATTCAGATCCAGGTCTGTCTGACTCCAGAGTCTACACTCCTAACAACCATGCCTTGAGCTATGAGCCATTCAGCTGAGGTCCTTGGGCTTTGAGTCTGGACTCAGGAGCCATGGAAGCTTGGTGAGCTGGTAGAGTGACATGGTGCATTAAGAGGATTACTCTCTCAAAGGATGTGTTTCCACACTGTGAGTTAGAGATTAGCCACTGACAAATTGGTCCTTAGAAATAAAGCATCTTTGGATCATTCCCCCATGCTCTTCAGGGAGCAGCGAGGCATCATTCTCCTTCCTGCTGGTAATTTTCTCTCCATCCCTCAACAGCCTCCCTCCCCTAACCACTGGCTTACCCCGGTCGGCATCATAAATGTAGACAAATTTCTGCCACTTGTAATGGTCGATGATGCTAATGAGGGCATCCTGGAGCTCAGGGCGCAGTTGAAGGACAAACTGGTTGGATGTGTCAACAGGGAAGCTCGGTGTAATGAAGCAGACGTGGAGGGCCCCGCAGAAGGAGGTTAGCATGTTGACAGTCCTCCGTTCATAAAACCCAAAGATGGCATAGACTCCTTTGGAGAACTGGGAACAGACTGGAAGAGGAGAGAAGGATTAGTGGATAGAAGATGCTGTAAACAAGCTGTCAGATGGCTCCAAAACTAATTCATCCACTAGTCCATCCAACTGTTCATCCATCCTACCCATCTATGCATCCCACTCACTCATTCATCTGTCCAACCCACCCATCCATCTGTCTAATCCAATGTTTATTAGGTGCCTATTCTATGCCAGATGTTTGTCATGGTTATTAATTATAAATGTACACAAAGTATTTTCATATGTTATCTCATCTCATCTCTGCAACTACCCTGATCAGGTAGGAAAGAGATGACCGAATCATATTTTTAAGGAGAAAAACCAAGTCTTAGGAAGTTAATCAACATGTCCAAGGTAGTGCAGCTAGGATGTGTCTGAGTTGGGCAGATATCTGAACCCCGATCCAGTGATCTTTGCATGACACTGCCCATCACTTCAAGGCAAAGCATAAAAAGATGCTATAAGTAGAAGGAGATTGGCAAGCTTGCTGCTGATACAAGTTTAAGAAAACAAGTGTTGGTTTTCCCAGCCTAGCCCTTAGCTTTCAGTGCACATTTCTCTGCTGACGTTCATTTTGGGTTTGTACATTCTGCCGGCTGAATTTTCAGGCTCCCCAGTGTATCGGCCATAGTAATAGCTTAGCTGTGTGAACAACCCCACAGGAGCCATTTTGTAAGATCCCAGTGGAGGCACAATCCTGGTTTGGGATTGGTTACACTGCTGGTTAGAATATAATGCTAAAAAGACCAAGGTTTTGGGGCATAACTCCAGGTCAGTCAGCTACTAAACTTTATTTCAATATATAATACAGGATGAGGGCTCATAGTCTTTGCCCCAGTCATGTGATCAGCCCCAGTGCCATCCCCAACATCTGAAATTACCCTCCTGATATGGATGGTAAGGCAGACAAGTCATCCTCATTGCAGTAACGGTGTTTTAGAGTGCTTTGCAGTCCTTTCATATGTATTAGGCTATTTAGTTCTCACACAACCCTGTGACTTTGGTATTATAATTTTTTTTTTTTTCAGATGAAAAGCTAATGCTCTTATAGCCTCTTCTCTCTCTCTCTTTTTTTTTTTTTGATGAGGAAGACCAGCCCTGAGCTAACGTCTGATGCCAATCCTCCTCTTTTTTGTTGAGGAAGATTGGCCCTGGGCTAACATCCATGCCCATCTTCCTCTACTTTATATGTGGGACACTTACCAGAGCATGGCTTGATAAGCAGTGCATAGGTCCACACCCGGATCTGAACCCATGAACCCCGGGCCACTGAAGTGGAGCATGCAAACTTAACTACTACACCACCGGGCTGGCCCCCCTCTTCTCTTTTTACCACATCACCTGCTTCCAAGACCCCACATTGCCTTGTACCTGGGATCTCAAATTATGCTACATAAGCATTGCCCAAATGTGTTCCATGTAACATTAGTCCCACAAGACGCTCCTTAAAAAAGAAAAGGCTTCTTTGGTCAAATAAATTTGGGAAATGGTGCACACCTTTTCTTCATCTTGAAGGTTCATACTGCGCATGAACTATATAAAAGATTGTGAGGAATCCTGTTCAGATTTAACCCAGATTTTGTCAAATCTATTTGCCCCCAGGACCCTTTATTGGTGAATACCTTTAACTTGTTGTTGAAGACCTTCGGGTCATGCTTCACTAAAAATGCAGTTAACCCCTGGTACCCAGTTGTCTAGTGTGAGTCTCAGTTCTCAGTCAGTCCCTAGAGATAATGGGCTTGAAAGATCATGGTCTCTTAAAGATTGCACCTGAACCACACAAGTCATCCGTCCATCTCCCACTGAAACCAGCATACCATCTACAGGAAACCGGGCAGGTGCTCATTAACATCTGCTTGCGTACTTGTAGTTACTGGGCACTCACTACCTCTCAAGGTGCCCAGTCCCTGACTGATCACTCTTTGAAATCAGATCCTCATGGAATCCCTGCTCTTGACCCACTCCACCCCCTCCTGGTATCTGAAGGTGGTCCTCATGGACTCTAGCTTTACGGTGTTTGGTTTTCAGCAGTGAAATCTATTTTCCACCCGGAAGACAGAGGGATCTTTTTAATTAAAAAATAAAAACAAAACAAAACAAACAAAACACATTGTTTCTCTTCCTTGTGGAAAACTTCTCAAGAGATTTGAGGTTTCCCATTGCACACGGGAAAACCCCCCAAACATCTGACCATGACTCAGAGCCTGAATAAACTGGCCGTGTGATCCCTCCTACCCTACACCATTCTTCTTGCTCCCTGCTCGAGCCACGTTGGCCTCTATTTTGTTCCTCAGGGCTCCAATCTCATCCTGCCTGGAAGATTCTGCACCAGCTGTTTCCTTCCTCTGCCTGCAATGCTCTCCCCTTACCTCTTTGCACTCCTTTTCAGCAGTTATATCTCAGCTCAAATCTCAGCTCCTTGAACAGGCCTTCCTCCATCATCTCTTCTAAATAGTGACTCCACCCTCCCTTATCCCCTAAAAGTCTCTTTCACAATATTTCTCATATTTCTGTCATAGTTCTCATACTTTAATTATTATCATTTGAAATCATTTTATTTTTTCACTTGTATATATCTGAGGCTGCTCAGGTCAATGTTAATTCCCTGAAAATAGGAGTCTCATTTGTGCCCCAAAGCAAGCATAGTGCCCGGGACATGGTAGGTGATTAATAAATACTTGTTGAATGAATGAATGAATGAATGAGTGCTTGATGAGAGGGTCAGATGACCCACAGTAGGGGATGAGGAGGAGCTGGACCCAAACAGAGATGACTGTTGGGTCACCCTGGACCTGCTCCCTGTTCTGGGTAGGTGTCTTCTGAAGTAGCTATTTATCCTTCACCGCTCATGCTGTTTTCTCTTTCACTCTAATGAGGACACTCTGTTTGCTGAGACAATAGGCACTGTCTTTAAATGTCTATTGTAATTGCCAGAATCAAGATTTCCATAAATATAGATTTCTCCACCAGGAAGCATACACTGTATATTATTCTCCCCATGTTAAACGTAAATTTGTCAAAAAGCACAATCCATCTTACTAGGTGAAGTGTATATGAGGAGCACATAAACTCTGTTAAAATATTATAATATGCTCTCTACGGTATTTTTAGGATCTCTTCTCCCCTTGCTGCAACGAAATATTACCCTGTGGGATATAAATCTTACATTCCAGATCTATTCCCTTGTGTCATCTACTTGGTTTCACACCTATAGTGGGGCCTCTGGGGTCCTCATGGCTGGCGTTTCTTGCTAGAACTTTAGAAGTAGGGGAGGAAAGGATGAGACAGAGGTGCAAGAAATGGGAATAGGTGGACATGATCAAACACTTGGACACGCAAGAGGCTGAGATTCTTTTTCCCCCTCAAGTTATCGCCCCAATTTTCCCGGTTGCTAACTCTCTTCCCTTAAACTGAGTGTTTTATCCTCTATGGCTAAGAGGGTACAATTTACCCACTGCTCCCTAAAGGAGCATGGCTGGGAGGTGTCTGGCCTGGAGTGGATCCTGGCGCCCAGAGTCACTCAGCATCTGACTTTAAGCTGACTCCTCACTTCAGCTAAGCCTGAGCAGCAACAGAAAGAGAGAGAGAGCGAGGAGAGAGAAGAGAGAGAGGGAGGGGAGACAGAGAAGGAGAAAGAGACTCTGTAGGCCCAAGGCCTGTGGGAGAATGCAGTCCTTGGTTAAAGGTTGAGAAGTATAATTAGTTGCAGGGCATTTCTTTAAATCTGTTCACAACAAATATTCAATCAGAAGGGAAAATGTGTTCTTGTAGAGGAAGTACTGGACTAGACGCCAGACGACCTGGAGGATGCTCTTTTCCGTCTTATCACAACACAGCACTTATGTGACCTTGAGCAAATCCCATCTTCTCCCTGGGCCTCAGTGTTCTCATCTGTAAAATGATGGTTTTGATTCCATAATATCTAACGTCTCTTCAGGCTCCAGTATTCTACATTCTAGTGTAATTAATTGAAAAATGGTTACTAATTGGCAACACTTTAGTTATTTGCTGGTCAAGCTTTTAGCAACCTCCAGTGTACTTTTTTAAACCCAGAAATCAGATAAAAGATCTGAGTTCTTGGATCTGACTGTAACAGGATCCCAGCACTAAATCTAGCTGCACTTGGAGTCTTGAGTTTTATTTAGGATACAATATTAACCTGCTGTGTGAGTTAGTTACCTAGTAGAGAGTAGGTGAGAGGAGGCAAGTCAGAAAGGGGGCTAGAGTTGGAGACGGTATCGTCAGATAGGGCAAGCAGGAGGGAAGCAATGGGAACATTCAGAAGCAGGCTCAGAGCTCTGCTGTGCACTGGTCTCATCAGAGATGCTCACGCTGACACTGAATCAGAGTAGGCTGGACTATGTGCGATATCTTCCATTTAGGAAAGCAGTGGTGCATATACTGCCTCTGAGAGTAATAATTAAGAGCTGACATTTGAGTACTTATGAAGTGCCAGACACCATGCCAAGAACATTTCCTTGTGTTAACTCCTTTCATGCTATGGGTAGGTTACAAATTGGGAAACGAGGTCCAGGATCAGCACAAGGCAAAGCCGAGATCTGAACTCCACCAATCCGACCACACGGCTTGAGCGCTTGACCTCTGTGATGTGCCACTCCCCCCACACCGCCACTGCCCCCACAATGTTGGAAAGAAACAGTCTCGGTACGTGGGTCAGCTTCAGTTTCTAGGAAATCCTCTCATGTAGCACACTACCTTTCCCTGATGCCAGATAAAGAGGCCTTACTGCATCAGAGTCTATTGACATTAAACAAGACAAAACTGGGTGGTGTGCTCATGCATCCCCCTGTCGTCCCTGGGAATCATGAAGAGCAGATATACACATCTGTTCTTGTACTGGTCCATCCATCAGCATGTCCACCCATCCATTCACCACCCTACCCCACCACTCGTGAGACATTGTGTTAGGCAGTGGAGATGCAATGGTAACTAGGCAAGCCCCAACCTCAAGGACTGTCACCTTGACAGTGGGAGAGACCGACTAACCAGGCAATAACACTTCAGTATAAGTGCTATGGCCGGGATGAGTTCAGGATTCAGGCAGGGACACCTAACCCCAGCCTTTGGGGTCCTCAGAGGAGGCTTTCAAGAGGAAGTGCCAGCTTCAACACTGAAAGATAAGCAGGGATCAGCCAGCAGCGGGGTATGGTGCAGTTGCGTGTGCATAAAGACCATTCCAGGGAGAAGGAACAGCGCCAGCAAAGACCTGGCAGAGAGAGAAAAGACACTGCTCATGCAGGGAGCCCTGCCAAAGTGTTAGATTCCGAGGCCCCTGCCTCCAAGAGATTCTGTAGCAGGATGTGTCCAACAATCAGAGCGAGTGAAAAACGAGGCCAGGAACTCCCTCTCGGGGAGTCAGGAGGGTGGGAGCTGCGAGGGCAGGAAAACCCACACACTGCGAGAGGCGGCTGTCCAATGCTATCCGCGGTTCACTCAAACCTCTTTGATAATCACTCCTGGTGAAGGCACCATCCACTTAGTATCAATAAATCTCCCAGCCCTGACAGCTGTCTCCCAGGAAGGGAACTCCTGGTATTAGCAACTCTTTTTATTGTCACTTCACTTAAGGCTTCTCACACCAACATTTCTCCTTGGCTCCTGGCTTCAGTCCCTGGAAATGTGGCAGCCTCGTTGTAAATAGTGGATAACGAGGTGACAGGACAGCTTCATTTTGCGGGAAGAAGATGGAAGGTGTGTGGGTGGGGGGGGGGACTTTTAGACACCTTCCTTCTCCCCGAATAATTCTGTCCTTATTGATAGGAACAACATTCTTGATCTGACTCTAACCTTGACATCAAATGTGCTTTATTTCTGTCACTCAGAGGACAATAAGAGTGCCCCTCCATCCCCTTATACTCTCTTGCATCCAAATCTAATACTGACATGCAGTGAATTACCAAAACAGATATAAATTGTCCCCATCCCCTCTAAACAACACCATGGTTATTTAGGATTCTGAGACATGTCCAGGGCTTCCCTGTCATTTACTAGATAAAACGTTTATCATTCATTTATTAAATTCAACAAATATTTATTGAGCATCAGAAACTAATATTGCTAGAAAATCAGGATACAGCGATGACACAGGGCAGACGTGTTTTCCGCCTTTACAGAGCTTACACAGAGTACAGTAAGTTTTACGTCAAGGGAAAGAGAGGATAATTTGAGAGAGTGATGAGGGGATTAACCATAGAATAAATGAGCATAACTACTATTTTAGCCGGTGTTTACTGAGCACTTACTACAGGCCAGGCACGGTGCTGAGCACCTGGTGTCTATATCCAGGTAGTGGGACCAGTTTATACAAAGGCAATGAAGTGAGAGACAGGAGGGGACCTTAGAGAAACTCCAGAAAAGCCAATACGACTGGGGCAGGGGATGGGCACAGAGTTGGAGGTGGGTGGGGACCAGATTACCAAGGACCTTGCTGGGACTGGAGAAGTTCAGCCACTGCGTCACCCGTCAACGTTGCATTTCACTTTGGCTTTGGATTCATCTCAAGTTCCCAGACCTCTCTTCACCCTGCCCTAGAGCCCAGTTGGCACATGGCAGTAAAGGAAGATGCGGAAGAGGAGCCATCCTCCCCTGCTCAGATTTGCATATTTATTATAAAACACGAGATTAATTACCACTGAAAGCCAATGAGATGTGACATTGTATATAAGGCTAAGAATTAGATGAAGGTTGGGTTCATTGGTCCTGGAATTAGACTCACCTTGTAGGCTGACATATAAAACCAGGGGCAGGGAGAAGGACAAACAGATTGACAAATCACAGGTTCTGCTGCAAAACTCTTCAGGTGCCTGACATGGTTCTGGAAAAGTAAATGCAAAGAAGAAAATCTGGGACCATGAACAAGCCCCTTCTCCTCTCAGGGCTGCATTTTGCCCTTCTGGAGAATGGAGTTTACACTAAATCGGTGTTTCTCAAACTTTTTTGTGTGTGTGTGAAATACTTCCCATATATATATATGTATGTATGTATGTATATGTATATGCACACCCATATATAAAATTTTTATAATCATTGGGGATGTGTAGTTCTACAGATGGGAATGTTCTCTTTCTTCTCTCCATCTTTCTTCTATCTGTCTCACTCACCCATCCAACAAATGTCTACCAAGCATGTCGTATCCATTAGGCAGCAAGGTGGTGTCAGGGGGTACAACACTGCATAAGAAGACATGTCCTTATTATTGTGGAGCTTAGGTTCTTGAGAAGGGGGTGAGATGTTATGCAAACCAACAAGATCATTTTGCATACTGAAAGTATTAAAAGAAAATAACATGGGATGATGTGAGAGCGACTGGCAGGGCTACTTTAGATATGATGGTCAAGGAGACCCTCTCTGTGCCACTAACATTTGAGCTGAGACATGAACCACAAGAAACAGCTGGCCATGCAAAGGCCAAGGAAACTGTTCCAGGCAGAAGGAACAGAAAGTACACAGGTTCTTAAGAAGGTTTAGGAAAAAGATCGGTGAGCTTGAGAAACAGAAAGAAGGCCAGTGTGGATGTAGTACAGGAGAAAGGAGGAAAGCAGTAGCCATGAAGGTGAAGGAAAACATCATATAACTCTCTGAGTAAACTTAATGATCCTCTAAGGCACGTGGTACTTCATGTGTGGCTTGGGTACCTGTAGAGCTCTAGAACATCACCTTGATCTGAGAAGGTCAGTACTAGCGATCTTACCAGAACGTTCAGCTCTAACATCCTATGGATCAAGTGAATGGAGGAGAGACACAGTGGAGGGGAAGGTTGCTGACTCATTGAGTTGGAAAGTGAGAAGGGAAACGTCTTCCAACTTACGTGTAATGGGACTACAAACATGGGATAATGACTGAGTTCACTGGGTTCCAGTGTGGATGCCGCTGTTCCTCAGATGTTTCTAGGCTTTGCTGTAGGTTCTGGGCCTTCATTCCTGCTCTTGCTCCAGCCTGTACAGCCCTCCTTCCTCCTGCCTTTTTCCTCTCCAAATCCTTTCCATTTTTAAAAAGTTCAGCTCAAATGCCACCACCTCCATGAAGCTCTTATCCCTCCCCATGCCTAGCTGTAGTCTTTTAAATGTCCGTAGAAATTTGTGCCTCATCAATTTTTATCTAGCATTCGTGCTTAATTAGTTTGAATTCTTTGATTGCAAGAACAGAAATCAATGCAGGCTAACTTGGGGCAAAAAGAGGTTTGTTGGAAGGATATGAGGGAAGCCCAGATAAAAAACTGGACCTTAGAGAAGACAGAAATTGCAGCGGCTCTGGGAATCTAGGTGTCAGGATTTCATGGACAGGCTCTTCAGTGTCACCACTGCTGCAGCTATTTGTAATACCTGCTCCATACAGCTCCAGACTGGCCTTGCTCAGGACACGGGTCATCCCTTGGTCAAGGGAAGGCAGAGCAACTAACTATCTTACTAAGGTTAGATAATGATCTTACTAAGATGGTAGCCAAGGGAAAATGAAGGTGCTGTGAACAGCGAGAGGATGGATGCTGGGCATAGCAAACCAACAGATGTCTACTAAATTTCTATTTGCTAGTAGTTTATAAAATAAGTGAAAGTCCATGACCATGTTAGGAGCTCCATAAATGTCACACTAACATCTAAACACTGAGGTTAAGTAAGGAGCTATATCAAATTCAGTCATTGTTGCCTGTCTCCTATTGGTTAGACACTGCGGAATAGACTATGAATAACCAAGATGATACCTCTCTCCTTGTGAACCTTATGCTGTTCTTTACAGTCCCTAGAGGGCATTGCACAATGACTATACAATATTTTTGGTACATGAGTGAATGTATGAACAAATGTAAATCATCTACTATATTAATCAATTGATACTTTTCTTGACAATTGACCTCACATTGCTTCCACAGCTTTTCTTGCATTGGATGGACTCATTATTTTTCTTTTATATCATCAAGTGACATTTTATGCATCTATATCCTTTCATCCGCAATTGAAGTGTAAGTTCCCTTGAAGGTAGAGACCCTCTAACTCTACCATTTTTCTTGGTATGTACAATGTTCAGCACCCTATACAGAGCTGGGCAGAGAACAAACATAAATGCTGGTGATGTTGCTTGTTTCACAGTCTTCTAAACTAGATTGACCACCTAGCAACCATGAGCTTGGGGGATATATAATACCCCCTGCCCCCAACCGTGCTTCAGTCCACTGAACTCAGTCAATCCCTATTATCTTAGACCAACAGAGGATGAGAGCTGGCTCTTAGGCTGGCATCCAAAGCCCAGCCAACCTTAAACTATTCCACCCACAGCACCCAGTCTCCTTAGCCAGTGCTCCCTAGGCAAGAAGGCTATATCCCATTACATAACTCAACCCTTAGGATGTTGAATAGATTAAAAACAAGGGCATTTCACCCTGCAGAGCAAACTGCCTAGCATCACTATGTACCCATGTAATATTATGGAAAGAGGATCTTTCAGAGATATTGCATAGAATGACACATGTGCATACGTATGCTGTCCTCCTTGACCTATCACTTAACCCAAGAACAGTCGTAGAATCATAACCTATTAGCACTAAAAGGTACCTGGTCTTGAGATCCTATTGACCTAGAGAAAAGCCTCCAAATAGACAGCTGTGTGACTGACTCCACTTTAAAGTCTATCTAATTTACATGTGCTTGGGATACGCAAAACCTGGGGTCAAGGGTGTCACAAGCCATAGGTAGAGCCTCTTACCTCTCATGATGTCGGCATAGTAGAGACTTCCTGCTACCTATCTGTTCTGGGCGGTGGCTCTACTTGGGAAAAATACTATTATTCTTTTTATTTATTATTATAGTTATGTCACCTATTGAGTGTTTTCTATGTGTCAAATTCTGTTCTAGGCACTTCACACGCATTTTATCATTTATTCCTCACAACTCTATCCTTTTTTTCCTTATTTCATGCATGAGGAAGCTGAAGTTCAGCGAGATTAATTAATCTTCCACAAATCATTCAGGTGGTAAGCGACAGAGCTCGGGTATGAATCCAGTCTGTCCCACTCTGGGGCCTGTGCCTTGAACAATGCTACTCTATCCCCTGAACATCTGTCAACACAACCAGAGCTGTCATTCCCTGGATGATAGTACCAGCCAACACTGAGCAGTCACCATGTGCTAGGTACTGTGCTAAGTGCTTAACATGAATTACTCATTTACTAATTAAATGAGTAAATTACATAATTTTATTTTTGGGAGGAAGATCAGCCCTGAGCTGACATCTATTGCCAATCCTCCTCCTTTTTTTCCCCTTTTTCTCCCCAAAGCCCCAGTAGATAGTTGTATGTCATAGCTGCACATCCTTCTAGTTGCTCTATGTGGGACGCCGCCTCAGCATGGCCGGAGAAGCGGTGCGTCGGTGCACACCCGGGATCCGAACCCGGGCCGCCAGTAGCGGAGCACGCGCACTTAACCGCTAAGCCACGGGGCCAGCCCCAGTAAATTACATAATTACTCAATTACTCATTTACTAATTTAATAGTATGGAGTAGGGATACAGTTATTATCCCCATTTTATAGAGAGAAGATTGAGGCTAGTTAACTTGCCCAAGGCCCCATAGCCATGAAGTAGGAGATTCAGAATCCAACATAGGCATTCCAGCTTCAGAGCCACTGCTCTGATCTTCTATGCAAGGTGTCAGCCAACTTTCTCTGCAAAGTGCCAAATAGTAAATATCTTAGGCTTTGTGGGCCGTATGGTCTCTGTTGCATCTAGTCAATGCTGTATTTGTAGCGCAAAAGCAGCCAAAGACAAAATCTAAACAAGTGAGTGTGAAACTTTATTGACAATGTAAAACTTTCTTTACAAAAACAGGCCTGTGCCGAGGCTGGCCCAGTGGCGCGAGAGGTTAAGTGCATGCGCTATGCTGCGGTGGCCCAGGATTTGCCGGTTCGGATCCCGGGTGCACACGGACACCGCTTGTCAAGCCATGCTGTGGCAGCATCCCATATAAAGTAGAGGTAGATGGGCATGGATGCTAGCCCAGGGCCAGTCTTCCTCAGCAAAAAAAAAAAAAAAAAAAAAGACAGACCTGTGCTGGGTTTGGCCTGTGGGCTGTAGTTTGCCAGCTCCTATTCTATGCCATTCTGCTATTGGATAGCAAGTAGGATGGAATGCTGACATTTTGGGAGTGGTAATAATAACTCATGGTGTATTATATGATTTCCAAATCTCTCACATCCATTTTCCCTTGTGAATGCCCAGTAAGGCAGGTAGGGCAAGAACGATGACCCTGGAGCCCACGTACAGGTGAGGAACCAGGGGTCATGCAGCTGAGGAATGATGGAGACAGGTGTGAGCCCGTCTTCCTTTTCCACCTTTCGTGGTCTTGTTCGGTGACTCTGGTTATTCACACTGTGGGAAAGGCAGGGGAAAGGAACCCTGAGAGGGTCAAAGTCAATTGATGATGCCCCAATTTGACGGAAGGCCACCATTTGCTGGCTTCTGGACAAGAGTCACTGGGGCCTCGAAGCTCACAGAGAGACTCTAACTGAAGTGTTGACTCACGGACAGCAATATGGCAAATAGCTGGGGTGGTTCTGAGTTCCAGGCTTCCTCTGCCGAGCACCGACCAGCTTTGGACTAGAGGAGGCTGTAACACTGCCTCACGGTTAAAGGCTGCTTGACGAGGTGGCAAGCGGGACCCTAGCCTGGAGAGGGCAGGTCCTGTCAGAGGTTTATTTAAAAAGTAGGTATGTACCAGGGGACTCACAACAATGTGGCTGGATCTTTTAAGGCCAAAGCTCAGCCCATATGGGGGCTTAATCAGGAGTGCTGGGTCAGGGGCTCAGGGGCTAGGGTGAGGGGCTCTGTTTGGACAAGGTTAGGACTTAGAATTGAGGCTGAGGTCAGGGCTCATTCTTGGGTTGGGTTCCAGGGCCGAGGTGAAGGCTGTAGTCCAGGGCTGGGGTGAGTGCTCACTCAGCCTCATTTCGGGGTAGGAGGTGGGGTTCACTGAAGAGCCCAGGGAGGGGCTATATCTACCTAGCTCTGCCTCTGTGCAGCCTTTGGGAACTAGCACACTAACCAACCAGAGCAGAACGTATAAAAGCAAGAACACTAGCCAAAGGGAAGGGGGTGGTGTGAGAGACTAACCTCATAGCCTCCTCTCCCTCTGGCCCAGTCACCACCAGGTGCTACCTCTCCCCCAACACAAAGCAACTTCTGCTGGTTCATGAATGAACCATCACTGCAAGGAATACCAGGTAAATCATTCATGAAATGAAGATAGCCTCTCCCTTTCGCTATCTTGATTCTGTTCCCTGGGTGAGTGGGAGGAAAAAAATATTTTGTTTCTTATTTACTATGCTTTTCCTATGAAAATCATACATACAAATGGGTTTTGCTAAGCAAGCAGCAAGCCTACAGTGTAATGCACACCCATGAACTTGATTGGAACCTGTCAATCAAGGCAAAGTTTTACAGAGATCCGCAGATGAGGGTGCCCTAAATCAGTGAAATTCATTTTCCAGCTAGGATGTATCTGCTGAGGAGGTGAATGGACAAAAATGAAGGATGAAATAAGGTTATGGAAGATAAGCGGTTCTGGGTCTCAAAACCATCTGACACCACCAGAAACCAAATTCCACCTCGTCTGATGTCTGAATTCACTCCTGACCCCTGCCCATGGCTGATTTCTTGAGCTGAACACTAACCAAGGGAAGAGGTGGATACAGAAGAAAAGCTGAATCATTTTTTTTCCTGCTCTTCTAATGAATGGTCTCAGCAAAGCATGCTGAGGATACCGCACTTAAAACACACGCTCAACCAACGGAGCTTGCTATGAGCACGTACTTGCTTTTCCTTTCCAACATCCAGCAGGGATGTGAGGAGCAATCGAGAGTCTACCAACGAGGGCACTTTGAGAAGTAAGGCCGCAAGCCCAGCCCCTGACCATCTCTCCTGCTGCATCGGCTCCCAGGCCACGCGCCTCTGCCTCAGGCTTCACACAGCTCTTTCTTTTACCTTTCAGAAAGAAAGCTAAAAGAAAGGAAAAGAAAGACTTTCACCTCAAGAAAGTCCAAACTTTCTTGCCTTGGCGCTTTTGTACATGCTGTTCTCCCTTAGAAAGCTCTTCGACCCTCTTTAAATGGCTCCCCCTCATTCTTCAGGTCTCAGCGTTTGTATTCTCTCTTCAGACAGGCCTTCTCTGACATATACATCCTGCCCTTTCATTCTCGAGTGCAGCACTTTGTTTATCTCTGTCATAGTTTTCCTCTATTTTTATCCTGTTTAATTTTTTGTTTATGTATGTAATTTCACTTCCCCCAGGCTTCATGACTATTTTATTCAGCGCTACAGTCCTTGCATCTAGCATAGTGCCTGGCACCTGGGAGGCCCTGAAAGATATTTGCTGAGTGGAATGAACGAATGAATGAATGAATGACCAAAGAAGCTACTGGTTGTCTATGCGGCCTTAGGCAAGTTATTTCCCCTCTTTGGAGTTCATTTCCTCATTTGTACAAGATGTGAGATTCAATTAGCTCTAACACTCTTGCACCTCTAAAAGTACACATTTTCTTACTTCTCCTTCTACAGATGGAAACATTGAGGCATGAAAGCATGCCATCCAGCTCGGGGACTGGAACACAGGTCTTCTAGACAATTTGCACCAACTGAGACTCTTTAGCAAAAGCCCAGCTGCCTTCTCCACAGAGGTGTTCACCCCCTACTCCCTGGTATTTAATTCCTTTTGTACCAAGAGTTGAATCACTTTTCAAGGTTTCTCAAAACATGGGATGAAACAGCTCCTGCTAAGAAACAGTACAGGCTCCTTGAATTCTAGAAGCAATTCTGAGAATAAAAGCATTCTCAGTATCCTGGGGTGTTCTCTTTGTATGTCCCCACTAAAATTAAGAGTTCCAGGAGTGGGAGTGTTTCGGGCGGAGAAGGCTGAGACTCAAACTGGGGAAAACAGTAAGCAGGAGGGGAGGGAGTAGAAGGCACAGGCGTAGAAATCATGTGGACCTGGTGAGAGCATTTGAGGAAAGCACGAACATGAAGCTAATGGACTAGTTTTCTTGCTTTGGCACAAGGCACCCACAGAACTCCATGTGGGAGAGCCTCACTGGCCCCGATTCACCTCTCCCGCCTCATTCCCTAACAGTCCACTGAATGCCTTAGACCCATCCATGCTATTGTGTGCAGCAAACCATTTCCTTCCAGGTCTCCATGCCTCTGCACACATTCCTCAAAAATGCCCCTCCACACCTGGAAAACTTCTACACATCCTTCAAGACCCCAATCAGATGTTGACTCCAGTGGGAAGCCTTCCAACTGTTCCAGAAAAAATTAATTACTTCTTCCTCTGAGTTTCTAATGCCCTTTCTCTCTTAGTACCTATCTTGATGTTCTATGATTTAACATTTTCATGTCTGTTTTCTTCATAAGACTATGAGCTTCCTTAGGGCATGGCTGGATATAATTCATTTTTAAAGTCTCAGAGCCTAGCCCTGATCTTGAGATAGGAGATGCCCAATAACTGTTTGTTGAATAAGTTTTGTTTTGCTCACCTGTGAAGTGAGGGCAGTAATACCTGCCTTACCTGCTGTGAGATTACCAAAGTCCTCCATTCACTATAGAGAGTAGTAGACATGTAAGCCATCATTTTATTCAAATTGCACAACCCAAATACGAAGTGGACTGGACAGGATATTATTATTGTCTTTATCCAGATGAGCTTCCAAGGGTCAAGAGGCTTGCTCTGAGTAGCAGAGCCAATAAATATCAAACCAGAAAAAGAAAACCAATTTGCTTGACTTCTGGGAGGGTTTTTTCCCCATCAGATTACAAATGCCATTCAAAAATGAGCTGTAAGTTTGGTCATGTTGATTGATTGGATCAACAATATATGTTGACATAACTCCTTCTAAAGATGTCACAAATGTATCTGGTACTCTCACTTTCCAGCCCCACTGCCATCCTGGCCTAGAGCTCTGTCACTGCTCATCATGTATACTTACTACACTTTATCACTTTACTTTATCCCTGCCTCCAATTTGCCCACTTTCCCTTTTCCCACCCTCATCCATTCTTCACATAGCAGCCAGAGTGTCCTTTTGAAAACAGAAATTGGGTCCTGTCGTAACACCGACCCCGTGAGCCCCTCTGAGGTTTCTCATCATGCTTTGAATGAAGTCTAAACTCCTTTGCATGCCCTCTAAGGGTCTGCATTGTCTGAGCTCTGCTGACTTGAACAACTTCAGCCATCATTTCCCTCTTCTCATCCTCTGCTTCAGCCCCCCCAGCGAACCGAGGTGTCCCCTAAGCTGTTCCCTCTTCCTAGAACTCTTCTTCCCACTTCTGCGTGGTTGGCTTCTTCCCATCTTTCATGGACCACTGTAAGCAGGTCATCCTCTGTTTCTGTCACAGTATTCAGTTTGTGTCCTTCACAGCACTTTACTCAAGTCATAATTACTATAGAAGCCCTTTTATCTGATGCAAGGGGGAGAGCAATTAGATTGATGCAAGGGGGAGAGCAATTAGATTATTTGAAAAAGATGGTTAAAACAGAGAATCACAAAAAATGATTCATAGCAGGTATTTTCTTTTAGCTTAAAACACCTAAAGTACACATGTATTTATTAATCTTTTGATGTAGCGGGAACTTGAAGACACTTATAAAATAAATGTAGGTGCAGAATTTTTTTTGTTTTTGCCCCATTCTTTTATAGTTGTCTCGCCTACACCTAACATTACAATGTTTTTAGTGATTCATCTTTGAGCCTTTCAAAAGTATTTCACTTAGTTTCCAAAGAAATAAAACAACTTTTTTTTTGCACTCATATTTCACCAGTTCACATAATTTTTGGTTATATTGCCCAAATATAATACAAACACAGATGTATAAAAAGGTTTGGAAGCAAACAATTGATTCCTAGCACATCACCAACAAAGTTGATGTGAGCAGAAATATACGGGCTGATCAGAGAAGACGCTAGCGACCAGGAACTTTCAACTCACCAGAGGCATAAGTTGGGATGTTTATAGAGAGAATGGAGAATGCAGGTCAATCCAAAGAGACGGTTGAATGGAAGCTGGTTATGCGAGACTTCACTGCATCTAATTGATCGTTGGCTTGTTGATTGTCTGTCCTTCTTTCAGGCTGTAAGTTTGTGGGGGCAGGGCCTATTCCACTTTTTCTCAGCATGCCTACCCAGTGCACAGCACAATCCTTGGCATTAAGAGGTATAATCTATTCCAAGCAAATGAATAAACAAGTGAGTGGACTATTTCCCTCCTTAAGTGAATTTTTGTTTCCTCAACTGTAAGAGGATAGGCATGGACTAGGCAAGCATGGTCATTTCCAGATCCAAATTCTGCTACACCAACCACTTTACCAATAACCATTTCTGTATCTCAAGTTCTGATTTCCTCCATACGTTCTACACACACTTTAGAGCATTACAGTATTAACCTCTCTCACACCCACACACCAAACAATAACCACCCACAGCCACGCCACTATCTACCCTCCTGCCTGGAGCCATTGTTGGTTTAGGATGACCCTCTCCTCCAGTGTCTCCTCCAATACAGCCAAGGAAGTAGCAAGGCAAGTTAGGGGCCCTGGTGCTAGAGCCATGGAATCTTTGCTAGATTTGTTTCTTTGGAGTGCTGTGCAAGCCTGGAGCTGCTTTGAGCGTAGGTAGGAGAGGCCTCCACTCTGAATATGTGAGGTGGGAAGCTTGGACCTGCCTTATTCTAGACATTGGGCAAACTTCTCCCCCTCCTCCCATTGCCTTGGGTTGGTTTTTTCTGGTCCCCATAGTGCTGAGATCCAGAGAGCCCAGATCAGGTGAGGGCCTTGGGGAAAGAAGCTTTCACGGGTCCTCCAGCTAACAGAAGCCCACGGTGTGGTCTGGGGTAACAGCCACATAATAATAAACATTGGGCTTTTTTTTCCTTCAATTTGTTTCTTTGCATACCTCCTTCTCATATCTGAGTGAGAGGGGCCAATTGAGGATTTGGGGATTCTGGTTACCAGCATAATAACAGTGGCACAAATGATGATGATGATGATGATAATTCTTTTTATTTCTAATATTACCAATAGCTTCCTGCATATATTGAGCCCTTTGATGCTACGAATTACAACATTTTATATTCATTAACTCTTTTAGTCTCTATAACAGCCCTAGAGGGTACACACTATTATTATTATTATTATTTTATCAACGAGGGACCGAGGCACAGATAGCTGGAGGTCACAGAACTGATAATGGCAGAGCTAGAATTCAACCCGACGTATTTCTGATTCCACAATGTGACTTCTTCCTATTATCCTCAATTATCTGGCAACATATCTAACACCATGACATTCACTGAGTCATTAACTCATTGATTCATATCTGATACAGTATCGGGAAAACAAAAACCAACACCCCTGGCTTTAAAAGGGACATTCTAATGTGATGAAGCAGACAGACTGATGAACCACCAATAAAAGCTGTTCAAGAGAAAATGAAATAAATTCTACGGTAGAAGTACGGCACATCTGTCCATTCAGAGGAAAGGGCAATTCCTTCTCCAGAGGGAGAGTAGGGAAGACATTGCCAGCATATTGTCGCCTTCTTTCCCCCACGGAGCCCACGTGCAGCTTCAGCGTCCTCCTCAGCCTCGTCCCCACCACCAAACAGCTGGAGCTGTCATGTGAGATTAGAAGTATTTATATCCTTGGTCTCAGGGGAGCAGAAGAAGGAAAGCCTTACAGTCTCCTCATTTTTATCAACTCTCTACAATGTCGGTCATCACAGATGTTTCCCAGCTTCCTTCTTCTCACTTGTTCAATGCCGAGGCAGTTTAAAATGTTTTCAATTTCTCGACTCACTGGCTGTCAACTGGGCTCCAAGCTGCAGAAGCCCCAAGTCAGTACACGGTGCTGTGAAAGGTGTCCCGAGGATGCCTTGTAGGAGCAGGAACCGCGTGTACAACATGGACCTCCAGGAGGGCTGCGGCTTCCAGCTTTACCCAAAACCAGGAGGGAGAGGGAGGGAAGTGGAGGAAGGTGGGGGAAGGGAAGGAAACGCATCTTTGACCTCATCAAAGCCCCAGTCTGCAGAGCAAAGGCAAAATGGTCATGGGAAGCATCCAGGGCACACTGGCCTGCAAGTCCCCACACTTGGAGTCTAGTGCACAGGCCCACCCCTGCCTGCCTCTCTGCATAAACTTGACAAGTCTCTTCCTGTCTCTGGGCCTCACTGTCCTTATTGGTAAAACAAAAGATTTGGCTGCAGTTCTCTGCAGTTCCAGCATTCTCTGATGATTCTCAGCAGGAAACTGATGAACAGGAGACAGAGCAAAGCTGGGCTGTGGACCAGACAGGATTCTACCCAAGAAGCTGACTATGCTAATGGCTCTTGTGCATGCACTACAGGACCTGAAAATACAACAAAGAGTGCACCCTCCAATATAGAACCTTACTGTATGAAGAAGAAATTAGAAAACAAAACTCAATGATTTGGTCTATTGTACAGACAAAAAAAACAAAACAATACAAAAGAAAAAAGTGATTTAAAAGTAGGCAAAGGTGCTGGCTGTGCAAGGATCTGGGGAGAAGGAAAACACAAATGGGGTGAAGGCAAATGCAAACGAATATGTAGGTGCATTTAGTTAATTTTTTAAGTTATCTAATATCCAACAGTGGCTGGTTAGCCTCAGATGTTACCTGGAGGAACTACATAATGTTCATTACAATAAAAATAATACAGATCGTAAAAGCTATCATTTGTTGAGCATTTACTGAATACTTGCATTACTAAACGTATGCATTAATTATTTATTCCCCACAATAATCCCATAAAGAAGGTACTAGTATCTCCGTTTACAGATGAAGATACCGAGGTTCAAGGTCACACAGACATGGCAGATCTGGGAGCCAAAACCAGGTCAGTCTGAACTTCAACTCCATGCTTGTGGCCATCCTGCCTTCAGAAAAGCAAACGTAGACAAACGCGCTTGTTCTTTACGCCAACTCCCCTGTGATGAGGAGAATTTCATCACAACTCTTCTTCACTCATTCCAATCCTTCAAGATCCCACTCAAACACCACTGTTTCTGTGAGAGCCCCAGCCAGATCAATCCATCCCTCTCTGGGCTCCCATAGCTCTTAGCTTGTACATCCATTAGCACACTTAGCACTTTCTGCCTCGTGCTGGAGCTAATTGTGTCTGATCCTTTCTCCACTCTACACCCAAAGCAAGTTGTTTAGACTTTCATTATGGTACTTAGCGTCTTGCATTAATGTTAGCCATCTCTGGATTTGTCTCCCACCTTATTCAGTGAGCCCTTCCCTTAAGGACAGGAGGCGTGTCTTAGGAATCTTTCTGTGTACCCGGCGCTTAGCAGTGCTTTAGGAACAGATGCTTTCTAAGTGAGGCTGGTCCACGCAGCTGGTTTCTCCATTCTGTCTGATCTATCAACTGCGACACCTCCCTGGTGTACGTTTCCTTGCACCCTTTCTATGGTCAGGGTCATTGAGCAATGCCAGGCAAGGTCAGAGACTCCCGTGTGGAATATATCTCAGACAACAGAGGAGGTGGGGCAATTGCCCCATGACACTCTTGTGCCCGTGGTCCTCTCTCCTCCAGTGGAGGCCTGTCCACTTTCGCATCATCAGAGTTCACTTTAGGGAAAGGATTGCTTGCTCTGTTCTCTTATTCTGGAATTAGTGACTTCTTCCTGGGGAAGAAAGGCTCTGATCCCTATGAAAAAATCTTTAAGGATCATTTTTCGAGGCGGGGAGGCTTCAAGGGCCACCTAGCACATTTAGGTTCATGTGCCTATGTTCACTCCAGGCTGGACATCTGAGTGGTTAAGAGCACAGGGTTTGACAGCGGACAAATTGGGTTCAATTCCTTACTCTGTGCCTTGGGTAAGTTAATTAGTAACTCTGAAATCTTTGCTTCCTCATCTGTATTACAGAAATAATAATAGTACCCATCCAATGGGGCTGCTTTGAGAATTACATGCGTTTAAAATGTTTCTTAGCGCAGTTCCTGGCTACTATTTTGTCTGTTGCTATCGTTGCACAGTTGTTGTTGTTGTTTTGTAAACAACATCATCTGGCCGCCAAGGGAGAGAAGAGCGACATGCAGCTGAAAACTTTCCCTCTGCAGTTAGCAGGAAATTCAAAATCATATGTAGCTTCTAGTTGGGAGCCTAAGAATCGCTGTAGTTAAGTTTCTGCTTAAAAATAACTTGCACGTTTTCAGGCTTTCAGAATCCAAAGTGCTTTAGAGAGCATCTTTATCAATTGTGCCATTTTATAGGAAACTGAAGCTCAGAGAGGTGAAATGACATTTCCAGGCTCAATCAACCAAAAATGAGCCAAGCTGGGGCACCAACTCAGGTCCTCTGACCCCAGTCCAGTCAGTGTATCACCTGCGCTGAGTATCCCTTGAGCTACTGCCCTTTTCTTGGATTTAACCATTCTGTACTCTTTCAGCTTTCCCAGCAGTCCCTGTGGTAACCTGGGCAATATCTGAAGATGCTGCTTTGCCCAGTATTGAGAAGATGATGGTAACACATCTTGCTACACAGACATTGCCAAGAGGAGTCTATTTCTTTATGCAGACAAGTTTCTACTTCACTCTAATTGGCCCTGAGCATCACTCCTATACGAGCTAATTCTGCTGAAACTAATGTGCCAATGTCTATATTAGCACTGAGGGTTAAGGGTCTAGTTCTTTCATGCAAATGCTGCCGTTGAAATGCTGATGAGAATTGCGCTGGCATTCTGGAGTGAGCTTCAATGGTACAAAACACAAGGAAAATAGGCTAGATTTGGTATTCTCCACATTAAGAGAGCAAAGTCAGGGCCTCGCATAGCTGGTGGAGAAGAGGTGAAGTGAGACCTTGGGTGGAAACCACCCAAGGTGAACTGTGGGGATGAGACTCTAACCCTGAGCCGTCGGGTAGCCCTTCTTCCTGGAGCACATGCCCTAAATATGTGCCTGACTATGCCTTGCACTTGACCACCTTGGGACGTTTGTTCACACAGCTCCTTCTGCTTTCTTCTATTATTTAAGATTACATAGGACTTTGTATCATTTAGAAAGTATTTTTATACCTGCCATTTTGCTGAATGCGGCAAGTACCAACCCAAGGAGGCAAGTACTTATCACTGCTATTTTCACAGATAAGAAACTGGAAGGTCAGAGGCGTGAAAGGACTTGCCCAGGGCTGCAAAGCTCATCTGTGCATTCAGGTCCCTTCCTCCTCCAGTCTCCAGGTTCAGTGACTTTCTGTATGTGAGAGTCAGTAGAGCCTCTAGACTGATAAGTAGGCACCAGATTGCCTGGGTTTAAATCCTGGCACTTGCCGCTTGCCTGTGGTATGAGTCTAAGCCTGTTACTTAGAGAGTTTATGCCTCACTTTCTTCATATGCAGAATGGGAGTAATCACAGTCTCAATCTCAAAAGACTGAGAGGATAAATGAGTTATTACGTGCAAAGTGCTCAGAGCAGTGGCTGCCGCAAAATACCTGCTCAGTAAATGTTGCTATAGAAACTACTCAGTGTCCTGTTTGAATTCTTTCTCTGTCAAGGCTCATCTGAAAGGCCATGAAGTGTTATTCTGACTTTTTGTAAATAGATTCAATTTCTGCCTCTTTTAGACCCTGTAATCATTTGTACTTTGCTCACAGCACACAGTAAATTCTGCTGGGCACTGGAGATATCTGTGAACTTGTTTTTCTCATCCCGCTCTCCCCTCCACTGAGAGTGCTGTGATATCAGGGAGAAAGCTCTGGCATAAGCATCTCCCCTGCAGTGCCTGGCAGGGGGCTTGATGCCAAAGAGGAAGGCAGTTGGCAAACGGTGGTCACGGTGAACTCAACTGAACCCAGGATTCCAGTTCCCACTAAGTCCTAGAATGTTAGGGCTGGAAAGGCTCCTTAGGGATCAGCCAATCCTGCACTGATGCTGGATAATTGGGCTGCTGGAGGAGGAAAAGATACTTGTCCAAAGTTATACAACATGTTAGTAGCAGAAGTGGGCGTAGAACCAGATCTCGTCACTCTCAGCAGCTCTGGGCTCCACCTAAAGCCCGGGCTGTGTCTCTCTCCAGGCAGTGGAAGAGAAAATAGCCCATGTACCTGAAGTAAAGAGAGAAAGATGGGACAAGTGACAGCACACAGCTAAGCTTTAGCACCAGCATTGCTCAAAGAACAGAGTGTATTAGGGAGGCAGATCCAGAAGCCTACTGGGGTGAAGGACATGAATAAATTGCACAGCCAATAACGCAGTTTCTCTGAACTGATTTGGTATTTCTCTGTTGTATGAATGGATCAGGAGCCCTGGAGAGAAGAAGCTTCTGGATCTTGAATGTATTAAATACAAACCTTTAAATTGTTCTCTTCTTTTTTCCATTTAACGTGTAATCTAAACTGGAGTCCTCAAACCTTGGGCTCCAGAACACCTCCTTCATGTGGGATTTGTAGATGGCAGATACTAAGATACATGGTCCCTGTGGAGAGAGGCCATTTCGTGCAGTTCTCCATGTGATTACCTAACCTGGTAGGGATGAGAAAAGGTCAAGTCCTTATCAGCCTGCACCCCAGAGCCTCTTCTCCACAGACTACTGTCATGTTTTTCCCCTTGTTGAGATTTCAGATAATGTTTAAAATGTAAAGTGAATCAGAGATAATTCTGCCCTGGTCAGCATGACTTGGCCAGAGATAATGTTTTGATTTCTGGTACTGTCAAATCCTGTCTTCCAGAGTAACATACGGTAAATAAGTCTCAACGTGATAAGCTCCCCCATCATCTCTGATGTAAATGCCTGGGAGGAGGAGGACCAGTGAGAAGCTAGTCTCTCTGATAAGCTGGCGTAACCCTGGGGTGGGGACCACCGAGGCTCACATCCTCACATCCTGCTTGTTCAGATGATAACACCTAAGGCTGCCCTTACCCACAAAGGGAGCCTCTGAAAATGGGGGCACATTGGCGTGCCAAGTCACGGTTAGTGAAAGATGATCGTTCACAACACAGCTTTCCTGGGGAGAAATGCCCGGTGACAAACAGCTCTGACCTTGGGGCTTTGGGGGAGGTCATCTTCTCCTTTTGATTCCTATAGCCAATACATGAGTCATTTAAAAAAAATTGTTAATGTCTAGGATAAAAAGTACTTCTAACAGTTAAATGTAAGAGTGGGCCAGGGAGAAGTGAAAAAGACTTCTTGCAAAGGAAATTCATCTGGAAGCCATTTCCAACCACGGACTGACTCAATGGTACCCATTTATTTCCTTTTGATTATCAGGACTAGTTTCTGTTCTCATTATTATTATTAAATCAATCTGTACATTGGTTTAACAAATATACTGTGGAAATAACAATATTAGATTAGCCTTCAAAGAGCTCATCCACCATCTGACACCATAAGCCATATGTGAAACCAATTGGTACTAACTTATTGTCATCTTTGCCTTAAAGAGCCACCTCGATCCCTCTGATTGATATCAACTTTCAAACTTCTCCATAGATGAGCCATTAGGTATGTTTTATGCATACTTTTTGGGTGGCATTTCCTTTTTTTTAATTTTTTTTGTGAAGAAGATCAGCCCTGAGCTAACATCTGCCAATCCTCCTCTTTTTTTGCTGGGGAAGACCGGCACTGGGCTAACATCCGTGCCCATCTTCCTCCACTTTATATGGGACGCTGCCACAGCATGGCTTGCCAAGCGATGCGTCAGTGGGCGCCTGGGATCTGAACCCGCGAACCCCGGGCCACCACAGCAGAGCGCGAGCACTTAACCGCTTGCGCCACTGGGCCAGCCCCTGGGTGGTATTTCTAAATTTAAGTTTCCCCTGGGCATGATGGATCTGACTTGACTCATAGGGATCCCATTACTTGCAAACAATGACATTTTCTGTCAAATCAGCACTTTCTATGTTGATGGAAATAACAAAGGTAAAAAATGAAAACTGAACTGGCCTACAAATTTTGAAGTTTAGTGGATTAATAAGATTGTTTTTTATTGTTGTTTTTCACTGTTACACTTAATCAGTGTCTTCATTTTTTAAAGAAAACTTTGTTCCCTTTCTCACTGAATGCTCCATCAGCTCCTGTGCTGTCACTGACTACCTCCTAGTAACATATAATAAGCTCCTGCTGATGCTGTTGAGCTATAAGTTCCTTGAAGTCGGAGACCATCTTGCATGATTAAGAAACAGCTCTGCAGGTCTCTCCCTCTTTGTGCTAAGTCCTGGAGGCAGCACTCTGCAGTGCAGGGTCAGCAAATGCATGACACATATATTCCCCTCATCTGCACGCAAGGCAGACATCACTAATTGATCATGGCACTCTTTCCAGTTGAGCCCAGTCAAGGCCTCAGAGTCCTCCTCATCAGTATTCCTAGAAGCCACTACGAATTTATCAGAATTGACAGGCTGGATAAAACCCATTTTCTGGCCTAGCCTTAATGATTAAAAGCAAGGGCTTTGGAAATGGATCAACCTGAATTCAAATCCCAACACTACCACTTACTTGCTATGTGACCTGGAGCACAGCTGTCCTAGCACTCTAAATCTCCATTTTCCCCCTCTAAACTCTCATCCTTCAGAGGTCTACATTTAGGCATTTCCTTCTCTGAGAAACCTCCATTTACATAAGACCGCGTGGAGGTGCCTCACCTAGGCCTCTGAAAACACCCTGAACTTGCCCTTCATAGTTCTTCTCACTGGGAACAGTAACAGGCTCGTTTCTTCTAATTTCCTACTGTTGGTGTGTGAGCTCGTTGCGGGCAGTTACGTTTTCACGGTTATATTTTTAGAGCCCAGCAAAGGGCTTGGTACAGTAAATAGCTAAAAATAGGTAGCATCGTTAACACATAAAAATCACTTAAAACAGTGCTAAGAATATGATAAATGCTCAATAAACATTAGTTATTTTTGTATTTATTGTTCTGTTCCATAACTTCGAGGCTCAGAGAAGAAAGCTTATCACAGAGCTAACTTCTACATATGTATGGTTTCATTTTGGATTGCTATTACTGTCTGGCTGCCAAGGATGCCAAGGGTATCTACACTTCCTGAACCTTGCATTCCTTGAGACAGGGCCATGTTCCTCTTTCTCGGTGCCATGAAACCTAACATGGGGCCTTATACATAGGAGGCCTATTTGAGCATGTTTTGGGCCACACCTTCCAAGTTTGTTAACTCTGGTGTCCATCAGCCCAACTTTGCTGACACAAGCCCTTCAGGGACCCATACAGGTACTCTTCCAGGTTACCAGAGGCCCACCATTCTCGTCTGAGTACCCATGGCTAAAGTGTTAGCCCAGAAAATCTGTCCTGAGATAATGGCAGTGGTTCTCAAACTTTAGTGTGCGGTGCATCAGAATTCCCTGGAAGACTTGTTAAAATGAAGATTGCTGGGCCCACTCCCAGAATTTCTGATTCAGTAGGTCTGGGGTGGGGCTCAAGAATTTGCATTTCTAACATGTTCCCTGATCGTACTCAGGCTACTCGTCCTGGACCATTCTTTGAGAACCACTGACTAATGGAATAAAGGAGATAAAACAGCTAACACTCTTGTCTAGAGAAGAAACTGTAAGTTCTATTTATCAGCTCCCAGACTGGTGATGATCTCCATCTGAATCCTGCAAGCTTTATTTGCAACCAATTCTCATTAAAGTCGAGGAAATTTACACGCAAGTATCAGCTACAGGACCTTGCTGAGGATGAAAACGCAGGGCTTCTAAATTTTGCTGATGGAGATCGCAATTTTCCCTTTTTCTCGGTTGACAACTAGTGAAATGACTTGATACTTTAATATCTCACAGTTAATCTCATACTTTTGCAGGATACTTTATATTTTTCCAGAGTGCTTTCATCCATATTATCACATTTGATTCTTATAATAACTGCTTTAGGGGAGGCAGGCAGGAATTAGCAACTCTCTTTGAATGACAAGGCAGAGTAAACCAGGACCCAGAATCCTCGATGCCTTGCCAGGTCTATTTCCATGACGCTGCATAGTCCCTGATGCAAGTGTCAGTTCAGCCTTTGAGCCCCCTTCATATGCTAAACCTTAATATATTTCAGATTATTACAGATGCTTTGAGCTAGAATACATCATAAGGAGACCTACTAATCAGACGGTTCTTAGGCATTTGGGAATACAGATTCCATTGAGAGCCTCAGGAAAGCTTTGGACTGTTTTCTAAAATAACACAGATGTATAAACGTATAATATAATTTACATATGGTTTCAGGTTGTACACGGACCTCTTAAAGTCCAGGACCACCATGTTTTATGACTGTGAGAGGCACTGTTCCCAATGAATTAATCTTGGCCCTGTAAAGACCGTCCACAAAACTAGATGAAGAATAGAGGCCATATATTCACTGTTTTGGTTCATTGGTTCGTTGCTTTTGTGATTCTTAACAGATGAGCAAACTGACATTCAAGAACTCATGTGATTTTTGTTAGGTACCACAGCCAAATAAAGGCAGAACCAGGGAGGGAACTAAGACTTCCAGAAGGCAATGAGGTACTGTGGAAGAGAATAGGCCTTGGGGTCAGGGAAACTTTCCATCTCAGCTTGTACTATTTACTGGCTGTAAGACCTTACTTAACCTCTCCAAGGTTTAGTTTCCCCATTTTACAGACAGGAATCAGAAAGTCAAATAATGTTTAAAGACTGTATTCTGATAGCGTGTTTTTAGCCTAAGGATTAAATGAAAGGAAATATGCCAAATGCTAACACATGTTGTGGCACCCAGTAAGCACAATTTCTCTGGCTCCCAAGCTGTTTTCTCAGCTCAACCTCACGTGTAAAAATTGGGTAAATTTTCCTTTCTCTCAGGACAGGTAGATACTACTTCAGGTTGACCAGAGGCTATACACACTCAGGCCCTCTGGATCAGATAAATCTACAGATGATGTCATTACCCATGACTGTGCTCAGGTGATCTGATGTTCCTTTAAGTGCTTGCACCATCATCCCATGTAGAAACTCAAGGACATTTGTCCCCTCTCTAAGCATGGGTGCAAAAACAGAAAAGAAAAAGTCTCATCAAACGGTAAGAAAGCCCAGACTATAGTAGTGTCTAGTTTTCCCTACATTTTTCAATGTTTCTTTCAGCTTGTGCAAGATTCATTCTTCACGCTGCAAAGGAACCACATTATAATTCCTAATCTACAGAGGGTAATGACTTTCACCCTAATTTTTCATTCTATATTTGCATCTAATTCACATTTAAAGTTAAGCAGAATTTAGAGGTCACTTCACTGTATACATTTCACTGTGTATTATTCATTAAAAAACAAGATCTTTGTGGCTGGCCCGGTGGCGCAAGCAGTTAAGTGTGCGTGCTCCGCTGCGGTGGCCCAGGGTTCGCCGGCCTGGATCCCGGGCGTGCACCGACGCACCACTTGTCAAGCCATGCTGTGGTGGCATCCATATAAAATGGAGGAAGATGGGCATGGATGTTAGCCCAGGGCCAGTCTTCCTCAGCAAACAGAGGAGGATTGGCAGATGTTAGCTCAGGGCTGATCTTCCTCACAAAAAAACCCCACAAAAACAAGATCTTTGTTTTAGCTTATTATTGAACCCTAGAATGGCAGGAGTGGAAGGACCCACAGAAGCTTCATCTAATTCCCTTATATTACAGGCAAGAGGATGCTCTGGGTTGGGGAAATGTTGTCCTCAAGGTCAAACAGTGAGGGTGTCAGCCGCAGAGCCTATACTTGAGCTTACATTTCCTGACTCCAAGTTCAGTGTTGTCACCATATTTTTCCTGACCTGCCTCAGATTTTAAGAAGCTTGAAAGGCCAAGCAGTTGTATGGCATTTCCCAACTCTTAATTTCTTCCTACTCTCTTTTATTTTTCTTTGAAAGAAATGTGGTAGACAGTGGGATAAAGATACACATTCCTTTTTCCATTTTAATTAAATGGCTGCTCCTGGTTCTGCTATTGCTTTTATGAGGGTCCCATTATGCCCACCTTCACCTATACCTTCCATACTAAATGGGCAGCAATTCATCTTTCTCCCCAGTACCATGGACTACGTCACTGCCTGATTACCCCTCCTGTCTCTCGGCAGACACAGAGCCCATCTTCTTGAACTTCTTGAAGTTCCTTTATAGAGGAGGTCTTTCCCCAAGGAAAATGCCCCACGTCAGCCTTTTGAAATGAGTAAGATCTTCAAACTTCTCATCTCCAAACGACTGGCTTGATGGAATAAAATCAAATGTACAAAGCATTCAAATGACTTAAGTACAAGGTTGAGTTTGGGGGTTCCTGTTCTATCTCAAGACTCAACCCTCATTTTGTCTAGTGATCCACCAGTACCATAGCCTCATCCCTGTGGAATCTTGGGAAAAATATGCACCTTTAATGAGACACTTCCTTTCCTTAAGTAAGTTAACAGTAAAGAGGGAAAATAGTTTAAACCAAACCACATTTCTGACCACAGTCCTATCAAGCTTTTAAGACCTGCTCCTGCCTAAGTGAGGTCGTGGCTGCGTGTTATCTAAGTCTGCACAGAGAGACAGCTGTGTGAACTTCATGCGGTCATTATTCTGAAATGCCTCCATTACCGGCATTGTCAGGAAATGCCATCTTCCAGAAAGTAGTAAATAAATTTATCTCGTAAGTGTCTAAATAATTTTAAATATTTTGAAGAGAAAAACCTCCTAATAGGTTCTATGCATGCCCCTGCTTTTGTAAAAAGAGCTTAATCTACACAACTTCAACTTGGTCAATGTGGTAGTGTCGCAGATGGTAAATACTTTCAGAGCTAGGCACTGTATTTTATACTTTTTTCTAATCTCCTTGATTTCCTGGAATGGAACTTGGCACATCATAGGCATATGATAGCTGGTTGCTGATGAATAATCATGAGCACTGGTGTTTATGATAACTCCTTAAAGACTCCTGAGGTGGTAGGGTGTTTTATTTGTTTTTGTTTGTTTTGGTCCCCAGACAGCTTCATAATTGGTGAGTCTGTAGTCTCTACTGGGCCATCCCTCTCTGTCAACTGTCCCTCCTCCCTTTGTCAGCAGCCATTGCTCACTCCTCTCATCCACGTTCACCTGCTGCTTTTCTTCTCTGACATCTGTTGTTAACAAGTTCAATGACCAAGACTGTTAAATCACTCAACTCACATTTATACAGTTTTACAGTCAACATGCATTTGCTTGCAGGGTACAAGGGTGATGTAATTCTGTCATTTGGCTTAGAAAACTTTTTATTCTGCATTTATATACTAGAATTTTTCCCAAATTTTAAGGTTGTAAAAGTCTGAAAGCTGGTTAAAGGAGGACGTACATAGGATAAAATGCAACCTACCCCTACAGGTTGTAATCTTCTTAGCTAGAAGTTTAAACCCTAGATTTCTTCTATCAAACCCTCCATCTTAGCCACACAGAGATTTCTAGTCCATCCGCTTCCACTCTTGCCAAAGTGACAAAATTAAGCCAAATTACAAGCCAAACAGGCCATCTCTGGGAAGAAAACCAATACTCAAGAAACAAAATAATCTTGTTATTTCCCAGCTGTTTAGGGTGGTAGGAACATAGAGTGCATCAGAAGGACTTAAGGGAAAGAAGAGAGAAAGGAGAGTAAAATCAAATAATAGACATAAAGAGAAGGACAAGCAATTTTAATTGGCCATGGAGACCCACTGTAGCAATGAGATGAGAGGAATGGTCTCTGCTGAAGTATACTTTAGTTGACTAATTCCATATAAGTCTTATGGACTGACAGTAGGTGGCTCAGTGAAAAAGGCAAGGAGACCAACCAAGGCATCATGTATACCAACACACCCACTCTCCCTAATTCCAGTTACAAGGACCAAATCCTATCTTTTCACATTTTTACTCGGGCAACCTTAGGAAAAGACTAGATGGCTAGACACAGAGTCAAAACTGGTATCATACTTCCAGATAAAAAAGATGGCTAATGAAAATCAAAACAACACTAAGATATCACCTCACGCCCATTAGAATGGCTGTAATCACCAAGACAAAACACAAAAACGTTGGAGAGGATGCGGAGAAACAGGAACCCTCATATACAGCTGGTGGGAATGCAAACTGGTGCAGGCTCTATGGAAAACGGTATGGAGATTCCTCAAAGAATTAAAAATAAAAGTACCTTGTGATCCAGCTATCCCACTACTGGGAATCTATCCAACGAACCTGAAATCAACAATCCAAAGAGGCTTATGCACCCCTATGTTCATTTCAGCATTATTCACTATAGCCAAGAAGTGGAAGCAACCTAAGTGTCCCTCGACTGATGATTGGATCAAGAAAATGTGGTATATATATACAATGGAATACTACTCAGCCATAAAAAAAGACAAAATCATCCCATTTGCAACAACATGCATGGGCCTGGAGGGTATTATGTTAAGTGAAATAAGCCAGAAAGAGAAAGACAAACACTGTATGATCTCATTCATATGTGGAATATAAACCAACACATGGACCGAGAAAACTGTATTGTGGTTACCAGGGGCAATGGGGGTAGGGGGTGGGCACAAGGGCTAAAGGGAGACATGTATATGGTGATGGACAAACAAAAATGTACAACCCAAAATTTCACAATGTTATAAACTATTAAGACATCATTAAAAAAAATAAAAAAAAGATGGCTAATGACACTCCACTCTTCACAAGAGAGAATAAGAATAAGAAGCCCACATTTCCAGATGACCAAATGGCTGATTCACCCTTTTCCTGAGAACAAAACGGCAGCCACCTTACAGATCCCTACATGTATGTTTAGTGGAAAAGACACACACTGAACTCAAACACATTGGACTCTTCATTTTGACATTTAGCTCTTAAAAACAGGAATGGAGCGTGATTTCACCAGCTCTCTAATTTTCTTAGCATTTGATTCCCTGGCTCAGAAGCATTTTTCTCTTAATACTAAATATCTACAGCTTTTCTCACCAATCCATGAATTGTGTTTATATCCAAGGGCAGGAAATCTCTTCATATCTCTGTGCTTTTACTCAGAAGTATCCTGCCTGAAATGCCTTATTGCCCCAGCTTTCCCTAACAATGCTACTAGAAGATAAGCAGCATCAGCAGCAGTAACCATGACAAACATTTGAGTACTTATAAAGAACAGAGCACTCTGCAGAGTTCCTAATGTATTACCTTATTTCAACTTCCCAACAGTCCAGTTTTTATCATCTCAAAGTTATAGATGAGGAAGTTGAGGCTTCGAGAGAATAAATAACTTTTCTAGGTTCACAAAATCCAAACATTCAGAGACAGGAATCTTAATAACCACATGGCCCTCAACTCAACGTTTTTTCTTTTTTAATTTCTGAATGATATTTATATTTTTAGAACAGTACTTCTCTACATATGGGTTGCAACCTGGGAGCTGAGGGAAGAAGGGACAGAGGGTTTTCTGGAGTACCTGAAGCCCTAAGCTTTACCCAGTGGTGTCTGGTGTTGCCTCACAAGGTCCACCAGTTCCAAGGATCTTCCCTCAGAGGAGCAGAGAAATGTCTCATCCCCAATTCTGTCAGGGAGCAGATCCAGGAGTACTTGTGTTTCTTTTTTTGATTTGGAATCTCTGAAAGATGCAATGCCAACTTCAGACCTGCTTTTTTGGCTTCCAGAAGAGGTTCCAAGAAGTCTTCTGCTTGTCCTGTAGTAGAGGCTCTACTGAGGTCAAGGCCAAGAACTTTCTCCTCAGTAGAAAGGAAGAGCTCTTCAGCAAGTTTAACAGTCTCCTTGGCTACCGAAGGGCCACCTCTTCTGTCGACTGCTATCAAATACTTAACATCAATGTCAAAGTTTTCTTAGTCATTGAATAAGTCTTTTTAGTCATAAGTAGATGACTTAGGTCTTTTTAGTCATATGACAAATGAGATAAGTCTTTTTAGTCATTCCCATAGCATTTTCTGTTCTGGGTGTGCTCCTTAGTTTCAGGTGCTTGACACCCATCATCTGTGAATTCTTTGATGACATCTTTTGTGACCACTAGACTATCTTCAGGCCTGGGAGTAAGCTGATGAATAATTTGAAACATCTAGAAACATTCTTCTAACGTTCTTTGCTTTCCCTTGTCAATCATAGTCATCCGATTGTGGACTTGAAGATCTGGCTTCTTGGCTATGATGGTATTAGAACCAATGGATCCATTCAAGTTGACAATAAGCTCTGTTTTAGGCAGTTCTGGGTAAATGTTGTCTTCCATAGCTGTTGCTGTTCTTCCGCCTCCACACGATTTAGCAGAATAAAAAGGTCTTTCTGCAAACACTTTTATGCTTGGTGTGAACCATACAATGTATTTCGGTCAGTAAGTTTTGTGGTCTTGAATTTCCTTCAGATTGCTTCACTTCCACACATTTTGATAAGATTAGCCGTTTATGTAGCTCTGGGCTTAGCTTCACCACCGTGACCGACTGCGGATCTTGAGTCTCTCCTGGTCATGGGCCCATGGTGCCACGAGTGTTGGGCAGGGGGCAGCACAGAGCACCAGGGACAGCAGCGCCCTCAGCAAGAGTTCCGTGGTCACGGGTGCACAATGCCTTTGCCCCGTTGCTAATTCCGGAGACCACGTAGTGTGCAGCTCATCCAGTGAGGCTTTTAGATCCTTGTGCATGCCACTGCATGAGTGTCTTCCCCAACTTAACTTTTCAGCAGTCCTTTGCCCTGAAGCTTCAATTAATGCCCAAGAATGGACTCCTCCCTTTGAATTCTGCTGTACATTAGTTGGATCCATAGAATGACAATTTCTACCTAAAATGTATTCATTCCATAAATATTTATTAAACGACATACTACTTGCCAGGCACTGTGCTAGGCTCTGGGAGGATGAAATATTACCCTGGAGGAACTCAAAGACTAGCAGGCCGGAAACACACGTGATTAGAATGTGGTGTAAGAAATATTATGATTAGGATTCAGGAAGGGTTCCAGAGGGAGCATTAAGGAGGGCGTAACTAACCCAGTAGTATAGTGTTTGAGAAGCCTTCCAGGAAGACATGTCACTGAATCTGGGACCTAAACAACAAATAGGATTGTGTCAGGTGAAGAGTGGGAATATTTCAGACCCGGGTAAGCAGCATATGCAGACCTGGGGAGGTTGAGTAGCGTTACTTGCATTTCTCCCTCCTTCCCTGCCCCCACCCTCTAATACTGCAAACTCTTGTAATCCCCACATGCCTCTCTTCCGTAGATGGTGATCTCAAAATAATAGGATGAATACATTTGGTGTAGTTGGTTCCAGGGTCAAACAGACCTGAGTTCAAATCCTGCCTCATCACTTCCTGGCTTTGTGACCTTGGGAACAGATTAGCATCTCTAAGCCTCAGTTTCTACATCTGGAAATGGACATTAGTAGTATTGCCACCATTTTAAGGTTGTTGCAAGTATGAAAATGACCTAGTAATATATAAAGGGACATAGCACAGTACATAGACAAAGCAATCCCCAGTGATGGTGGCTTTTATTGATAGTGGCGGCTGTTACTAGGTGCACCTAGATTATGACCTCTCCATGGAAAGGAATCTGACTTATTTTTCTTTGTGTTCCTCATTGTGCTTTGAACTGCACAGACTTAATGACAGGCACTCAGTACATACCTGCTGATGGATTTGTTGATGTGCATTTTTCATTAATACATTAAACTAATATTTATTCTACGTGCCAGGCACTGTTCCACATGCTGTGGATGCAACAGTGAACAAGGCGGCCTCCGGGAGTTTTCATCCTAGAGTTCTGACGAGCAGTTTCATAAAATTGATGATTACTTATATTTTAGAATCAGTTTTGGAAAATATCATCCAAAGTATGAGAATCACCTAAATTGCTAGTGATAATAGCTGTAAATCCATTTGATGTTTCTGGAGAACCTGATTCTTTACTTTACAACCTCTTCAAACCATTCAGTGTTTTGCCAGCTGCCACTGGGTCCTGCCTGAATCTACACTGGTGATTTCCACTTCACTCCGCAATCTACATACAGGGTCCCTCCCGTAGTCCTTATCAGCAACAGACAGTTTGTTAACTTGCTTCCCTTTCTTTCTGCTGCATTCTGCTTGTAGCTGAGAGGCTGTCCCTTTGCATAGGAAGAGGAGTGGATTATCAACCAAGCAATTGAGATTTTAACCTCAGTTTTGCTACTAATCAATCTGCATATATTTTTCACTTATTCTTTCAATGAATGTTAATGGGGTGCTTTACAGAGGCACAGCATGGCCTGGTTGAGGGTTCAGGGTTTGGAGTCAGAATGCCTGCATTGGAAACCAGCTCTGCGGCTTTCCAGCTGTAAAGTTGTGGGTGAGTGACTTGATCACTCTTTCCTTACCTGCAAAATGGGATAATAATCATATCTACCTCATAGGATAGTTGTAAGTATTAAATGAGTTAACACATGTAAAAATCTTAGCGTGCCTGAAACTAGCAAGTTCTCAATACATGTTAGACACTATTACTCTATTGTTAATATTTGTTGTTACTATCAAATGTCAGGGACTCTATATAGCACTGAGGAAATAATGGGCCGGGGAGGACATGGTGTTTGTCCTTAGAGATCTTGCTTTCTAATAGGCAAAGAGACATTAAACAACTAAACACTGAAGTAATACATAATTACAATTTGTGACAAGTACCATGAAGGAAATGAACAGGATAGGGTGTGTATGGTCTGAGGAGTACCATTCCAGCTGAGACCCAAAGAATAAATGGGAGGTCAAGTGGCGAAGAAGGGGTATGTGCCTATGTGTGAAGAACTGTCCAGGAAGAGAGAAAAGCACGTGTAAAGGCCCTGAGGCAGGGACTGAGGGGCCCATGTGGTTTCAGTGTGGGGATTGAGGTGGAGAGGCAGCTGATGCAGTGGGCAGGGTTCAAGCCGTGCAGTGCTGGATGGGGCATGCAGAACCTGAAGCTTTCCTAAGGGCAATGGAAAGCCGTTGATGGCCCGTGGTGTCCTTTCTGGCACACAGATTTTGCAAAAGTAAAGTGAGAGGATTGTAGAAAAAATTCTCTCAAGCCCCTTTAACACTGAAGAACCTGAGATTCTATGATGGCTAACCAAAAAAAGAGGCTTTTTCTGGGAAAAGCAGAAAAAAATGAAGTAGAAGGAGAGAAGGTAAGAAGCAAGGAGAAAGGGAGGGAAGAAAGAAGGAAAGAAGAAGCTGATCAGACTTCAGTGGAGATAAGAAGTCTAGAAATATTGAATATTCAGCACAGATACAGACTCCGTACCTATTACATCTATGTCTGTGCAGATGTGCGTGACCTGCACGTATCTGTACGTTCACTGATTTGGCAGGAACCCAAACCGGAGGAGCCTTTCCATGAAAGATAAACAAAACTAATGGGCTGGAAACATTGGAGAGGGGAAAAAATGCTGTGTCAATCATTTTGGTTAAATGCGTGATTACTGGATATAAAGATGCATCTGGAATGCCTCCTGCCGAAAGCTGGTGTTTAGGAATTGAAGTGCTTGCGGAGGCATGGTTCAGGAGCTGCTCAGTGGAAATCAAACAGAATTGCATTGGGAAAGGAGTTGCTAAGAAAGTACTCTCCAGAACAGAAAATTTTATTGGGAGAGGAAAAGAAAAAGCAGTTTTGTCCAAAAAGAAGGACTGACTCCAAGAATGCTAATTCGTTCCAGCCTTCCAGAGCCCAGAGGAACTTGAGCACTTCTTGCCTTGATATTCAGATGCGGCGGTGGAAAGAGGCATGCAAGGCAGTGAAAATCAAAAATAAATGTGTTCTTTGGGCTCAGATTTCTCCTTTCCAGCTGAGTAGGGCTGAAATTTAAGGATTTATGAAGGGGAAACGCACACTGGTCCAACTCTGCAAACACTTTATAATGCTAATACCACCTCTGGCTCTCAGAACTTGATGTTGATACAAGCATGTATGGTGGGGTGTGAATCTTGAAGCAAATGCTGGGAAAAATATTGATTTGAGTTGCCTCAGCACAATGGGAAGTAAAGGGAGCCCCTTATGCTTTGTGAAAAGTTCTTTTCTGGTAAGGAAATATCCACTGGCAATATGTCTTGTTAGCTACTTCCAGGTTTGCCAGTGGTTCAATTAGCATATGCCTGATTTGAGTTAATAACAGCAGCTGCCATTTAATGGACACTTACAAAATGTTTTAGGCGCTTAAAGCACATTATCTCACTGAATTTTCACAATGTATTATAAGATAGATTCCGACATTCTCGTTTTTACACATGAGGAAACAGAGGCTCAGAGAGGTTATGGAACCCACATAAAGGCACATGTTGCTGGGATTGATATGCGGATTTGATTGCCAAGTCCATGTTTCCTTTGGGCCTATATTTTCTTTCCTACATAATGGGATGGTTAATAATATTGTCTTCAAATTCTCATGTTCCCAGAGCTCCCTCAGGGAGACTGCAGATTCAGCAAGTTCACTGGTATTTCTGTGCCTTTCTACCATGAGACACTCTCTCCCCAGCCATTCTCTGCTTCCCAATGCATTCAAAGATTTTCCCCTATTGGAACCTATTCAGGGGTCATTCAGCCCCACTCAGGTGCAAATGGCAGATAACAGGAATCAACAGTTAGCAGTAATTCCTTAGTTTTCTGCAGCTGGTAGTCAAAGGCTCACACTATCCCATTTCAGATCATCCCAACATCATTGAGAGGCAGACAAGGCAAGCATTCTCCCCAGTTTGCAGATAAGAAACTGAGGCTCAGATAGAGAGAGTGACTTGACCAAGGTCACTCAAAGAATTAAAAGCAGAGTCATGACTACAAGCTCACATCTCCTAGGTTCTGGTCTGGCACCTTTTCTGGAAAAGCGCACTGCTTTCCTGAGTTGCAACAAATGGCAGGTGAGAGAACACTTTTCCCCCTGCCAGTGTTCACTCAGCTTTAGCTAAACTTTGTCAAGTGAAAAACAGGTCTAGATTTTTCCGTTTTTTTAAAAGAAGCTGAGAATATGGATTTTCATGTGCAATATCATGATTTTTTAAAAGCTGTCTCACACTTTTATTTTAAATCTCTATGAGAGCCAACTATCATACATCTGTGAGCTGGAGTCAGCACGGGGCCACCAGTTTTCCACCTCTGCCTCACACTGAAGAAGTGACAGAGAGTTTGATCATGGTTGCAGAGATATTGAGCTGAAAGCCCTTTCAGCAGCAGGAATGCTCATTGCTTGGGAGAGCCAAACCTCAATCAATTAAACCTCACAGAACAGTGGAAATTTCGAGTCCCAAACAAAGGAGGGTCAGACAGAGACACTCCAGATCCCAGGAGCTGAGAACATTGTGATGCGGTATAATAATAAACCAGCTCTCCAGGCAAAAAAAAAAAAAATCTAGCATTTGCCAGTTTCTATGGTGTAAATCCCCACCATAGCCAACAGCTACTGACGGTTTAACAACCAGTTTGCCAAATTCACGAACATTCAACAATTAGCTCTAGATATTTAACAACTGGTACAGCAGAGTCCAATGGTTCCACGTTGTTTGCATATCATAACCACCAGTGAGCTTTATAAAAATTCAGCTTCCCAGGCCCCACTCCAGATCTACTAAATCAGAATCTCTGTGGGCGGATCCTAGGAATTTGTGTTTTCAAAAAGCTTTCTGAAATGAGCAGCAAGATTTGGAAATCCCCAGTGTAATCCTCACATCCAACTAAGAAAGAAATAGTCATATAAAGATGGCCTGTTTAGAACTTAAATGAAAGAGTGTAGAACAGAGATTAGAAACCCAGGGCTCTAACAGACACAAAATAAACATGTTAAGTATTGTTAAATAATTGTAACGATAAAATAAATTTAATTATAAATAGCAGTTTAAATTTCAGTTCTTCTATGTGCCAGTCACTGTTCTAGGTACTCTATATGGATTACTTTTTAGAATCCTTACAACAACCCTTTGAGGTCAGTATCACTGTTATTCCTGTTTTATAGATGGGGAAAATGCAACACAGAGAAATTAAAGAACTTGCCCAAGGTCACAATGCTAGTATTTAGGAGAATTGGGATTGGAATCCAGGCAGCCTGGCTCTGGAGACTACACTCTTAACCACAAAGCACTTTCTCCCTGAAGGTAGAGATTATTTAGTATAGAGTTGCTGTACTCAGAAATTTTTCACTGAATTAGACTGAGCAAAGGACAGGCGTTCATTTTTTTAAAAAAGACCACGTACTTCTGTCTTCCACAGGGAATCTGGAAGTCTTTGTAGGCTTTTCTTCCATTCCAGTGACCCTTTGACAAGGTCTATTCTGAACGCACTAGTCTTTGAGCAGACAGATTTCCCAATCACTGACAAGAAGAGTCGAATCTTCTTCCTCATTTTTTGTGGTTTTGTTTTTACCTTACTTGGCACCCTGAAGGACATTAACACTCCTTATACTGGCAGCTGCTCTGGAAGTGGACTCCACACCCCATGGCAGATATATACCATCTATTTCTAAGTCATCCTGCCTTCAGTCCTTTGTTCAAAAGGGTCCTGGTCTCACATCATAACTGAGGCTAGAAACCAGCTCTCAGTGCAGATGTTCTGCTGCGCAAGACATCTGTCTTGCGCAAGTCTGTCAGTCTATCCTCACAGGGCAACCTTGGGCTCGTTAGACATTCCATATCTTCCAGGCACATCAAAAGGAGGATGATAATAACTCTATAAAAACTTTAGGAGCTCTTCCCCAGCAAAATGATTGAACAAACCTAACCTTTATTTACCAAGTATATAAAGCTAGATTTAGAATAAATGTTTATCTTCTACTTTGTTTTAGAAAAGATTTGTCAGGAGTCTCAATCCCAAATGCCAACAGTGTCTGGACTAACGTAAATGAGAAGTGACCCAGTTGGACACAAGGGTGACTGGGAAAATGCATGCCTCAGCTAAAGGGGGAACCACTGCCCGGCTCCAACCTGTTGTGGATACGTCTGTCAATTTTTCAAGAGAAGGCATAAGACTTCCACTCGTGCTAATGAAAGACTATATAATTTGGACCAATGCTCCCAATGAGGACAAGTAGAAAAGCGGGACGAAATACTCGAAAATCGGCTTGAACACGTAGAAGAGCTAACAAGAGAAGGAAGAATTGCAGAGCCAGGATCTAGAGCTGGAGGAAAGCCAGGGAGGTACGCCTTGTGTTGGGAGCTACTCTTGCCCTGGAGGCATTTGCCAATTCTAGAGGAAGCAGCTAAACTAAGAGGAGGCAGGAATAAGAAGTTGGGGACTGGAGTTCAGGACGAAAAAGTGGTGGCAGTGGAAAGAGTAGAAAGTTAAACAGTGATCACTCTAGGTTGAGACCCAGAGAAGCTGCCCAATAGGAATAAGGATGAACTGCAAATAGGTGCTTATAGGGACTACAGTTTAGCTTCAAATCATCTCAATCTGAAACTGGATTGAAATGATAATAGATTGCTAGTACAACAAAGCAAACATATATCCATTAGGGAAAAAAGATAACATTACCCTGGGGCTCAAATTCTTTCTACAAAGAATTCTGCAAATATAACATCTAGCACACAATAAAAATCAACGGTTACACCAGAAGATAAAACAACATAAATAAAAATAAACAGAAAAGAAGAGAAAATAGGGACAGACCCATAGGGGCTCAAGATATTAGAGTAATCAGACATATATTTTATAATCAGCTATGCTTACTATCTTCCAAGAGGTAAAATACAAGATTGATGATTTCAGCAGACTATTGAAAACCATGTCAAACAATTAAGAGGAAATTCCAAACTTGAAAAGTACAAGAATTTAATAGGCATAATAGCACACTGGATGCAGCCTAAAAGAGAATTAGTAAACTTCAAGATAGATCAAGAGAAAATAACAGGATTAAAGCACAGAAAGGGAAAAGGATGGAAAATACAGAAAAGAATGTGGGAGATAAAGTGGATACAGCAAAAAACCCTAACATACCCATAAATGGAATGTCATAAGGAGCAAAGGAAGGGGACACAGAAATGATGTCTGAAGAGTCAATGGCCAAGAGCTTTCCAAATCTGATAAAAACAGGAAGACACAAATTCAAGAAGTCCAATGTACTCAAAGCATGCTAAATGAAAGAAATCACACCTAGCCACAACATAGTAAAATTGCTGAAATCTGGAAACAAAGAGAAACTCTTAAAAGCATCCAGAGTGAGGGCAACATGACTGATTACTGTCAAACCACCAGCAATAGGACTGACAGCTGACTCTTCACAAGAAACATTTGAATTATATCTTTACAGGCTGAAAGAAAATAACTGCAAAGGTAGACTGTATATCCATCAAAACTTTTCTTCAAGAGAGAATGTGAAATAAAGACATCGTCATACAAATAAAAGGAAAAATATTTGTCAACAATAGACCCACACTAATGGAAATATTAAAGGGTATTATTCATGGACAAGAAAAGTTATTCCAGATGGAAACTTAGAGATGCAGAATGAAATAAAAAAGAATAAAAGTTATAAATATATAGGTAAATATAAATAAATATGGATTGAATAAAACAGCGGCAACAATAATAATATCATATTGTGGAGTTTAAAAATACAAAAATTATAAAACAATAATGGCATGTATGTTAACAGGAAAAGAAATAAAGCTAAAATATTCTAAGGTCTTTGCACTGTCTAGGAAGAGGGTATAAGTGCCAATCTGTAATAACATTTGATAAGTCAAGAATGAATGTTGCAATCTATAGTGTAATCACTGAAAGGAAAGTTAAATTTCCTTTACAGATTAATAGAGGAGTAAAAAGTGGAAAAAGTAAAAATTTAGTAAATCTGAAGAAGTCAAGAAACAAATAAGGCAGTCAAACCTATCCTTAGAGACATATGTATGGCTTTAAAAATGCACACATTAGGAAAGAAGAAAAGTTGTAAAACAAACAAAAAAATCAATGAGCTAAGCATCCATTTCAAGAAGTTAGAAAAAACTCTGCGAACTGAACATAAAGAGAGAAGAAGGAAATAAAGTATAAAAATTAATGAAATAAGAAATGTGTGGTAGAAAAGATCAACAAAGTCAAAACCAACCCCTAAAGAATCTTAGAGAAAGGGCTAGAGCAAGTAAGCACAAAACAAGCAGTGTCAGTAATATGAGAGGTAACATCACTACAAATCCTACAGATATGAAAAAGATAATTAGAGGATATTATGAACAAATTTATGACAAGATATTTGAAAATGTAGATGAAACGGACAAATTCCTAACATAGTGTAAATTACCAAAACAGTCACAGGAAGGATAACAAAACTGACTAGTGCTATAACTATAAAAGACATTTAACGGTTTACACAAAGAAAACTCAAGGCCCAGGTTACCTCTCCTCTGAGTTCCAGGAAACAGTGAGAGAATAAATAACACCCACCTTACACAAACTCTTCCAGAGAATAGGAAGAGGGAGCACTCCCTTACTCTTCTGAGGTCAGCATAACTCTGATACCAAATCGGACAAGGACATTGTAAGAAAAGAAAATTACAAGCACTTTATTTCATAATCAGGATAATAAAAACATCTTAAACAAAATATTAGCAAACAGGATACAGGTTATAATATCATGACCAGTTTGGCAAGGAAAAAATAAGATTCATAGGTGACATGATTGTATTCACAGAAAACCCAAAAACACTACGGAAAAATATTAGAATTACTAGGGGAATATAGCAAAGTCACTGGACATGAAATCAATGTAAAAGAAATAATTTCTATTTCAATATACCGGCAATAAACAATTATAATATTTTTAAAGATACTGTTTATAATAGCATCAAACAACATTAAACAGCTGAACAATAAGTCTAACAAAAGATGTGCAAGATCTCTATACTGAAAACTAAAAAATATTGAAAGAAATATAAAAAGACCTAAATAAGTGGAGCAATATATTATGTTCCTGGATTGAGAGACTCAACACTAAAGGTATCAATTCTCCCAAACTGATATATAAGTTAAAGGCCATCCCAATTAAAATCTCTGTAGGTTTTTTCGTAATTTGACATGTTGATTCTAAAATTTACATGAAAATGTAAAGGTCTAACAACAGATCCAAAACAATTTTGAAGAAGAATAAGGTAGAAAGACTTGCTGGCCCAGATATCAAGACTTAGGGTAAATCTAAGACCTAAGAACACAAACAGAACAACGGGATGGAAAAGAAAGACCAGAGACAGAACCATGTATACTTGGTCACTTGATTTATGACAAAGATGCCACTGAAGTTCGGTGGAGAAAGGATGATCTTTTCAATAAATGATGCCATCAGTTGGATATCTATATGGAAAAATTGGTTCTAGACCCCTATATCACATTATGCACAGAAATCAATTCCAGTGGATTGTTAACCTAAATGGGGAATCATAAAGCCACCAGAAGGTAATATAGGAGAATATCTTCATGACTCTGGGGTAGGAAAAGTCTTCTTAAGCAGGATATAAAACTATCCATACAGGAAAAAACATAAATTGGACTGCATTAAAATGAACAATTTCAGTTCTGTACATCAAAAGATAACATTAAGAGAGTAGAAAGGCAAGCTACAGAAAGAAAGAAGATATTTGCAACATGCACATTTGACCAAGGGCTCATATCTAGAACACCTATTAATCAATAAGAAAAGGACAGACAGCCCAGTAGGAAAATGGGCAAAAGGCACGAACTCTTTAAAAAGCATACTGACCTTTCAATAAACATGTAAAATGAAGCTAATAGTCAGGAGAAATACAAACTAAAATCACAATGAGTTATCACTACACCCCCACTAGAAAAGCTAAAATTAAAATGACTGACAATCCCAAGTGTTTGAGAGAATTTGAGAGCAATGAGAATCGTCACATACTGATGGTGGGAGTGTAAATTGGTACAGCCACTTTGGAAACTATTTAGCAGTATCTATTAAAACTGAACAATCACATACCACTCCTAGGCTTACAGCCAACAGAAATATGTGCACATGTGCACCATGTATACAAGAATATTTATAGTCTCATTATTCAAGTGTAAACAGCCCAAATGTCCAACAACAGTAGAATTATGGATGAATCATGATGTATTCATACAATAGAATCCTATACAGGAATGAAAATGAGTAAACTATCCCCATATACAATAACATGGATGAATCCCACAAATGTAATGTTGAGCAAAGGAAAACAGACATGTACACACAAAATCATACTGGATGATTCCCTTTATATAAATTTCAAAAAGTAGGCAAAATTAAACTCTAACATTTAGGAATGCATGCTTAGGTGGTAGATCTATACATAAAAACAAAGATGTTATAATAATAGATTCTCTTCGGTGGGACAGTGTATAGTGCTGAAAAAGGGTAAGGGGATGCTCCTGGGGGAGCTGGCAACATTATATTTCTTGACCTGGGTGGTGATTACTTGGGTGTTAACTTTGTGATACATCACTGAGCTATATAGTCTTGCTTTGAGTATGTATTTTAGACTTTACAATTTAAGAATGTTAAAAATGAGAGAGATGCCAGAAACCTAGATTTTTCAAATGTAATTCCTGAATTTTAAAATGTTAGCAACAAATTTTTAAAAATTTAGAGATGTGTGTGGGCCACATATGCTTTATCTGTGAGCTGCCACTTTCTAACCTCTGAAGGTACCTCATGTGCTTGATTAGGAAGTTACAGGCACTGAGCTGGATTCTGCTCTGGTGCAAGAGCCTGAGAAAGTTAGGGGCCACCAACTTAATTTGCACGTAGATAACTAGAACTATACTAAAGTAACAAGTCAAATGCTGTTTCTTTCAGCCCTTTCCTCCAAACATTCCCCTCCCCTCCGTTGGTAGCAGATCCTTGAAGTACAGCTCCAGAGAGAAATCTAAATACTTGTTTCTGATGTGTCCATGAATAACAGCAACATCACCGATGAAATAGGACTCCTCTGAGGCTTCCAAGCCTTCCTGGAGATTATAAACCAGATGAGCAAAATATAGTAATAGCATTACCATTTATGGAGAGCTTACTATATATCCAAGCTGGTACTAAACCCTCTGCATACCATTTAATCATCATACCATTTAAACACTCCTGTGATGTGGGAATTATTAGATTTGTCTTACAGATGAGAAAGCTGAGGCTCAGAGAAGCTAGGTCTCATGAGTCAGAACACAGCTAGCCAATGGCAAATGGCAGAGACTGGATTCTTGTTCAGGCTTGTCTGTTACTAACCATTATACCATACTTGTGAGGCCACCAGTCCTGATGAGAGATGTACAGTCATGTGTTGCTTGATGACGGGGATATGTTCTGGAAATGCATCGTTAGGCAATTTCATTGTTGTGTGAACATCATAGAGCGCACTTACACAAACCTAGGTGATACAGCCTACTACATCCCTAGGCTATATGGTACTAATCTTATGGGACCACTGTCTGTGGTTGAAGAAAATATTATTATGTAGTGCATGACTGTATAGACATCCTTCCAGGATGTCCTAGATTTTGTAGAGCAGAGGAAAATATTTGCCTATTCAACATGAAAATGGACTCCAGCTGCTTAAACCCTCACTACCTTGAGCACTCAGTAAATACGGGTAATTGTTACAATCTCTTCATCCTCCCAGTTTCCCTGAGACCCATGGTACAAGCTCAGCATGATTAAACAAAGCCCAGACCAATCCCCATGACAGTTCCCCAGCCTGAACACAAAGGACACAGAGAGACAGAGAGAAAAGGAATTATAGCAGTCATGGACTGAAGAACCATGACTGCTACATGACCAAGGATAACACTGGCTAAATAATGAGTGTTCAAGAAATTCAGAGAATTAAAACACTTGAGCCTTGGAAAAGACCGCTAGAGAAGATCTGTCTCACTCCTCCAGCATAGAATTGGAGGCCTGTCGTCGGTATGAAGCATGGGGGTAAAGTGGGAAGAGTTTCACTCCACACATGGCCATGAGCTAGAAATGCTGGCTGGACCTTGGGCAAGTCACTTCATCTCTGTGGGGTTTCTTGTCTGTCAAATGGGAGTGTTAGAATAGACATTGTTTTTTAAAAGGAATTGAGGCTGTGTAGTCCCTTCTTCAAGATAAACCTTAACTGCAATGTGACTATAAGGCAGACAATAATGGAGGGCTTGGTTAAAGTAATGAGGAGGAGAGTTTGTCTCATTGTTCCTCCTTCCCCGTTAGAGCAGCCCCAGAGGCAGCTCCTGGACCAAAACCTGGCATGTAGGAGGTTCACAATGAATATGTGAAGAATAAATTGTGAGTTCTATGTTTCCGTAGAGCACAATCTAAAACAATCTGGAGTAGGGCACTCTAAGGTCCCTTCCAACTCAAAAACTCCAGTCATCTAAGGGACTTGCCAGAGATCATGCTGTGAACAAGGTAGGGGCAGAGCTGGGTGGCAAACTGGCTCTCCCATCTGGCATTCCAGGTTCCTAGGATTCGTCCTCTGGCCCTTTGGCCATGTGCTCGTTTACTTATGAGCTCTTCAATTCAAGCCCCCGTTCTCCCGAGTGGTGTGGAGAGGTGTTTTCTGCTCTTCCTCTCCTATTTTTTTTAAACTCTGATTTTATTTTCACCTTCGCCTTAGACAGGTAGCCTGATGACAGGAAACACACACACACTCATGAGAGTAAATGAAAATGAATCCCAACCCCTTCATGTCCCAGTGAAAGGTCGGGAACCAAAGACGCCTTCATCTTGAGCAGTGGAATCATGAAATAGCAGGGCTGGAGGTTACATGAAAGTCATTATCAATATCGTATCATTGTGAAGAGTGTGGGCTCCAGTGCACTTTTCTGAAAATAAAAAGTTAAAAAAATAAGAATGTGGACAGGTTTGGTTCAAATCTTAACTCTATCACTTGTTGGCTATAGGATCTTTGGCAAGATCCCAAACTTTTGAGCTTCCAAGTTTCTTATTTGTAAAATGGGGATAACAGCATCCCTTACCTCAGGGAGACATAGGGGGGAGAGTATATAAGGTATTAAATACAGAGCCTGGTACCCGGGACGTGCTCAGTGTTAGCTATTGTCATCATTTTGAGCAACCCACTGATGAATGAATTCTCTTGACAATATCCCTGCCAAATGGTCTTCTGTTTGAAAACTTCCGGTAATGGAGAACTCACTACCTCTACGGGAATCAGCTCATCCTCAATCATCTGATCAGCTCAGACTTCCACCTTTCTCCTAAGACAAGGAAGTCCCTGAAGACCAAGATAAGGAAGCTCCAGGGGGGCTCCCAGGGTGTGATGCTGCTCTGACAGTCGAGGCTATAGTTAGAGTGGAAATCAACAGAAGGCTTCACCTTCCAGGTCTGTCAGGTTGGTGATCTCTGTGCAAAGCTCACCTAACCCCAAATTCCTAGGCTGTCAGACATAGGGCAACTCTGAAATAAATTTTTAGTGGCAAAGTTCCAAGGTGGCAGACATTTCTGCTTCCTTTTCTGGTTTCCCTCCAGCCCCTAGCCGGGCAAAGAACGGAGAGTTGTTTCTCCTCCTCGGTCCCCTCAGGATGTTCATTTTTCAGTCTGAGATTTGAGGCCATCATTTTCTCTAAAGGCAGGCCCCTTGGGTAAATGGTCTGAAATTCCCTGTGCCTCCTTTGACTTCCCATGGTGATAAACCTGGTGGACACGTGGCATTTTTTCCTAAAGAAATTCCGGATTAGAGAGCATCTCTCTTTTTCTCCTGTTTGAAAACCTATCCCTACAATCTCCACCCTTTCATTACCAAACAGGAGGAGGTGGCTCACACTGTAGACACCTGTGACCAGCCTTATTTGGCATTCAAGGCACTCAGTACCTCTGCCTACCTTATCTAGCCAACTTCATCTCCCTGCACAGACCCTTTAGTCAAGCTAGTAGCCCTTTCATTTTTGCCTGTGACTCCACATGCCTCAGGACCTTTGCCCATGATATTTCTCAGGCATATCATCTCCTCTTTCTCTCCTTTCACTGACTTCACAGTCCCACTTTCTCTGGACCGTTAACTGTCTATGATCTTGACCCTTCCCGACCACGCAGAATCCATCTCTGTACTATAGATCCAGTCACTTCAGTTTTCTGACTTGGTGGCAAAATCACTGGCAGGCCTGTACCACTCTCAAATAACTTCATGAGTATTGTTCATCTGCAAGATTGTGGTATTTTTGTTTTTGGTGAAGAAGATTGGCCCTGAGCTAATATCTGTTGCCAGCCTCCCTCTTTTTGCTTTAGGAAGACTGTCGCTGAGCTAACATCTGTGGCAACCTTTCTCTATTTTGTATGTGGGATGCCGCCATAGCATGGCTTCATGAGCAGTGCATAGGTCCACATCTGGGATCCGAACCTGCGAACCCCGGGCCGTCAAAGCAGAGCACGTGAACTTAACCACTATGATGCCAGGCTGGCCCCAAGATTGTAGTATTTTAGGATAAGTATTCTGACTTACACTTTTTTCACACAAAAAGTGCCTAGCCTAGTAGATGCTCAGTAAATATTTCTAGACAAAATAATCTAGTTGAAGTGATAAAACTGTTAAGCTAGAATTAGCAATGGACTTCTAGTCAGCTTTGGGCTGAAGGAAGGAAATTCTATAAAATCAATAGCCCCACTCAGGTGAACCTAGATTAAACCTATGCTATTTAATGACAATCACAATGGTTTGATCTACATTTAATTTTGTTAAAGTATCGTAGCACAGATAGGCAACTTTGTATGATTTTCAGTGGACCACATCATAAACTCAGAAGTACAATAAATATTTACTGAAGGAAGCAAAGGAGGGAGGAATTCCTGAGGAGAAAATGCAGATCCAAATGAAGTTAGGGGAGGATGATAAATACAGTAGATTATCAAACTCAGTTCTCCTCGAGACTGCCCTGGGATCTCAGCTCTTCTCTCAGCTCTGTAGCTTGACATTCAAGGCTCTCTGTATTCTAAGCATAAACTGCTTTACCAGTCTTGTCTGTCATATTTTCTTTATTTTCCCCTGTGTTCCTGCAAATAGACTGTTTGATCTTCTCAAAATATATTTTTAGTTCCTTGTTGTTTTCTTTGTTTATATTTTTTTGCTTTCCTGCAAGATGTACTGAACCCAACCCATAATTTAAGGCCCAGCTCTCTTCTCTGAAACCACATGAATCAAATGAAAGGTTTCAGCTCCACCAGGCTGTGATCCATCCCTGAATTCCCCCTCCCCCAAGTAGTTTGACTATATTTCTTTGACATAATTTTGCATATTTTGTCTCATATATATAATTTGTGATCAGTTATTTACATGCCAATCTCAAGAGCTTCTTCTAGACTGTGATCTGAGGGCAGGAGTGGTCTTACACATCTTAATATTTCCTGTGGCACTTAGAAATAGCAAAATTTGCTCAATAATAGATAATCATAATACTAGCATTTTTTGTTTTTTTGGTGAGGAAGATTAGCCCTGAGCCAATATCTGTTGCCAATCCTCCTCTTTTTGCTGAGGAGGATTGGCCCTGGGCTAACATCCGTGCCCATCCTCCTCTACTTTATATGTGGGACGCCTGCCACAGCATGGCTTGATAGCAGTGCCTAGGTCCGCACCTGGGGTCTGAACCTGCAAACCCCTGGCGGCCGAAGTGGAATGCAAACTTAACCACTATGCCACCGGGCCGGCCCCAGTATGCTAACATTTTAAGAACACTTCTGTGTGCTAGACACCGTGTATTATCTCACTGAATACTCACGATGACCCTCTGAAGCAGGGACTCTTGTTATTGCTTTTTTTCAGATGAGGAAAGTGAGGCTTAGAAACTTGAAGTAACTTGTGTGAAGCCATGTACCTGTGAAACGGAGGAACTAGAACACAAACCTTGGCAGTCTGACTACAGAGTCAAAGTTCCTGAAAAAGATTTGGTCACCCTCTACGGGTAACAATCCTAAAGAGTAGAACAGACTCAAAAATAGCAAAAGGGCTGCAGGATCCATGGCACAGACCTCCGGAGACCCTGACTCTTGGAAGTTTCAATAACCAATTCGTATTCAGGTAGTCCCCAAACATACTAAGGGTTGAAATATAGAAAGGAAAAGAGGCAAAGTGAGTTCTAAGGACCAAATTTCTATTGACTAAAGCTTCCCTTCAAAACAGGGCTTAAGGCTCTGCTGAGCTGAAATTTTCAAAACCATCACTCTCCCGCAGAATGAACCCGTCAAAGGACCTTCAAGAAGCATTCCTGCTGGTATTTGCTTGCTCTCTCTGCTCCCTTCCTAGCAGACGGCCAAGTGTGCAGAATGCCTGGGGAGGCCAAGGGGCCAGACGAGCTCAGAAAGTTCCCTGTGTCAGGTGGTGAGACACCTGGTTCCAGCTCTAGCCTGGTCCACCGGCCTGAGTGACAGCTGAGTAGCACCAGTACAGGCTTCCCCGCATAGGACTAGTTTGGAAGCCAAATGTGGTTTTTTCATTAAGCAACTTGTTAAGCTGGCAAAGAGCAGTGATGCAGAATGCCATTTTCCTGGGAAAGAAGGAAGATAAAGTGCTGGTACGCCCTTCTGGCCTCTGAGGCTGTTGTATCAAATTTCATCTGAGAATGGAAGGCAAGGACACAAGAGACCTAATAAGCCACAAGCCAAGTTTTCAGAGTCTCTCTCTCTCCTGCTCACCCCCAACCCAGCTTTCACCAAAGTCAAAACAGGGGATTCCAGTGTAATGAACACAGAGCACCAGTTTTGGAGTCAAGAGTTCTGGGTTCTAGACCCACTTCTCCCATTTTCCACTTGTGTAACCTGCTACAAATCAGGGGTCTCCCTTTCCCTATCTGCAAGATAGAGCTATAGGTAATATCTGTTGTATCTGTCTCTTCACAGGGGCTGTGGGGATCAATGAGCCAATGTGTAACAGGGTTTTTTCAGCTGGAAACCACAATGGAAAAATGAGAGATTATTATTTGTTGGATTTTGTAATCCACATGCAGACAGAAAGAGAAAAACATAACAAAAATAAAGGGGCTGTAGGATATACTTCTAAAAGGAAAGTGAATTTTAAAATGCTTTTCATTTTATAATTTTTGAACATGTTCAAATAGAATAGATGCAAACTTGCTGTACTCTATGTGCTTAAAAGACTCTCCTCTCTCCCTTTTCCCTCCATCTAAACCCCTCCCAGCCTCTTCTGGAATGCCATGATGGATGCATCCGAACTGGTCACTCAGGCCACTGAGATCTGTCACTCTCAAACTGTGAAAATGACACAACTTGGTATTTTGTAAAGTGTTGACCTGTTTTCTCATTATTCTGTATATGTTTTTTTTCCTAGTAAGATTCCAGATCCTTGAGGGAGCTTTATTCGTCTATGACCTCTCACAGAATATGACATGACATTTAAAACTAATCTGCATTAGCCAAATAAGTATTTAGTGTTTAAAGCCTATGTGTCTGGCTTTAAACCTACCTACTTTGTTAGGTAGTAAGGAGCTTGAAAAGTATAAGACATAAAATATAATTATATTATCTAAATCATTTCTTACTTTTAAATAGAAGTTTACAATTACAAGGCATTTCTCAATGTGAGCAACAAAATCAATGAAGTACTATTGGATTAGAACCCAAAGTATAAAATATCCATGATTACATTTTGATATAAATAAATGATTAAATATGTAAATAAATGGAGGAGAATAGACAAATCTTCCAGGCAGAATTTCAAATAATTTATGTAGCTACTCTGCCTATAAAGAAATGGAGCATAACCCTCCACTCCTTAGACATAGGCTAGGCATAGTGACTTCTTTCCAAAGCGTTAGTGAAACAAATATTTAGTGTTAGTTAACCATAATTTATCATTATTGGTTCATTAATTTTGACAAATGCCCCATACTAATGTAAGATTTTAATTATAGGGAAAAAAACATATGGAAACTCTCTGAACTACCTTCAAGACCTTTCTGTAGATCTAAAACTACAATAAAATGTTTATTTTAAAAAAATGCAATTTCACAACCATGTGGTTGTCTAATGCATGTCATATTGAATATACATGCTTGTCTTTGCTATCTGTCCGAAACCCACAAAAATCACAGCAAAGGAATAAAATTGGTGTGAACCTATAAAACAAAGAGAAACTGAGAAAAAACAAGAGCAGACACAGGAAAAACATTTGGAAGATGGAAGTGGATGAGTGAAGGGTAACTGACTTAGCAAGGTGAAGAAAGCCAGAACTTAAACTATGTGCAGAGGAAATATGTGGAGTCACTGAGAAGAAAGCCAGTTATACCAAAGATCACCAGAAAGGTGTAGAAATTTGAAGCACTGGAAACTCTGAGGACCGAGGTATGAGATTGGGGTGAAAACCCAGAACCCCTCTCCCAGCTCATGCAGCCAGGTGATGCCTTCTTCTTGAGCCAAGCAGAAGATCAGAGGCTGACAATGAAGAAGATGAAGAGGACAGACTCTAGATTGGGGTCATCAGGTGTAGCTGAGGGTGAGGGTGAGGGCAAAGCCCACCAGCTGGCCATCTTCCTCCTCGTGCGCAGAACATCCTATTGGCTTTTGGTACTTAAAAGAACAGAGAGTCAAGGGCCTCTAAATATGGGGAGAGGAGAGAGAGAAACTAAAATTAGCAAAGAGAGAAAAAAAATCATAGGAAACAAGCCCAATTCAGGGACCAAAGGAATACTTCAAACTATACTCTTATTCGAGAGATTAGAAGTATGAATAGGACGCTATAATAGAAGAATAATAAGAAACATGAACGAGCTCTGGAAGTTAATATGACAGATAGATACATTAGTTAATAAAAATGCTGAAATATAAAGTTGAAGATATCACCCAGAAAATAGCTTAAAGTCAAATAAATAGAATCTTGGAAGTCCAACAGGAAATGAAAGTGAAAGAAAAAACAAAAAATGGAAGGAAGGATATTGTCAAATAATTATATAAGAAAGTCCCCTAAAACGGAAAGATCTGAGTTTTCAAATTGAAAAAGGTCGCAGACTGCCTAGCATCATGAGTGACCCATGAATGAAAAATGTTCCATACCATCGCCCATCATTTTAAACTGTCAGAGCTTTAGGGACAAAGAGATCATAACAGCTCTGGAGGGGGAGAGGGGAGGCAAATCACATACAAAGAAGGAGCACTTGGAATGGCACTGGACTTTCATCAGCCGCATGGAAAAAGAAGATAATGGACGAATATCTGCAAAATCTCGAAAGAAAATTATTTCCAAGCTTGCATTTGATCCCCAAATGTTCGAGGAGGAATAAAAACCACTTATAATATGCAAGATCTAAAATTTTATCTCCCATGTACGCTTAGGAAGCTGTGGGAGGAAACAATCCACCGAGATGAGAGAGTAAACTGAGAATGAGGAAAAATGAAATACAGAGAACAGGAGGCCAGCACTAGAGACGAGGTGAAGGTCAGTCCCGGGAAGACAGCTCCCCGCAGGTGCCAACAGCAACCAGGCCAGGCAGAAGCAGACAGGAAGGCGCTCCCAGAGGGAGGTCTCTAGGGGAAAGCCATGCAACTGAGAGCTCTCCTCATCTGTGTGATGGTAACAGAGAGGAGTCCTATGATCTGCGCAGGAAGTTTAGGTCTGAATCAGTGATAAAATACATAGAACAGGGTCTGAATCAGTGATAAAATACATAGAACAGGGGCCGGCCCCGTGGCGTAGCGGTTAAGTGCGTGCACTCCGCGGCTGGTGGCCCGGGTTCGGAACCGGGAGTGCACTGACGCACCGCTTGTCAGGCCATGCTGTGGCAGCGTCCCACATAAAGTGGAGGGAGATGGGCACGGATGTTAGCCCAGGGCCAGTCTTCCTCAGCAAAAAAAAGAGGAGGATTGGCATGGATTGTAGCTCAGGGCTCATCTTCCTCACACACACACACAAAAATACATAGAACAAAATAAACAAAATAAAAATATAAACAAAACAGTATAAAGAAAGCTGGAAAACCAAGTTTCAGAGTACACTATTTGGCTCAGTTGTGAAGGTATTTACCTAGTCATAGTAGTGTAAACACTAAACATTGATTTAATAGAAATATGATGCTGGGAAAGTGGGAACAGTGTGAGTGGGGATGAATGGGTATAAGCTCAGTCCTCATCTGCCATAGTACGGAGTCAAGAAATAATATCTCATATTCGAAAATCAGGAAAAGGCAGTATAAGAGATATGAAGGTAAAATATCAGAATAATAGCTAAAAGAGTTTAAAGTGATTCCCCATGAGAACTGGAATCTGGGATAGGAAGGGATGAGAGAAGGAAATGCTGAATTTTGTTTTATTACTTGGAATGACATTTGGTTTTATGAGTTGTGTACATGCATTATTTAGGGGGAAAAAGAAATTAAAAAATATTCTTATCCTACCAACCAATGACCAGGAGAGTGAATGATCATCTTTCTCCATTTTACAGAAGAGGAAACTGAGGATGTAAAAGGTAAAGCGACATGCTCAGAACCATAGCCAGGACTAGACTTCGGTCTCCTGACTCGCAAACCAGTGCTTTGTCCACTCTCCACGGAGAAGGGGGAAGTAGGAGAATTAATCTATGCTGTCAGGCCCCTGGGCAGGATTCAGTGGAATCTAGAGTCACCTGCTAGTGTCAGGGACACTCTTTGACCTATACCACCTTCTATAAGTTCTGAAAAACAACAGGCCATGGCTTAGACAGTTCATGAGTACAGCTTCTTGCTATGAAAGAGCCAATTCCTAAAATCATCTTTCATCAGCTCCTTATGTCTCACTGCCAGACTCCTCCCCAGCCCCCTCTGGACACCACGTGCTTTGATAACGTAACTACCTTTACTCTGGGTAAGAAAAACTAAGGTGGGATGAAAGAATAAAGCCCTAGATGTTCTTGCCTTTTTAAACTAGCCATTTGCTTTCCTTTCCCTCCCAGTAAAGGAGATAGCCCATTTCTTTTCCTGCCTGGTGCAGTTAAAGCATGTTTTCCTAATAGACTTTCTGTCTTGTGAGATACATCCTGGTTTGAGTTTTTGCTTTCATATTGCAATCACAAAAGATTGTTCTACTTTCTTAGTTTGTACTTAATAATCTGGCCTACTTTCTGCCCCATGTGGGATTCTTGTTGCAGGTACCTGCCTTTATGCAGTCCTGGGTTCTTTAAATGCCTTCCTTGCTTCTTCAAATAATAGTATGCTTCTCAAACTCATCCAACTCCCTCCTAGATCATCATGCCTTCCTTTCTTCATCCGTTCTGGTGCATTTCTATTGAATACTTTTTGTGCGTGTGTGCTAGATGCTATGCTGGGCTCTAGGAATTCAGCAGTGAACAAAACAGATACCACCTCTATCCTCCTGGAGCTCACAAGTGGAAAAAGCATACATGAGATAAATAATTATTGCATATGTGTGATCTAGAATTGTGCAGGGTAATTTGTACTATGAGAACTTGTGAATAAGGATCTAACTTAATTGGAGTGGTGGGTGTTGGGCAGGGCTGTTGAGTAATATTCATTGGGATATCTTGAATGCCTGCCACTGTGTTGAGTGATGAGTTAGTTTCAAAGAACGTTGGCCATTTTCTTGATGAATATCCTTGGAATGGTATTGAAAAGTTAAAAGTGGTACGCAAATGAAACCCATTATTAACATACTCTAAGGAAAGGCAATAAAAAAGTCAGGAAAAAAATTCCTCATGAGAATTAGACTTAAACTGGATTAGGGGAAAATTATGGGAAGGATCCTGCATAAAAAAGGAAGTTCTAGCTGACTTCTCTACTTTCCCCTTTGCCCTCTTCAAATTCATTCTGAAGAGCAATTTCAAATTGTGTATCTCTGCTCAACGGCTCCTGAATAACAAGGACTGGGTCAGGATGTAACTAAATCTTTTGGTGTTGGGTACAACAGCCATAAAATAGGAACCCACATTTGCAGTGCTTGCAATTAACACAATACCCATTCAAAAGTACAATGCTTAGACCTTTTCACACTCTCACAAATATTCTTCTCAACTTGGAAAGGGTAAGAAAAAAAAAAGCACAAAATGGGTGTCCTTCTAACAAGTACTGTACACACCCTAAATGGGAACAAACATTTATAGACACAGGAAGCTGAAAATAAAGTTTAGAAACTAGCAAATATAGGTTTACTGCTTATACAATAACTGGTATAGATAATAGCTTTCAAGAGGTGAAATAAGGATGCCCTTGTTTGACAAAAGAAATATTTTCTAGAAAATATGGCTATAAAGTGAACTTCTTTAAAATTAGTACCATTTCTACAGAGCTTTTCACTGGCAAGTTAGGAAAGTAGTCCAGTAGGGAGGAGATATCCAAAGCACCAAAGAAGGGATACACACATACACACAAACACATAAACACACCACACACATGCACACACTCACACACTCACATATCTTAATAGTTTATTGAGATTGGTGACTTTAGGAGTTCATCAATGACACTTTCAGGACTTTGCAGGTCTTTCTCAATCTTGACTTTTCCATTTCATCCAATCTTGAAAACGTCTTTAGAACCTCAGTATTTCACTCTTACCTAGAAAGCTATGGTTTCCATATTTGCAATTCTCCACACTTTGAGTCCCTTCCTTTATGTTTTATGGACTTGGGATAATAAAGATGAGCCATAATGCAGCACTTTCTTGGAGGCTTTAACTATCACCTACTGGTGAGATTTTCTCAAACTCATATAATTTATGGACCCCTTTTGAAGGAAACTGTTATTCTGGACTCACAACATTGACAAATTATTTTTATTATAATGGTACTTAAAAATGTACACACATTAAAACAGGGGTCAGCTCTGGCTTACAGATCTCTTAGAACTATAAAACCCAAGAAAATTTACAAATGAGATGCAAACATTATATGACCAACACATTTTGAATTACCAATATTAATTTAATGTGACAAGCTATGGCATTTGCTGACGCCAAAATACCATTTGTGACACCAATATGATACTGTGTTATGGCATAGATTCTATGAGTTCAGCATGGCTAAACTGCACTGTACGAAGATTCGCTTCTTTCACCAGTGTTTTCCTTTTTCCATTTAGTGCATCTTTATGTCAGTTAGCCTTCACCCAGCATTAATTTACTATGCATCATTTCTGTGCCAATGTGATAGTAATGCAGATACCAGCAAGGGCCCTGAATCTGTGGCAGTACTCAGCTATGAAACGGTCATTCCAAGATGTGCTACTTATGAGCCAGCCCTGATGGTCTAGTGGTTAAAGTTTCGTGCTTTCACTGCTTCGGCGGCCCGGGTTTGTTTCTCGGTCGCAGAACCATACCACCCGTCTGTCAGTTGCCATGCTGCGGCCCCGGCTCACACAGAGGAACTAGAAGGACTTACAACTAGGATATACAACCATGCACTGGGGCTTTGGGGAGAAAAAAAAGAGAAAGATTGGCAACAGATGTTAGCTCAGGGAGAATATTTCCCTGCAAAAAAAAAAATTGTTCCTCTTAATTAAAAAAAAAAAGATATGCTTCTTATTTTTTTATGATGATCAAAATAAAAAACACCAAATTAAACAAACAAACAAACTTACAAACACTAGATTACTCATATCTCTGAGAAATAGTTGCTAGGTGGCCAACTTTAGCCTGAGAAGCAGCTAATATACTCTTTTATAATTATATTTATGTCCAATGCTGTCGATTCAGCAAAGAAAATATGGGAACTATTTTATCTAATTTTTAAAGTCAAAATTATTCAAAATATCCTTAATTAAAATGAAAGGTGTCTATTAGGGGCTTTGATAATGTACAAATTAATTCATATTTAAAGAGTTACATGAACTCCTCTGGGTATTTCCACTAGAGTAATTCAGAATTGATACACCTCACAAAATAGATGTTTTTTTTCCTCTTTTCTTTCTGGAGAGATTATATTTAATACTTTAAATTTTTATACCATCTTTGCCCCAGGCAGTACAAAGTACTACATAAACCTTCATAATGATGTTAACATACTCATGAGACTAAATAGATGGTAGGCAACATGTTCCATAGCTTAGAAATAAATGAACAAGCTCAAAGAGAAGGATAGAATTTTATTTCTCAGATACATTGATTAGCTTCACTTTTTTCCCCACTTAGAAGCACTATAAAAATTGGCACTCTTTTCTTTCACTTCTTTATTTGTTTATTTATTCATTTACCCAAGGACTCTGTATTAAGAGCAATGTTCCATTTATTGTACTAGGTATTAAGAGGATAGTAAAGCCAATACAAGTCATGGTACCTGACCTTGGAAAGCTAATAATTAGACTGCATAAAAAGGAAAACATGAACACAAAAGCTGAAAGAGGATTAAAAAAATAATTTAATACAAACAAAAATATCTGAAAATCTCTTCTAGGAATTTAGATAAATGAGCCATCCTAGAAGGCTGGTGCTAAAGGGACGATTGGGACAGAGATGGTGGAGATTCAAGAAACAGATATTGATCTGGTGATCAGAGGGTTATACATGGTGGATAGACGTGGAAGAAGCTTTTCTAGACAAGAGAAATAGCACATAAACTAGTTGGGAGACATTCAATAAGAATGGGAGACAGTGAATAGACCATATAGTCTAATAGATTATTATTAAATCAGTACTTTCTGTATGCCACGGATTATGCTCAAGACTTTATATTCTTATCTGATGTAATCCTTATAATTTGATCCAATTTTAAAGGTATAAAAATGCAGGCTCAGCAAGATTAAGTAATCTGTCCTGGGTCACAAAGGTAGAAAGTAGAAGAAACAAGATTCACGTTGGCTATTTGACTCCAAAGGCTCTGCTCTCAAATGTCATGTTATATGATTTCCCAGTAGTGGGAGATGACAGCTAAAGGTTAGCTGGTGCCGGATTACAGAAGTTCTTGATGCCAGTGGGTTCAGGCTTTTCACTGTAGGGAGTGGAAAACAACTGATGATTTTTGGAGTAGGGAACTGATAGGAAAAAAAATACCAGGGCTTTAGAAAGAGGAATTTGGCAATGGGTGTATAAGATGAGCAAGAAGGGGAGACAGAGGGAGTATAAAAATGAATTCCTCAGGTGTCTAGACACAGAGGTTAATGTTGCTGCCTGTGTTCCAACACAGCTTCTCCATATTTGCTCAGCCTTATGTCATGCCACCCTCCACCTTTGTTCTCTGTCCCCATCCAAACCAGCCTACTTTCACTGTGCCAGTAGGAGTTATGCTCCCTTCCACCAAAGAATATTTGTACACGTTGTTCCAATTGGCAGAAATGATTTTTCCTCCTTTTGATGTCTTAAATCCTTCTACTCGTCCTTCAGATTTTGGTTTAAATGTAACTTCACCTGAGAAGTCTTTCCTGGCATTCCTGCTTATGTTAAATGCCCTGTTGTGGCCCTCACTGCACCATGCCCCTTCTCCTTTGTAACATCTGTCACAGCTAGAATTATCCATTTATTCAGGTGATTATTTGATTAACAGCTGGTTGCCTCCACTAGAATATATGCTCCTTGACGGTAGGAGTCATGTCTGCTTTTTCTCATCATTGTATTCCCAGAGCCTACTGCATTGACTATCACACGGCAGGCACTTGATAATCGTTGAAGGAGTGAGTGAATGAGTGGGTGAATGAATGCACACCCTGGACCAGTATGACAGCAGGGGGAATGAACAGAAAGGTATGATGCAAGAGTGGACAATAAGACCCAACGACTCATTTGGAATTGGGGAGGGGAGAAGCAAAGGTAGAGAATGCCAAGGTTTAAGCAGTTGTCAATGATGGCTCTGTGGTTTCTCAAGCCTGCTACTAGAAAAATCAAAGGGCCTGCAATAGTACATTTTCCACTCACTACTGTCCCTCATGAATAGCCACCTGAGATTTTGAGGTAAGAGGCAAAGAATCAAAAGCAGAAATGGGTTGGCAGTTTAGCTCAGAGCAAAACCATCCCTTAATCAGAGAGTATGTTAGGAGAGCAGCAGAGAAGTTAAGTCCCTGTGTGGAAGTGTGCCTCAGGTGGATTATCAGATTTCCTGTGCACTGAAACATCCAGCTGACCCTCAAGCCATCTCAATAACGCTTCTGTGGTTTTCTTCACATTTGAGTGAAGACTGATTCTTCTTCCTGATCCAAGGAGATTTCATAATGTCAATTTCCCCAGGTAGGAAGCAACTCAGGATGGTGGAAAAAGCATTCTGATGATATGGCCTGGACCAAATATCATCTTGGTCACGTGGTCTTGCCTGACCACCATGACACTCCTGCTCTTCCCAAGAAGCATTAGGTCTGCCCTTATTCACCCAGGTCCTCTAGAGTATATCATGCTCACCTCTGTCATGGTCACCTTGGTTTATGTTCAGGTGTCTTTTTCTTCTCTAGTCTGTGATCTCTTTGAGAGTAGGGACCTCATCGAATTCATATAGCCTGGGATTTAGAGCAGAGGCTCTGGAGACAAACTGCCTGGGTTCAAATCCTGGCTCACCCAGGTACTGACTGTAAGCTTGGACAAGGGACTTAATCTCTCTCTGCATTGTAGTTTCTTTGTTTGGCAAATGAGAATAATAATAGTACCTATTTAACAGAGTCATTGTGAGGATTCTCATTCATTCATTCATAATCCATGCATCAGTTATTTATCAAGTGGATATCATATTCCTGGCCCTGTTCTAGGTGCTCGGAATACAACCATAAACAAAACGGAAAAGGTTCTTCCTTTTTTGTAGCTTACATGGCATGGGAGGGAAAAAGAATTACAAGCAAACAAATAAACACTACAATTTCAGACCATAAGAAGTGTGCCAGAACTGGCTTCTACTGGCTTACAAGAGTGGACTATGTGTATCTCTTTCCAACTGCCATTTAGTGACATCACGTTGATAGCTTGAATCATTGAATCAGCCATAGTGGAGGTATTTACATGATGGAAACTGGCAGATACTACCAATCAGCACCCCCCAACCCACCTCTGCCCCACTATATCCAGGTGTTAAGCATTTATCAGCACATCACTGGGTAGGAAGGCACTAAGATAGGTTGATTAAGAGACAGTGACTAAGTGGGTGGGGGTGGGGGATGTAACTCATTGTCAAGGAATCTCTGAAAAAGTGAAGTTTGTGGTCAGGCCTGAAATGTGAGTATCCGGAAGTGATGAAGGGAAGAGTAATCTCGGCAACGTGGACAGCTGGTTCAAAAGGCCTAAAGGGGCAATAGGCTTGGTGTATATTCCGGGAACAATAACAATGAAAGCCATTTAGGCTGGAGCACAGAGAATGAAGGGGAGAATGAAATAGGGTGAGGTCAGAAAGATAGGCCAGAGAAAGGTCACATGTAAGCAAAGCACCTGCATTTTCTGTTAATACTTATCTTGGTGTCCCTGGCAGTTCACACATTGTGTGACACATAAGAGGTATCCAGTTAAGGTTTGTTGAGTGACAAAAAATGCAACCAATAAATGCATGGTCACAAAGTAGCCCCTTTCCCTCTCTGAGCCTCAGTTGCCTCGTCAGAAAAATGAATTTCTTGGAAAAGATGGTTTCTCAGGTCCTTTCTGTTCCCAAGCTCTCCACTGTATTACCATGGACTGCAAACTGGTTTTCTTAACCCAACCTGGCAGAGGTTACCACTGCCTCAACAGCCAATATTCTCAAACAAATATGTAATACCACTTTGGAGTCAGCTCATTTCAGAACATGACATTCCTGCCCTGTACAATGACATAAAGCATAACAGGCTTCATATATCTGTTCTCATCTTAAGGTGGGGGGAGAGAAAGGAGAGAGAGAGAAAAGTGTGTATTCGCTAACGAGGCCATAAATATTGATGTCTTCCTCAGGCCCCCCGAGAGCTCTATCGTTTTGGCTGATTAATAATAGATTAAACTCTTTAGATTTGCTTACTCTGGGATCCGTGACTTTAATGCATCTGCTGTGAGGGAACTGGTTGAGATGGGGATCGACAGACCATGCAACATTCCAGCATAAAAATACAGTGGGAGGGGACACAAATTGGGTAAGACAACCAATATTTCCACTGAGTAATATCTCAAATGCTGTGCACAAAGCTTGGGATGTCTTTCCAGATGTTAACTTCTTTTCCCAAGAACCCACCCACATGATAACCCAAGTGAGAGGACGATGTTAACACACACCATATGGTAGTGTTCTGAGTAAGTGATAGATGAGGATGGAAGTCTTCCCACACCTCATCCAAATACCAGTCAGGGACCACAGGAATTTGGGTCAAAATGGGCACAACCAGGAGGAAAATGGGATGCATGTCCATGACTGCTAAGGTAGACCGACTTGCCCTACAACCTTATCCTATGGGATGGAGACAGATGACAAGACCAAAAGGTCCACTGATATTCCTTTAGATACCACTGGAGAAGTGAAGGGCCCTTTGCAGCAGCCATGGGCAACTGGAAATGCCCACTTAAATGCTGGTCTTTGTGGACCAGTAAGAGTATCACCCGGTCCGGATACCAAAAGGCAATTAGGCATATTGGGAAGGATATTTGGGGATCATGATACCTGGCTTCCTAGTCTGACACTATCACTGAGTCTCTGTGTGAGCCTGGACTTGTCCCTTCCCCGGGCCTCAGTTTCCCATCTGTTCAATAAGGGGCTAGGAAAGAAAAGTTTCTCAATGAGAATCACTGCTAGAGCTTTTTAAAAATACAAATTCCTATACTCTTTGCTATGGTTTGAATTGTGCCCCCCCAAAACCTAGTTCACGTCCCAACTCCCAGTACCTCAGAATGTGACCTTATTTGGAAATAAGGTCATTGCAGATGTAATTAGTTAGGATGAGGTCATACTGGAGTAGGGTGGGCCCTTAGTCCAATATAACTGGTGTCCTTATGAGAAGAGAAGACACACAGATACACGAAAGGAAAACACTATTTGATGACGAAGACAGAGATTGAAGTGCAGCAGCTGCAAACCAACGAAGAGCAAGGATTAGTGGCAACTACTAGGAGCTAGGAAGAGTCAAGGAAGGATTCTCATCTACAGTTTGTAGGGGGAGCATGGCTCTACCAACACCTTGATTTTAGACTTGTGGCCTCCAGAACTGAGATACAATAAATTTCTGGTGTTTTAAGGTACCCTGTTTATGGTACTTAGTTACAGCAGCCCCAAGAAACTAATACACCTTGCTTCTGAACTTACGGAATAAAAAAGTCAGGGTAGAGACCTGGAAACACAGAGTTATAAAAAACTCCCTAGAAAAGTCTGGTGCACATCATGGTTTATAAACACTGAATTAAGTCCCTTTCCAACTCTGGAATTCTTTGATTCACGTGGAAATCTGACTCTAGCTTCTGGCGCTGGAAATACATCATAGAAACAATGAACTTAGGAAAGAGATGGTTTGGCGATAAGAAGGGGAGACTTCCCTGTATCCTGTGGCAGAACAATGGAGTCCTGCTGACAGTGAAAAAAGAGAAATGTACTCAAGGGTGCTGAGACCAACAGTCTATCCTCACTTCACATCCCCCAAACCTAAACTACTTAAAAGGAAAAGTTGATGGGTGCTACCAATGAGTCAAGGATCCCTTTGAGATACTAACAAAAGCTATAAACCTTCTCATCAGAAATACACCTACACTTTCACAGAGCTCCAGATACCCTGATCCCCATCTGCTGACTTCCCAGGGATCAATGAACCTCACACCAGGAATCTCTGGATGCTATAATTTGAAGAAGCCCCAGCATGACCCAAAAATGCTAGTCTAAAACTTTCAGAGAGAAAACAGGAATGCAGCGACAGGTACTCTTCTGTGGTCCTACCTTCTCCATCTGTAAAAAGAGGGGCTTCATTCATCCATCCAACAAATATTCACCGAGCTTCTGTTCTGTTACAGCACCTTTGTTCTTACGTGCTGGAGATTTGGGAGACAAGAAGAAAGAGAGGATCTCTACTCTCATGGCACTAATGCTCTAGCAAGACCATAAATAGGGAAGTGAGTAAATATGTGCTAGGAAGACAATGTAACAAGGCAACGTGGTGGGGATGGGCTGTGGGACAGGGGTGGAGGCCAAATAGGAAGGTCAGGGAAGTTCTGGCTAAAGAGACTTCTGAGCTGAGCTGAGATCCAAAGATGTGAAAGAGACAACCATAAAAAATAGAGGAGAAGAGTGGTGCAGGCAGGAAGAGCTTTAGGTGCATAGTCCCTAAAGCGGGAGAAAGTCGGGCGTGCTTGAGGTGCAGAGAGAAGGCCAGTGTGGCTCAAGCACGGTGAGCAAGGGGAGCTGTGCAGGAGGTGATGTCAGAGAGGTCAGCAGAGGTCAGATCAAGCCGAGGTCAGATCCAGGTCACGGAAGGCATCTGGATTTTCTTCTAAGCATGATGAGAAGCTATGAGAGGACTTTTAAACAGCAGAATGAAGTGATCTGATTTACATTTTAAGAGGGAGGAGTGACATTCTAAGCTTTTCCAATGTGGACTTTCTACAAGGGAATAGCCTCATGTCCTTCCACCAGTGCTGTCAACACGGACAGAACATCAATGTAACGAACACAATACTGTACTACAGTGACAAGTGATGATATCTCACAGATGTGCAGCGGGGAAAAAGGGAGAGTAGGAAGCTGTCTGCATGCCAAACTTTGAACTGAGCTGCTACCTAAACCCCCAGGTTTTCTGAGAAATGCATAAACTATCTATTTCTAAAGGGTTATCTGTTGAAATATCTTTAGGCAAAATCTGTCATAAGATGTCTCTCCAAACTCACACTCGATCTTGGCTGCCGCCCTATTAGACCGTTGACACGCGAAACATCAAAGTCAGAGATGTCCCACTGAGCGGCACTGCCAAGGTGCCAGCAAGTTGCCCTGAATACAGATAGAGCAGGAACCCAGGCAGTGGAGGGTGGCTCTCGTCCCCTGCTTTCTCCTCTCCCTGAATCCAAATTTCAGCTTCTAATGAGATGGCACAGCCTGAACTAGCTTCTCTGTGGCTGACCCCCCCAGAAATGGGCAGCAGAGCATAATATTAATGAGATGAGCATCATGCATCTGAGTAGCAGATTACAAAATACAAAGTATATTCTCGTTTGTTATCCCATTCGAACCTCATGTCCATTCTAGGAGGTGGGCTGGGTGGGTATTTTTAGCCATTTCACCAACAGAGAAGCTTGGCTCCAGGGCAGGCACTTGACCAAGGTCACAAGGCTCACACCTGGGCGTCAGATCGCCACCCCAGCACTCATGCACATCCCACTGAACCTGGCTGCCTCTGAGCTACATCACATTTTTAGGCTCCAACCGGACAAGATAGTGTATACAGTTGCCAAATTGTATAGAAGATCAATTAAATTTTTGTAGCGGTCTAAAGATGGGTTCAATGGACCAGCATATCTGGGTTCGAGGACTGGCTTTGTAAACTCAGGCCAATTATGTAACCTCCCTCTGTTCCAGTTTACTCATCTGTAAAATGTGGAAACTATTAGTTTCTACTTTGTTCAGGTGTTGCGAGGAATAGGTGAGGTAAAGCAAACTTTTCTACTACTAAATTACCACTTCTTGAGACAGGAACCAGCCTAACAAGATAGGGTCATCTGCAAATCCCCTGGCCTTACAAGATAAGGCCCCTAACCAATTGGCAAGCTAAGAGGATCAGATAGAGGCCTCCAAGATCCACATTCCTCAGTCTCTGGACTTTCCCGGGCTTCTGCACGTACCCTAGCACTCAGGAGTCCACTGATGGTGACCTTAGCCCCATTACCATACTAAAAATCACACCCAGGGGTGGAGAGCTAGCGTGCTAATGATACACACGTTGCATGACATAGCATGCTATGAGACAGCGCAAGGGCAAGCACAACCCCACCTCTACACGCCATGACGAAGACACATCCCCTGCCCCATCCTGATAAAAACCCTGCAGTGTGGCTATGCGGGGAGCCACTCAGCTCGCTCTCTCTCCCTTCTTCCCTTTTTGTGATTGGCTCCCTTGTGCACAAGCTAATAAATTTCCTATCATCTCACTCTTGCTTGTTGTCTCTCTTGATTTCTATCCTGGGGGACAAGGACCCAATGTGACAGTAAGATTCTGATATGATGATGATGTTGTTGATGATGATGATGATGATGACGATGATGATGATAGCAGCAAGACCTAGCATTTAAGGAGTACTTACTATGTGCTAGGTCTGGTGTCTACTCTTTATATGTGCTCCTCATATTTGGTTTCATAGTGCCTGTTGCATGATGGGCCCTCAATATGTATCTGCTTTGCTGACTATTAAGCTTTTTAATATTGGAGATAATGTTCTAGGGCAGATAAAAGAAAGTTCTCTGATTTTTCAGTTACTGGAGGTGAAGGTAGGGGTATGGGAGAAAGGGTTGGCTCAGGAAAATCATAGAGGGTTTTTTTTTTTTTCCGTATAGAGTGTCCATGTCTGGAACCAAGAAAACCTAATGTATTCCGTGAGTCAAAATACAAGAGCCTTTTATATTACAAATAATTCAATGGTATAACCAAAATGGCCAAATACATCCCATCTAGCCCACACATGGTAGAATCAAAGAATGCTGAAGTTGGAGGGAACTCAAAGATTCCTCTTGTCCAAACCCCTGAGGGTAGGGCAAGAGAGGCCTAGGGCAAATGCATCACAGGCTCAAGGCCAGCCCCAAGGTCACAGAGACCTCCTTTCCATCCAAATGAGAAAACTCTCAATTAACTGAAGAGCTCTGTGCCTAGTACTATGCCCCCTCTGGCAATGCATCTGAGAACTGCCTCCATTTACTTTGTATCTTCTCCATCCACTGCAGCCTCCAGCTATGTATGGGATTGAAAGGCAGGATGGGGGCCAGCCTGTGGCTGAGTGGTTAAAGTTCCGGCACTCTGCTTCGCTGGCCTGAGTTTGTGGGTTAGGATCCCAGGCATGGACCTACTCCATTCATCAGCCATGCTGTGGAGGTAACCCACATCCAAAATAGAGGAAGATTGGCACAGATGTTAGCTCAGGGCTAATCTTCCTCACCAAAAAAAAAAAGGGAGGATGACAGGAACTTTAGTAGGTGCTTGCATAGATGATGCAAAGGGCGCTTGCCCATGGGGTCTCCTCCTCTGGCCCTCAGTTTCTCTGTGTGAAAAATGGAGGAGAAGGGCTAGGCCATATGGATAAATGTTTTTTACAGTCTCAAAATGCTCCAATTCCTATTTATTTAATCTGGCATTCAGGATCCCAGTTTTCTTTCTCAGGGCCCCGGTGGGAGCTGAGGGGTCTTGACACAGCATGCCGGCCCAAGATTGGGGAGCTCTGTGACGTGGTTTCGCCTCCTCCATCACTCACAGTATGACCTTGAGGCAAACCACTTCAGCACTTCATGGCCATTTCCCCAATTAGAACATTCCCATTCTACCTCTGTGCATGAGTGTGAGCTAAATTAAAACAATAGATGGGAAAAAAATGCTTTGAGAAAAGTAGCAAAGGGCTATATATAGACACGTGTATATATATATATCTATACACGTTACTAATCATTTGTTATTATCATCATCGTCAGTATTATTCTTCACAACTCCACAGGTAATGCGGGACTTATGACTAGTGAGGACAGGCTTCCACTTGCTGCAGGAAGAGAGGTGAGGAAGTGCCCAGTTTTAGACAAAGTTTTCCTGACTTGACTCTCAGTCCTGCCCATCATATTTTCACTGGATATTTTTATTTCTTAGCGTTAAATAGCACCCTTGAGTATGGTTGCTGTTTCCTGGGCCAAAAATAGAGAACAAGTTGGTGCCACGAAATAAAGAAACCAAACCCAAACTCTAATAGATAAATGAACAAAAATATAAAGTACCTTTTATTGGGATGGGATTTTCAAAGCTTTTTGTGGCCAATTGTCTCATTTATTCCAGTGAAGGAGGCAGGGCTTTGGGGAAATAATTATTAACATCTTACATGTGCATTACACTTTATAGTTTACAAAGCATATTCATGTTGTTATTGAACAATTCAGTTCAATTAAATATTTATCAAGTGCTACTTGGAGCAACATATTATGAGGAACATTATTTGACACTCAGACAACCTCTTGGAAGGACATGGAATTAGGAGTTTTATCTCCATTTTCTCGAGAGGAGAGGGAGACAGAGAAATTGAGCGACTGGGCCAAAGTCAAATTCTTAAAACAGAGGTAAGATCACATGCCACTTCTACTTATAACCTTCCAGTGGCTTCTTATGCACTTAAAGGAAAATCCAAACTTCTGTCCTAGCCTGTCAGGCTCTACCTGATCTTGTTCCTTCTCTGTTTTCCCAATCTAATCTTCTATCACTCTCTCTCTCGCTAAAAATGTTCCAGCTACCTAATTGCCCCTCAGTTCCTCAAACTCCACCACCAAACTTTTTCCTACCTCAGGATCATTGCACAAATTGTTCCCTCTAATAGAATATTCGTCCCCCAATATTTTTGTGGAGGTGATGTCTTCTCAGCCTTTGACTAGCCTTAAATATCACACCTTGAAAAGCGTCTTCACAGACTACACTATTTAAACAATATTCTCATGTTATCCGCTCTCAGCATGTTGCTTTTTTCTTCAGAGCATTTATGTCTTACAGTTATTGCATGTATTCAGTTATTTATGTGTGTGTTGGGGGGGGGGGTTGTCAATTTTACCTCATTAGAACCAAGGCCCACGAAGTCAGGTGCCTTGTTCTTCTTATTCACTACTATAGTCCCAAAGACTGGCAGAGCCTGCTACAGAATAGGAACTCAATATATAACAAGTAAATGAGTGAATGAATGAAGTTTACAAACTTTGGACCCGGGTCTTGAACCCAGGTCTTCTGACTTCTAGTTTTCTGGTCCTTTCCTTTATTCTACGTGATCTCCCTGTGACAAAAGCACTGATACTCTCAACTCCATGCTTTGGGATGGGAATGGGCAAAGATTCTATTTTTCTCAAACAAGGGAAAAACTCCAAACACGCTATCACACAGAGTGCAAGAGGGGACAGTCTCTTATACAAACAGCCTTGGTGATTGAGGACCTAGCTTCATGGGAAATTTACTAGATTTCCTATATCACAAAATTATGGCAGACAGGCTTATGCCCATCCCCATTTGACATGCTCCAGGACAGCCCAGAGGTAAATGACTACAAGGCATGCCAGCTTTCTGTGCCCTGGAATCTCTGCTGAAGCTGGGATTATCATTGAGGGAAAACATGGCAGATAGAGCAGCTATCAGCTCACTCAATCCCACCCCCCCACCTATCCATCCATCCGATATTTATTAAGATACATAACTATATATCAGGTAACCTGGCCAACTTTGGTGACCTCTCTAAAGCTCCAACAACCTAAATCACTGCGTAGGCTTGCTGTGAGGGCCAAAAGTGGCAACATAAATGAAACCCTTTACAAACTGTAAAGTCCAAAACACATAGAAAATATTATGACTATTAGTACTACTATTTATTTATTTATTTCTTTATTTATTGTGAGGAAGATTGGCCCTGAGCTAACATCTGTGCCAATCCTCCTCCATTTTTCATATGTGGGACGCTGCCACAGCATGGCTTGATGAGCGGTGCGTGGGTCCGCACCTGGGATCTGAACCCGTATACCCCAGGCTGCCAAAGCGGAGCGTGCATGCTTAACCACTACGCCACCGGTAGTAGCACAATTTAGCAAGTGGAGAGCAAGAAAAGAAGGGAATATGATGTAATTAAATGCTAACCTGCTCATTTAGGAGATTATCTGGATAAGTCTTTACGTTTTTTTTAACAATTAATATATTTTAACAAAAATTTCAATCAAAGAGAAGGAAAGAAGTTTCTGTGATGTGACTTGTTTCAATAAATAGTCCCCACTCCTCCCTAGGGGAACAATTCAGGAAATTTAAATAGAAAACACTGTTGAATGGAAGTATTAAGGATTGGAATATTACTTTAAACAGAAGTACAGAGCTCAAAGCACTAGAAAAATCAAAAATCGTCTTGAAACATTTGCTCAGGCTCTTGCCCCGACTTTCCCACTTCCTCTCGCCCTTTTTTCATTCCCTCTCCCAGGATGTAAATCTACCCTATGGTTTAAGGCTCAGCTGCTTCTTCATTTCTCCCAGGAGGCATTTGCTAATCTCCCCAGGATACCTGCATTTCTTCCTCTTCTCTCTAAATTCTCATAATGTGTATAAACTCAACCCTAGAAATTCGTACTTAATTCTACGCTCTCTTGGGGTTTTTTTGCTCATTTAGTTCAAGTTAACTCTGCTCAGCAGATACTGTCATCATTACCCCTGTATCAAAGGTGGGAAAACTGAGGCTCACAGAACTTAAGTGGAGTATCTAGGCTAGGCGACTAGCGGGTGGTGGAAGTAGGATTAGAAACTAGGTCTTCAGACTCCTAGTCCAGTTCTCTTTACAGCACAGCTCCCTGTATCTGAATCAATATGTTGACCTGATTTGAATTGGGCACAGCAGTTGAGTCTCTGGAGGAACATGGTTCTTCCCTAAGTGCTAGTGGTGTATATAAAGACCTGCCATACATGAGTCACACAAAGACTCCCAGACCCAACATTCCTTGGTCTAATTGTCAGTCTAGGTTGGCAGGTGGCCTTCATGCCCAAGGAGAATCCTAAATTCATTTATGACATTACACCACAAAGAACCCGAAAACAGAGTGCCCCTACACCTCTCTTGGGGAGGGTCAGTGAGTTATTGGGCCCAGGTCATGGGAAGGGCTGCAGGAAACTTCATGATACTGTATTGGAGTTCTAGTTCTAGTTCTTGTTCTGAGTTCTAGTCCCAGCTCTGCTGAGACTCATGGGTGACTCTGGGAAAGCCCTGGATCCTCTCTCAGCCTCAGTTTCTTACTTGGAGCACCACAGATTTTGGAAGTTATCTAAGGTCTATCCCTCCTATTGCTGATGTTCAATGACCTGTCTCAGCCTATAGGACCTCTCAGACTCTCAAGGGGTAAATTTCCGAAGTCTGAAGTGCTGGATTGTGGGTCTATTGAATTCCTTACCCTTTGTAGGTCCTAAAAATAGTAAACAGCAATGTTAAATAGATAGCGTGCAAGTTGTTCTTCATTTCCCTACATAAGATCATTGGACTTGACTTCTGTTAAGGACTGAAAATCAAGCTGTAAAACGTTAAGCAGGTAGGAAACCAATATTTAATGCCTGCCTGAGGCTTTCATGGTCCTTTTGCCTGTACGTGGGGTTGGGAGTGTGGGACAGTTCTCCAGGTAATTCAAGCATAGTCTTCTTTTTTTAAACCTCTCTCCCTTTCTCTCCCTCCTTTCACTGGCTCTCACTCTTGCTCTCATCTTGACTTCCAAGGGAGCTCTGTGTGTAGTACTACTGAGCAGAGGAAGATAAGACCCAAGAGACCATCCCAGGATTAAATAGAGTCTCCTCGTGATTTAGAAGCCTGAGATGCCAGCTCTAAATCAACATGAATTCTCCATCTAATTTGAATCAGTGGGTTTTATGAGTCTGCTTTCCTTTCAGTTTATCAGTCAGGCTCTCTCTCTCTGTTTATTATTGTTTCAGTGTTGTACAGGTAGAAATCTCATGGTCTGGCAAGCCTGAAAGGGACCTTAGGGATTGTCTAGACCAAGCCCTAGGTTGCACCAATAGGGAACTGAGGCCAAGCATAGGGAAGAGATTTGTTCAAGGTCATCTACCTGGTAGAATTAAAACCCAAGTTTCTTCTCTCACTCTTGTCTTTATTCTATTTCTCCTACATCACCTCTCCTCTGCTTTGCCTCAACAAAGTCTTCTGTTTACTATAATTGTTTACCCTTTCTTTCCACCATTAGATAATCAATCACCCACTTCAGGGGTTCCTATTACAACAGCATATTGATACTTCAATTAGTCAGAGATCATGTCACAAGACTCTTATCGTGAATTATTTCTCTGATTAGCTTTAAGGAGAAATAGACAATCTTTCTCCCTCCTTCACTCCCTTCTGTTTTTCATACACACACTCAAAGTATAGAAATTTGAATTGCTTTGTATTAAAATTAAAAACAGGCCTACATTTAGGCTACTCTTCTGGAAAAAGATATTGATCGTAGAAAGAAAAAAATCCTTACCTACATCTTTAGACACCCAAATTCAATTACTGGCCACTGAACTTTTTTTTATAACATAGCAGGGCATTTATTATTTTTATTATTGTTAAGGATAACAACAGAAACAACTACAAGCTAGAATTCATATAAGTCACAGTTCACCAAGGCTTTAAAATAAACAGTCTCTCTCTCCACACGATAACATGTGGAGCAGGTGTGACACGAATGTCCTTCTTGCTGATGAGACAACTGAGACTCAAAGAGATTAAACAACTTTCCCAAAGTCATCAAATTGCCAAAATAACAATTTCAAAACTCAAATTGAAGTCTCCCGTTCCAAAATCCCAGTTATTATCACCATGTCACCTCTCTGCACACCACTCTTCCTTAAATGCTTTTATTTTAAGGCTAATTGGTATGTGGTGAGAACTCTGGTCTAGACAGGGAGAACTTGGGTTTTAGGTTCCTTGCCAGTTAGGTGACCTCTTCTTCCCCTAATCACCCAGTTCATCTCTTGGACGCTTCTGTTATAGACTCATGGAAGGTCAGATGGGGACAGAATTTTAGTCTCGCTTGTTTCTTGCCTAAGGCTCCAGAGCATTTGGCACACATTGTCACAGTAATAGTAATTCTCATGTTTGGCTGTCACACACATTGCCTGTCTGTGTCCTGCATTACACCTGGGGTTCCTTGAGTGCACAGACTGCATCTTGTTCACCTTTATGTGTCTGGTGCCTCGGACAAAGCCTGGCACGTAGTAGGTCTTCGAAGTATGTTTACTAAATGAATAAAGACTCCAGTCCAATTGCCTAAAATCTCACAGGGAGCTGATGACAGAACTGAAACTAGATCCCCATCTCCAGACTCTTTTCAGTGCACTTCCGTGCAGGAAGAAGAGGAAGATGATGATATTATTACTACTAATAGTGATTGCAGCCAACATGTATCAGATGCTGACTAAATGCTGGATGCTGTGCTAAGTGCTTTCTGAGTATGATCCTATTTGATCCTCCCAACAATTCTACAAGGTGAGTTGCATTTTTATCTCCATTCATTAGAAAGATAAGTACATTGCTTTAGTTTGAAATTAGCTTTAGATTTCTTCTTACCTTGCAAATATCCTCCAGGCAGTCCCCCACTCCCAACATAAAAGAAGAAAATAAAAGTCAGTACTAGGACAGAGGCCAGCAAGGCCTCTTCTTGTATAAGTAAGACACACACATCCCTGGCATCCTCAACAATAGATTTCCTGGCCAAGAAAATGCGGATGAGGAGATGTGCTCATTAGCTGCTAACTTCAGACCTCTTAGGTCTCCTTTATTTGGGCTGTCACTCAAAGTGGCCTTATTTTTTCCAGGCTTCTTGTGAGCATCTCCTGCTGATGCTTATTTGTTTATCTGAAAGGCCAGACTCCCTGGGATGGGCTCATTAAGAAAATATTCCCTTTCAGGAGGGCCCAGGGGAATGGCAAGCACACAATATCTCCCACATGCCTCCCTCTTGCCATGCCAACATCACAATGGAAGGCGCCCAGCCTAGGGCCAAATGCAACCCAAGTCAGCACAAAATGTACTTTGCTGGACCCCAGCGCTGAAGAAGAATAAACATCTTCAAAGCCCTGACCCTTGTCTCAACTCCGCCATGACCTTCCCCTAACCTTTCCATCCTACAATGACCCCTCCTTCTTTGGATCCAATCAGTATCATGAAACCATGCAATCAGAGTAATATAGCCACAGACACTTCCAGTCAGGAGGGATCACAGAGATGATTGAGACTAAGCATGACAACACCCTGGCATTTGTGCCAGCCACTCCCTGAGAATTTCCCAGCCGTGGCATACAGCTTTAATCAATTGTGGCACTCTTCCCAGCTCAGCTTCGATAGTGCCTCAGAATCCTTCTCAAAAAATCACTCTGAGCAGAAGAGAAAACTTAACTAAAAGGTAAAGGAACTCTCCCACTTAGGATAAAAGGCATGGGAGGTCCTAGAAAAGAAGCTCCTTGCTTGCCAGTCTAATACTCTTTCCACCACTCCATCTTTCTTGATGGTGTACCCTTTTGTGGTCATCTCAGATGAATAATCCCTAACATCCCCAGAAAATCCTCAGCTTTCTGAGGGTAGAGGCTGGGTCATTTGTTAATCTCCTGGGTACTCATCATGCTGAGTAGTAGACATGTTGCTTAGTTGACAAGAGAAGTGAGTAGACTCCAGACCCCAAGGGTATGAAGGAGACACTTGAAAATTTCAAAATGGATTAAACAACCACATATTACACAGCCATTCTCTGGATGACATACACTAGAGAACCACAAAGGCAGTTAGAATATTTCTAGGTGCCTTATTAGACCCCATCCAAGGACATGAGAAGTCCAAAAGACACTTATGTGAGTTAGTTTCTCACCTACAATGGCAACTTCTCAAATTTTTCACCAAAGTAGGCTAAAAGCATAGGAGAATGATGGCAGGGATGGCCTCCAGAGATCGGAGGCACAGCTCCAAGCAACCCACAGGAAGCAAGACATTACTTGGAAGTATCATGTTTTATCTTGAAAATTCACGTGGGTTTGGATTCTACTGCAAAATATAGCAATGTTTATTTTAATTCAAAAAGTGTTTTCTCCCAAATTTCTAAGTTAATTTAGTGCTCTCAGGAGAAGTACCATGTTTTTCCCAGGGCTTCATGTATTTCTTAGCCCAGAGGTCGGCAAAATGACCCACGGGACAAATTCATCCCAGCACCTGTTTTTGTATGGCCTGTGAGCTAAGAATGGTTTTAATAATTTAAAATGGTTGGGAAAAAAAAAGAAGATTATGTAGTGACACATGGATATTATATGAAATTCAGATTTCAATGTCCATAGATGACATTTCATTGGAAGGTATTCACTTATGTATTATTTATGGCTGCTTCCATGCTACAATGGTAGAACTGAGTAGTTGTGACAGAGACAAAGACTGAAATACTATCCAGCCTTTTACAGAAAAAATTTCCCACATCTGTCTTGTTTTGTCACTGGCTACCCCGTGACCACACATGTCCCTATCATGAGAGAGTGCACTCTGTAAATCTCAACTAGGGGCACTTTTGCCCTTCAGGACACATTTGACAATGTTTGGGGACATTTTTGATGGTCACAAATGCAGGGAGAGGGCTGCTGCTGGCATCTAATAGTGAGTAGACGCCAGGGATGCTGCTAAACATCCTTCAGTGGTAAGGGCAGTCTCCACAACCAAGACTTATCCAACCCAAAATGTCAATGATACTGACGTTGAGAAGCCCCGATATAAACCATCTTGCGTTAAAGGCTGGTCCCCCCCTCCATCTTTCATTTCTTACCTCACCTCAATTAAACACAGGCTCTTGATATCAGTAAATCAGAAGGGATTACTTATTCAGGCCTGAGAGGAGCACACTCCAAAAATATTTATGAAGGATGAGGAGGACTTCTCATTTTATGGGACTGTAAGAATTATTAATAAATATGTAATAATAATAATTAGTTTTTATGAAGCACTTATTTATGTGCCAGGCACTGGGCTAAGTATTTTACATTCATCTTCTCATTTAGTCATCATTTCAGCCTTGTAACGTAGGTACCGTTATGACCCCGATTGTGCAGATGAGGAAATTGAGGCTCAGAAAAGATAAGCTGTCAAAAGTCACAAAGCTACCAAGTTGTGGAGCGGTGATTCTTACCTAAGCAGTCCGATACCAGAAATTTACGTGATTACCATCATACCAAGAACTTCCCAGAATACTCATTGACTCTTCACATCCCTACTTTGACGTGGGCAAAATAATTTAATTTGTCCATCCTGTATCCCCAGCATGATGCACGGGAAAAAATTACCACTCCAAAAGCCCAGCCTTTAAGACACTGTCCTTAGCAGAGGAGTCATTTGCTATAAAACTGCTTTGTAAATTCAAGTGCATTGAACCACTTAGAAGCTGGTGGGTTAGGAAAACTCTTTGATAACTGATCCATGTTTTAGAGGCTTCTTGTAGGAAATACATGAGCATAGTGACTCACTGAGATATTAGAGCCAATTAGCATCTAAATAGTTTTCTTTCTTCTCTCCCAGATATAATCAGAATTGAACAATCATTATTAAAGGGATAAGTTTGAAGATAAAATAAATAGGTGTTTGAAGCAATAAATCTCAAAAACAGAAGATAAGGCTCCCAATTTTGGCCAACCTGGCTTAAAACAGAAATGGCAAATATATTTCTTTACATGTATCAATGTGGATTGTCTGATAGGCCATGTTGATAGTTGGGTAAGAGTGTGGACTCCAGAAAAAGATAATTTGGGTTCAAATCCTAACTTTGCCTACTTTTGATAACCAGTAAGGCTGCACTGAGACTATTAATTGAATATTAGCCCTGGGTTCATAAAGCCTGAACTCTAGTCCCAGCTCTGGGACAAACTCATCATTTGTGATCCTGGCTGAGTTAGATCACTTTTCTGGGCCTCCGTTTCCCCAGTTATAAAAAGGGCATGATGGCACCTTCCCTCTTATCTCTAAGTTTATGAGGTTCAAAGGAGCTAATATATACACAAAAAAGTTGGTTAGTACTAATGTCTACTCACGGGAATCTTTACAGTCCAATCCCAGGAATAGGAAAACTAAACCCTATACAAAAAGCCATTAATGTACCAAAGTGACCCACAGACACTATTGCCAACAGCCTCAAGAAGGAAGTACTAAGCAAACATAAAAATGTAACAAAATACAGAATTAGGGTCAACGTTATCAGCATTTTGTATCTGGGCTGTCCCAGGCTCAGCTGGGGCATTCCAGCTGGGCCTCTGTGCCTGACACAGCTGTTCAGAAGCACCTGAGCCAGAGGGCCACAGCAGGGAGGTGCAAAGGAATCCCTGTTCTGACCCCCGGAACAGAGCGTAATTCCACAGAATGCAGTGGCTCTTGAAATAAAGATTCACAGTTTTTATTTGGCCTGAAAATCTGGATTGCATCCAATGCCTACCACCCGGCTGATCTGAGGCTGCCTACCCATGGTTGGTTTTATAAACAATGTTGTTTACATAATTGCTAAACTGTAGCATAGACCCTTAGAGGAAATAAATTAGTAGGAATGATGTGCTGGCAAAGCTGGGTATTACCCCACAGCTTCATCCGATTCGGAAGCAAGATATTTACTGATTACCTACTACGTGCTCAGTGCCTTGTCAGATGCTGGAGATGGGAGAGGGATAAAGATGTGGCCCCTGTCCTCCATGAGCCTACAACCTAGTTGTGAGATGTGTGCTTTTACCTGAAATTAGAATGCAATTAAACAAAAACTGGTATAGGCAACAAGTACCATAGGACCTCAGAACAAGGGGAGATAAGAGTGACCTGGAGAGATAGGATATTCATGATGGATGTGGGATTTAAGCAGAGCCTGAAGGCAGTGGGAAGGGTGGGAAAGGGCTTTCTAGGATGTGAACAAAGGCATGGACATAAGAATATACATGCAACAGATTTTCTGGGAAAAGAGTTTTGGGGCTTGAATGCAAAGGTCTTCGAAGCCAGAGTTGGGATATGAATTTTACCCTAAAGGCAAAAAAAAGCCAGAAAAGGTTTGAGAGTCAGAAAGCTTTAGGCAAATAGAAGGGCACGAAGCGGGTAGGGGTGGGGGGTAAATTTGGATACAGCTGCATAGATCAAGTACAGAGCAATGAGGGCCCAGACAAAGGTGGTAGCTGTAGAAATGGAAAGGAAAGGAAGCGTGTCATAATTAAGGAAAACTCCACAGACCTTTGTGAGTGAAGACTTACTGGAAGCCAAGGAAAGAAAGGAATCAAGATGATGTTATAATAAGAGCTTAATGATGATAACATCATTAGTCTTCTGACTCAGTAAAAGCCCATCAAAACCGTCTGAATCACTCAACTGCTTCTGATGGCATATTGATAAACTAGATCAGTGCTTCTCAAGCTTTAACATGCATACAAATTACCTGGAGCCCTTGTTAAAATACAGATTTTAATTCAGCAGGTTTGAGGTGGGGCCTGAGATTCTGCATTTCTAACAAGTTTCCAGGTGATGCTGATGCTGCTGGTGTAGGAACCACACTTTAATTAGCAAGAGGCTAGAGTTTCTCTTCTTTGATTTTCCTGCCAAATGTCAATAACTATATTAAAACTTGTTAAATAAGGTGGATTGAGGGAAAGGTCACTTATATTAATGGTCACCTGCAATCTTTAACCTTCATTTAGTTAACAGGTATGGGCTGCTTTGTCTCCTTTGTTTGATGGGAGGACTGCTGGGCTAGGAGTCGGGAGACTGGGTGTTAGTCCTAGCTCTATCTCTATCTGTTTGTGGGTCCTTGAGCAAGAAGACATGAGACAAGAACCAAATCCACTGCTCAGTTCCTATATTTGAAAGCACTGGCTAAAGCCTGAATATTTGTGTCCTCCCAAAATTCATATGCTGAAACCTGTCCCCAGTGTGCTGGTATTAGGAGGTGGGGACTTTGGGAGGTGATTAGGTCATGAGAGTGGAGCCCTCATGAATGGGATTAGTGCCCTTATCAAAGAGACCCCAGAGAGTTCCCTTGTCCCTTCAGCCATGTGAGGACATAGTGAGAAGATGGCCATCTATGAATTAGGAAGCAGGCCCTCACCAGACACCAATTTTGCCGGTGCCTTGATCTTGGACTTCCCAGCTTCCAGAACTGTGGGAAATATATGTTTGTTGTTTAAGCCACTCAGTCTATGGTATTTTTGTTTTAGTAGCCTGAATTGAGTAAGACGGATATTGGTACTGAGAAGTGGGGATGCTGCTGTAACAAATACCTAAAAATGTGGAAATGGCTTCGGAATTGGGTAATGGGTAGAGGCTGGAAGAGTTTCGAGGTACACGCTAGAAAAAGCCTGTATTGCCGTGAATGAACCTTTAAAGGCGATTCTGGTGAGAGATCAGAAAGAAAAGAGGAAGGCTGTAGAGAAAGACTCAGTCTTCTTAGAGAACACCTACATAATCATGAACAGAATGGTGGTAGAAATGTGGATGGTAAAGTCCATTCTGGTGAGGTCTCAGAAAGATATGAGGAGAGTGTCATGGGAAACTGGTGGAAACATGATCCTTGTTATAAAGTGGCAAAGAACTTGGTGGAATTGTGTTCATGTTCTAGTGTTTTGTGGAAGGTAGAACTTGAAAGCGATGAAATTGGATGTTTAGCTGAAGCAATTTCTAAGCAAGTGTTGAAGGTGCGGCTTGGCTCCTCCAGACCACTTATAGTAAAACGTGAGAGGGGAGAAACGACTTATGAGAGGGAGTTGTTAAGCAAAAAGGAACTAGAATTTAAAGATTTGGAAAATTCTCAGCCTATCCATATTGCAAAAAATGAGAACATTAAGGGTGTGGCCAAGTGTCAATTTGATAAGGAGATTATATGGATCAGCCATCTCAAAAGAAGCCAGGAGCTAGTCTCCAAGATAATGGAAGAATGGCACTGAAGGCAATTCAGAAATCATCAGGGCTGCCACCCCCATCAAAGGCCCAGAGTGCAAGGACCTGGGTGGGGGGCGGGGGGGGGGCAGAGTGGTTTCAAAAGGTGTGGCCTCTGGTCCAGCTTAGGTGGGCTAGGATGTCCCTACCCAGTGCCTCAGGGTTGGGGCTCCTGCAGAGAGCTATGGCATGGGCTGCACCCAGCACAGCCATGGAGACATGGCTGCCTCTACCTATATTTCAAAGGATGAGGCCACCTGGGAGACTTGGGGGCTCAGGACCCCAACCTAGGAGAGCTTTGGGCATGGAACCCCAGCCCAGAAGAGCCACAGGCATGATACCCCAGCAGGTAGCTGCTATAAGGCTGTCCTGCCAAGCCATGGGGGTAATATTGGCACCCCAGTGGGCCTGGAGGGCAGAACTTTATGAAAAAGAGGATTATCCTGGAGCCTTAAGATTTACTGTTGTTTGCCTCATTAAGTTTTGTACTTACCTGGGACCTGTCACTCTTTTCCTCTTTCCTATTTCTCCCTTTTAGAAGGAGAATGTCTATCCTATACCTGTCCCACCACTGTATTTTGGAAGCTCTTGTTTGGTTACATGGGTTCACACTTGGTGGGGAATTTGCCTCAGAATGAATCTTACCTCAAGCTCACTCATATCTGATTTACATTGTATATAGATGAGACTTTGGAGTTAGACTTTTGAGTTGATGCTAGAATGAGTTAAGACTTGGGGGCTGTTGGGATGAAATGATTTTTGGGGGGCCAGGGGCAGAATGCTATAGACTGAATGTTTGTGTCCTGCAAAATTTATATGTTGGAGCCTAAAACCTAATGTGATGGTATTTGGAGGTGAGGCATCTGGGAGGTGATTAGGTCATGAGGGTGGAGCTCTCATAAATGAGATTGTGCTCTTAGAAAAGAGACCTCAGAGAGCTCCCTCCTCCCTTCCACCTTGGGAGGAAACAGAGAAAACACGGCCATCTGTGAACCAGGAAGTGAGTTCTTACTAGACACTGAATCTGCCAGTGCTTTGATTTTGGATGTCTCAGTCTCCAGAACTGTGAGAAATAAATGTTTGTTGCTTAAGCTTATGGTATTTTTGTTATAGCAGCCCAAATGGACTAAGACAGCACCCATTCATCCCCAACCCCTTGGCTTCCAATTACACTTGGAATAAATCCCAAATCCTTGTTACTGTCTACTAGGTTCTTCATAATCTGGCCTCTGCCAGATTTCATCTCCTAGCAATTCTCTCCTCATTCTCTACTCTCTAAGTCAAAGGCTTGGTTTCTGTTTCTCAAATGCACAAGCAAATCCCCATCTTGAGGCTTTTGCACTTGATTTCCCATCTGTCTTGAATGTTTCACCCCATAGCTTCTCAAAAAATCGACTCCTTCCCCAGGTCTCCATTCAGAGATGCCTTCCTCAACCATCAACCTCAGTGGTTCTCAACTGAGGGCAGTTTTGTCCCCCTAGAAATATTTGGCAATGTTTTTAGGTATTTTTGATTGTCACAGCTAGGACAGGTGGTGCTACTGGCATCTAGAGGGTAGAGGCCAGGGATGCTGCTAAATATCCTACAATGGACGGGACAGCCTCCACACACAAAGAATTATCTGGTCCAAAATGCCAACTACCTAGAGCTGCTCCTCGCCTCTGACACTTGTCACTTAAAACATTTCTACCTCATTACCCTCACTTTATTTTTTTGAAAAATATTCACCATTGTCTAAGATTATTTGATATATTTAATTATTTATACATCTGTCTCACCTAAGTGGAACATTAGTTTCATGCGAGCAGGGACATTGTCTTATCTTGTTCAGTTCCCAGTGTATCTGTTCCCAGTGCCTAGAACAGTTCCTGACACATAATGGGCACTTGATGAATGAATGAATGAATGAATGAATGAAAACAGAAGTAAATATTGAACATCAAATGAAACAAATCAATGAACTAAACAACCAAAGAACATCAAAATTAAAAACTGTGCTGCAAATGGTACCATCAAGAAAGTGAAAAGACGAAGCCACAGAATGGAAGAAAATATTTGCAAACATACATTTGGTAAGGGACTTGTATCTAGAATTTATAAAGAACTCAGATAATTCAACAATAAAAAGACAAGAACCCAATTAGCAAATAAGCAAGGGATTTGCATAGACATTTCTCCAAAGAAGATATGCTGATAGCTAATAGGTACATAAGAAAATGTTCAACACCATTAGTGATTAGGAAAATGCAAATCAAAACCACAATGAGATACTACCTCACACCCACTAGAATGGCTATAATAAAAAAGACAGACAATAACAAATGTGGGTGAGGATGTGGAGAAGTTGAAGCTCTCATGTATTGCTGGTGGGAATGTAAAATATCACAGCTACATTGGGAACAGTTTGTCAGTTCCTCAAAAAGTTAGACATAGTGTTACCGTATAATGCAGAAATTCTACCACTAGATACAAACCCAATAAAAATAAAAACATGTAGCCACATGACAACTTGTACAAGAACGTTCATAGAAGCATTAGTCATAATAGCCAAAAAATGGAAACAACCCAATGTCCAGCAACTGATGAATAGATAAACAAAATGTCATATATCCATACAGTGGAATATTATTTGGCCATAAAAAGAAATGAAGTACTGATACATGCTACGTCATGGATGAATCTTGAAAATATTATGCTAAATGAAAAAAGTCAGTCATAAGAGAGCATATATTTGGGGCCAGCCTGGTGGCATAGTGGTTAAGTTCGTGGGCTCTGCTTTGGTGGCCCAGGGTTCATGGGTTCAGATCCTGGGAGCAGATCTACACACTGCTCAGCAAGCCATGGTGTGGCGGCGTCCCATATACAAAATAGAGGAAGACTGGCACAGATATTACCTCAGGGACAATCTTCTCAAGCAAAAAGAAGATTGGCAACAGATGTTAGCTCAGGGCCAATCTTCCTCACTAAAAAAAAAAAAAAGAATCACGTATTTATGATTCCATTTACATGAATGGCAATTCAGAATAGGCAAATCTATAGAGACAGGGGTAGATCAGTGCTTGCTTAGGACTGGAGACAGTGAGAGAGCAATGGGGAGTGACAGCTAATGGGTACAGGGCTTCTTTTTGTTGGGAGGGAAATGTTCTAAAATTAGATTGTAGTGATGGATGCATATATCTGTGAATATACTAAAAGACGTTGAATTCAACACTTTAAATGGGCGAATTGTATTGTATTTGACTTACGTCCTAATAAAGCTTTTAAAAGAAAAAAGATAAATATAGAGATTGAAATGATTGAGAGAATTTTTATTTCTGTTTGAAAGGAACAATTTTGCTGTAATATTATTTTGGGAGAGGAGATAATTCCTTCTATTGAAGTATCTTTCCTTGTTTAGTGTGGATTTTTTTTTTTTATTGAGGTAACATTGGTTTATAACGTATAAATTTCAGGTGTACATCACTATATTTCAATTTCTGTGTAGACTACATCATGTTCACCACCCAAAGACTAATTACCATCCATCACCATACACATGTGGCCAGTCACCCTAGTGTAGATTTTTGTTTGAGGATGGCTTTGGAAGAATAATGACATGAGAGATCAAAGGCAAGTTTGCTAGCAGAAAAAGAAAATGTTAAATTAAATCATGTGATAAGAATATCTGAACCAGTCAGCCAAAAGACTTTCTTATATGACCATAAGTATTAGATAGGGCCATAGAAGCACTCCCTGAAACTAAAATAGGTGAATGTCTGAGAATGAATAAAGGCTCTCCATCTTTAAAAATAAACCTTCTCAGCATTAGCGTATAAATGAGGGACTGGCAAGTTCCCATATCCTCAGAGTTCTGACCCAGAAAAAAGGGAGTGGAAATTATAACATTGAGTTCATCAGGTTCTTGTGAGATTTAAGTGAGATTATGCTTGTAAAAATGCTTGGGCCAGCAGGGTGCTCAGGTAATATTAGTTTGGTAGTAGTGGTGAACCGGGAATGAGGGAGGGGCTATTTGGATAATTTATTATTAAATTACAACTTCCTGATACATTCATTTCTATACAATACACAGATATGACAAGGGTGGGAGGCTGTAATTTTTTATCTGTTGGTTCTTTGAAGCAGTGTGAGACAAACATGACCACTTTGTTCTTCTTTACTCTCATTTCTCTCTTCTTTTTTCCATGCTGACCATCTACTTTCCATTGTTGACATAACTTTCCATGAGGCATCATAGTGGCATGGTTTCTCCTGTAATTTTAGCCATGCTAAGCCTTGGAACCCAGGCACCATGTTGTGAAGAAGCCCAGGCCCTGTGGAGAGGCCATGTATAGGTGTTCCAGCTGACAGCTCCAGCAAAGCCCACATGAGAGTGAATGAGTTTTCAGATGATTTTGGCCTCCAGTTTTCAAGTCTTCCAGCTGAGATCTCAGACACTGTGCTCTGTCTAAATCCCTGACCCATAGAACCAAAAGAGATAACAAATAATTGTTGTTGTAAGCTGCTAAGCTTTGGGGTAATTTGTTATTCAGCAATAGCTAACTAATATACAAAATCTAATGCTAAACTCCACTTTCTTAATCACTATGCTACATTAACCAAGACCAGAACAAAACAAAAACATTTCTGATCAGAATTGGGCTCCCCATGAAGGCTTCCCTGTTGGGAAAGGCTATACTGTCTGAAGATTCCAGGGTCCAGTCCACATGACTGGATATTTATCCTAGCAAACAGATGCCACTGCACTAACGGTTTATAGGGCAGTCTCTCAAGGGTTCAGTTGCCAGAATGCAGCACCTTGAACCTAATCATCTCTGAAGCACTGGCAAGGCTGAGACTGTAGACCTGGCCAAGGTGAGGACCCTAAACCATACAGAGGTCACACCTTGATCTTGGCACACCCTTCCACAAATGGTCAAGGCTTAAACAACATACACAAAATAGCTCCTTAATTTAATTGTTCAGAAACCAGCAGCGTAAGTTTCTATCTGGAAAAGCAATGTACAAATACAAAATCTTATTAATTAGCATTTAGTGTCCTCGACAATGCTATTTATAGTATATGTGCTTTTTTTTTTTTATCTTTTGTCCCTGCTAGCCAAGACACTAACGGAAAGAGACCAATTTGAGATGAAAGAGTCTTTTTGCAATCCAGGCTTTTTGTTCCCCCTGAAGGGGAGAGAAAGGACAGAAACGAGGGGTGGGGGTCCTGGTGACAATGGACTTCTTTGATGCCATGCTCCTTTTTCAAGGTGGACTGATTGCACATCCCAGAGAAAAGAGAATTTTTTGATCTGCTCTACAACCAATGTTATACATATTTGATGGAAAGAGTAGACTGGCAGTGGGAGGTGAAAGCAGCAGACAACAATGAGAAGTTATAGTTTTGTGTTATTTCACTTTTTCCCCAACTATTCAAGGCGTCTGAGGCATAGACTAACCTGACTCTCTCCTTCTACCTTCCATCCCTCACCCTCCTTGCTGTAAGGAAAAGAAAGCTTTGTAAGGGGAAATAAAAAAACAACAGCTGCCTCTGAATGCTTGGAGAACAAAACAATTGGTACCTTTCATATCTCTGAAGGCTAAGCTTCATTATCTCACATCAGAATCAGAGCAGGGGGCTTGAAAATCAGCTCTCAGAGGGCACAAAGCCAACGCTCCCTCCATGACTGACTTAAAAGGGAAAATGCAAAGCTCTGCTTTTAGGAAGAAAAAAAAAGAAAAAAAGCAAGCAGGATTCCAAGCCATTGAATTGTGTATACTTTGGAAAGCACCCTTTTAAGGAAGCATAAATGGAGAAGTGTGAAAATAATTGTCAAAATTGACTTTAGTGGAGCCATTTTAAAATGGAGTCAGAGCTGCCTTTCTGAGAAACTGCCTCGCTGTCTTGAACCTTGGACTGGGCCAAACCTTTGGACTGGGCCAAATGACAATTGTTTTACAAGCAATTGTTTGAGAAGTCAGCAGGAGAATGGACATCCCGATTACAAAGACTGAGGATTGTGGACTTTCTGAAGCTAGAATCAATAGTCAATCAACGTTTAAGACTAGCTCTCTGCCTCCAACTCTGATTAAAATTCTTTGTAATGAAACCTCTTTTCTTTGCCTTTAAAAGCCCCTGACTTTTACTCCCTAGCAGGACACTATTTGAGTTTCTATGTGAGTCTGTTCTCCCCGAATTGCAGTTCTTTGATCCCAAATAAACGCTTTGCCTCTTAAACTAGTTTCCATTTTTGATGGTTGACATAATGAAATTGAAAGCCCTGGGTTTGAGACCCAGTCTTATGTGTTACCAACCATGAGACCTTGAGATATTTTCATCTTCAGTTGCCTGAGTCAAGTGGAGATTCACTCTCCCACACACTTGCTTACTTACTTGTTAAGAATGCAAAAATCAAGCAATCAAGCGCCACATACAATCTTTGCCTTCAATAAGCTCGCCAATCAAAATATGTCCCTCATCTCATCAAAGGGTTGTTTTGAGAATTCAATGGACATTGAAGACATGCATGAATTTCAGATTAATACAGCCAAGTAAGGGACTGTTAGTAAAGTACTACAACTGGTTGAAAATGCACTTTGAAAGACTTGTTATGTCTTGGGCATTGCACAAGGCTAACACAGAGGTCACAGATTCTCCTTCCCCATCCAAAGCAAAATAGGTCTTGCTAATTGGTGTCAGGTCAGGCCTGTCATGAACTGCTCCTTCCCAAGTCTCATATTCTGCAACTCCCTCACATGCCTCCCAGCCATAGTGGGTGTAGATGGCCTGCCAGATCTTCCTGGGGCATGGCTCTGCTCTGTCCCTCCCCTGCTCTTAAATATTCAGTATTTCCTCTCTGCCTATAAAACCAAGCCTATACTCAACTTGGTTCCCAAAATTCTCACCCCAAAGCATCTGTCCACCTTCCTCTGCATTTATGTACATTTAGTAGTAATGACATTTAGTCATTACTAGTGCACTCCTCTTTTTTTGTTGTGGTTAATTATTATAACTAAAAACAAAAAACATTTTTTACTTTAAAATCATATCTGGTTTCAAAAATTTCAATTATAAAATGTTCTTATGTGTAAAAATAGTCACCAATTATAAAATATTCCTATCGATTCCATTTCTTTATTATTTTATTGAGGTCATATTGGCTTATAACAGTGTGTAAATTTCAGGTGTACATTATTATATTTCAGTTTCTGTATAGACTGCATCATGCTCACCACCAATAGCCTGGTTTCCATCCATCACCATATATATGTGCCCCTTTATCCCTTTCACCCTTCCCCTCTGGTAACCACTAAACTGTTCTCTTTTATCTATGTGTTTATCTTCCACGTGTGAGTGAAATCATATGGTGTTTATCTTGTCTGTCTGACTTATTTCGCTTAGCATAATACCCTCAAGGTCCATCCATTTTGCAGCAAATTGCATGATTTTGTCTTTTTTTATGGCTAAGTGCTCTCCTATCTCTTTGCTTTCACTCATGCTGTTTCTTCTATTGGAATGCCCTTAGACCCCAAATCCCCAAGTACACATTCTCCTTTCAAGACCAAGTTCAAATTTTGATGAACTTTTCACCTATCCTCACCATGCTCCCAACTGTCCTCTTGGTGAAAGTGATTGCCCACTCCTTTGAACCACCACAGTACTTAGCATATACCTCTCTCTTGGCAAACAATAATGATGATGATGATGGTAAGAATAACAGCAGCTAGCTTGTATTGAGACTTAGAATGTGCCCTAAATTATCTTTTCGATTCTTGCAAACACTGTAAGCCAAGGTAATGTTTTATCCCATTTCACACATGAAATTGAGGCCTATAAGGTTAAGTAATGAACTTGATTTCCCACATAGTAACTGGCAGGGACATGGATGGGCTTTGGCATCACAGGCACTTGAGTTTGAGTCCAGGCTTTATAAGTTACCAGCTTCATGACTTTTGTCAAGTAACTATCTCAGTGTAATCCTGTTTCCTTATCTGTAAAATATGGATAGTGTTAAGTATGTTGTAATTATTACATAAGATAATGGATGTAAAACTCAAAGCAAGATGCTGAGCCTAGAGAAGGTACTAAAGAGATGTAGCTATCACGATGCCCAACTAAAAAAGCTGCTTGGGGGCCAGGATCTGATGTCTTAGGGGACTCCTGATCCCCTCCCCACATGTTTAATAAATGCCAACTGAATAAATCAAGGCCATTTGAAGAATCTTTCACTATTCCAAGGCTGTCCTAAAGATGTGTCTCATGGAGAAACCTGTGTGATTGAGGAGAAAGAAGTTACATAAATACAGGAACCAACCAAAAAAATCCCTGTTCCTTGGTTTTAAATCCACCCTTCTTGTTTTGCCGAGGAAGGTGCAGCCTGAAACTTGGCCTTGTTACTCTGTCCTCCCTTATTGTTCCGCTGATCTTGCTTAACTCCTTTCACGGGAGCTTCTTCAGAACTTCATTTAGTGGTACATAATTGCCCGGCTAAATGTTAGACAGCATCAAAAACAAAGGCCCACAGCTTATGCCCAGAGCTTCCACGGCATCTTCCGAGTCACTGGTTTGGGGGAGAGTCATTGGACATCGATGCAGGGGAAGCAAGAAGGGAGTGGGAGCTGCAGATTCAGGCAAAGGCCAGGCCACTTAAGGCCTCATGGGTCTTCTGAACGCTGTGGGTTGTTATTCTAAAGACTTTGGAAAGCCACTCAAGATTTTAAGCAGGAGAAGTTGAAGTAATTTGCCCACATCCAGTGAGCTTCTGGTAGCAAAAACAGGATTGGAAATCTGGTCCCCTGTTCTAGTTTGCCGTGCCTTGATAAACATTCCTCTTGGCATGCCTCCTCCCAGGTACAGACATTACTGAGCAAAACTGAGAGCAACTGGATAGAAATCTTCTTGCTCTGTACTTGTGCCTCTCCAGGAAGCAGGGCAAGCCTGAAGGATGGGTCCTTGGAGGGTCTGAGGTTAGTGTCTGAGCCAGAGCTCCAAAGGGGTAGGAGGCCAGGGAGGAAGCTTGCATTATGTTGCCTGGGAAATGCAGGATGGAAAACAGAGCTTAGCCATCAAACTTGTTATCAATGGACAGGGTTGCCGAGGTCCCAGAAGGGGAAAGAGGACTGGCAATGTCACACAGTGAAAGACTATCGTGGGGCAGCACCTCAATCCTAATCCAATGCCTATTTTACTAAGCCAGGCTGCCTCTCAATTTGTTAATAGTCCACTTGAGAAGTCAGTCCACCGAGCTTAAGGAACTCAACATGTACAAGAGGAAGCAGCAACAAGATCAGTGGTTCTTAACCTCTTGTAAGCCTTGCACCATTTTGGGAATCTGCCAAAGCTATAAGTGATCTTCCCAGAAAAAAAAAAAATACGTATATACACTCAATAATTCTGCATGGACTCACTCTTCACAATATTTACCCAAGAGAAATTAAGAAATATATGTGAAAAACCTATACATGAATATTTATAATAGCTTCATTCACAGTGCTTCACATTGAACACCACCTAAACGTCCATCAGCTGGAATGGATAACAAATTGTGGTACATCTACACAATGGAATGTTTGCTCAGTTATAAGAAGGAACAAACTACTGATACACACACCAACGTGAATGAATCTCAGAAGCATCATGCTAAGTGAAAGAAGCCAGATTGAAAAGGCTATGTCCTGCGTGACTCCATTTATATGACATTCTGGGAAAGGCAAAGCTACAGGAAGAGAAAAAATAATCAGTGGTTGCTAGGGCTGGGGTTGGGAGGGGTTTGCCTACAAAGGTGTATAAGGGAACTTTTGGAGTAATTAAAATATGCTATATTTTGATTATTGTGATGGTTACATGAATGTATACATTTGTCAAAATTCATAGAACTGTACACCTAATGGGGTGAGTTTTACTCTATATAAATTATACTAAAATAAATCTAATTTTAAAGATACTATGTGTAGGGTTACAGAGAGTACATTGACCAATCTTCAGACCTCAGGTAAAGAACCCCTGCTCTTGGGTCAAACAAGTTTTGAAGTGCAAAGTCCTCCCAAGATATCTAGACCACATCTACTTATTTCAAAGATAGAAAAATTAAAGACCAAGAAAATACAATGCTACCTCCAAGATTACATCCCTTACTAGTGTTCATTTTGGCAACCAATGTTAGTTGCACACTTACTGCATTCTAGATACTGTGCTAGGTTCAATACCCAGCTTGGCAACTCAGCTAATAAGAAAAATGAGACTTACTGCCTTGAAGATCTGGGATTTTAACTCAGGTTTTGACTCTGTAGTTTATTCTGGAAAGACGGGAAGGGTTCCAAGGAATATTTAGTTCCCAGATCTTGCTGGAGCACTGGACTGGGAATGAGGTGACCTGTATATGGATTAAGTGAACTGCAGGGAAGAATGACCTTTTGAGACACCAACTGATCTCTGAGCCTCTCCTTTCTTGGCCACAGCTAGATGGGAAAATGGTTGAGTTCCTAAAAGAACCAACTTCAATTCCCATGTTATGTAAAGATCAAGAGCTTCCCCAGAAGCACGGCCTAGTGTAACAATTAAAAGCCCTCCAAAATGGCAGCTATAACAAGGAGTTGCAAAATAATGGTGCAGTGAGGGAGAGCAGAATGGGCTTGAGGGTCAGATGGACCTGGGTTCAAACCCTGGCCCCAGACTACTTGTGCCATGAACAAGTCACTTAATAGGTTTAAGCCTCGGGTTCTTCATGTAAAATGAGAAAAACAATGATACCAATGCCTCCTAGGGTTGATGTGAGGGTTAAACAGGATGATGCATGTGCCTGACACATTATCATCTTTTAATTAATGGCAGTGGCTGCTGCTCTAAATGCCATCATCAATATCATCATTCCAGCTTCTACATTTACTTTCTGTAATGCTAGAAAGAGTATTCCTGATCAAAAAGGCCAGGTTGTTGCTTAGTTGCCAGACAGGGCAATTTCAACCTCTTTCCCTTTGGATCAAATCATTTGACATTCAGCAGGGGAAGAGTTATCGAGTTGCTGAAGTGTACACCTGAATCCCCTTTAGCAGTCTGTCAGACTGGCTGAAACTCCAGCCCGGACAGGCCAATTCAGATGCACAGAAGTCTTCCAGATAGGTCTCTGCACCCAGAGACCAATCAATCACTTCCTACCCTGGGCTCCCTATGGTGACAGGCTTGTGTCCAGCTGCCTTTCTGGCCCTCCCTGGCCCTCGCATTGTAACAGTGAATCTCAAGGGGCACAAGGAAGCGGGAGCAGGCCTGTTGGGGGAAGGGTTGTATAACAATATATCACAATATTCCTCCAGTGCAGCAGGAGTAGTGGCAAAACATAGTCAATATTAAAACATTATAAATTATTAATCATTTATGTATACCTATTGTTTTTATGGTACAAATTTCTAAAAATAACATGCCTCAAATTTTTCTGCATTGGTAGGGATGCAGAGAAAATGGAATTTGCTCTCTGTATTTAGTGGAGGGGTGTCCTCCAAAGGTATATCCGAATCTAGTGGGGGACAGCAGGGTGTGAGGCTTTTATGGTAATCCAAAGGGGGTAATTATTAATTCTTTTTTAAAAATTGTAAAACACTGCTGCAGGGAGACCTCAAAATGTAAAGACAGAGGGAAATTTTACCCCATTTCACAGCCTCCTGTAATAAGCACATTAGGACAACCTACTGGCTGCTCTGTGCTAAGAAAATGGCTATGTCACTGAGAACAGGGGATGCTAAGCTGCATGTCCTGGTAGCAAAAGGGATCATGCATGATCCCTGTCATAATTTAATGAATGAAGAGGCGCCTCCTGAACTCAGTGGAAGCCTGGCACAGTCCTAGTTTCAACTAGTTCCTAGGCTGCAGCATTGGTTCAGAGGAAAATAGCCGCTATACTAGCAGACAGGGAAGGAAGGACATTTACCTACATACCATATTTCTCTACATCTGGCCCCCCACCCGCATCAAAATCACTTGGATGAGTTTTCTTAAAAATGCCAATTCCTAGCTCCCACTCTAGATCTACCAACTCAGAATCTCTGGGAGTGGAGCCTGGAAATATACATCAACTAGACTATCAAGGGATTCTGACACATGCTATCCCTTGATAATACTTTGGGAAACATGGATCTAGAAGAATGAACCCACCACGGTGGCATTTTCAGCTCAGAGAAATGACCAGCCTGAAAGAAATCTTTTGGCCCCAGGAAATGTCCCAGCTTCACCCCTCCAATTTCAGACTACAAATTAATCTGTTGAGACAGTTACCTACTCAGTTTACTCATATAACTAGGCAATTAGACCTGGCTGACTGCTTCATTCTCATCTGAAAGAGAGACTGCCACATCGCTTAAAACTCAATCAAAGAACCTCTCAGGGTTTTAGACCACTTATAAAGACAGATGGAACTATTTTTCTGACTGTATTGGCTCTTCTATTTCTTAGTTATGTGTTCTTGAGCAATAACCTGGAGGGATGGTTGAGGATCTGTTTTGTAATCTCCACCCCACCTACCACCACAAAAGGTGGGAATCACTTGGGTGAAATAATGTTCTGTTGGCTGAAGACCCACTCCTGTCTCTTTTAGTCAGGAAGGTAGAACAGAATGTAAGTAAATGAGGAAAAACACCCACTTTGTTATAGAAATATCCTTGCCACCACAATCATGTATGTTTTCAAAGGTAAATTCTTTTAGAAAAAGTAAATTCTTTCTGAGCTTAGATACTTAACTATTATAAGTAAAGCATTATTTTGGCACCCCTTTAACCCTATGAGCAAGACCAGACTAGAGGATCTCTGAGGTTTTCCTATGCAAAATGCATCCCTGGGACCAGCAGCTTTGGCTTATAAGAAACCCAGGATCTCAGGCTCCGTCCACTCCTACTGGATTAGAATCTGCATTTATGACAAGATCCCCAAGTGGTTCGTAGGCACAAAAAACTTTGAGAAGGACTCCTCCAGGGTACTAATTCTCAAATCTGCATATTGAGGTCATCTAGAGAATTAAGAAAAACTGTTGATGACTGGGCCCTACCCCAGAGATTCTTACTTAATTGACCTTGAGTACAGCCTGGGTGTAGGGATTTGTAGAAGCTACCAGGTCATTCTGATGGGCAGCAACGTTTGAAAATCTCTGCTTCAAGGGACCTCTCCAGCTCCCAAACTGTATGGGTCTGTGAATCTGTCAAGAAGAACAAAAATAAGCCACTAATTCGAATACCTTCAGGAACCAAGCAGGTAAGGTAAGTGAGTGACATAAGCCTGTGTGGACAGTGGCAAGCTGGAGAGCGCGGAGCCTGTGCAGAGGAAGTGGCCAGCACTCAGGCCTTCAGTGTTGCCCTCAACAATGGGGGTCCAGGGCTGCCACATCTTCTGACGTTTTTGTCTTAAGAAGCTGGAAATCCAAATTTTTATGTAAATTCTCTCTCTTTTTCTTTTGTAATTCTGGTTCACAAACTCAATTTTCTTTTCTTTTTAAAAAGATTATGCTACATGAGGTGAAGGAAAACCAGTTTCGGACCTCTGACAGAGAGAAAACAGATCTACCCATAGAAAGAGAAGGCCCACCTCACAAAACACAGGAGGACAGTTCCAAAGGGTGATTCATTCTGGAAAGAGCATATGACTGCTTCAGTGAGGGTGAGCCGGGCTCTCTTTAGCCCGTGGCCCGAAGGAATTAGGGTGACTACTGGTCTTCCTCTTTCAAAGAGGAAAATGACACTTTAAAATATATCATGAGCATGGAAACGCAATACTCTTGGCATGACTGGAGCCAGGCCCTGGAAAACACTGCTCCCCAAAGAAGTTCAAAGAACAGAGTGTGCAAAGGGTACTGTGAAGCATGAAAGTGTAGAGGCCACTAAGGGGGATAGGCTGTAGGGAGGGGATGGGCTGTGAAAGTATGGTGATTGGCTGTCATGTGCGAGAGAGGAGAGCTACCATAGCAATGCGGATGTGAATAATGCAAAGACTCCACTCCTGGGAGAAGGAGCCTTCTGAAGGTGATTTGCAGTTCTGATGGCTGAAACAGTCCATTTCACAGGAGACGTCTGGCTCTATTTACACAGATACCTGTTTTCTTACACTAATCGAAATCCCATCCAACCAGGGCCTTTAAAGACTACTGGGATACATGGTCATAGGAGCAGGAAGAGGGAGAGCGACCTCATTAAGGATGCAGTTTGTATCAAAAGTTAAGAGAAAAGAAAAGAAAATTCTGTTTAGGAATCATAGGCCTGATTACTAAGGGGAAAAAAACTGGAAAAAGACAATCTTTTTTCAATGAATCATATCATTCTAACTATTCTAACAAATTTGTTGTGTCTCTCTAGTGAGACTAGAAGCTGTATGAGGACAAATCAAATCAACACATTCATTAACTACATATAACCAAGCAAGGTTAATCTAGAATAGGGACTACTAGATTGCCAGAGCAAATATTATGTCTTCTACTTGTGCACATCCCCTATAGAGTCTATTAAGGGGCTAGAAAGAGAATAAAACATAATAAACACTTAACATTACTTGTGAGCCAATTTTGAATAATAGCTTAGAAAAACTACGGTGCCCTAAAGCAGGAGTTTTCGAAGTGTAGTCCCCATACCAGCCACATCAACATCACTTGGGAGATTGTTAGGAATATAAATTCTTGGGTCCCAGCCCAGACCTACTGAATCAGAACCTATGGGGATGGGGTCCAGCAATCTTGTGCTTTTACAAGACTTCCAGATGACGCTGAGGCAGACCCTACGCTATGTCAGTTAATTTTTACAACAATCTATGGAGGTGGACTGGTAGTATTTACAATCCTCATTTTAGAGCTGAGGAACAGGTGACACCATATGTCCATGGTCAGAGTGTTAGTAGCAAAACAGAGACACCAGACATTTACTATTTTGATCTGGAGCGCAAATTTTAAATTTCCCAGAGGTAGCTGATTTGGGTTCAGTTGTAAATACATATGCTTATTTTTTTTTCCACCTTAACGACTGTATCAGCCCATTAGAAGGAGCTCAAAAAATAATAGTGACAGTTCATCCATCCAGTTGTGCCCTTTACTTTCTTATCTGAGGACTTCTACTCCTACTCTGCCTTAAAAAATTCTTTTTCATCTTTTAAAGCCCAGCCCAGTGGCTGCCTCCCCCCACTCACCCCTGGCGAGGATGCATCAGCTCTGCTTCAATTATACAGCTCTCTACTTGAGCTCCCAGTATAGCTGTGTTTACATGTCTGCTCCCCACAGTGGACTGTTAACTCTTGGGGGCAATGAACACGTCTTACCAACTCTATATACCCCTAACATCTGCCATAGAATAATACTTTGGAGTTGGAAAGGAACAAAGAAAATAAAGCCAACTCGTGTAATCATTGAGCATCAACTGTGTCGTTGGTCCCAGGCTAAGCTTTCTATATACATATCTCATTTTGTTTTAATATTTAGGACAATCCTGTAAGGTACATATTTTTATCTTTATCTTGAGGACCAGAAAATTGAGACTCAAAAGAGGTTAAAGAAACAATCCAATTTCAAATAGCTAGTAAGTTGTAGAATTGGAATTCTTGATGAGATTACTATAACGCCTCTCTACTTCTTATTCAATGGCTGGAAAACCAAAGCCTAGACAGAGAACAGAATGTTCTTAGTCACTCTTAAGGGCACCGAAGCTGGGTCTAGAATGCAGACCTCAAGTCGCTTTACCAATCACCATGGTGTCTCCCCTGAGCATCAGAGCAGTGGAAGGAAAAAATGTTTGGGAATTTCTGGATCACTTAGAGAGTCGCTTACAACCCAAAAATTTGTTTTCTGGCAAATTTTTGAAGTGGGAGCTGGATTCATTTTCTTTTCCAAAGATATCAGAGTCCATTATTTTGCCATTTTTGCCCACTTTTTGGATGCTGTTGCCCTGAGTTCTTTAGAACTCTTCCTTTCGGATCTCAGACCTCCAATGAACCCATTTTCATCCTGGTCTTTCTCAAGACTGCAAGACTTTTCTTTCAGGCTCCAATCTGATTCTGTTGCTATTCCTGGACAGGCACTAGGTTTTTCAGGGTTTAGATTGATGGCTTCCTTTCCTTTTCCTGATGAAAAATTCAGTGGTGACTGCTAACCTCGGAGACCTCAATTCTGCTCTTGGAGGTGGCAGGGAAGTCTCAAGGACTCACAAGTAATAATGTCCCAGCATTGTGTGGAGCTCAATTTCAAACCTGAAAATAAACTCAGTGAGTCTGATCACGTACATCAAAGTGCTGGTCACACCTGTCACCAAACAGTGACGGGAACAGCAATCATTAATGTATACCGTCTCAGTTATCCAACACAGTTGAGGGATGGGGAACTCATTTTCTGGTTAACCGAATGCTAACTCTTTAAGTTCTTCAGAGCTGTTGATTACTTAAACATCCCACTTTTGAGCTTTGGTAAGTTGTACACGGCTTACTTAAGTATGTTGTTTTAAAAACACAGTTATCTTAAACATCTATTAGTAAGATTCTGTTGAACACATTATAATGTATTACATCAAGGAGTTCTACATAGCCATTTAAGTATGAGTGAATATCTACTTAATTGGCATGAAAGATGCTTGTAATATAGTAAGTGAAAATTGAAGAGTGAAAAACTTTACATACATTATGATCCCAATCTTATAAAATAATAAAAAAAAACCCAATATATGGATGGTAAATCTAAAAGGACATATACCAATATATACACATGGTTATCGCAGAGTTGTGCAATGATAGGTGCTTTGATCCCCTCCATTTTCATACTATATTTTATAGTTTCCCACAATAAACCTATAGGACTCATGTAATTTAAAAGAATACTGTTTTTAATCACCATTACACACAAACCTATACACATAACCAACCAATAATCAGCCAAACCATCAGTCCTGAAGTTAGAGTGCTGTACAACAAGTTGGTTGGTAGAAAGATTTCTGTATCTGGGGAAAATTAACATGGATTTTAGTCCCAAATCTGTTCCTAACCACTGCTGTACCTTTCATCACAGAGACCTTTGGTCTCTGGGTCTCAATTCACTTCTAAGTAAAATGGGGATAAGGCCATTCACCTTGTAGGCTGTTGTGAAGATTAAATGATGGGGTCCTATTTCAGGATTGTGTTTCAGAATCAAGAAGACTTTTAAAAATACACACTGCTGGGCACCACCTCAGGCCATTCCAGCTTAATCTATGGCTCATATGAAAGCGCTGAACTAAATCTTATGGACTGATTGTCATGGTGGCTCTCTTTCCTGGACACATGGGCTTGTGTGGTATGACACATAATGAACTTCGTTAATTAAAAATCATTGGACTCTTAGTATGGGGGAAGAATGAATATGTCTGCCATAAACTGGAGTCCTGCCAAGGTTACCAACCAGGCCCGGATCGTTCAAAGAGGGGTAAAAATTCAAGGGACGTATATTGTATTTTGACAAAAAGTTAACAACAAACAAACAAAGCATTTTGTTTACCAAAGGACAATGTCACAGTAAACAGACATGGGGGATGTCAAAAATCCAAGAAGTTTATATATTAAAAGGCTTTTAGTGATCATTATGCCTGGCCTCCACCCAAAATAGCATTCCTCTCTACACCTCACACCTGGCCACCTCTGCTTCAGTATCTCTGGGGTCCAGGGGCTCATTATTTCACCTTACAGCCCATTTACTCTTTGGATAGTGTTGTGATAACATCTTTCCAGTTATTACCCTCAATTCTTCCACAGGTCTGAGCTCTGCCACATGCAGCCACATAGAAGTCCCTCCAGGTTTTCCATCAATGGCTCTAAACCGTTACAAGTGTATCATTAGTAACATAGTCACCAAAGTTTCAGCCAAGGTATCACTTATAAACCAGAGCGTACTTTGAGCTTATCCCTCTCTGATTTACTTTCCAATCTGCATCCATAATTGGGAGGCAAAGGATTGAGCTACAACTCCCACAAAGAGAATAAGTATTTGCATCTCTCATGGGAGCTGGGAGGGATAAAGGGTTGTTGATTACTGTAGCTATATAGCACTTTATATATTCAGAGTCAGATATCATGCCTCATCATTAGCTAATATTCAGTAAGTGCCAACCATGCCCAGGATATTGGACTATGTGGTTAAAAGAGAGAGAAGTATAAGGCATGATTGTGAAATCATGGAGACTTGGGCTGGATGCTTAGGAGTTCTTTTAGTAATAAAAAGAGTAAAGAACTCCAAGAGCATTCATGCATTGGCACCTTGATTCAAATATTTATCAAACACAACTAAATGCTAGGGATAAGATGGTGAAGACAGACAGGGACATTGACTTCATGGAGATTACGTTCTGGTCTCTATCTCTGTTTACAAATTTTGATGATTTAGTTCCTTGCCCTTCAACCTCAATAAAACCTTGGTTTAAAGGATCCTTATAGGTCACTAGTCCAAGCACTGAGTCATTACTTGAACATACCCACTAACAAAGGGATGCCGCAGCTATGGAGTAGGAAAATGGAGTGATTAGGAGGGTCGGCTGTGGGCTCAGATCTGAGCTCAGCGCCCAGCTTATCATGAACCGTGTTTCCCTGGGTCAGTTACCAAGCCTGACTCTCAATTTCTTCATCTGTAAAATGCTTCCCATGCCTGCTTCCCAAGGTTGTTGTAAAGATTCAGGGAGGTGATGCACTCGGCACCGTACCTCCGAGAATGGCTGCTGCTGTAGTAATTACTATTGCATTAACATAAGCATACATTTTCATCATAAATAATTGTTATTGAATTCCTCCACATATGGGGAACCTATGAAGAAGGCCCTTGCATATTCTCATAAGTAAGTTAACAAAGTCCTTACTAAAATATTTTCTAAAATGTAAAGCACCAGATGCATAATCTCTGTTACAACTCACTGTAATAGAGCCCTCTGTAACTTCCATCCATTTGACTTTTCTTTCTCTTTTCCATGACGTTCCCTCAGTTATCTCTCCTCTGGACTGGAGAGTCTATTGCTTCAACTCTTCCTCATTGGAGGAAGTCAAAGCCTGCCTTCACCTTGGCGAATCTCTCTCAACACACGTCAATCACATCAGCATCTAATGTTCTACAAATTTATCCTCACACAGGAATGACCAGGTTAAAGACCCGAGATTTTTGTCATGTTGAAAGGCATTTCCAGTGACATATGTCACAGAAAGTGATTCCATTGTTCAGAATACCTATTGGAAAAGGGCCCTACCACCGTCACTCTCTGACAGGGAGGAGCTATTCATAAAATTGAACAGATTGTAGTATACTGATGAGGACACATTTGCAGGTAGGTGGGCTCATCATGCATTTAACGGGGGTTGGTAGACTACGGTATGTGCGCCAAATCTGGCTGCCTGTGTTTGTAAATAAAGTTTTATGGGAATACAGCTATGTAGGCATTTATTTACATATTGCCCATGGCTGCTTTCACTCTCCAACAGAAGAGCTGAGTAGTTGCAACAGAGATTGATGGCCCACAAAGCCTAAAATATTTACCATCTGGCCTTTTACAGAAAAAATTTCTGACTTCTGTACACCAAGCTTATGTAGTTAGCTCCCATGTTGCTGTGGTGGTGAACTAACCCAGGACCCGAGCAACTAGGAGGAGCTTGACCTTCTCTCTCCCGCATACTCCTCTTTGCAAATCTCCCATAGTGGAGTCTGAAATGGACAGATGGCGATGGTCTGCAGCTGAATACAACTTTCCCTGCATCCTAGACTGCCACACCATCTCAGAGTCACCCAAACTTCAACCCAATCTTGAAAAACACCCAGCCTATAACTTGTCTTATTTAACACAACCATTATTCTGCATTGTATATATTCACTTTAAACCTTTCCTTTTATTTTCTCTGCAATCTCTTGTGCAACCCAGTTGTACTGAACTATCATAACTATCAACCTTCCTCAATTTTGCAACCTTTAAACTTCTTTCAATGTCTCTGAAGATGCCTGGATCTTAGATCCATCTCCCCAATGAACGCCCTTCCCCAGGGCTTCTGTCATGAATCTGTGTCTTTCACTGTTCCCAACAAGGTCTGCTGGGATGGAGCAGGAATGGATTCAGAGTCTCCTCAGAGCTCATGATACCCACCTTAAACATAAGAGAACCAAGGACTTTGGGCTGAGAGCCACATCATAGATCATTACAGAAGAGGAAGCTAAAGGTCAGAGATATCAAAAGGCTTCCCCCAGTCACTAAGCGAGTTCCTAGTTGACTTGAACTCTAGCCTTGGGGCTCCCAGTCTGGTGCTCTGTTCCCCATACTGCCCCATTAATCTTTGGATTCTAAGGAGAAGTCACGTTTTTCAGTAATTTCATTTCCTCTGCCTTTATCACAATACTGACCACATTGCCACTAACATCCTTCTCAGAAACCTTCCTATGCCTCTTCCATCTAACTAGCTATTTTTTCCTCTCTGCTCTCCCCTGACCTTGGAACCTTCCAGAGATCCTACCTTAGGTTTATCTAAATTAAATCTCTTCCCTTGACTGTTTACCTATTCCTCTAAGCTCATCAGTCCAGTTGACAATTTCTTTCATCATCTTCTCTTGTGCTTGCAATCCTGTGTAATTTAGCATCATCCATAAATCTGAGGAATGTACAACTAGCTTCATCTTAGATCATTACAGATTTTAATAAACAGTGCTGATCTCATTATAGACTCCTGTGGAGCTGGGCTGAGCTAATCCTTTTCCTTTTGATGTAGTGAGAACCCCTGATTTTGCCTTTGTCTTTCTCAGCTGGGAGGAGCGAGAGGCCATGAGCACAGATGACCTGTCTAGCGTCATCTTGCCCACGGATGGTTGAGTGGTGAGTAGAAGCTACTTCCCTTCAGCCCACTGCCTGTTGCCAGGGAAACCATGCTGCTGGATAACGGTCTCTCTCTTCCTGGATAAAGGACAAGCCTTGACAGAGAATTTAGGAAAAGCGTTAGGGGAGGTTAGTAAGGAAAACACTGAATTTGACTCTTCATTTTTGCGTTGACAGTAGACCTTGGGGTTCCTGCATTAGCTCATTCCCAGCATTCACATCTCATTGTTTCTGAATATTCCTAATTTTACTTTTAAACCATTTTGTGGGATATACAACACGCTTCCCCAAACTGCACAGTTCCCTGACTCACCTTCTTCAGGCCCTGCTTAAATGTTACCTTATCAGAAGCCTTCCCTGACTACCTTATTTAAAAGAATGACACCCCCCCCACTCACATACTCCCTAGCTCCCTCCATGCTTTATTTTCCCCCAAAGAAAATATTCTACTATATTCTACTTGTTTTTGCTTTTTGTGTGTCCCTAGGCTGAGATCTTCATGAGGACAGGAACTTTATTTTTATTTATTTATTTATTGAGATATAATTGACATATAACATTGTACAGGTTTAAGGTGTACAACGTGTTGATTTCGTACATTTATCTATTGCAACGTGATTACCATTGTAGTGTTAGCTAACATTCTATTATTTCATATAATTATCATTTCTTTTTTGTGGAACAATTAAGATCTAGTCTTTCAGCAACTTTGAAGTTTATAATACAGGATTGTTGTCAGGGCAGGCACTTTAGTCTGTTTTGTTCAGTATATTCCTAGTGCCTAAAGCCAAATATTTGTTGAACTAATAAATGAGTCATTACGGAGCTGCTGCTGCTGCTGATTCGGTCTTTATACACAGAGAGGACTTGACAATTTTCAGAGAGCTTTGACTTCCTTTATCTCATTTGATTTTCATAAAAGCTAAGATTATTATCTCCATTTTCAGAAAAGGAATCTTAAGACCAGAAAATAAGTCAATCAGTTCTTTTCTTCCTTCCTCCCTCCCTTCTTTCCTTTCTTCCTTCCTTCCTTCCTTCCTCATTCAAATAACCAATAGTTGAGTGCTTTACATATATGTGGTGATGTCACACAGCATGGGTCAAATTCTGGCTTTGTCTTAATTTCTTTCCTTTTCTTTTTTTGTGAGGAAGATCAGCCCTGAGCTAACATCCATGCCAATCCTCCTCTTTTTGCTGAGAAAGACTGACCCTGGGCTAATATCCGTGCTCATCTTCCTCCACTTTATATGGGGGGGCCGCCACAGCATGGCCTGCCAAGTGGTGTCTCTCTGCAAGGTTGGGATCCGAACCCGGGCAGCCAGCAGCAGAGCACGCGCACTTAACTGCTAAGCCACGGGGCCAGCCCTCTGTCTTAATTTCTTAAATGTAGGATCTCAGGCAAATTACTCAATTTCTGAAAACTCATTTCATTCCCTTGAAAGATGGGTGACACTAGTGATATCTGGAAGATGTTAAGAGGATGAAATTAAGTATATGCAAGTACTTAGTACAGTGCCTGGCATACAGTAAGCTCTCAATAAATGTTAGCTGCTGATATTATTATCACCACCACCATCACATCACCATCAGCACCAGCACTACTGCATCACCATATCACCATCAGCACCATTATAATAGCACCACTGCCACCATTGTAACATCACTACCACCATCATCACAACATTGCCATCATCACCACCACCACGACGTTCACCACCAGCCTCATCACCATTATTACCACTACCACATTACCACCACCATCATCATTACTACCTCTGCCCATGTGTGCCAGGCATTGTGTTAGGCACTATGGCTATAGAATAAAGACAAAAATAAAAGGTAACAGGTTTATTAGTTATAATCTACATTTTGTGTTAATTGCTTTATACGTTCTTAATCCTTATAGCAACTCTGTGAAAAGTATATTATTTCACACAGCTAAAAGACAGCAAAACTTTGAACTGCAACCATATTTGCCTAATTATAATAAGCTTGATATTAATGACTATACTGTACTCACATAATTTAGTAAGCTGAGGAGGTTTTATGTAACTATTATTATGTTATAGTGTGATAACTGAAAAAAACCGAAGGGGGCTATGTAAGCCCACAGGATGGCCACCTGACCAGACTGAGGGAAGATGGAGTAGTCAAGGAAGTCTTTTTAGAGGAGCTGTCATGAAGCAAATCTTGGAAAATGAAATGGAGTTAGCTGAGGCCTCATGACTAACAAATGGCAGAGCAAGGACTGGGCTCTGTGACTGCTAATTCACACCCCTGCATGTTCTCTGTAGACGCCCAATCTGCAACACAGACAGAATTGTTTTTTCTAGTCCCTGATCTCTAGTTGCTTGTAAAGCCTCTACTCTTGGCAAAGTAGTGGTTTTACTCTATAGCTAAGGAAGAAAGCTTTGCCAAGTGCTGTCAAGCCATTCCCAGTGGGATAGCATTTATAATACATCTGAAGTAAGTCCATCACCACAACGTGACAACTCCTGCTACCATACAAGTCCTTCAAAAAGAATTGGAAAGATTCCACAGCTATTCAGTAATGCACAGGAAAAGAGAGCATTTGGATGTCTCTCAGAACGTATACAAAGTGTAGAATGTAGAGAAAGTCATGAAATTTTGACTTTTAGAGGTTCTGTCTCTTGGTATTAGAGAATATGAGTCTGTTCAGTTTCTCTGAACAGGTATTTCAAAAACAATTGGCAAATGAGCTAAGTAATCAGTTAGTTGATCAATGAACCAATTGGTCAATCATGGGAGTCAAGGTGGAGAGGTCAGGCTAGTAGTGGCCTGACGGGCCACAAAAGTTGGGTTGAGACATTTGGTTTTAGTCTCTGGATGATGGACATAAGTGTTTCATCAGAAGAAGGACAGTTTTAGAAAGATGAATGTGGCAGCACAGACTTAGATCTCAATCTGGGGCATCACAAGGATGTGAAGAGTTAATACAAGCCAGTCAGATCTGGCTTCAGTCTCCTTTCTGCCCACTTGGCAGTCACAGACCTCTTCCTTCCTCTTGCCTCTCTTGTTAGTGCCGTCAAGTCAGTTCTGACTCCTAATGACCCTGTACAGCAGAGCAGAACCCTGCCCAGTCTTTTTTGCACCATCTTCTCATCTTCCCACACTATATCAGGCAATCCTCCACTGCTGTTCACAGGTCTTCATGGCCAGTTTTGTTGGAAGTGGGTGGCCAGGTCCTTCTTCCTATTTTATCTTGGTCTGAGAGCTCTGCTGAAGCTTGTCCATCATGGGTGACCCTACTGGTATTTGACATATTGGTGGCACAGCTTTCAGCATCACAGCAACATGCAGCCACCACAGTGTGACAAACGACAGACAAGTAATGTGGTTCCCTGACCGGGAAATGAACCCACGCCATGGTGGTGAGAGTGCCGAATCCTAATCACTAGAACACCAAGGATGGCTCTTGCCTCTCTAGCAGGGCCTAATATGACTTTGCAAGAGGTCTCACTAAGTGTTTTGGTAGATGCTTGCCTGAGCAGGCTGGTCTTACTGGAGGGTGTGTGCCGTTAAGGCAAGGTGGGAGGAGGTGGCGCTAGCTCCTCCCCATGTACATGTCTGGCTTTCCACAGGGGAAAGAATGCATCCCACAGACCACATCTGTCATCTTGCCCTCTCCACCTTCACTCTCACCATGCACCTGGGTTCCACATGGATTTTCCGAGTGTGCTTTGAACAAAGCAACCCAACATAACATTTGCAGAGTTAGAAGGGATTTGGGATCTGCCCAGTTTGACCTCCTCACCGTGCAAGTGGGGAAACTGAAGGGGAGAGATGAACTCAAGCTTATACTGTAAGTTGGGCCTCAAACCTAGACCTCTTGATTCCTATCCATAGTTCAGTCTACCCTTCAGGGTTCCACACGGGCTTTAAGGCAATAATAGTCTTGAACCTTGGTATACCCCATATCAACAGGGTGACTGATAATAAAAGTGCAAATTTCCAGAGAGTCTTGTTCAGAAGATCTGGGGTGGAGCCTGGAAATCAGCATTTTTGACATGTGTACCAAGAAAATCCAAGTACAGGTGACACTTGGACAACATTTGAGAAACTCAGGTTTAGAGGAATTTTCTACCTCAACGTATCAGCCTCATTGTACAGATGTGCAAACTGAGGCTCAGGAAGATGAGATGGCCACAGAGCAATTTTATTGTACAGGCAGGACTAGAACCCAGGTGAGGAGGGTGGGATTCCGCAAAGTGGAGATGGCAGTAAAGAACTGACTCACAATGAGAAAGAACGTCCATTTTCAATTTCCTTTCAATGCTTTAATTAAGTAAAAAGGAAAATCTCAGTTTTGTACTGTCTTGAAGATTTCTTTAGCAATTCTTAATCTCCACGCCCTACCACTTGCTTTTCATTTTAAATGAAAAGAGAGCAGAAGTCGGGCTCAGAACCCTCTGTAGGCAATGGTATACAGCTAGAATATGATGTTGTTTTATCTTTTTATTTTTATGGCTTCCATCTATTAATGGTAGGTGATACTGGTTTTTCTATTTGCAATAGTAGATATGTTTCATCTTTAAATAAAATATTTAAATTATAACATAATTTTATTTAAAGAAAAAAGTAAATGCACAGATCTGATAAACACATGAAGATAGCAGAAGGACTGAAGGTTAGGAAACAGTGATCTAAGCATACCTCAGAAGGGGGAAACTAACCAGCTGGAGCCTAGGGAACCATTGAGTGGCACAGGCTGTATTCAATTCCAGGCAGTCTCACTCCAAGGAAGATATTTGATAGACAGTAATTTAAGAAGAGAACCAGGACTAGGTTTCATGAGGAAGGATTTCATTGGGATTACCCCTGGAGGGTTAAGATGTTTTAGTAGGACAGATTACAGTTTAGGTAGACCTTAGATTCAGGAGAAAATCTCAATCATACATAATCCAGGGAAATCAGGGCAAATGATACGAAGGAAGATCTTATTGACAACATATTCTTGTACGTGTAGGATGTGCTCCTGATTGCTTAGAGGAATGGAACGTGGATGTTAAATGGATTGGTAGAGATTTAATTTGAAGAAAGGAATAGGGACACGCTGTGCTAAAGCAAGTGTCACACAAAGAGGGTTGGTGGGTAGCTATAGAGTGGGACTCACTATCTGAAAGCTGAAGTGGAACAAATCCCAAATCTCCCAGATTTCAGGAGGCCTCCCAGATGGATTTCTAGTATCAAGCTGTGTGAATATCCTGTGAGCTGACCAAGAGCCTCATTCTGACATCATGGGGTGAACCTGCAGGCAAGGCCAGGTCTGGAGGAGGTGGAGGGTGTGGTGGGGGCTGAACTATCAGTTGCTGGGGCAGCAGACACATTAAAGAAAAGCATGTCCCTTTGACAACCTTCTCTACTCATCTCATGGTCTTTGATTCACACTGCTTCCCCTAAATCTTTTTGTCATAGTCACAATGTATCATCTTAAAATGTCACGAGATATACGCTTTATTTATTTATTTATTTTTTTAAAGATTTTATTTATTTATTTTTCCCCCCAAAGCCCCAGTAGTTGTATGTCATAGCTGCACATCCTTCCAGTTGCTGCATGTGGGACGCGGCCTCAGCATGGCCGGAGAAGCGGTGCGTCGGTGCGCGCCCGAGATCCGAACCCGGGCCGCCAGCAGCGGAGCGTGCGCACTTAACCACTAAGCCACGGGGCCGGCCCCGCGAGATATACACTTTAAATGGGTGAACTTGATGGTATGTAAATTATGCATCAATAAGACTGTTTAAAATGCCATGGGAATGGGCCTCTCCTGGCAGCACAATTCCCCATACACTCTGCATTTCTGAATCCTTTAGAACCGACTAGTCTCTTCCATTCTTTCCTGTCAATGCTCATCCCAGAAACGTTGAGTCTATCCCATTAGTTCCCCCCTACATCCGTGGTCCTTGCTGTCCCTCATCACACTGGGTGATAATTAAAACAGATCAGTGCCTCAGGTCTCCCGGATCCTGACCCAGCTGTACCTAGCCATTCACTGTACCACCTCCCTGTCTCTTCTCTGCTCTGTGCTCTTGTCTCCCCTGACAACATTTTGAACTTTCTCTTTGATCAAATCACAGGGCTGGTGAGAGCACAAGATGTTAGCTGAGGCTATGTTAAAGAAGATTTTCAGTGATTATTAACAAAACAAAACAACACCAACGACAAAACAACCTCTCATCCTTTGCTTTCTATCAACCTACAGATAACAAGGCTAGAAGTGTTCATAGCACTGGCACCTCCGTCCTCACCTCCAACTCACGATTCCACCAGCTGAATGTGCATTTGGCTGCAGTATTTATCTGTCTTTAAGCCACCATCAGGAGTCCCTGATTCTGACACCAAGGCCCCAAAGCTATTATGAAGTCCCTTATAGACATGATTACAGAGGTAGACTGCCACGGACCTAAAACACAATGCAATTTATTTCTCTGACTCACCTTTCACACTAAAGACATCACAGACAATGCCTCTGCAGCAGCACAGAGAGGGACCCAGGCAATGAGAAACAGAGAGCAGGAGACACACAATAGCATGACTGGGAGACTGTGGAGGCGGGGAGGGAGAGGGAGAGCCAGGGGCACGTGGAGAATGAAGAATGCTCTCGCCAGTCGGGCTCCATGGGGCCATTCGCTAGGCAGGTCTGCGGGGGAGAAATCATTAGTTGTTCACAGGGCCTTGATGTGCGGGGCTGGATCTCTGGGCTGCTGCAGAATTCCAGGGCTGGGGTTTGCTTTGTAAAGCATGTTTATACTCCTCTTATGTGTCAGGGGCCATGGATGCAGAGTGGAGCAGACATCATCTCTTTTCTCATGCAGTTTATAATCTACTGGCACACACCATATGGGGTTGAAAGGGGATAGCGAGTAGCATTGGAAGGCTAGGAGACTACCTGGTTCTCAAGATGTCCCACTGCTTTTATTTTCCCAGGGTGCTCTGCACGCCAATCAGGCTTATGGAATCTCTCTCTCTGAAACGGGTAGCATTGATATTTTTATTTCACAGTTGAGGAAACTGAGGCCCAGGGAGAATAATGAACTCATCCAAAGTCTGTCTATTAGCACAAATAGTATTAAAACCCAGACAATCTGATCTCAAGACCCTTGAACTTGAACCACAAAGGTGACCTGTTTCAGTGAAGGCACTGGCAATAGCAGTGGAGAAGAGAGAATTGACTGGAAATAATAAAGAACTAGAAAAAATAAGACTTCTTCCCTTTCTATGCAACCTCAAGTTACTTAAGAGGTTAGCAGGGGAAGGTGGAGTGATGGAATGAAGCAAAATGTTTCTAAAAGGAATATGAGCACAAAAGTTAAGGTTTTTCTCCAACATCATGTTTCTTGAAATTTTCACTCAGCCCAGAGGATTCCAACAGCCATTGCCGGAGAAACAGAGTGAAAATTAATTTGTTCTATTCAACAAACTCTGCTAGGATATCTGTTATGTGACACATGCTGCTCTTAGATGCCTGGGCTGGGGGAGGGATGAGGAAGGAAGAGGCAAGAGGGAGAAGATTCACAGATGAGCGTGATCAGGTCCTTTCTCCCAAAGGAGCTGTCAGTCTAAGGGGGAGACAGTCATGCATACAAATCTTGCTCATGTAGGGGAGAATAATAAAAGATATAATGGAGAGATGCTAATTTTTGTGGGGTTGGGCGTAGGGGGCTCGGGAAAGCTTATTGGTGGGGATTAGATCTAAACTTGGCCCTGAGGGATGGTTAAAAGTCTTAAGTGGAGAGAGGGAAGGGTAAAGAGGAGAACAGAAAGGCATTGCTGGCAAACTGAGTAGCTTGATCTGAGGTGCATAAGCAGGAGAATAAAGAAAGGAGATCTGGCTGTGGTTTAGGACATGGATGTGAGTTCGTGGCAGGGTTCAGGAGGGTGTGGAAGGACAAATGTGATGGGATAGGGTCAGAGTCTGCTGAGCCTTGAATGTTACAGGTGAAGCCTGGACTTCACCGTGAGTGTAACAAGGGGTGGTGTAACAGGAGGTCTGCTTTAAGATGATGATTCTAACAGCAGAAATGGGGATGGATTTGGTGGTAGGGACAGCCTAGAGGCAGAGGCCAGTTAGGAGCTTCTGTCAGTACTGCCAGCTATGGCTGTTGGGAGGCTGACAGATTCAGAACTTGGTGACAGATCAAAGACACGGGTGAGGGAAAAGAAGAGTCAAGACTCTTGGTCTCTTTCTGGGTGATTCAGCAAACTACAGCACCATCGCTGAGACAGGGAATGCAAGAGGAGGGACAGAAGAAAGTGGAGGTGAAAATTATGGCCTCGGATTTGGACATGAACAACCAATGACCAGTTGGCATTGTAGATACTTATTTAATATTGGGAATGGATTCTTTATAGGTAGGGCTAACTTGAGACCAAGAAATAAAAGCTGCTTATGTTTGTATCACTCACCTTCCAAACACGTGTTCTGAAACAATTTGTATCATTTATGCTCTTGTCTACCACCTATATGTTTTGTTGGCTGGGGAATGATGTTGACAAATCTGAAGTGTTAGGTTTCAATCCACCATGTGTGCCAGTTAACTCGCTCTAGTCAACAGACACAGGCCACACCTCTGACAACCTTGGATCATCTCTCCAATGGGCTAAAACACCATCCCAATTCTTAGATGTGGAATTAAATGAGCAGTGGTGGTGGATGGTGAGCCAGCAGCATTATTCTGTACACATGTCAACACTCTAACTTTACAGGGAATTTTTGCATCCACTCACCTCATCCTAACAACCCATTAAAAATAGCTTATGCCTCTTTAGAATGTAAAATCCATGTGCCACACTCTCTATCCCGTGGAGATTTTGATGCACCCCACTAAGATGGATATATGGATCCAGTGGAGAAATTTCTTGGTTCATATAGAATCTACCATCTGTTTAGCCGAAAAGACTTCTTGAAACTTTATTTCCAAGTAGCAAAAAACAAAACAAAACAACAAATGTAATCATTTTCTAATTGTGAAACCATATTTTAATGTTGAATAAGTTTTTTTAAATATGCCCCTCCTCTGAAGACATTGATATGTATCCCACAGAGGTCAGACATTTATCTGACCCCTTGTTTAAGACTAGCTCTTGCATTAGGGTGGGGAGTTATAATCCTGTTCATAGATGCCCAAGAAAGTACACGGCTTGCCCAGGGTCACACAGCTGGTGGTGATGATCTTGAGGATCATGCCACAATCTGACACTATCTTTCCGTGAGTGACTGACAATACATTACCATCTGTGTATTTATCAGTTACATTTCCGAGTGAGAAATCTTTATTCATCCCATTACTGAAGGGGTTTATGAAATGAAACTGAACATGTAAGATTTTTCCAGTTGCTATTATCGAGGTTTACTGAAGTGTTTTCTACCTTCATTGGCCCTTTTGCTTTCCTCAGACATTTTTTTTCAGCTTGAATTTCTAAGGACTTTTTCCCCTCTAGTATCTGCCAATAGATCCAGGCTATTTCACAGCTCCTTCTCCCTAGAGGGGCATTTATCAGTCAGTCTTTCAGCTAAACCTTCACTTGGCATCAAATACTGAAGTCAAGTAACCCTGCTGTTCTCCAAAACAGCCTGCTAATTACACCCTTTGGATAATAAGCTTCAGAGAAAAGTTAGAAGCAGAGGCACAGAGAGGAAAGGAGGGGCGATTCTCTTCTCTCAACTTGCTTTGGAACAGGATAAACATTTCCAGGTGAGGTGACTTTTCCAAGGCAAGCACCAGTGTAGCCCCAAAACCTTCAGAGGACTCCCCGTCACAAATCAAGTGTAGATACATCTTGGCCTGGTGGCGGAGGGTCTCCTTGGCCAGTCCCCACACTCTGGAATTTGACAGACATTGATTCTGTTCCTAGCTCTGCATGTTTTTAGATGGGAGACCTTGGGTAAGTTATTCTACTCTGAGCCTCGAAGAGCTACCCATTTCTAAATGGGCATTTTAATAGCATGTATCTGAGGACTGTTGTGAGCATTAAGTGAGAATATGCACAAGATGTGTTTAGCAGAGTATCTAGCACTCATATGACAACTGTTCTGACTGTTGCAACCTTCTAGCCAAATATTTTCCATCTTCTTGCTTTTTTGCCTGTGCACACGTGGTGTTTCTACTCAGAACGGCCTTTCCCATCACTCTTGCCAAGAGTAGAAATCCAACCATCCTTAAAGGATCAGCTCAAATGCTTCCTCTCCCACACGGTCTTCCTTAATACTCCCTTCTCCAAACCAATGAGCATCTTGCTCCTTTGAGCGTTGATGGATACTGTTGTGACTTTCTCATGTCATGTAGCACTTTTTATTTGAGTCAGCATTTCAGCTCCTCAAGGTAACTTGAGGGTAGGTGCCACTGCCTTATACTATTTATTCATTCCCATGAGCTCTGAACTTCTCCAACTGTCACACTCATCACACCTTATTGTGATCTAATATCTGTCTTTCCAACAGGGACCTGAGTTGTATCCCCAGTACTTAGCATGGCAGGCATCCAACGGACATTGGTTGAATGAATGAATGAGTGAATGAAAGTTCCTGTCAATCCTCTTTATGTCTCCTACAGTGCCCAACACATAGTAGGTCCTCAATATTTGTCTAAAGACAAATTCACTACGTGCATTGGGAGGATTCACAAACTCAAATGCCTTTGCGGGCCATGTGGGTAAGCAGCATGAGTGAAAAGGCCTGGGAATGATACCATAGGAAAAACCAAGAAGAGCAGCTAACCATAAGAGGAGTATGCTCTTCTTCTAAAAGAACTCACATGCAATTTCTTAAAGACACTGCTTGTGAAAAAAAAACACATCCAGGGGCCAAATTTCTCCTGCCATCTACTTTTCTATAACCTTTTCACTATGAGTTGAGGGAGGTCCCTGACCCATAAGGCTTAGAAACTTGTATCAATTACAGGCAGTGTTCATTTGTCAATAGATGAGGAACACGTGTGTAGGGTATCTCTTCTGTTCTTTTGGGGCCTCATCTCACCTTTATGAAAGCCTCTCCCAGCATCCATGAGAATCTTCAACTCCATTCCTGCTCAAAGCTTGCTTTTGTGTAAATTCTCAGATGGACAGCAAGTTACAACTTTCTAATACTCATGTATAAATGACCAGTAAATAATTTTTATATTAGTCCTTTCTGGGTAACTTGTCAGTTAAAAGTACCAATCCCTTCGACCAAATGGTGGGGTAGTAATAGGGAGAATTGTAGCCTAGAGAACAGGGAAATCTAATTATAAGAGGGAATCTTAGAGACTAGGAAGCTTCATGGCGTGTGTCTCTCCAATCACATCACATACCATCGCCCCATCCTCCGATTGAACTTTCATTTCCTGTAGTGAGAACAGATCAAGACTAAATGACCTCCATGTCTCTGTAAGAGTCATGGATAAAACAGGTCAATGCGACTGGCAGCAGGCTTCACAGAGGAGGCTGATAAGGGTGAAGGTAGGGTAAGAAACGTTGGAAATGGATTCATTTTCCACAATTAGGTTTCCGTTCAGAGGCTGGCATTTTTTCTTGATGCAGCTCCTCCAAATCTGTTCTGAGCTAACACACGAGCTGTGGGTCTAGCGTGTGAAGGAACACTCTGCGTTCAGAAGCAGCGGTCCCAGTTCTCTTGCTTAGCACCATCTGAAGGAAGGAGCCCCAAGCCTGTGCCCATAGACCAGGGCAGACCTGCCAGGAGAAATGGACCAGAAAGAGAACAGGCAGATCCCCCCACACCCCAGCCCCACTCCATGGGAGGCTGCTGTATAATGCATATCCTGTTGATTCCTGGTAAAGAACTAGGAAGGAACACGAAGGTCAGAGACCCAGCTCTACTATTACCTGCATGTGGACCAGTCCCTTCCCCTTTCTGGTCCTTAACTTGTTCATCTGTGTTAAATACAAGGCTGGAGGGGTTGATTTGATCAACTCTAAGGGTTCTTTTAGCTCTGACCCTTCACAATCCAATGTTTTCTAACTAGGCTGTCTCTTTTAGGGTATAAGTAACAGGGGATAAAGGATCTCAAGACTTTAGAGATACCTCAGGGGAAATCTGGAGCCTCACTTTGGTTCTGAATGAAACTGTTCATCTGGTCTTTAACAGGGACTATCTTGAATATTTTGATTTTTTCAATACAACTACATAATGATCTACTCTCCTCTGACCTCCCCAACACTCATGCACATGCAAGTGTGCATGCACACACACACACCTACACACATACCACGTCAATTCCTGCCTCTATGTCAAACCAGTTACCCCCAACTTGGAATGCCCCCCACACTTCTAGCCAGACACTACTCTTCCTGCAAACATTGGAAACTCTTCCCCGACTGCCCCAGCTACCCCAATCTCCCTCTTCTCTGAATTCTTATCAGACTCTCAGTTCAGGTATCCCATGGCTTGTAGCCTGGTGCGAGTTTTTACACTGCTTTGTGTTCAACCTCCCACAGCCTCTAAGGCCCTCTAGGACCTGGCCCCTGTTTACCTCAATGACTGCATCACCTACCACTCTCCCCTCGCTTTGTTCAGTTTGTTTCAGCCACCTAGGGCTTCTTTCTAGTCTTCAAACACTCCATGCCTGTTCCTGCCTCAGAGCCAGGTACTTGCTATCCTCTGCCTCCAAATCTAGGCATGACTGACAACTTCTTTTCAGAGAGCCCTCCACTCAAACGGCACCACCTCACTCCCTGACCACCCTTCCTAAATGGCTAATTTTCCTCTCCTGTCGCACTCTGTCCCATTCCTTTTTACGTTTTTCTCCTAGAATTTAATCGCTATGTGAGTTTTCTTATTGATAGGTTTATCTACAACTTCTCTCCCCCCCGCCCGCCAAGAGACTATAAGCATCAGGGGAACAGGAGGTTGCTGCCTTGATCATCTCTCTACTTCTAATTTCCAGAACAGTCCCTGGCATGTTGTCGGTGATGAACATTTTTTAAATAAATGAAGGAATGCCTGCAACCACTCATGTGCATATAAATTATACGCCTAGCTAGATTGTAGCTTTCTCAAGAGCAAGGCCTTATCTACATTTAGGTGGGAGTAAATAAATAAATATGGATCACGTCAAACAAGAAAATTTGCTAACTACTGGTCTAGGACTATCTCAAGGCTAAATTATTCAAGGAATCACAAATGGGCCAAGGAAGAAAAATATTAAACTATCAGACTAGTGACATTAGCAGGAAGTTTGCCAGACAAAGAATCAGAGGTTAGTGATCAGCAAGTGGCCAAGAGACAACTGCTCAGCTTTGAAGGCTTCAGTTTCTTGACTTGTAAAATGGACACAGTAATAATTGCAGTGAGTTAACAGGATAACGAGTGGGAAAGCCCTCTATAAGTTGCTATAATATAAGATAGAGTAAGTGGTTCTAAGTTCATTAATCATCCCTTTTGTGGGTAAATAGATGAGTGATTGCACCTGGTTGGGCCAGGCTCACTGGTGACACCTGCTGGACGGGGTGGGTGGAAGAGGACCTGCCACCTGAGCACTCACAAATCCAAGTTGAACACGGTCAAACATTCCAGAAATCTGATGGAGCTCCTCTGCTCCCCCACTGCAGGCGGGCAGATGGCTGGGCCGTGAGGCGCTGGGCAGGAACCCTGAAGAAAGGTAAATGGATTCCTGCTCCTCCTTGGCTTCAGTCCTAACCCTAAGCAGAGGCTTAACAGCTCCGGGTGTATCACCTTTGGAGAGAATGCCTGGGACACCAGCCTCTCCTGGCTGTCAGCGAGAAAGCTGCAGGAAGTTATTCAAACAGGGAGAGAGCTGGTTAGATTCTAGAGATGGAGCAAAGCCTCAGAAGTGTCATTCCCACTGAGCGCGTCAGTTCTCAGGAATAACGGAGTGTCCCTCATTTTACAAATGGAGAAACTGAGGCAAGGCACAGCAGTAAACTTGATAACAGGCATACATCAAGATTGAGAATTAGGCCCCAGGCTTGAATTCAGGTCTTTGGACTCTCAGTTTTAAAATTATTTTTACCGCCACATGCTCTCTCTCTGCTTCACAGCATAAACTGCATACTTCTGCCCCTTTAGCCAGCTGTCTTACCAGAGTCCCATTGTCATGAGTAGGACCAAGCAAGAGGGCAGGCATCTTGAATTAATAATGGGTTAGGTATAATACTCCAGACTATAAGCCTCTCAAAGCCCCAGATCACTTTTTCTTTTGTGACACAAACCAAATGTTCCATAGGTGAGGAGAAAAGACTTTGATTTCAGATCAACCTGGATTCAACTTTCAGTCCTACTAGTTAAGACTTATGTTAATTTGGGTAAATCACTTATCATCTCCAAACATTAGCTATTACATACTATCATTACTTTTATCTCAACAACATGAAGCACAGCATGACATCTCAATAAATATTAGGTACCCAATAAATATTCATCAAAAACGAATTTTCCATCAATACCCTCCTGGCTACATTTCTTCTTCTTTTTTTCTTTGTGAGGAAGACTGGCTCTGGGCTAACATCCATGCCCATCTTCCTCTACTTTATATGGGACGCCACCACAGCATGGCTTGACAAGCAGTGCATTGGTCTGCACCCGGGATCTGAACCTGCGAACCCCAGGCCACCGAAGCAGAATGTGCAAACATAACCACTACGTCACTGGCCTGGCCCCTGACCTCCTGGCTACGCTTCTGACGTCACTCTCCTGTCTCACTCATAACTACTTCTTTAGATCTAGTTGGTTCTGCCTGGCTCTGTGGGCAGAGTCTTCCAAGAGGGAAAAGGAACATATTTCTTCCATCAGCATCTCTCTCTTTATTTTCATTGCACATCCAGGTGAGTCAATTCTATATTGTGTCAACATATCAGGTGTGCTGTCCAATCTGAGGTGAAGATAAATATGCGAACACTTAAGATGTTCTGTCTTCTCTTCAGGCCAGAAAAGCGAGGGTTTGGCCAATGGACTTCTTATCCCCACAAGGGCTCTATCCCCTTCCTCTTATTAATGCTGAAGCCAGAGGGGTTTACTTACCACATACAGTCCTCTTTCTTTCAACAAATAATCACCAAACCTCTCCTGTTTCTAGATCTTGTGGGTTCCAGGGCCGGAAGCACAGATGTGAAGGAGACGGACATGGTTCATAACATAACTGAGCTTACTACCCGATAGAGAAAGATGATGAGCAAGTAACTTCACAAGCAATTGTCTAATTTCCCTTGTTGTAAGTGCTTCCAAGGAAAAGTATACAATGCTTATTAACTAATATGAGGAAGAACTTAACCTGGGCAAGGAGTCATGGAGGGGCTCCCTAAAGAAGGGGCACTGAAGCAGAGAGCTGAGGGATGAAGAGGAGTTAGCAAGGTGAAGAGGGGAAGTGGGGGTGGAAAGAGTGTCCTGGAGGGGCAGACCACCCACGGGAAGGCCGTGAGGTGGAAGGAGCTTGCCAGAGCTGAGGTAGGGAGAGGACAGTGATGGAAGGTGAGCATGGTGGGCAGGGACCACATTCCACTGGGACACTAGGCCGTGTTAAAGGGTTGGATATTTGCCAGAGGAGGATTTCAGAGGGCTCTGGGGATGGTGAGTGATGTGATCTGGGACTTTAGAGATGAAAGGTTCTGCTCCCATTCACATTTTACAGATTAAAAAAAGCAGAATTCAGAAAAAGGAGAAAGGGCTTTCTTGAGGTCAAGCTAGTAAGTGGCAGCAAAAGATGTGAACTAGATCTTCCATCTCCAAGTCTGGGGCTCTTCTTGATATCCCACACGGCCTCCCTCTGCTCCCAGCTTCCTTTGAAGGGGTGAAGGCCTTGGTCAAGTAAGCTGTAATGACCCATGTGTGGAGACCATTTCCTGAGAAACCTCTCTGCAGCTGCCTATTAGTGCCCACTTGGCCTCATAGGCGGGTGCAAATAAACTCGAGAGTGTCCAAGGGCCCTGTGGATGACACTCTATCAGGCTACATTATTCCATGGTGTTCAGGGGTCGGCCTCTACTGTGGTTCCCAGAACCTGTTTCCCACAGCTGACTGGGGAAAAGACACCTTTCCTGTTTCTGGGGAAAGAACCAGGAGACTAAGGGTTTCTGGGACCCCATCCTTGCAGAATTAGACTTGAGGCATAGAGGTGGGTGAGCAGAGCCTCGTCAATTGGCTTGGAGTGAAAGCAGTTTCTCTTTCTCTGAGAGAGAGGCAGATTCCCCCACTCCTCCTGGGAGATCCCTTCCTTCAAGGTGGGCCCTGCAGGCTTCTGCCCAAAATAGCTCCTCCACTGGCAGAGGAGGGGGCAGAAACAAACCCTCTGCCTCCATAAAATCTCTCTTTCACAAGCCAGTGTTCCCTTCTGGAATCCTGCCTGGCATGTCCTCTCATCTCTGAGAGCCTGCTAGGACCAAAGGTACAAATGCACCACACATGCCTCCTTAGGAGATTCTGTTCTCCTTGTCTCCCTCCCCTGTCCCCCTTTACCTCAGCAAGCGCTCCCAGACCCATTATCCCAACAGCACATTTCAGGGCGTGGTTTCCACCTCACAGCCCCACGCCTCCCGGTCTTTCTCAGGCAAACTAGAGAACAGGCCACTTTTCAAAGCTCCCTCCTTCACAGAGTGATTCTGGCTATCCAACAAAGTTTGGGAAAGCATTTTGAAAAGATCAAAGGCTGATCCAAACTCAAAACGTTATTATTAAAAAGAAAAAGGTTCTGCTCATCTTGGAAATCTTGTGTATGGCTGGATTCAACCCCTCTGGGAAGGCTTCCCCGGGCTCCTCAATCCCTAAGAATCTCTCTTCCTTTCAACTCCACAAATACTTTTCTGGGCCAAGTCACAGCACCTCTTGCACCTCAGCCTCCTCATCTGTAAAAGGAGCTGTACCACCTACCTCATAGGCAATTCAGATATAAAGAATGTAAAGAACCTGGGCCATGTCTGGTACCTAAGTTGACACTCAGATAATTGGTGCCCCGATCACCTACTCTCCAGAATTGCTATTTCAATAAGTAAGTTTTGTTTCTGTAGCTCCACCTGGACAGCACCTTCTTCTTGGGTCTCTGTAACCCCTGGTGGGGAACAGCAGGCCCTGAACCCAAGGCAAATTAGTAGGAAGGAAAGGCTTAGCTGGGTGTCCCCTGCCAATGTCCTCACTTAAAATGGCTGCAAACTGGTCTCTATGACCAAAAACGGCAACAGGAACATTCTGCTTGTCCAGTCTCATGGACAGCAAGAGAACATCAGCCATCTGTCCTTGGAGAAGACAGCTAGGGATGCTTGGTCTGACTGCCAAGACAAAGCAGTAGGAAAGAAAGCCTTAATTGGCTTCCCCTGCCAGTGCCTCATCTTACTACTCCATCTCCTCCCTCAATGAAGGCCAAGACCCCACTGAACACCTGGAGAAACATGACAGGGACTAGAAGAAACTGAATTTAAAATTTCCTGGGCACCAGAGATATGCAGGCATGGTTGGAGGTCAAAGAGGAGGGAATTCCTAGATCATTTGGAAACAGCAAATAGCACTTTGCAACGAAATAGCCCTGGGCTCTAGGCTCAGCTTTGCCACTGATTTTTTGCACAATCGCTGGCAAATCATTTTCCTTCTTGGGGCCTTTGTTTACCCAGATAAAGGATGAAGGGGTGGATAAGATCAAAGGTGACATAGAGTTGGGTGTATTTTGTTCAGCCGGCAAAATGTTTCAAAAACTTGAATTCCTGACAACATTACACAGTTAAATACTTTCAAATAAGAATTCCGATTTTCAACTTCTCTTGAAAAATCAGAAGGTAAGGCATTCACACATGGCCACAGGAGGCTGGAGGCCAGTAGGGGCTGCCCCCATTTGGTTGAGATGTGTGTTCTTCAGTGCCCGTGGTCCCCAGGACACTCCCTCAGTCTCCCCAACATTGAGGCTGTCTTGTATGTCTGTCATTTATCATTACTCTCATTTTTATGATATCCTCTGGGTTCACTCAGTCACATTATCAGTCTAGCCTTTGTGGACATTTGGATTTGGGACCCCTGACCTGAGGATCTTGGTTAAGCCTTCTGGTGTTTCCTGTTCTGGAAGTAGGCTGAAGAGTCAATGCCTGCAGACAAACATCAGCTTGACATCCTTACGGCTGTGTGATCTTGAGCAAGCACCTTAACCCCAGCTAGCTAATGAGGAAAAAACAGTGCCCACCACATAGGGGTATGGTAAGGACGAAGTCAGACAATTTTTAAGAACCCTTAGCCTAGGATCTGAAAAATTCTAGTAAATATTTATAGTAAATGTTAATAATGGTTGTTAGTAACATCATCAAATTTTATAAACATTAGACACTGACTTTTTACAAATCTAGGCTTGTCAGGTTCAATGCGTGTCCCATGAAACAAGCCCCAGTATCTAATGTTTCTCTTTGAAAGATTTCACAGAATGTTGTCTGAGACAATCTTATGGATCCCTCCCAACTCCAAAGCTCTATGACCTTCACCAGGGGTCTCAGGGCAAATGCACAGAGGGACCTGGCAAGTGTCACAAATGAGTGAGGTAGGCTGGCCCGGGAAGCCTGTGCATCCTTTGCAAGACATTCCTATTTAGTCTGTTGAAGGAACTGGGTTGCCCCAAAGAAACACCACTGTAGGCCAGCCTAAGCTCTCAGGCTGGCTATTTTAACCCAAATGGATCTTCTAGGATGGAACGGGATTCAGAAGGATGGGGGCATGGGGGTGTCTTGGAAAGAAGGTTACAAGGAAGAGGTGGGACTTTGGCAAGGCTAGGAAGGGTAGGGAGCTTTGTATGAACACATTCTTTGTAGAATACATTCATCTGGATACATTCATTTTCTCGCCAAAAGTTCATTTTCCTCTCTTTAAATCCTTTCACCTGTTCTCAAGAAACTCATGTCTCAGCTTCCAGAGAGCCATGGCCTCATTTAAAATGTTGTGAAAGAAGGTGATGGAAGCATCAGGCTCCTAGGCTGGTGAATTTTTATTTTTATTTCTTCACTGACATAGTTTAACCTTTGTTTTTGGCTGCTAATATATTGCTCAAATAAAGTGAAGAGAAAAAGGTAGGGTGGGGTACCACAACAAGATCTTTTGGAATGATTTTGCTGTGGAAAAACATGCTCTCAGCCATTCTTTCCAACACATTCTAATAAATTCAATTCTACAAGTCTGCATTATATTATTACTTAGTACATGTGAGGGGACTGCAAAGGCTATAAGAGAATGACACTCTGCACAAACCCCACGATAAAGCTTATAATAGAAATAAAAAGCCAAGATATATAATGTCAAAATATGGACTCAAGTCATTCAGTTTTTCTAGAGAGGATTTCAAAGTATAGACTTCTAAACTGGTCTATGCCACTTACTCACTAGGTGACCCCAGGCACGTAGTCCTTAGACTACCAGAGTTTCAGCCTCTAGGAGTGGGGATAATAATAGTACTTCCTTACAGGGTTGTTAAGAGCATTAAATGAGATCACACACCTCAAGTGCCTGGTATGTATTGATTGGTCAATACATGGGAATATTACTACTATTACAATTGTAACTGCCACTACCACCGCCTCTATCCAATACTGTTCTGCCAACTGATCTTCCATTTTCTGCTTACATACCTCTAATAACAGGGAGCTCAGTACCTACTGAGTCAGTCCATCATTTTGCTGAATATAAAAAAGTTTTTTCTTGGGCATAAGTGAAATATGTCTCTGTGGTCTGCAATATCTTCCTTAAGCCACACCTTCGAGTCATCAGGCTGTCCTGAGAACCTGCTATGTGCCCAGCACTGTGTAAGTTTTGGTTGGAGAGACACAGAAAGAAAAAGACATGGTGCTAGCCTTGCAGAGGTTCGGACAAAGACTTTAGAGAAATGATGAATACAGAGAAAGCAGCCCCTGCCTTGGTTGGCTGGGCCCCAGAGGATTCCTCAAACAGGAGACACCCAGATAGGCCCGTGGTCTAGGAGGCCCTGCATGATTTGTCCCCTGCTGACCCAACTGTTTGGGTCTCCTTTCTATTTCTCTCTCTTTTTTTTTTTTTTAATTGAGGTAACATTGGTTTATAACATTACATAAATTTCAGGTGTACATCATTATATTTCAATTTCTGTGTAGACTACATCATGTTCACCACCCAAAGGCTAATTACTATCCATCACCATACACATGTGCCCTGTCACCCCTTTCGCCCTCCTCTCTTCCCCTCTGGTAACCACTAATCTACTCTCTGTACCTATGCATTTGTTTGTTGTTTTCATCTTCTACTTATGAGTGAAATCACGTGATATTTGACTTTCTCCATCTGACTTATTTCACTTAGCATAATACCCTCAAGTTCCATCCAGGTTGTTGCAAATGGTAAGATTTCATCTTTTTTTATAGCTGAGTATTCCATTGTGGATATATACAACATATTCTTTATCCATTTATCCATTGATGTGCACTTACGTTGTTTCCAAGTCTTGGCTATTGTGAACAATGCTGCAATGAACATAGGGATGCATATATCTTTAGGCATTCGTGTTTTCATGTTCTTTGGATAAATACTCAGAAGTGGAATAGCTGGATCATATGGTAGTTCTATTCTTAATTTTTTGAGGAATCTCCACACTGTTTTCCATAGTGGCTGCACCAGTTTGCATTTCCACCAGCAGTGTATGCAAGTTCCCTTTTCTCTACATCCTCTCCAACACTTGTCATTTCTTGTCTTGTTAATTATAGCCATTCTGATGGGCATGAGGTGATATCTCATTGTAGTTTTGATTTGCATTTCCCTAATAATTAGTGATGTTGAACATCTTTTCATGTGCCTGTTGGCCATCTGTGTAACTTCTTTGGAAAAATGTCTGTTCAAATCTTTTGCCCTTTTTTCAATTGGGTTGTTTGTTTCTTTGTTGTTGAGATGTATGAGTTCTTTATATATTTTGGATATTAACCCCTTATCAGATATATGGTTTGCAAATATCTTCTCCCAATTGTTGGGTTGTCTTTTCATTTTGTTGATGGTTTCCTTTGCTGTGCAGAAGCTTTTTAGTTCAGATGTAGTCCCATTTGTTTATTTTTTCTTTTGTTTCCCTTTGGGCCTCCTTTCTATTTCTTGAACCTTCCCAACTTGGACCTACCTAAGAACTTTTGCACTTGAAGTTCCCTTTGCCTAGAATGCTCTTCCCTGTTATTATCCCAGGACTGATTCTTGCTTACCATTTCCACCTCAGGTCAAATATTCCATCCTCCACCAGGCCCTCTCTGAGCACCCTAACTAAAGGATCCCTCCCTGCCCAGCCCAGCAACTCTCTATCACATCACCAAGTTTTATTTTCTTCTTGCCCCTTAGTATGATCTGAAATTATTTCCATCATTCATCTGTTGACATGGTTATTATGTGCCTTTCCCCAATCCAAATAAGAGCTGAGATTCTGTCTGTTTTACCATCATTGTATCCCCACCTCCTGACACAGTGCCTGGCACATCATGGGTGCTCCATACATATTCGCTGAATATTTCCTGAAAAGTATGAGAGATTAGACCAAGTCCGTTCCAAGCCCAGATGCATCCTTCAGTCTCCATCTCTCACGCATAGAGCCTTTCCTGCCCAGGAGGAGGACTTCTCACCAGAGAGGGTATCCCTCAGAGAAACAGAGCATCCCTAGCTGAATGCAAACATCTCCCAGGCCCGACCACTGAGCAAATTGTTTTTGATTTCATGCGGCACCTGGAAGCCAAATAGATCATAACAGCACAGCAGAAACCATTGCCACCTGGTAATGAATTAGTTGTTAGCAGAGGTAGCGACACTCGCAATCCCATTTGCGATCTGCAGGGCTCACAGCTGCTTCTCATTTTCGTAATGCAAGGGAGAGGAAATAAAGAAAAGATGAACCTGTGCAGGGTGAGACACCAGGATGGAGGCAGCCAAAGCCATGAGGAGTTAGAGTCCATTGTGATCTGCTTCAGGCTTCGAGAGCAAGCTGTGTTATGGCAAAGAAATCATCTCCCACCCATAGAGTTATTTAAAGTTCACCCAAAATTTTTAACCTCTATCACAGAGCAGTGTCTCAGTGATTAAATGCTGGGTTCCAATTCTGACTCTACCAGCATTAGCTGTATGACCTTAGACAAGCTATTGAAGCTCTCTGTTTCTTCACCTGGAAGATGGGTAAAATGACAGTAACCACCTGCCAGGACTGCTGTAAGAATGGGCTGACACAACACACGAGACAGTCCACAGAGCCAAGGACAGCGTGAGCGTTCATGCCGTTACAGTTGTTAATGTTGCTGTGACCATGAGTACTAGCATTATTATCAGCAGCAGCATTTGGGCTTCACAACATCCCTGTGAGGTAGACAGAGCAGAGGTTACTACCCTGTTTCAAAAATGAGGGAACCAGAAACTGAGGCTCAGAGAGCGGAAGTTGCCTAAAGTAACCCAGCAGAGGGTCTGAATGATGCTCATCTCAAGGTGTGAATTCCAGAAAGCTGCTCTTTTCACACAAATATCACCTCCAAGCAAAGCAGAAGCTTCAGGAGTCTGAACGGGCTGTGCCCGAAGACTCAGGATGTCCCATTACCCCAAGGCCAGGCTCCAGTTACAATCCTCAGAGCTGGTGAACATTCCTAAGTGCTTCTTTGGGACTCAGAGTTGGCCAGCCTGCACATTTCTCCTCCCCTAGAGTGATTACCCTGACTTTTAGGGTCTGGGTGTTCTTATGTGTTCTTCCTCATCTGCTTGGCAAAAGCAACTCCAGAAGAGTGTCTGATGCTCGCCCTGAACACCTTGATGTGATAAGGTCAACTTGTACCTTCCCAGGGCTGTTACTGTTTTAAGTTTCAACTCTCCTTTTGAGAAAGTATTTGAGGCAAGACTGAGCAACTGGGCTGAGGTAGCTTGTGAGTTGACGGGTGCCCCTTCCCAGAGGCCTGGCCTCTGAGGTCATGCTGACTCCTGGACCCAAGATCAGAACCTGAGTCCCTTAGGGAGGAGCTCAGGAGTTTGATGTCCTCTGGTGGCTCTGCTGTGAAAAATCATCATTTGTTAGCTTAAGTCCTGCCCTCCTGGCACCTCCATGAGAACTGGCATTCTAGAAAAATGTTCCCCAAAGGAACAACCCTATCCAACAATACAAGACAGTAATTCACCCCCTGGACTGCAAGCACAGATGCCTTTTATTGTGAAGCAGAAATGACTGGAATAAAGACGACTCAGTCGAAACAAACAACTATTCTCATTAACACAAAATAGGCAAACATGACCCTAATGAGAAAATCTGCTGTAATTGTTTCTGCTGGCAGACAATAGATCATACTCCATTGTTCCAGTCAGGACACTATTAATCAAGTTCTTGAGGTGGGGAGACTCATTCCTTCCTTGCACATATACTCTGGTGGACCTACTTCCACAAGGTTACATAGGTATTAAATGGGGGAGGGATGATTCAAACCAGGTGGGGGCAGTGGGATGAGTATCAGCTGATTGAGAGACTGGGCCAGGGACAAGCGAGATGACACCTGCAGATGAATGGGATGTGGGGGGAGGGAGAAGGTGGTGTATAGGGGAATGCCTTATTTTCTGGATGGATGTGGTTCTTTACTAGGAAAGACTGGATGAAGACCGGGTTTGGAAAACGGCCAGAAAAACTGCAGCCAACAGTCAGGAATCACAAGAGTGAACAGTTGTTATAAAGAGAAGGAAACATTTAGCCCAGTGGTTCTCAAAAGGTGGTGCCTGGCCCAGCAGCAGCAGCATCATTTGGAGGTTGTTAGAAATGCAGATTGTTGTCACCAGCCCAGACCCATTGAATCAGAAACTCTGAAGTTGGGCCCAGCAAAGCTGTGTGTTTAGCAAGTTCTCCACGCAGGTCTGATGCACACGAGAGTTTGAGAACCTCAATTTAGTCCTCCGAGCCTGCACCCCAGAAGTGAGGGTTAGGACAGAGGGGTTGCAGATATTCAGAGGCAGAGAAGGAAGAAGGCTCTGGTTTAAAGTTGGAAGAGCCTCCGTGTCACAGATTCACCATTTATACACTAGGGAGTACAGGACTCGATTTAAAGGAAGAAAAGGAACAATACTGAGCACCCACCAAGGGCTAGTCTCTTTCCTACCCCCTTCCTTACACTGGTTCACTTAGTCACTCCAAAACCCCTATGGGGTAGTATTACTATCTTCCCTGTTTGCAGATGAGACAACCGAGGTTCTTAAAGTTTAGCATAGAGGCAGGAAGCTGATAAGTAGCTGAGTCCAGAGGGATGTCAGCTATGCCTGAGTTCAAAGCCAGCTGATCTTTCTGCTTTTCTGCACTGTGCATCCATTCACCCTTTCTGTGTTCAGTGTGATCCTAGGCAAATAAAATCTGCATATGGATTAAGAAAGCACATGAAAGGTCCTTTTAACATGCCAGACACATCCAGGTACGTACCCACAAACTTATGTATGATATATCACCCACCATAGCAGTGTTCCTGCTGAGGTGACTTTGCAGAGTTCCTTTGCATTGAATTTCACAGACCAGAAAAAATTTAAAGACATGTCAGGGACTGATATAGAAGGCTAATTTTTGATATTTTCATGTAAGGGTGTTTTAAAACAAAACAAAACATCCTGCAATTTACCACCATCATATTTCATAATAGAAAAGGCACTTGAACAACAAAAAAGCAAAAGCACATAATCTCAGAATAAAGAAGTCCCATAAAATATACATTTGCTTTGCTATATTGGCCTCATTTTTCTGATTTGCTGCAGTCACAAAAATATTTCTCCAAATTATAATACAGCAATTCATAAACATGGCTCCACAGACTGGGGCCAGTGTAGAAGAAGTTTTCTTAATTCTAAAGTCCGCTTTTGGGAGCAACTAGAGTATAATTTACAGAACAACTTAGCAGCCATCTTATCAATTATCTTCATCACAGGGCAGGCATTATCCCCATTGTGCAAATAAAGACACAGGGACCCACTAGCAAGTTTAGGAGCCAAGGCTCAAACACAGGCCTTTTGGATTGAACCCACTCACTTCGTCAGCACACGACAGTCCCTCTCTTTAAGTTCTGCAGGACTGGCTTTGTTTTATAGTGTTGAGTGACTGTTGCTAAGTAGCTACTAGGAAAGTTGGCTTCCATCCTGGCCATTCTACACCACTATCACAGCTAACAAAGTTTCATCAATCAAAGTGCCAGTTGTGTACCTAAAGAGACTCTTCAATTTACTGGGCTGAATGTTTTCCAACTAGACCAGAAAAGGGATGGGGAGGATAGTATCTGGAGAAACTCACGCCCGGCTCCTACAGTTAACCAGGAGAGAGGGTTGTGGTTTGGATTCTAGCTACAGGGATAACCAATAATGCTTGATTTATAACATGTCATTGATGACTTTCCACATTACCATATAAAACCTGTTGCCACTCCACCATATAAAACCTGTGTCAGGTCTGAGGAAAAGAAGGATGGGAATTACCCATACCCTTCAAGCCTCACCTTCTCACTGAGGGGAAGCAAGCTGGGGTTGATTCTGAACAAGGAACACTCTGAATTGCCCATCTAGGTTCCACCCAGTCAAATAACAGAGGAGACCCATGCCCAGCACTTAACCAATGAAAAGAACTAGATGCGGGTTTCTCAACCTCAGCACTGTTGATATTTTGGACCAGATAATACTTTGTTGTAGGTGTTTGTACTGTACATTATAGGATGTTTAGCAGCACCATTGCTTCTACCTATATGCCAGTAGTACCCCCGACCCTGAGTTGTGACAATCAAAAATATCTTCAGACATCCCCACATGTCCCCTGGGGAATGGAAGGAGGCAAAATCACTCCCAGTTGAGAACCACTGTACTTTACTGAAAAGAAAGGGAAAAAGTCAATCATTTTAGCAATTGGGTGAGCTGGCTCTTTTGTGTGGAAGCATTGTGTACACTTCTAATAAACTGCTAAGCTCTGGAATTCAATAGGTGTGGTATGTCCCCTAGGTTATACCTCAGTTAAGTAAATAGTCGAATCCTTGAGAGATCCTAAGCTGACATCACTAAGACTGAATGTGTCTGTTTACTATTTATCCAAGAACAGCTCTTCCAAAAGACAGCAAATATTTCTCCTGGACTTCTATCAACTATCAGATGGGCTTAACGGGTGATCTTTGACTTTGAGGACAATGCTTTCCTCCAGAGACCTGCAGGATCTTACTATCACAGGTCCACTGGAGTTACAATTAGGAAATTGTATTTTTCTATCCATCAACAAAGGCTGTTGGCCACCAGGTACAGATCCCTGAGCTAGATGCTAAGCAGAAGGCACTGGGTATGAAGATATAATCAAGTATTATCAGAGAAACCTACTCTAAAGAATTGTCATCATCTTCACTTCGAGCCTAGTACCGTCTAGAAAAGCACACACTATACCAATTAAGTGGACACAGATTAATTCACTTCTAATGTATTGATTTTGAGAAGTCCTCTAGTCTAGAAGGAAATGAATTAACTATGCAGGGAGGCTGATTGAAAAAAGACCATCCCTTCTAGATGAGTTGCCTTGCAGAGACCTATCTGGAAGGATTTATACCCAGTCAAGAGGGGATCTCCCAAGACAAGGTTTCTCAAAGCATAATCTGTAGGTCCTGGCATCCCTGTCATTTAGGAAGCTTGTTATAATGCAGATTTTTAGACCACGTCAGAAATTCTGATTCAGTAAATCCAGATTCCAACAATCAGCATTTTTAATAACCTTCCTTGCTTCTTCTACTTACTTAAATTTGAGAACCATTGCCTAAGACTTCTTTTCCAAAGAGCATTTACTTTTCAAAGCTCCCTGTCTGTGAGGAACTTACAGCTTTTGGAGAAAACTAGCACGCGATAAGAGTTGCTGGCGATTAATAATAATTCAGTCATTCAACAAATAGTCATTGAACTGCCTATTATGTGCCAGGGACTGTTCCAGGTACTAAAGAATCAGCAGTTATGAGGACAGTCATCTAATGTATGCTGGGAACTACACCTTCCTTTTACTTCTCTCCTCATAACATCCCTATGAGGTAGGTATCATCACTTTCATGTCACGGGAAAGGAGCAGGAATCTCAAGGAAGTGGCTGACCTGCACAAAGTCTCAAGCCCAGTAAATGACAGGCCTGAAATCTAGACAAACATCTGTCTGATGTTGTACTCCATGTTCTTTCCACAACACCAACAACATGAGCATAAAAAGGTAAAAGAAAAAATATGTTCAAAGCAGTCTGAGTTGACTGTCAAATGAGTGGTACAGCTCCTGAATCCTGAGGATGCTCAGCCCTGAGTGAAATCATTGCAGGATGTGCTGGAGGAGGAGGCTTCTTGGAGGCAGTGGTAGACTGCATCATGAAAGATACAGGAACTCACAAAGGGAAGAAGCATTTGGGGAGTGGAGGGAGATAATACAAGGAATGGTATATATCAAAGTATGAGGTAGGAATGTGCAAGACTAATTTTGAGAACTGTAAATAGGTCCTTCCTGCTACACTGGAGCCAAGGTGTTAGAGAAGAGTGGGAGAGAAAGCTCCCAAGTAGGTTGGAACTGGATTATAGAGCTCTCTTTAACAGTATGCTTGCGTGTCTGAACTTCACCCTACAAGACAACAGGGACTCACTGAGAGATGACATGATGAGAGAGAGATTTGGAGAACAAAATGGATCAGATAGCAGTCTCCAAGATGGATCATTGGGAAAGGAAGCCCAGGATCCAGAGAATCAAGTGTAACATATTTATATGGGAGAGTTACTACAGGAGGCAATTCATTAATTAATGAGAATTAATATCTCACATTTAAGGAGATTTTAGTATGTTAGATCAGGCCATTGCAATGTGGGAGTCATTGCTACTGTAGTATAACCCGGCCTATCCTGACTGATACAAACTCTTGCCAATTAAGAACGTGATCTCTGTAGTCAGACCACTGAGTTCAAAATCTCCACTCCATTTACCATTTACCAAATTTGGTAAGTCATGACCTCTCTAACCTCGCTTACTTCATCTTCAAAATGGGACTAACCACAGTGGCTATCTCACAGGGAGATTGTAATAATAATAATAACAACTTTACACGCTATGTAGTATTCTAAACTTTTTATGAGTGTTATCTGATTTAGTCCTCACGATAATTGTTTTGCAAATGAGAAAACTGAGGCACAAACAGGATTACAGCACTTGCCAGAGATCACAGAGCTAATAAGTAGTGGGGCCAAGATTCAAACCCAGGGCAGTTTAATTCCAGAGTCCCCACACGTGTCCACTGGCAATGTGTGGAAGCCCTTAACGCCCAGCGCACAATAACTGCAGAATCATTTTTTCCGTTAAGCATGTTAAGCACAGCGTTGTGGGCCTATAATCTTCTAAAGGGCCTAAAAAGTATTTCTGACCAGAAAAATAGATACACTGTCTCTGAAATAATAAAAGCAAACTGCAAAAATCAAATTAATAAATATTTCAATGTCTTTAAAACTTGTCATATGTCAACTAATTCACAACACTACTCAATTCACATAAATTAGATTTAATGGGAGATGTGGGTGCACTGTAATATCTTTGACATGATAGGGGAGGTAGGACTTGTAAAAACACCTAGAGCCTAAAATATGCCTTAAAATGACCTCCTGAATAGAGTCCAGTCAATATTAGCTCTCATATTATTTTCATTATCGTCCTTAGCTTTGACCACAGAGACACAACTGAAGCTGTTCAAAAGTCTGGAATAAAGCAACGACTGAGGTCTGAGAATTGGCATTTCTAACAAGTTGCGGGGTGATGAACTCACTGCTGGGCCAGGAGGATCGGACTTTGAGAATCCCTGGCCTCGTGCTGAAGAGCCCAGGCTGTGGAGTGGAGTTAGGATGGCCAGGTTGAAATCTTCCTCAGCCACTTACCAGCTGTCCCGGGGCAAGTTACTTGACCTGTCAAGTGGGTTGTTAAGTAGTTTAAACGTGATTCTAACTTATAGAGCGATTGTGATGATTATATGAAAAAAACACAGCAAAAATTTTTGCAGAGTGCTGAGCACATAGGAAGCATTCCAGGTTAGCCACTATTGTCATTACGATTGCTTATGTATGTATTATTATGCTTCTTATCCTGAAACTAATGGCATTTTAGTTTCCTCATTAGACTCTGAGAAGTTTCAGAGCAGTGGTCCTGTCTTGTTCACTTCTGTGTCCCCAGGGCTGAGCTCAGACCCAGGCCCAAAATGAGAACATACTGTAGAAACTCATTCACTGACTCAGTTATTTATTCATCCAATTGACAAATGTTTTCTGAGCACTTACTCTGTGCGAGGCCCAGGCTAGACCCCGGGGGATGCAACAAATAAGAGGCAGCAGACTCTGTTCTCATGAGGCTTACACTCAGTGGGTGAGAAAGACATTAAATAATACAAAAAGTAAATAGGCAGAATAGTTACTAATTATGACAAATGCTCTGAAGGAAATAAAAAGTGCTGAAATAGAGGGCACTTAGGGATTTCCTTTAGGTAGAGCGTTCAGAGATGTTTTCTCTGAGGAAGTAACATGAGAGCTGAGACCTGAATAATGAGACAGAGCCAACCATGATGAGATCTGAGAGGAGGGAACAGCCAATGCAAAGGCCCTGAGGCAGCAAGCAGGTTGGCCTGTTAAGGAACTGGAAGAAGGCGTGGAAGAATGGAATCTAGTTCCATGAGTGAGGGGTAAGAGGTAAGGTTGGGGAGGGACAGGCTCATGGTGGGCCTTGTAGGCCAAGGTACTGAGTGAGCATTTTTTTTTTTAAGCAGGGGAATGACATGTTCAGCTTAATACTTTTAAAAGGTCATATTAGCCTCTGGGTGGTGCACAGCCTGGAAGGAGGAAGAAGATAAGTTAGGAAATTAATGCAGGGACACGGGAAAAAGATTGTGTTGGTGTGGAATATGAGGTAGCAGTGGAGGTAGAAAAAAACATGTTTGAATTCAGAATATATTTTGTAGCTGGTACTGACAGACTTGCTGAGGAACTAGACGTGGTGGTACGTGAAAGAGGAAGAGAGGACCACCATGGGGGCTTGACGAATGCACCTCCGGCTGTGATCTCTTTATAAGGAGCTGCTACAGCTACTTAGCTTCCCATCTGCTCACATCTCATCGCTGTCCCCCTTACCCAATTCAATCCCTCCCTTTCTTAGGGCCCAGGCGCCTTTACAAGGTTCCTCCAGGGGCCCTGCCCTGATTTCTGAAGCTCTGCGGCCCAGCACGGGTGGTTACTATCGCTTACTATCGCAGAAGCTCAGATATCCTGCTCCCTGAAAGACAGGGGGAAGTAAACCCTCTGGGGGGTCATTAGCAGAATGGCCAGTCAGCAGGCAGCGGATGACAAAATAAAGCCATGCGGGCACTCTAGGGATCCGGGCTGCTGGCAGAAAACTGAAAAGAAATTCAGTTGAATGTTAAGAGAGAGATGTCCTCTTGCTAGTTTGGGCCTCCTGGTGATGGTGGGAGTGGCAGGACCATGAAAAAAGCAGAAGGCATTTTCCAGGCCTATGTGGTTTCCAGGGTTGCCGAGGACAATGCATTCTTTGATGGATGTTACAAGTAAGGGAGTCTGACCCCAGAGCCTGCTTCCCTGTCAGCCCCTGGATCTCTCATACCCAATCTCTCTTTTTTTCACCAGTCCTAGGATCCAGCCATTAAGGCTCATCTGAGGTTTCTATTAATTTTTACCCATAATATAGTAATGAATGTTGCCATCAGTAGAATATTTTTCATCAGACATAGAGCATGCTCAGCTTTCGTGTCAAGTTTTTGTTTTTCAGTCTTTTCTTTTCTTCTCTTCTATTGGCATGGGAACACCGAAGCCAATTCAGGGAGGATCTATCAACCACATCATAATACTCCCCCACACCGCCCAAGCGCTTTGATATGTTCAAAGTGCGTACACAGTTCACCCTCGTGGAGGGAGATCTGGAAGCAGCCAGCCTTGTTGTTTTCCCAGCTGATAGGCTCCCAAGCTCACATGATTCCAGGGGTAAAAAAAAGGCCTCAGAGACCAGTCCAAACCTCAGAGAAGGGAAAAATCTGAGCCAAGGTCACACAGCAAGCCAGCAGTGTACGGAGAACTCAAATCCAGGTCTTTATACACTGCTGGATGCTGTGTGACCTTTTAGGATCATCTTGAACTTTTCTGAGCCTTTGTGTGCTCATTGGTAAAATCAGATCATCGTCTGTTCTCTTTCCCCCAAGGGGTGATGCGAGGATCAAATGAGATTCCTGTGATTGGTTTACATAAATGGTGAACATTTCTTTGAACCCTGAGACTCCAAACATGGGTCTTGCAGATAGATATTAATAAATAGTTATCAAACTGGTAGAAAATCAAAGGAAATGCTTACAGTTTTATGCCTCAGAAGTGGATATGGTGAATTACGATTCATCCATTTGACCCTTTACCCATTCATCCATCCAATGGCCATCCTTCAAACAGTTAATGCCTAATGAAGGCCATGCTGACTTGCTTAAAAACTGGTTAAAAAAAGACATCAACCTTGGCCCTGGAGAAGTGTAAGATCCAGCAAGAAAGACAGTCTTGTAAAAAGCTCCTTACAATGTGATGGGTTATGAGCAATAATGGCTGAAGACATGCAGAGTTCTGCTCCCTTGAGAGCACGGGACTCATTACCTGCACAGCCAGGACAGCCTTCCTTGAATTCAGTGGGTTTTCATCTGGGTCGTAAAGGGTGACTAGGAGTTTCTTAGGCCAGCATAGCCCAGGGCTAGAGGTGTGTGACAGGAGGGTGTTTTGGGAGGACTGCAAGTTGTTCAGCGGTGTTGAAGCAAGGTAAAGCTAGTACTTACTCAGCATAATAGGCCTGAGCTCAACATTTCACAAGCAATTTTTCATTCCACACACGTAAAGACCATTTGTGATATGGATTGTTATTAACCCCATTTGACAGTTATAAAACTGAAACTCAGAGCTCTTACATAATTTTGCCCAAGGTTTCACAGGTGAGAGGTGGCAGATGTAGAATTCATGAAATGTTTGACACCAAAGTCTGGGTTCATAATCACTACTCTTTATGTTCTCTGTTAACAGGGATGCATGGGGGAACTGAGGCTGTGCGAGTAGTCAGGGTCATGAAGGGGAGCTAAAGGACAGAGAGAGCCCGTGAGTTGCCCAAGATAACACAGCTGATCAGTGACAGAACCGAGGCTTAAGCCCAGTTGTCCTATTTCCATCTTTCCTCTGGACTGTACTGGGGCTCACTGACTAGGGACAAATTAAGAAACCAAGATAGAGGGTGTCAAAAATAGTCAGCCATCCTCCTGAGAAACACCAAATATCCTGTGCATCTCCTCCACTGTTCTGCTTGAGTTAGGTTTTCCCGGGGATCTGTGTTGGCGGGGGAATTCAGAGTATTTGTGGATAACAGATGTGCATATTTTCTTGGTCTACTGAGATGAAGAGAAGTGGGAGGAGGTTGGGCACAGGGCCAGCCCTTATCAGAACTGTCAAGTCCTAGGTCTAGTCTACAGGACTCCCTCTAGTTACCAAATGCACCCCCCCCATCCTTTTGTTTAAGCTTCTCTTTGCTTCCTATCCACGATCTAAATAGTTTCACTTATCATGGAGGAAACACCTCAATTACCAGTTGTATTAGTCAGCTTAGGCTGCCATAACAAAATACCATAGATTGGGTGGCTTAAACAACAGGAATTTATTTTCTCACAGTTCTGGAGGCTAGAAGTCTAAGATCAGGGTCCCAGCATAATTAGGTTCTGGTGAGAGCCCTCAGGCTGGCTTGCAGATGGTTGCCATTTCACTGTGTGCTCATATGGACTTTCCTGTGTGTGTGTGAGTGGGGAGAGAGAGAGAGAGATTGAGAGAGAGAGAGAAAGAGCATGTAAGCGCAAGTTCTCTGATCTCTCTTCTTATAAGGGCACTAATCCCACCAGGAAGGCCAGACCCTTATGACTTCATCTAAACCTAATTTTCTTCCAAAGACCCCATCTCCAAATACCATCACATTGGGGATTAGGAATTCAACATATGAATTTTGGAGGGACACAATTCAGTCCAAAGCACCAGTTCGTGGAATCAGTGCTATGCTCAGAAAGATGTGCCTTTATTGGTCAGGGATGCTGGAGAGCACAAGTTTGAAACCAACAGATGACTTTCTAACCATGCTTCCACAGGCACTGGGTCATCAGGGCAGAGGTGGTAAGGCCCGTCTGTAAAAGGGCCAGGTTTCCAATAGTCATGCTGATGACTCCACTGCCGTCTCCACTGCCACCAGTCCACACTCAGAATGGGCTCTGCCATGTTAACCTAAGATTTGTCAAGCCAAACCTCCTATTCATTGGTCTTTGTTTGGCCTCCTAAGCCAGAGAGAATAACTGCAATCTTTTTCCAAAGACGGCTGTTTAGCAGTTTGGGAATGGAGACTGAGCCATACTTAGTCTAAGACTTTTTTTCTTGGATCCTCCCACCATTCCTCACTGGAAATGCTTTCCAGATCCTTGACCATCTGACCATGGTCTATCAATATGGTGCCACCGTTCCTATAACCTGCCTATGAAGTCCAAAGTCCGATTACCTAAGGTAGAATGGGCCCAGGCACCGGATTTCTTTATAATATTTGTAAGAATAGATTTGGTTCCATCAGATAAAGGCCGGGGGCAAAATGAATTTTGCTGCCTCAAGGCCACTGCACACTCCTCCTTCACAATGTTGTCACCCTCACTACTGCATGTCAGCATGTCCTCAGCCTCTCTCTGCAACCTGCCTCTTTTAAGTTTGATATTAACTTTATGTGTTGCATTAAAAATAGTTTATTTCAACTTGCCTCATTTTAAAACAGACTTGGGGCTTTTTTTCAAACAGTAGTACAGAGGCTGGGTGTTATTCCTGGATGGACATCTAAACGTGGGTTACCCAGAACTAACTTTGCAGGGCTGAGAAAAGGGAGCACGGCAGCAAGGCTGGCCTAGGCCCATTTGGCAAGTGCTTCCCCGGACTCTGCCAGTTCTTTCTGAAATCACTGGCAATTCCTTGTTCTGGGTAAAACTGTTTGGAGAGCTGGCTCCAAAAACTGATGGGGAGCCAGGAAGAGTGGAACGAGGCCTTGCTTGGTGGTCAGAAGTCCTGTGTTAGAATCATGACCCAGTGACTAACTCCCTGCAGATAAAGCCCTTTGTACTCTCTGGGCCTTAGTTTCACTGTATGTAAGACAGAGGTCTTAGAGGATCAGACTAGGCATTGAGTCCCACAAGGTATTAATAGGTAATTCAGAGAAAAAAAGGGACTATTAAATTTGGAGGATACATACTCTACTCTTCTCTGAGAAACAAACAAAATATATTAGCATATTAAAGGGCCTTCGAGATCCTGAAGAATAGAATCCTCCCACTTTGTTTAACCCAGCATTACTAAGTTTATGGCCATACAACCCTCCCTAATCACCCCAACCCCAAGAAATTCTATTAATATCCTCAGAACATCAGAGTTCTGATGGGAAGTATAGACTAGATGGGCTCCTAAAGCCCTTTAAAAACTAACCCTTTGGGGTCTATCATGTAGAAATGTGGATTTTTCTGTGTCATTTAACATCAGGTAACTTTATTCTGGTGGAGGATTATTCTAGTAACTGCTAAATAAAACAATCTTTATTTCTGCATAAACAGTACTTTTCAAATATCAATGATGAAACTTTAATTTATTATTCTGTCTCCGATATACTTTTCCTGGCCTTTAAAACCTCTTCTATGCGCCAGCCTGGTGGCCAAGTGGTTAAGTGCGCATGCTCTGCTTCGGTGGCCTGGGGTTCGCAGGTTCGGATCCTGGGCCCGCACCAACGCACCGCTTGTCAAGCCATGCTGTGGCGGCATCCCAAATAAAGTGGAGGAAGATGGGCATGGATGTTAGCCCAGGGCCAATCTTCCTTAGCAAAAAGAGGAGGATTGGCAACAGATGTTAGCTCAGGGCTAATCTTCCTCACACACACACAAAAAGAACAAAACCCTCCTCTAGTCTGAAACCAGTCTACTTCTTCAAAATGTATCTCCCAGGGCCCCCGGGAAACCTCCCTCCAAATCTTCAAACTCACCGTGTGAACTGTCCATGGCTTTCACGAACCCTTTTTGGCCATTTCACCCATTCTCATATACAGTCCTGGACAATCCCTGTTCACAATGCTCCCTGGACCTCTCGGATACTTGCGATCGAGGTAATATTAAACTAGGATCAACACAGTCGTTTTACTAACGTGGGAAAGCAGAAGAATACATTTCAAAAACTGTTTCAATTACAAATGTTTTAAAAAAAGTCAGATTCTTATTAATCCTCTGTTTTATCCTAAAATTCACTTTCCCAGAGCAGTTCATTCCTCAAACATTTTAGTCAACATTGCCCTATATTTCACTCCAGCAGCAACTAGCTATATATTTAGTTAAAGCATTTTGCCTTCTCATTCTTAAATAAGTATAGGACCAGATTTGAATTTTATTTTATTATTTTAAGGCAGCTGAGTCCAAGCAAGACCTGGAGAACTAAAAGGAATCATTTTGGCAGATGGGAAAAGGAAACAAGGAGCAAAGTGGCTCTATTTTGGGTTTTGTTGTTGCTGTCATTTTCAGATCAAAGAAACTTTAGATCTAGATATTTCCTAACTAAATTACAAAAATCCCATCCAGAGCATTTTTATCTCTATGCCTCTCATTTCAACAAGAACATTGGATTTTCCGATGAAGACTCTGGAGGGCATTTCCAAAGAAGATTATCATCACAAACAATTAAATTGAACAAACAATAATAGCTCCTATTTATCGGGTACTTACTATGCCAGGCCCTATGCTAAGCACTTTCCAAGTTTATCTCCTTCAATCCCACAACAACCCTAAGAGGAGTGTATTATGACTGCTGCTTTACAAAATAAGAGACCAAGGCTTTGAGAGGTTAAGTCACTTGTAAGGGTCACTCAGGATTCAAAATTAAGAAAGTGTCTCCAAAGTCCTTGCTAGTAACCATTATACTATCCGGGAAACTTTTATTAAGCATCTGCCTCGAGCAGTTGGGTTTCAAGTACAAATAATCTTGTTCTCCCGCCCTCAAAGAGCTCAGGGTCTTAATAGCAGATATGACCTTTTCCCAAGTACAGAAGGTAGAAAGTCAAAAGTGCCAATAAGAGCAGTACAAAAAGAGGAGCTAGTGAAATAAAGGAAGAAGAGATCAGTTATAACTGAAGGGATGAGAAACAGTTTCAGAGAACAGTGCTAATAGCTGAGAAGCCCCCTGGAAAGTAGGTCTACTTTCTTTACCTCAAACTCTACATTCAATCCATCACCATGTCCTGTTGCTACTACCTTCAGAATATATTACAAATCTACCCCGTCTATCTCTTCTGCTACCAGCTAGGTCCAAGCCACAACCCCTGTCATGTAGACTATTGCAGGAGCCTCTTAGCTGGTCTCCCTGAGTCCCCTCTGTGCTGCACTGGGTTACTGTTAGAGAATTACACATCTGTACTCTTTGCCGTGTGACTTTGTAATCCCTCTTAGAAGACAGAGTTTATTTCTCTGCCCCGTGAGTGTTAGGCTTGGCCACATGCCTTGCTTGAACCAATGGAATATTAGAAGACATGACACAAATCTACTTGCATGATAAAGCCGAGCCTGTGATCTTCCATGAAAATAGCAGGTCTTTTTGTTGCTGCTGCCCCTTCACCCTCACCCCCAAAACAAAGACACCTGAGGTAGACCTAACCCTCCTGGAGTCCAGCTTGATCCAGCCTAGAATGGGTGAACCATAGTCAAACTGCAGACTATGATTGTTAAAAAAAAAAAAAAAAAAAAAGAAGTTTTTGTATAAGCTATTAAGATTTGATGTTATTTGTTATGCAGCAAGAACTGACTGATATACACTGTTTTCATGTCAATTTATCACTTTTCCCTACTCCACAGAGGAAACATAGTGATCTTTTAAAAATGTAAATCAGATCACCCTTTCCCAGGCTTAAATCCCATTAGTAATTTTTATTGTATTCAAAATCAATCTCAATTACTTATCATGGTCTGCAAAATACTCCGCCTAACTCTTTGCTCAGTATGCTTCAGCCCCACCGGCCTTCTTTTTGTTCTTTGAATACACAAGCTCATTTTCACTTTAAAGCTTTTATACTGACTATTTTTTTGTCTGGAAAGTTCTAGAGTCTAAATCTGTGCCATCTAATATGATGGCCATTAGCCACATGTGGCTATTTAAATTTATTAAAATTAAACAGCATTGAAGATTTAGTTTCTCAGTTATAATAGCCATATTTCAAATGCTCAGTAGGCACATGTGGCTAGTGGCTACCAAACTAGACAGTACAGACAGAGAATGTCTCCCATCCTAGCGGAAAGTTCTATTGGTCATAACAAAGCTCAGTTAAAATATCACCTTTTCAGAGTAGCCTACCTGACCACTCGCTTAAAGCAGCTCTCCAGCCTACTCTCTATTCCATGACTCTATTTGGTTATATTTGTAGCATTTCGTAACTATTTGAAATCATTATATTTATTTACTTGTTCACTAGAATGCAGGCCCCAAGAGTGCAGGGACTTTATTGATTCTGTTCTCTGCTATATCCCTGGGGTCTAATAAAGAGTGGGTGCTCAGTAAATACTAGTTGACTGAATAAATGGAGTGTTAGCAGTTGGTGATGAGGACTATGCCAGGTGGAAACAGGAGCATGAACAAAAGCAAGGCAGTGAGAGACTGAAAGGCCTGTTTGTGACAATGCTGGTCAGCCTACTTCGGCTGGAACATAGAGTGTGCAGTGTTAGATGAGTCTCAAAACGTACGCAGACTGAGACCATAGTATTGAAAGACTCATATTCTGGGCTGAGTTTGAACTTAAAACAAGATGGGGAGCCATCAACAGTTTGTTAAGACAGAGAAGTTTCATGATTAGAAATAGTCTTTAAGAAAGTGATCTACCCACTGCATGGCAAGTGGATTATAGCATGGAGAGACTAGTCAGAAGGCTAAAGCCGTAATCCAGTGAATAAAAGAAGAAAAACGGAGAAAGATTCAAGAGTCATAGTGGTGGTGAAAGCAACACATTACATGTATTGAATGGAGAGGTTGACAGAGGCTGAGGAGTCCAATAAGACACTGACATTTTGAGCCTGAGTGATTCAACAGAAATAAAGTAAGGGAAGAACAATAGGTTTGGCAGAAAAGATGCCAAGTTCTGTTTTTGATATGTTGAACACAAAATGTAGAGGCCGGCGTCTTGGGGAAAGAATGGATATTGGGGGAAATGAACGGAAGGGATCAGAGATAGCCCCAGTGGTGATGGTGGAAAGAACACAGCATTACAAAGTTATGGGTTCTTAGGGAAAGGTGTGAAGATCCTTGTAAGCCTTAGGCTACAAGAAACGAAGACATGATCCAGCTGAATCTGCTGATAAGAAATCCATTATAACCCTGAAGGAATTGGTTCATTAGAGTAGTCCGAGTAGAAACCATATTTTAAGATACTCAGAATGATCTTAGAGTAAGGAAGAAGAGGTAGTAAATGCAGCTTAAGTTAAGTAATTTTCCCAAAGCTAATAAAATACTTGGATTCTAGACTCCACGTGGACCCTTATGAGCTTCCCATCCCCAAACACCCCTGCTTTTCAGTACCTGGAGTACAGATTAAATAGAGGGCTTACATCAGATGTTCTCTGCCCTCCTTTGTATCTGTGACTCCTTCATAGGCTTTACCAGACAGGTTAGAGATGGTTGGAGCTTAGCTTATCCTGCTTGCTTGAGAGAGACTCTGCCCTAATAAACCACCTCAGTTAACTAATGGAGTTTGGTATAGAGCTAAAACAAAGCTCTTTGATTTAACATTTCCTTCAAACATAATTTAAATCCCAGAATCCTTAAGTTTTATAATCACAGACTTGGAAGGGTATCTAGAAGCCATCTAGTTCATTTCCTTCCTCTGTGAAAGAATGAATACATGTACAGACGTACACACACACACACACACACACACACACACACATATCTCCTGACATCCTTAGAAGCAACAGCAACAGCTCTTGACTATTCTGGAGCCAAGACAGGAAGGATGGCCAATTCCATCACTTCTCTGTTAGGAGTGCCCTAAGAAGACTTACTCTTGGTCTCTGTTATGCACAGTGGATTCCACATCCTCTGGCTGTCTTGCCGTGGAAGCAAGTGCATCTTTGCCAGCCCTTGTACATACAACATGGTGGAGAGAAGCCAGCATCTTCCCTAGGACAACTGAATGACCCAATTTGCAAGGAATTTTTTTGGGCCCCTCATTCTCCCCTGTTTAGACCAAGATTCTCAATCTAACTTTCCCATGTGGCTGACTTTTCACATTCCACAGGGAATTGGAGTCCTGCCTGGCTCCTTTCCAACTTTCATATTAGAGCTCAGAAGTCACCTTCTTAGAGAGGCCTTCCTTGACCAATTAATCTAAAGTAGGTATTCTCTTCTACCATAGAGATTTATCACCACATTCTAGTTTCTTTATGACCCTAGGAATGATTTCTATTATTTTTTTAATTTGTAAATATATTTATTGCCTCTCTCCCTATACAATATATGTTCCATGGAGACCAGGACCATATCTATCATTCTCCAGTGTTCCCTCAGTGCCTAGCAAAGTGTGGAACATACAGTGGTTGCTTATATTGGTCAGCTATTGCTGCATAACAAGCCGTCTCCAAATTCAGTGGTATATAACAATGAGTATTTACTATCATGTTCACAGATCTGCAAGTCAACTGGGACAGTTCTGCTTCATACTCTAGTCTGTGGGTTGACTGAAGCATCTCTGTTTTTTGTATATATCTTTCTTCTGGGACCACTAGGCTCTCAAGGGCATGTTCTTCTCATGGCCTCTGCTTGAAATACGCCTAATAATATCCCAGTTGCCAAAGCAAGTCATATGACCAAACAAACATAACACTAACAGAGCAGGGTGATATACTGTCCCCAAGGAGTTTGGGGAAAAGATGAATAATTGCCAAATAATAAGCTAATCTACCACAATGCTCCATAAATATCAATGATTGAATCAATAAATGCCCTCCCCTAGATCAGTTGATCTTTCTAGCTAAACCACTTTCCAGTCATTACAATCCTGTGTCTCATCAGTATTAGCTTGAGGATTTCAGTCTGCTGTGAATCCATGACCTAGCGTGAAAGAACCATACCACCCTATTCTCCTTGGACAGGAACTAACTTAAGATCTTTGCCCATTTAACAGAGGTTAAAGCCTCCTTCATTTCATCTTGGCTCTCTCTGTCCTCCACCTTCAGGCATAGGGAAGGCTTCATTCCTGCCAAAAACTAGAAGGGATGGAACCAATTAGAAGAACCTACCATCTGGTGGTGCGGGCTCATCAGGTTTGCAGCCAAGATTCCAACTGGGACTGTTAGAGAGTTTGTGCACAATAGTTTGAGCGTCTGAGTAGAGCAGGAAATGTCTTGGTCACTGGCAGGGAGAATAGGTGCTCAGGATCACCAGATATTTTAGGGCTGACAGCCCCAGCACTCTGTCAAAGAGTAGCCAGAAGGGACCACTCCCTAGAGACATCCATGTGGGTGGACAACACTTCCTAAAACTGTTCCATGAACACAGGTTTGCTCCTGGCTGGACGGGAATTATCAAGCACTCCTCACAGCTTTGACTAACTCATCAGTCTTCCCGGATTTCAAAACTTTTGCCCACACTGACCTCTGATCTTGCCTTACCCACCAGAATCCCTTGGAGGCTCTTCTTTTATTGGTGGCTCTTCTCTGTTTTAGCACATTGACCCTTGGTCTAGCTCCAGCCTCTCTGAATTTTCCCTTCTGAAGAAATGTGCCGTGGGAGGACATCAATTTTATGCCTACTGAGCATCTAATCTCCGTTCTTTTGGTTATAGCATCCTGATTTCCTTTGGGGAACTACTCCTCCCCCACGTCCATGTAGTTTGGGTGGGCTGGTTGAAACCAACAACCCATTTGGTCCTTCTCACCACCCCAAGCTCTAAGAATGGTTACGTGACCAGGCCTAGACCAACCAAGAGATGACAATATCCTGGCCACTGTGTCATGTTCAGAAATGAGCATGTGTCCTGATTTTTATTCAGTGACATCAGGCCCAGGACTTTTCTAGAACTGATGGAAAAAGAGAAGTTCTCTTTCCACTGGACTTTGAGATGGTCAAAAGAAGACTGGCTGTGCTGGGATCTGACTTCTGGGTTCTGATACATGACATATATGTGCCTGAGAGTAAAGCCAATTTAGAGAAAAGCTAAGCCTGAAAATCTAGAGGGTGTGTCTCAGTTATGACGATATCATTCAAGTCCCTGAATCTACCTGTACCTGAAGTCAGAACTATCCAGTTAGTTGGGTTTCTATCACTTGACACAAAAAGAGTTCTGACTGCTCACTGCCCAAATGGAGTTGCCCCCTAGTCCCTATAAGCAATGATTTCTTAAGCCAAAGACACTGTCTGGCCCATACATTTAGTCCAATCATGTAGACCGAATCATAAGTGAAAAGAAATGCTTTCAGATTCAGTGTTGCTGCATATTTGGACCCAGGGTAAACTTAGCCTCCTTAAGATTTCAATTTTCCTCATCCACAAAATAGATTCATTCACAGATAATGACCACCCTCATAGGAAAACACTAAAGATTAATTAGTCACATTGTACTTATGATGCATTTATGTTAATAGATAAGAAGCCTAGTTAATTATATTACCCTGCATTTGCCTAGCACTTCTGATTTTTCAAAGCTTTTTCATATAGTAATGGCATTTGCCTATTCTAATAATCCTGAAAATCTGGTATTATCACCCCATATTATACATCTGGAAACTAAACTGGACAGAAAGATTTCTCAAGGTCAAATAGCAAGTCAATGTCAAAGCTAGCATTGAACAAATTATTTCAATTCCTGTGTGCACTAATTATTCTATTAAATCTCATTGGAAATTGCCCTACTGGCCTATAATGCTCTTAAAATCAGAATAATATATACAAATGATTAAACTTTCATTGAGACGATCATCGTAGCATTGTTTTTAGGAAAAAAATAAACTAGATATTCAGTAAAAGGAGACAGATTAAATAAATTAGGGTACATATGTACAATGGGCTTTTAGGAAGACATTAAAAATGAATGTGTAATATACAAAGTAACAAATGTGTTATGCTGAGTAAAAAAAATCATGTTATAAGACCGTAATATAAATGTATTCTTAATTTTTGAATTGATATGTTCAGAAAAAAGATGGAAAGTTTATCCTTAGTATTATAATTACACAAACTTTATTTTGTTTGGTGTCTGTGTCCCCACGGCTTTCTACAATACACATATTACTTCTGTACGCAAAATAAAAGCTATTCTCAAAAAGTTCATTTTCATCCTAGAGATTTTGCATAATGAACACACAGAAACAGGCTTAACCATTGGGTGTCAATTTCATTAGCCTCTGACTGCCTCATTAACCCCAATTTTGTTTGTGTCCTCTGAGATCTGGACCTCCCATGACCTTGGGCTTCCCTGTGCTCCCTGGATAGCAAGCTGTGACACACCAAAGTCACAAGAGCAGTCAGGGATGTAAAGAGATTTCCAGTAACCTCACTGCACTGCACACCTTGACTGCAGCTGGCAAAGAGCCGCACAGGCCACTTGAAAAGTACAGAGGGCTGTGTGACAAAAGCAGCAAACACTGACACCAGGGGAGGAGGGCTACTCCCATGGGAGGGAAACTACAGGATCCACAAGGAAGCAGACAGACACAGCCGTCAATGGAATGAAGAAAGCCCTCAGATTTGTAGGGATGGAGCCATAAACACACAAGCCACCGCCCCCTCTGAGAGCTCAGTTTCCTCATCTGTGAAAAGAGGAGAATAAAAGTACCTGCCTCATGGTATTTTATTGAGTGGAAAGTTGTTTTACTCCTTCTCGTAATAACCACGTATCATTGATATAATTATTACCTTCATTTGCAACAAACTGAGGTTCAAGAAAAGAGCACTGACTTGTACAAGCCAAGGCATCAAGGGCACCACCAGGCCTTAAACCAGAAATCCTTTATTTAGAAAATGGAGCTTGATACCTTGTTTAGGACCCTTCCTGACAATAGTCCAGAAGGAGCTGGAATGTGCTTTTGATTTGACTTACAACTGGTTTTCACCCCCATCACTTTCCAGCAACACAGTTATGATAGCCTTCCACAAGAATTTATAACACAGCCTGCTGGAACTCTCAAAACTTATAGTATCAAAGCATTACTATGCAAAGAGCAATAATTCATGCTTATTCTCATCACTGCCACTGATGTTACATAATATACAGCTATGCATTCATTCATTCGTTCACTCATTCATTCATTCAACTAGTACCAATGAACCCTATTCTGTGATGGAGACTGTGATGGGAAGCTAAAGAAAATGAGGCCACTGCCCCCAAGTTGCCTAGTCCAGCTGGGCAGAGACAAGGGTCCAGGTGACTCAAACCCAGGGCTAAGTGTGACAACTGCTGTGGGGAAGGTACAAAGGGCCGAGGGGCAGAAGAAAGTGTGAACATGGGAAAGCAAGGGAGGCTGACTGGAGAAGATGATGTAAGACCTAGGACTGATCAGAAGGACAGAATTGTGACAGGGGAACATGGGAGGAGCAGTTTACAGGTGCAAGTGGAGGAAACAGCAGTGTGAACGTGAGGACCACTGAGTTGTCCGGTTTGACTTGAGACCAAGATTCAGTGTGTGTGGTTTTCCCTGTTGATGAAATAAGTGGGGATTCTAGATGCTTCCCTGCCTCCAAACACATGCTCACTAGATTTCCCGGCCCTGTGCTGGGTCAGCCTCCAATCTCCATGAGTACACCCACGGCCGCACCACAGAGCCACATATGACAGCTCACCCCTACACCCAGTCATCAGCTTCCCCTGCCCCCCCACGTCTGTCCCCATCCCTCTGCCCATCTGCCAGACTCCATCCCAAATTGGTGATGGGAGTAAAGGAACAAAGACCATTGCTACAGAAGCAAAAAGTCTCCAGAGAACATGAAAATGGCAAAGTGCTCTCAAGCATCTGATTCCTGGCGAGCAAACAGAAATCTGAACATGGCACTTCTCTGCTCAAAACCCTTCAGTGGGTTTCCCACAGCTCTCTGGCCAAAGATCAAAATCCATAAGAGGGCCCACCAGGCCCAGCCCTTGCCACCCTCTCCAGCCCCACACTCCCCCTACTTCTTTTCCCCACTGCTAGGCCTCTGCTCTGCCAAGGAAGCTTCTAGAATACTCCTCCTGTTCCCAACACATCATCACCAAAAGCCTTAAATTCTCCGCTCAAACACCTATTCATCCCTCTGTCCAGAGCTGGTTCCTTTGTAATATGCTCCCATTGAATCATGGCCCTTTCTTTCATGTCTTTATCACAACCTATAATGATACACTCATTTGTACGATTATTTGACTAATTGCTGCATTCCTTACCAGCTGGTAAGCTCCAGCAGCACAGGGCTGCTTTCTGTCTTAGTTCACAATGGTAAGCACTTCATAAATACTTGTTGAATGTTGAATGAATGCACCTGAGGCCCACGGTGGGCTTAACACCCCTGCATTTGCATACAAAATGTGCAACGTGGTAGGGGGGATGGTTCAGAGCTTCCCTTAGATTCTCAATCTGTTTAGTGAGCCTCCCTCCAGCCAAAGGCTGGTGTAAGAGCTTCTTCTCTTATTTGTTTATCCCTGGAGTTTTCCATACACTCTCATCATAGAAATACAGCCCCAGAAGGACTCTTAGAGATCATATGAGCTTCATTTTATAAAGAAACATGGGGGGGAGGGGCTTCTTCAAAGTCACACATGAATGATTCAAAAAGATAGTCCAGCATTTGAACCCATGTCTTCAAATCCCAATCCAGTATACTTTCACTGCATCAAACTGCGTGTGTGTGTGTGTGTGTGTGTGTGTGTGTGAGAGAGAGAGAGAGAGAGAGAGAGAGAAAACCTCTCCATTACATCAGTTTTTTGTGTGTACATGCCTATTTCCTCCTGAGCCCCTTAAGGCCAGAATCAATGCCTAATGCATTTTATTTTCCTCAGTTCCTAGTGTAATGCCTTGTAATGGCAAATGGATCTTGCCTCAACTCCAACTCCGACCAATTTGTAGCAGCTTCCTGGGATGCTATGGTTGAGAGGGAATTTAAGGCCGTGTCTAGATTCAGTGGGAAAGAATTCTGTAATCAACGAATGCTGTCTGGAAGGGTATGGAAGGTAGCATTAACAGTATGCATGCTCCGTAGAGGGCAATAACAAAAGTGCTTTGAATGAATGAACAAAAGAATGAATCTTAACAGTTTCTCAAATGTCCTATATCACTACTTTATCCCGAGCATCTAAGAGAACAGTAAGCTCACCCATCTCAGCAGAAGTCTTCACACTAATCAAAGGAAGCAACGTTCACAAACACTTTCTGCACTTTCAAGCTTATGGTCATCAATATTATAATTAGAACCAAGAGTCAACCACAGACACCTGTTGATGCCTGCGTGTCTCAAGGTGAGGGCACAGGCAAAGATGGAGGAGCCACAATCAGACTGTAACATCAACCAGTGAAATGCAGACAACTGCCATTTAACTGCAAGTGTGATGTTGATGCAGGAGACAAACTCTGAACTCTCTACCTCCCCCCAAAAAGCACATGCTGTACTGATTGAGGGAAGGAGAGGAGAGAGATTGTGACTTGACCCACTCAAAATACCCTCCTCTCACTTCACCACCAAAATCTGCTCCAACCTTCAATGCCTGCTCCATTTCCACCTCCCCCAAGAAGTCTTCCTTTTCCACAGCCATATACCTTCTACCTCGGAAGTCTTGGCTCTTAATCTTGGATCATAAACTTTACTAAGATACTTCTTGTGTTGGGCTTTTTTCCTGATGTTTTGCTTTTTTGTGTTCATATAGTCATATATCTGAAAGGGTAAAAGCTCACTGAGTTTTGGAACCCCCAAAGCTGGCTTCAGATGCTAGCTTAGGCTCTTATTCGCTGCATAATATGGAGAAGACATTTAATCTCTCTCAGTCTCAGTAGCGTCATCTATAAAATGGGATAATAACCTTTCAAGATTGTTATAAAACTTAAATAAGACAACATAGGTGAAGTATCTGGCACACAATAGCTGTTTAAAATAATCTTCGTTTACCCTACCACCAGCCCTTCATGCTTTTTATTACTACATACAGACTAATTTTTTGAGAGCAGAAGTTACACATCTTTTATGTCCTCAAGTATTTGTTACAGAGTGAAGAATAGATATTATTAGAATGAAATAATAAAATGACAGGTGCTGAAGGATACAAATCAGGTGTAAACAGATTGGCTTGCTTACAGGCCTGAGCAAGCAACCTAATTTTGTTACACCGGCCACATGTACAATAGAGAGTGGTGAGGACTCTGGTAATCTTGTGAGTTTATGCCTTAAACTCAAAGAGGGCAGCACTTCTCAGCTCTAGACAAGAAAAGCTGAGTAGGAATGTGGGTCCAGGGCTGCCTGACGCCCTAAGTTTTTTCAGAGCAGCTAGAAATCTGGATTTTTATGGCAAACTTTGAAAAGCACTGTGCAGGTGAAGCAAAACAAGTCTGAGACCATTAGTTTGCAACTCTGAAAATGATGAAGGATGTTCAGGCAAGATGTAAGAGGCCATCTGTCTGATGCCCATGCCTCAAGTCCTGTTAGAAAGCCCCTAGGCTCCCTAAGTAGGGCCACAACAGAGGGAGACCCACTGTCATTAGGCACACTACCCTCCACCTGATTGTCATTTAGGCACTCAGCATCTCCATGCTGTGTGATCACCTGACTCCTGGAGACATCTGTTCATTTGTGTTGAGGTACAGCCCTATGCTCTGTGTTCTCAGCCACATCAGACAATAGATACACATGGTCTTTCTGGACAGCAGTTCACATGCTGGTGGCAGAGCTGACCTATAAACATACAACCCAGGGAACATTGCAGGATAAAGCAACTGGGGCTTGGAAATTCAGTGCTTCCAGGAGCCAGGCAGGTAAAGAAAATGAGGGCAGTGACTGGTTGGGGAGGAGACCATCTAGATATTCCCTGCTACATCCTAGTAAATTGTAGCTACATAGACCCAGGGTCCAATGTTGCCAGATCTTCTAAAATTTCAATGAGAGCTAAGATATCGAAATTTTGATGGGAAATTCCATGATTCTTAAACACTGTACTGAAACTGGCTTGTGGATAGCCATTTGGTGACCCCTTCTGCAGTATTTGAAAAAGAGCAGAGCCAGCCCTGATGGCCTAGTGGGTAAAGCCTGGCACTCACCACTTTGGTAGCCCGGGTTCACTTCCTGGTTGCAGAACCACACCACCCGTCTGTGAGTTGCCATGCTGTGGCAGCGGCTCACATAGAAGAACTCGAATGACTTACAACTAGGATCTACAACCATGTACTGGGGCTTTGGGGTGGAAGAAAAGAAAAAAAAAAAAAAAAGGAAGATTGGCAACAGGTGTTAGCTCAGGGCAAATCTTTCCCTGAAAAAAACAAAAAGAAAAATGGCAAATGAGAAGCCCAGCACGGAGTGCCATGGGAGGCCAGAGCAGGGGAAGAATCAGGCAGAGTGTCCTCCTTTTCTTTGCACGTGCCATTCCCTCTGCTTCAAACACACTGTCTCATTCCTTTCCAACACCCTCCCCTGGTCCTCCTGGAAAGCTTCTATTTATCATCGAAACTCAGTTCAACCACCACCCCCTGAGAGGCCAACCACACTCCTCAAGACATCTCTAACACTCCCTACAAATCGCTGCTGTAACGCTTACAACATTACATTTTAATTTTCTCTTTATAGGACAGTCGGCCTCACTAGAGAGAAAGTCCTCCAGGGCAGGGAACATGTCTTACTTTTGTATGCATTTCTAGTGCTTAACACCATGCCTGGCCTTGGTTAAGGGCTCATAAATGCTTGCTAAGGGAGTGGAAGATTTTTTAGATTAAAGAGTTTCTCAAGTGTGATCCCCATACTAACTACTACAGAATCCCCCCCAGGACCAGCTCTTGAATATTCTGACTCAGGAAGTCTAGAGTCTGCCCCTGAGTCTTGCTTTAAAACAGCTCCCTGGGTGACTTTTTTGTGCATGGAAGTTTGAGGACCTCTGGGCTAAATTGTAACCCTCGCAAGGAGTGAGGCTATGTCTTCTTCGTTGGCCATTATATTCCCAGCACCTGGCACAGTGCTTGGCACGAAAGAGGCATTCAACATGTATTTGCTGAATGAACGGATGGATGAGTGAATGAAAAGGTAGGAATTAAGTTGCAACAATGCTCCTCAAACTCTAATAGAAATCCCAATCAGTATTTCATCTGTCCCTTTATTTATATTTACCACAAAGGCACCAAGATAAGATGAATAGCTGGTCAGCATCTCTATGGACATTCCCCTTAACTCCTGTCCCTGTAGGCTTGGAAGAGTGTTCAGAGGAGATCCCAAGGCATTTGGGTTGCTGATTCAATGACTTTATCCTTTAATGATGGCAGACAAGGAATGCAAGAAAGATCGAATGCAAAGAAGACACCAAACTCTCATCTTGGCTAGAGGTATTAGCAGTACTCCTCTGCCATCTCCCCTGTGTCTCCTACCCTATAACCACCACTCTTCCTTTTTAATCCCCTGTTGGGAACACATCTAGCAGGAATAGTTCCTGTTACACTGCCTCTCCCTGCCCTTCTCCACCCTCTGGTGGAGGGATAATGAATAGCAAAATGCACAGGAAAAAATCAAATGATAGCTAAAATTATGAAAAACAAAGATTTGGTTATTTTATGGAGGTAAGACTGGGGAAGTTAATTTAAAGTAACTACCAGATTTCAAAAAAACACATAATATTAAATCTGAGTAAGATGCTGTTCTTGGTTTTCTGTAAATGATTAATGCACCCTGCCTAAAAACTCTCTGCTCCCTTAGACATTTTTTACTCAATTGACATTGGGATGGATGCACAGTTTTCCTGGCCAATGGACCACAGTGAACATAGCCCAAAAAGGTTCCCCAGCCTGCATGAAAGTTAACAGAAAATCCTCCAGATAGCCTGGGAATTACAATGCCAACATTACCCCCCAAATTGCCCAGCGCCTTCTCTGATCTTGGAGCTAAAGAGAAGAAGCTAAAGCCAAGCACAAGATAACATTATTGCTTCTCAGACAAATCCCCAGGGCAGTGTCCCCCACTGGACTGTAAGCTACTTGAGAGCAAGGACTTTTTATCATCTCTGTTTTTCCAATGTCCATCTCAGTTCACAGCATTGAAGAAAGATTTAAAGAATAACCAAAGTCATAGAAACCTGTACCGTGGTATATGGCAGGAATCAAGTTCAAGAACGGAGATCCATTCACTCCAGGTTCACTAAACACGATGGATAACATTGTCTATATCATATTTCAATGTCCCCAACAAATAGCCAACAACCCTATTAGAGATTAAGTCTTATGTTGTTAAGATAACAATACAGAAGCACCACCTTTTGGCTCAGAACATTTCCTCCTATTTTGGTCTTTTATTATCTTGTCCTGCCAGTCAACATCTTGACACTAGGATAGCAGTTAACATCGCTTTCCACCAAGCTCTGCTGTAGACAGATCTCAGCAGTCTGAATGAATGCACATGCCAGCCATTTATTCTTTTTGATTCCCTAAGCAAGTAATCCTTCTTGAGTAATGGACTCCTTTGAGAGTATGACTGACAAAAGCTACGGAGCCTCTCCCCGGGAAATAAATCAGCATATGCAAGCAAAAGATTATCCATGATCTCAGGTGGTTTTAGATACTTTGATGCACACACCTAAACTCTCCATTCAAAGACCCTACTCTAAGCCATAGGAAGAGGAATGGGAGGTTATCTGAAAACCAAATACCTACTCAATATTATTCTAGCTTTTCAGGGAGATGATTTCACAGAACTACAATTCAACAATTAAATTTCAGTTCTTTTTTAAGGGTATTGAGTAACACAGTAGGCAAGAATTTCAACCTCAGCATTACCAAAATGCAGAATTGCTATTTTATTTACTCAATGGGTCACTTCTGTGCAAAATCACAGCTGCAATTTGAAGCACTCTGTAAGGTTTTCTCCTTAGGTGCTTTATCAGGCCACTGCCTTACAAGACTCTGAAAACTCCTTTTTGCCTCTTGGATAATCTCAGTATAATTGATCAGGTTACCATAAGGATCAGTGTATCAATCACAGTGCCAGGAACATGGACCTTAGGGTCACAAGACCACCATTTACTTCTTGGGTGATCCTGGGCAAATTATATAACTTGTTGCAGCCTCAGTTTCCTTATCACTAAAAGGAAGATAACAGGGTGCTCTGCAGGGCACCTGTAAGGATTAAATGAGCTAATGCATAAAAAGCAATGAGTGCATTACATGGGCCATAGTAGATGCTCAATAAATAGTAACGACTGTTACTATAATTGTCTATAAAATACTTATCATAGTTCATGACACACAGTTAAGTCCTCAGTAGATGGAATCTGGTATAATTATAATTCTTGGAATTCACATGAACGTTATCTTATGAGTGGTCTTAGGAATAGGGAGAATTCTGAATTCTCACTATGAGACTTCAAAACACATTCAGTTCAAATCATTGAGAGCCCCACCATGAGGGAATGTGGGAAAGACATGAAGGAAATATGGTCTTTGCCCTCGACTATCCATAGCTCAGCAGAAGTCACCAAGTCCATATTGGCGCACAAAGGCTATGATGTTAATTTAATCCAGTTTCGGGTCTCAAGATATTCTTGCCTATTCAGCTCACACTTCCATGCCATAAATTCCTACTTGAGCTTAATCCCTGGAGGGAAAATGTCTCTGCTGATTAATTTTTATGCTTTAATCTGTCATAAAATCACAATCATGCAACCGCACAGGTTTCCTTTTCAGTCCTAGTTGTCAGAAAAACTCAGAATGATGTTTGTTGCCCATATTTTATAATCCATTCATTTCAGATATCAGAGATTTATCTCTCTCTTCTCCTTCTGGAGGTCACCTCTGTTCTGTTTTATGCTCAAAGGCCATCCTACAAACTGTGTCTTAGGCAATCAATCGCTTCAAGGCATTTTGGAAATAATCAAGGCACAATTTTTAAATAATTATTGGTCATTTCCAAAAGTGGGAAGCCAGGTATACAACTTCTCACGTATCCTTTTTTTCAAGCTAGAGAGACATTTTCTCCTTTTAACTTGTGCGTAGGAAAGGCGTAAGCATTTTCAACCACATTCTCCAAGTCAGATCCTTTAATTCTACGTCTCTCAGAAGTTTCCTATGCGTGAAACTCTCTCAACTGAAAGAGAAAACCTCTGTGAAATGGGGGAGATGCAGTCAACCCAAGTACCCATCGTGCTGGTATTTAAAGTCAGCTGACAGTGAAAAAGCAAACTCATTTTCTGAAGCATTGCAGGATCTAAAATACCAACTGATGGAATCACTCAAAAGGCCCTGGAAATTTTTCTTGGAGGGCTTTCTCTTATGAAGACAAATGACAACTCAAGTCATTTTTGCAACACCACCACCTACTCACAGGCCCTCCTTTCATTGGTCGATCACATGAAAAAATCTCAGAAATAGAAGCAATTACTTACATCTATAGGTCATCTCAAAGCTGTCGCTGATGTTCACAATATCAATCTGGGGGAGCAGCTTTGGGGGCTCTGTGAGTTGTGACAAAGCAAATCTAAAAGCGGCATGTTCCTGTGACTGCTGGTTTGGAAATAATCCCCCTATGAGGAAAGAAAAGGCAACATGGTATCTGGGCTAGAGACAGGTTTAATTCCTCAACAGCCCACCCCGGATGGGCCCTTGTCTTCTCCCCATGCAAACTCACTAGTTGTAGCCTTTAGTAATGGGATAAGAGTTGAAATGGACTCAACTGGATGCTGAGGCTTAAACTTCTACAAACTTTTATGTGACAAGGGCCTCTAACATCTATCACTCTGCCCAAACATTTGATTGTTCCCCCTCAACTCAGCTCAGGTCAGAGAAAACAGGAGCATTGTGGCATTTCTCTTCCTCCTCCCTTATGCAAACCACCTACGCTCTTGTACACACGTAAAACCTCACCGTGTCTGATGTTTCTTGTATCGGACCCATTTCTCACCACAGGGCCTTACAGGAAGTAGTGCTAATAAATGTTGCAGAGTGAAATCTACCTCTGGGACCCTGTGGGCTTCTCTGGCACGACAACCATTTGTTTTGACACCTTTGCTCTTTGACTTGTCAAGATCCACATGCAGTTTAACTATTCTATCACATCTAAGGTTTATTATCCATTTCCTCTGAAAACTCCTGATTTTCTGCAAAGTGTTTGGCTTTTTCTTTTTACCACTCATGATCCCAGCTACCTAGGAATGACTTGTTACGTAAGTGATTGCCATTGTGTATGTTTGCATGGGAGAACCTGGGGCTTCAAAGATGTGGGGGCTTAAGACTGTCAAGAGGATACAACATTCTATTCTAGTAAAAAGCACAACAAAGGTGCCTCTTGGGGCTTCTGTTCCAAGAAACCAGAGTATATGGCTTACCTTTGTATTTACTGTGGACGTGTAAATGAATTAAAATACACATCTGTGAGTTAAAATCAGCTATTTCCAGAGACTGAACTATAAGGAATGTTTACACAGAAGTTTATCTCGGATCCGACAGGAATCCCAGTCGCAATGTAATACACTTCTAACTTCTCATACAGTGGGTACTTGCTTGTTTTTAAGAACCAGTAAATGGATTGTAAGGCTTTTGTGAGAGATCGTACAAGTAGAATCAAGTACTACCTGATGGCGGTGATGTTTTCAGCATTTGTTCTACAATCTAATGTTGCAACCTTTTATTTGAAAACAAAAATATCAGATTTTATCAATTGAACAAGCAAGTTGGGGCTAAATAGGATGAAAAATCTGCATGAGCAAACATACACACAGACACAAAACATCCCCATGCATTTATAACCAAGGCGATATACACAAGTGCACTTGGAGAAAGCAAGTCCATATATCTCAATGACAGCATTTCCAATCAGCAAACTATGGGCAACACGTAGGTACCGACATAAACAACGCTGCACGTAAGAGCAAGTGATTCACACATGTTCATATGCCTCCATTTTAAAGAGTAAAAACAAAAAACTCCTTCTTGATTCTGATGCTCCCCCCTCCCCCCTAGATGACCACACCCCAAACACTTCCCAGTCCTCTTCTTCCACCCCTGCAGTGAATGAAAGGGTGGGGGAGGTAGGCGACTACAGGCCGGGCTACAAGGAAAGTGTTTCCGAGGCAGGAAGTTTTGTTTTGCGTGTAAGGCACTAACACACACACACAGACACACTTCAGAATGTAGCTTAACAGGTGTCAGGAAACAAAGCAAGTTACTCCATGGCTATCCCAACAACCTCGGAGCCAGCTGGCTGGAGAGGCCAGAAGAGACCAATACTGCAGCACATGTGTGTCCAACCAGATACCACCTGCATCCCATCCCCCCAGAAACACACACTCCCACAAGGAACACAAACGTCCAGTAATGGGAACTTTCCCCAATGGAGCTATGTCCCTATCAGGGGAGAGAAAACAGAACCCAAACCAACCAAGATGCCTCCCAGCAAAGCAGCTCTCTTGATTCCGGGACACAAATAGCGCTGAGATGCCTGCCACACTGAATCCCCGAGCCCTTGTGGACACGCATTGTTATTGGTGTTATTGCTCTGGTTTGGTTTGCTTTCACCCATTATTATTAGGAGGAGCAATGACCGTCAGCTGCCCCATAAATACAGGGAGAGTGGGGGTTCTTTCAGAAGCACGACAACACGGAAGGGGAAATTGGGAACAAAAAGGAGTGAAGCATGTTGAAACCTGCCTCCAAGTTGAGAGTATGGAGCCTTGTGATGGGGAAAGCTAAGAGGAGGGGAGATGAACCAGTGTATGTGTGTGTTTCTGTGTGTAAAAGGCGGGCAATGCCTGTGCATGGAAAAATCTAAGGGGGGGGGTGCAATTGAAGGAATAGAGAAAAGGCAGGCTGGAAAGTTCCAGGACCGGAGGAGTGGGACCACCAACCCAGCATGGCAGACAGCAGCGAAAAGGCAGCTAGAGGAGTCCAGAACAAGAGAGAGAACCCCCTTGACTTAGAGTGAGGGGCCTTCTGGCACTATTTCAGCGGCTGCAATAAACCCAGCATCCTTCATTCCTTTTAGAGGGTCTCTTTCCCCTGCCCCAGCTAAGAAATCACCACCTCTCTCAAACAAATATATATGCACATTTAATACATATTCACACACATAAATATACACACCACGCATATGTATATCAATAAACGAAATCAGGCACCATTTACCAAGCAACGGAGTTAACTCCTTAAACACCCACTACCTCTTTTCTTGCAACAGCCTGATTTTTTTCCTCCAAAGCAGCGGTTCCTCCATTTCACATGCTCATGCCTAAAGTGTGAGTGGTGTGTGTGGACCTGTTTGTATGTGTGTGTGTGTGCACACGTCCCTTCTGCCCCTCATCTGATCAAGAGAAGCCCCCTGCCTGTGCTGGCGGCCCAAGTCTCCCTCCCATCACAGCTGTCAATAGATAGCCAAGCACAACAGCCCCTAGTGGGGGTGGGGGAGACACAGACCTCCTCCCCAAAAGAATAAAACCTGGCCAGATCCAGAAAGTCCCTTCCCAGGCTGTCCCCTCACTCACCGATCTGGATATTGTTGGGAAAATTGGCACCTACTACCGCGCCTAGGAAACCGGTGCAGAAGAAGGCAAAAATGTGCTGCATATTCCTTTTTGCATTGGCGAAAAAGAAGCCCAGGTCCAATCATAGATTTGATGTTTCCCCCGCTTCTCTTTATTCCTCTCTCTGTGCTGCCTGTTCTTTTCCTCCTGCAGTTCCTTGCTTCCTTGCTTGCTTCCTTCCTTCCTTCTGCGAGGTTTGTCTGTTTCCCTTGGAATCCGAGCACTTAAACTGCAGCGTTAACACCGACTGACAGCCAGATTAACTGAGCACGAAAGAGAGAAGCCCGTCCTCATGCTAGCTGGAGCGCTTGCTCCCCCTCTCCCTCTCCTCTCCTCTCTCTCGCAGCCTGCCTCTCTCTCCCTCCTCTCTCGCTCTCCCCCTCACACTCACACAGGCAGCGAGCTCTATGCTAATATCTACCGCGCCAGCTCAGAGTTCCACAGCTGACCTCCTCTCCCGATCACCCCCTGCCTCCCCGTCCTCACCTTATGCTCCTTTCTGTGTGTGCCCAGCGATGGGTGGGTGGGGGAGGGGGTGTGATACAGGGAGCTTGGTCCTGAAAGGGACAGCCTCACAGTCCCCCTCACCCTCCCCCGCCTTCCTCAGCTCTCTCTGCCCCCTCGCCCAGCCCCCAGCCAGGCAGATGCTATTGGAAATGTGGGTTCAGCTGTAAGTCAGTAGGTGGCAGGGGGGTCCCCGTAATAGTCCTCTATCCAACCCGCGGCTTGATCTAGGTCACTTTTTCTAGGAGCGCACGGGCTGTGCTGGATACGTGTCCTGCACTCCACTGGCCCAATTATTCCTACAACTAATTCCTGAGGGGAAGACCCTAGAAATCCCTCCTAGGAGCTTTAAAGGAAAAAAAAGATTCTTTCCCCCTCCCCCGCTTTAATGGGAGGAATGACAGACAAACCAAAGGATCTGGAGTGATTGGCAGATGCCTCATCTTGGACATTTGGCAGTCCCTGTCTGCCTTTATAAGCAGAATTGGTGGTCTCTTAAATCCTAGGCATTTAAAGTGGGCCCCTTCCCCCTTTCCCTGGATACCACAGGAGTCTATAGCATCAGAATTGTGTGGGTGTACAATAAGGGCTAAGGATACTTACAGAGAGCAATTACATGAGTCATTTTGCAGGGATTCTAGTGAGAGGATTCAGGCTTCTTTCAGTTATCTCTGGACACTGATCACTGGTGTAAACTGGAACTCCACAGACCCTCCTGGACAGGGGCTTCTGCTGAAGGGAACTGTAGAGAGAACAGTTCTGTTCAAGGAAATAGTGGGGGTTGCAAAGCAGCAGTCACTAACAGTCACAGGGAACTGGATTGTTTCTGAGGCACTTCACAGTGTTGTCTCCCTCTCTCCTCACACCGACCCTGTGAAGTGGCCATGACCCTTATTTTACCGATGAAAAAGCTGAGCCTCCAGGGATTAAATCATAAAGACATAGCCCTACTAAGATGGAGTCTGGACCTTCAGGACAACCTGCGAACTTGAATACTCTGGGCATTACCAACTGACCCACTGCCCTGGTCAGAACTCCCACCCAACAGATGATAATGCAGGAAAGGGAAAGCCCACCTTTCCTCAGTTAGAAAGAGGGAGAACAGACTTTGGGCCTGATTTTGCTTTGCCACTTGACTAGGCCATTTTACCCCAAAACTCCTCACTTCCCTCACCAAGATTGCATAATCACACACACTCACAGGACAGCTACAAGGGCTGGATTTGCAGGAAATATCTGACTGTATTCGATGGAGGCCCTAATCTACGAACAACCTGGATGTCAGATGCTTTATGATTTCCTATGCACTTTCATATATATTAATTACCTCAAGTGATTTTTAAAGCTAAAATTCATTGACCATGTGCCGGGTATCACACTGAGCAATGCACATGCATCATTTACTCTCGCAATAAGGCCTGTGGTAGGTAATCTAATCCCCATTTCATAGATAAAAGAAACTGAGGCCTAATAATGTACCCAAGTTTCCACCGCTAACAAGGAAGAGATTGGGGATTTGAATGCAGGAAACTCTACCATCAGGCCCAAGCTCTTAACCCTTAGGCCTAATAGTAGGAAGCACTGGGCAGGGACATTCTAGGGGTAGTGTAAGCATCAGCTTGGGAAGGTGGGAGAACAGATCAGGAAAGATCCAGGGTCCCTGCCAACATTTAGATTCCGTGATACAATGATTCCATCTTGTAATATAATTTCTTCGTTTGCATTTTTTGTCTCTTGCTATTTCGAATGGTACCTGGGGATCTTTTAAGTTTTCTGAGCTTTGTGCCTGGTAATAATAATTAGGCTGTCACTGAAAGCTTCACACTTTTCTGTCACCTTTCAGAGGAAGATCTCAAAACCCTTTACAAATTAATTAGCAAAACCTCAACGCCCACCTGTAACAGGTAAGACTTGTTTTGCTTACATTGGGGGAAGGGGACTTAAAGGTGTCAAAACGACACATTTTCTACCATCATTATAAATCATATCGTTGGATGGATTTTCCTAAAATATAGCTCTAACTATGTGATTGCCCTGCTCAAATATGGTCAATGGCTCCCGTTGGCCTATTAAATACATAGTTATTCAATGATGAAATACACATGGAGCTTACATATTTCAAGCTTGGGCATCTAGGTCAAATTACATTTAGGTTCAACTGTTTATCCCATTTCTCTTCAAAATGCTCTTCAATTCAAATATTGGTAGAGAAAATACTCTGTATCCAACAGGGTGTCTGGTGCTGGGGGATGTGGAAAGGAAGCAGACACAGTCTCCTCCTCCAGGCAAGTGACTGCCGTGGAAGATGAAGGCAGATGAACCCAGCCAACTGTTATCCAAAGCAGACCATGTCACGCGCTCTAATAGAGATATGCACACAACCGGGGAAGCAAAGAAGGAAGCAACCAGTATGTCCGTCTGTGGGGAGCCAACAAGGCTTCAGAAGAGCTGAGGCGTAAAGGAGGAAATTACAGGCAGACAGTGAGGGCTGAGGGAAGACATGCAAACCAAGCGGGTGCAAGGGCTGGAGGCAGGAGAGGATGCTGTAGGCTCCAGGAGCCTGGAGCCTGTGGTGCAGACTGGGAAGAGACAGTGGGGGAACAGGAAACCTAGAAGAGGCCGGGGCAGGAGTGCAAAGCCCCCACAACAAAGAATTGTCTGGTCCAATATGTCAATAGAACTGAGATTGAAACACCTTTCTTCAGGAGACATAGCAACTGGCACTCAGGGACTGGACACCAGTGCCCCTATTGTAGCCTCTCTCTCCATTATATTACATTGAAGAAAGATTAGAGTCATCTTCTTTCAAGCCTCTTCACATTTTAAAATGGGATACCTGAAGATGGTGTTCCTTTAAGTCCAAATGGATGAGTATGTAATGGAGGGACTCCAGGCAGTTGACAGGCCAGTGGAAAAGCCCTCCAAATCCCGCTCAAATTATGCCCCAGAGATGACACGGCGCCTACTCCTAAGGTCAATTATGACCCATCCTGGTTCATATCTCTGGCATACTGTAAGTTCCATTACCACGTAGCTGAAATAGCCTAAGAGTTATTTAAAATTTGGCTTTGGTTTTACACCACAAATCAAGGAAAATGGTACTGGGCAGGGATTTCAAATTCAAATGCTTCCTTGGGCCAAGCAGGGACATGAATGAAGTGAGCCGAGTTGGGGAGAGGACAGTGAGGACAAGGAGAACTAGAGGGTATACGCCCTGTCACAAGGTGGTTGCAAGCCCTCGATGGCAGCCAATTGTTGCCGTAGGGAAATGTAGGCCCAGTGTGGCCAGGTCTTCTGATTTTTTTCAAGAGAAAGCAGAAATATGGATTTTATGTTTTTTAAAATATTAATTGTATCTTCTTGGCCAGGGCCAGACAACAAACAGCAGAGGGGAGTGTCTCTGGGCTTGATCTGGCCCGCAGGCCAGATAACTCCAGTTCTGGCTCAGTGGAAGGCAAGAGACTGGGTCCAACTGCCCATCACAATATCAGTTTGAAGGACAAGTCCCTTTCATCCCTGGGCCTCTGTTTTCTCATCTGTAAAATGATGAGACTAGATTAGGTGATGGCTACAGACTATTCTGGCTCTGACACACTGTAAGTCCATTTCACCCAGACACTTGGGTGAGGAAGAAAGAGGACAAGGGATCAGGTCTGGGAAGACCTGTGCTCCCTGCCTCGTGTTACTCGTGGCAGTGGCGTTAGCAGCTTCCTTTGTTTCCCTGGGCTCCCATCTCCATCTGTAGAATGAGGGGGCTGTACCAAGGTCTCTTCTGGCTTGAACATTTTAGGCTTCTGGTGAGAAACAATTCAAAGAGGGGGCGAGCCATCAAATTTACGATCTGAGAAGAGATCGCTCACAGCTAACAAACTGGCAAAAACGCAATCAGAGAGGGTGCCTCTGTGGCTTTAGAAAGGCCCCATTTTAAAAGATGTAAAAAAAGATAATAATAATGATAATATTTTTCATGTTTTTAGCACAATTCCTACAGAAGTTTCCCAAAATACTCCACAGACCGTGTGTGGCGAGAATACCACCCCAAAGAATGTAATTACCCACCCTGGAGTTCTGCCAGGTTTAACAGCATTTTCTAGCTTTTCTTTTCCTTCTTTCAGTCTTCCCTCCCCTTCTCACACAAATGACAGCATTTTCATAAGCCCTCAGCACTACTAGGTAATTAGGGAGCAGTGCAAGTTCTGGAAAACACCCTGGGGCAGGATCAATGCCTGAAAAATAAAAAGGTCTGTTCCAGGGGGAAGCTCCTACGCAGCCCCATCGTTACTGGAAGAAATTGGAGGCACTGACTCTGCCTCCAAACCAGCGGTGCCTTGAGAAAGACTGCCAGGATGGTGCTCACAGAGCAGTGTCCACAGCGCAGCACTTTCCACGGCTCTCCCCAGAGGCCCCGCAGATCAACCGGCCCTGCTTTAAAGACAAGAGGGCCAGACTTGTAGCGCTATCCTCACACGTGTGAGATTTGGGATGAGCCATTTAGCCCCTTTGTCTCAGCATCTTGTCTGTGCAATGGGGATAATGAGAGGGCCTACTTTGTGGGGCTGGCGTGAGGGTTAATGAAATGCTGTATATGAAGGGCCTGGCAGGGCTCCAAGTGCACAGTGAGGACTCTGCCGGCCATTGTTGTACAGAGGTGTGGAATGTCGTTATTCTTGACTAGTGGTTGGAGTCCTGGCATTGGGTTCCAGGTGGTTCCAATCTACTTCTGAAATCTCCTGTAGTTCAGTTTGCCAGTCTTCTGTTAAGCCTGTGTCACTTCCTCACACCCTCAAAACATTTGTCCATCAGGAATATACACAATTCTGATTGTATTGCCTCCCCAACCTGCTCCTCCCCTCATTCCTCCCATCTCTCTAAATGACACCTTCATTCACCCAGTCATCAAGCCATTAGACCCCACATCCAACCCATCAGCAAATTCTATGAGCTGTACTTTCAAATACAGCCAGAATCCAACCACTTCCCACCACTTCTCCACTCCAGGTCATTCATTCCACCGTCATCTCTCCTCTGACCCCTGGCCATCTTTATCAACTCTGTTTTCCCACTCCTTCTCTACCTCCCTACCCCCCACCACCAGGGCAACATAATTTGTTTTCTGTACAGCAGCCAGAGAGAAACTTCAAAAAACAGAAGTCAGATTTTGTCACTCTCTAAAATATCCAGGAGCTTCACATCATACTTAGAATAAAATCCAAAACCTGGCTGCTGGCTGACTCTTCAACCCCATTTCCTGCATGCCTCTTCCCTTGTTCACACTACTCCAGTCCCATTGGCCCTCCTGTTGTTCTTTGAATACACTAAACACCAGCCTGTCTCAGGACCTTTGCACTTGCTCTTCTTAATGCCTGGAAAGCTCCTCCTGCAGAAATCCACAATACTTCCTCTCTCACTTCATTAAGGCTTCTGTCCCAAAGTCCCCTCCTTACTTTATCTGAAATAGCACCCTGTCCCCTGCTAATATTCTTATTTCCTTTACCCTGTTTTACTATTCTTTGCAGTATTTATCAATACCTAAATATGTTGTATATTTGTTTATCAATTTTATTTTTGTTTATTTTTTAATTGAAGTATAGTTGACATACAATATTATACTGGTTTCAAGTGTACAACAAATGATCACCACTGACAAGTCTAGTAACCATCTGTCACCATACAAAGTTATTACAATATTATTGACTATATTCCCTATGCTGTACCTTACACCATGGTGACTGATTTATTTTATAGCTGGAAGTTTGTGCCTCTTAATCCCCTTCACCTATTTCTCCCCTCCTCCCACTCCCTCCCCTCTGGCGACCACCAGTTTGTTCTTTGTATCTATGAGTTTGTTTCTGTTTTGTTTTGTTTCTTTGTTTGTTTTGTTTTTCAGATTCTACATGTAAGTGAAATTGTACAGTATTTGTTTTTCTCTGTCCAACTTATTTCACTTAGCATAATACCATCTAGGTTCATCTAGATTGTTGCAAATGGCAAGATTTTATTCTTTTTTATGGCTGAGTAATATTCCATTGTGTATATATACACATCTTCTTTACCCATTCATCTGTTGATGGACACTTAGGTTATTTCCATGCCTTGGCTATTGTAAGTAATGCTGCAGTGAACATGAGGATGCATATATCTCTTGGAATTAGTGTTTTTGTTTTCTTTGGATAAATACCCAGAAGTGGAATTGCTGGATGGTATGGTATTTGTCTATCATTTGACCCACTACTAGAATGTACCTTATTCACTCCAGTGCTTAGGAGAGTCTAACAAAGTAAGTTCTCTGTAAACACTTGTTGAAAGAATGAATGGGTGGTTCTTATCCTCCCCTGAAATATCCTTACTTTTCTTTGTTACATTCTGATTTTTTAAGACCCAATTCATTTCCCATCTTCCCCACAATGCCCTCCCACACCTATTTTTGCCTCCCTGAGTATCTGTGTTACTTATCACTGCTTTTAATTGATATTTAACCTAGCCCCTCCCACTTAATTTTCAGCCCCTTAGGGGGTGAGAATCATGCTTATAATATAATGAGAGCTAATTTTTTGGGGGTACTTACTATGTGCCAGGCTACACACCTGCTTCATGTCATATGATGCTTATAGGAACCCTATGAAGTAGAAACCCTTATTATTCCATTTACAGGTGGGGAAGGGAGGCACAGGGAATTATACAGCTATTTATACAGCTGTATACAAGCTTATACAGCTATTTAGAGACAGGGCAGGGAATTCAACCTAGATCTGCCTGGTTCTCAAGGCTGTTTCTCCTAACCACTATCCTATACTCTCTCAAGGATCACGCGCATCCATTTGGCCAATTTGCATGGGGCAGGTCCTTGACGTTGTGCACCATACTTCCAGAAAGGTAAAAGGCTTTGCCCCAGGACACATGGCTAAGAGATGACCTAGCCCAGTGGTTCCTCATAATTAAAACCCCATCCTGTGGTAGCTCAGCCACAGTATTATCAGGAAGGGGCTCCAAGAAGCCACTCAGAATGAATGTACAAGACTGGAATTTGCTTCAAAAAAATGTGTCTTGAAAAAGAAGACAGATCAATGTTTGTCTCCCCACATCTGGTAGCCTTCTTTGAGACCAAACAGTAATTGTGGTGCTTATGGTAGTCCCAGCCAGCCCCACAGCCAAAGGGAGATTTTAATCAGTTTTCAGGAGACTTGAAACATAAATGATTCTAATTGACTGTCATACCCCTAGTATTAAATTTTGCTGCTTGTCTAACCTCTAACCTCTCTTTGATTACTCTAAGAGAGACAAAATCATGCAGAAGGAAAAAAACGCTTAGAGTGGGGCATCTCTTGCATGAAAGAGAAGCAGGTAGAATGTTAGAGTTGGAAGGAAATTTTGAAACACCTTCATTTTACAAATAAAATCAGGTCTCAGAAAAGTAAAGTCATTTGCCCTGGGTCATCCAACCAGATAGTGGCAGATCAGGGACTTGAAACCCAAGCTCAACTGCATGATGAGTATCTTTCATGTCCTGTCACGGCGAGACTTGACACAAGGATCATGTAAACGGGTTGAAGGAATGGCTATAAAAACTACAGTACATAGAAATATAAGAGAAGGGGCCTAAGTTAGATTCATCTTTTAGAAGAGGCAGATGGAGGCCCTGGAGAGTGTGATCTGCCCACCAGTCCATAGCTCATGTGGTGATTTTTCCACTAAAGACTTCTGAAATGATATTTCAGCATAACAGACAAGGAAGGCCAAATAGTTAGCCTGCAGGTTACCTGACAGTTGGGTGGCAGAGAGAATCTTAAATGAGAATAAACACAGGCAAGAACTTGTATGAACTTCTCCAGTGTCCTTAACAGAAATCCCCTAAATAAGACTTAACTCTCCCCTCCTCTGCTACTCACTTTGAATTTATCTATTCCCTTCTCTGTTTATCCCTTACATTGACCCCGCGGATAAAGCATTCCCTGAACTCCCCATCCCCGGTTCCCTTCCTCCTTCCATTCTATGTTATTGTTATTGTTATTGTTATTGTTAATGATCTAATTCAGTACCTGCCTGCTCTGAGCTGGTCACCCTGCTCTATCATCATTTCTGTTCTCTAAGCCAAGCAGAAATAGCCTCTAGGCTCTTGTAGAATAGTACAGAGTGTGGGCATGGCAGAAGGGAGTCAGCTTCCTTGGGGAAAGCCAAGATAGTAACATAATAATGTCATTAACAGTAGCTACCACTTGCCGTCAGACACAGGGTGCTGTGCTAAGAACTTTACACTCATTACACCACTCAAGTCTTATAACAACCTTATAACACTGTGCTAAGCCCTGTTTTACAGGTGAGGCACCTTAGTCTGTTAGCCTTCAAAGCCTTTGCCATTCGCCACTCAGCTCCACGTGCCAGGGAACTCTGCTAGGAGCTTTACATGCTATACTGTTCCCCCAGCAAACCCTGCAGGTATTACCAGCTCTCGTTTGTTTAACAAGTAATGAGACTAACTCAAGAAGCTAAAGCACTAACCTATGTCCACACAACCAGTAAGTGAGAGAACCAGGTCTTAAGACAGATCATTTGCTCCTACCTAACACTGCTTCCCATGATGCTCCTCACTCTTTAGGGGTCAGTAATCTCCCCCTCCACCTACCCCTACCCTTGAAATCAGGCAATAGGCAATGTTTCCTGCCTCTAACCCTTGAGATGAGGCTCTCAGGAAGGGCAATGATGCCATGAACTTCATGGACTATATATCATATTTAAAACGATATAGTTTTTAAAGGAGATAAAACCTGATTCTACAATATTGCCTTCTATTATTTTTATAGCAAAAGTGTAGCATTTCAACTATAGTAACTTCAATCTGGTTTGGGTGGGCTCACCTAGGAAACTAATTACTATCCATCTGTAACATTTTCTGTGGAAAAACTATTATTTGTTTATAGCACTTTCTACCTTAATATCAGAAAATACACTCCCTGAACTCAAACCAACAGTGAGACTTCAAATCATCGACAAACTATTTGAGGCATGAGACTTCTTTCAATGGAAGAGGTCTCTAGAGTCCCCTTCCTGACACTGGAAGGGACAACAGCTGGTGAGAGCAATGTGGCACTGGCCTCTGACTCCGGGGGATGGAATAGGCAAGAAAGTGCTTCGCTAAGGGAAAACTGCATCTGGAAGCACCAGCGATGACTGTCCTCACTCAGTGCCAAGCACAGGCGTCTGGCTTTGCCCTGGAAGTTAAATGTGAGGATGTGCTTCTCCAACCTCAACTCTCCAGGGCCAGACCAAGGCAAACCATGATGGTTTGACCCCTGCAGCAGCACCAGTTAGTCTGCCCAGCCAGGACAGATTCCCATGGCCAGTGGGACTCCCAGAATGCATGGGCCCCAGCACTGCCTGTCATCACATGTGATGGCCCTGAATAGGAATAGTTCTGGGGTATCAGGATGTCCTAATAAAGGGCAGAAGTGAGAAAGGAGAACAGAGGTAGAGCTGAGGAGGCAGAGTATGAAGGGCAGCTCTAGAGATTTCTAGACCCCTTCTGATATGGATATGTACAACACCCTGGGTTCCTGCAATAGTTTTTGGCAGAACAGGCATCTTGAGAGGCAGAGGCAGTTAAGATCTAAGGCCTAGGGTGTAGGTTCTCCTGGATGTCAGACACCCAGGCCATTGCCTCAACGGTCTCTACAGTGTGGCTCTGGGAACCCTCTACCTTCACAATTGTGGTCTCTCTCCCACGCACTTTCAGAGCTGTGGTTATTTGTGTGTCTGTAATGATTGAGCAGGGCACTGAGACCCAAGGTTGGAAAGCTATGGGGGAAGAGGGAGACATAGAACACTGGTTGACTTTCTCTACAAATTCTTTCATTTTAAAGCGTCAGGGAGACCTTTGGCCATGGAGCACTCTCTCTTCCTTGTGGGCGCCCAGCTCCTGAACCCACAATAGAAATAGCCTCCTTTGCCCCCTCGAAAGCTGACCAGCCCCTCCCGCTTTGCCATCCCTGCACCAGCCTCCCAAGGGCCCCCTCTCTGACTCAGCTTCAGCCTCTCCAAGCTCTGAAGCCACGTCTCCTAAGGGAAGTCCAAGTGGCAGCTGGCCCATTGCAGGAGGCTGGGAGCTCTCCACAGAAAACAGAATGACTTGGCCCAGGATTAGAGGCCTGAAAATAAGGGCCTCAAGGGGCTAGCTGGGGAAGTGCAGCCACCAGCTCCACACTGCTGTGGGATCCCATGCACTGAGCAGCCAGGGTGAGAAAGAAGAGCTCCTCCCATTCTGACTTCAAAGACAGTGATAACAAGGACAATAAGGCAAGCAGGTTGTTCAGCAGGGATCTCCATAGCTGGGCTCAGGGTTTCAGAGACTCGCACTATTTCCTCTTCAAAATGCCACCAGAAGGACTCAGTGACCAGTGGGAGGACTCTCCTATTCCAGTTCCCACCTGTTTCACTTGGATGTCCACCAAGGAGTGGTGGAGACAGAAGCAGCAGGCAAAATCCAAAGCTGCAGCCTGGACACAGACCTCCAGAAGGTGTGCCGGGAGGGGGATGGCAGCTCCTGTCCTCGTGTCTTCCTGACCTGCTGGGAGATGGGCAGCATGGAGTCAGAGTGGGGTGACTGTCCAGAGAGACTAAGCAGCCTTGAGTCTTTCTCACTCAGGACCTTCAGGGGTACAATTCCAGCTCTCCCCCCAAGTCCAGCTTCTGCAAGCTCTCTTCAGACTGGCCACCTTCCCCTGGTGTTTGCAGGCTCTTCTCATAATGAGAACCACTCTTCACGTGGGTGTCTGCCTCCTTTAGGTGCAAAATCTACTCCTTACTGAAAACTGTATTGCTGGGATCCTGGAAGGACCCTCAGAGGACCATTCTGGAGAAAGACAGAGAATACGGGAAGAGGGGTGGGGCTGAGAACTGAGAGAGAGTTGTTATTGGCAGCAGGACCTGCCTGTCATACGTGATCTAGAGCTGAGAAACAGAGACAATCCTTGGACAGGAAGCCGGAACCGGAAGGGGTGGGTCCAACAGGGCAGGAACTTTGAAATAAGAAATGCAGAGAGGCCGAAGGAAGAATGAGGAAGGGCCTTGTGACTTCTACTGGGGCATAAAGGACCGCTTGACCACTATGCAGATGGCCCCCGTGTAGCATAAACACTTGATGTCAAAGCCAAGCTTGCCAAAAGGTAACCCATGTGATTATTAACTATCCACTCAACTAATATTTAGAGATAAGCTCTGGAGGCATTCTGATTTGCAGACCAAAGTTTGCAGACTAGCTCTAAGGCTTATTAGGGTGCCACATTGGGCCGGGTACTTTAGCTCCCTGTGCCTCCCTTTCCCTAGCCAAAAAATGAGGATCATAATACCTCAGAGGGGTGTTGTGAGGATTAAATGAGAAGATGCATGTATAGTGCTTGGCACAATGCCTCATAAACAGCTGACCTTCCATACGTGTTCATAGTTAGCTACGATTTATTGGCATCTTATTTAGCCCAGCACTGAACTGGATACTTAGGATGAAAAAGGCAGTTTCTAGCCTGTTTTCTCTACTGAGAAAAATAAAACAGGAAATTTGGGGAGGATATGAAGATGTCTCTGCAGCCTCAGCCCTGAGAGATACATTCCAATGAAGGGACAGGAAAGTCCAGTGCAGGAAGACAATAGGAAGGTACAAAGAGGAGTCTTTGGAGTCTTATAGAGCAGACCCTTTCACCCAAAGCATGAGGGCAGTGGAGGGACTAGACTTTCAAGGCTACCTGCAGACATCCTTGACAGAGCTGCTAACCAAAAGCTTCTGGAGCTTAGCATTGAAGTGGATCTGTATCACACTTAACCCTGCAGGATGGGAAGAGGTGGAAGAACTGGTTCTGAATGCTCTAACCTGCAGCAGGGAGGCCCATCCAGGCCAAGACCCCTTTTACTTTAGGCTGAGGAAGCTGATCTCAGGAAAGCGCTTCTTCATAAGAGAGAATATGATGTCATGGGTAAGATCTCAGGCTGTAGGGCCAATGTCCCTGTGTTTGAATCCCAGCTCTTCTCATTACTAACTGAGGGACCTTGGGAAAATCACTTAATTTCTTTGGGCTGTAGTTTTTTTTTGTCTGTAAAGTGGCGATGATAATACAGACATCAGAAATCTGTTTTGAGATTAGTAACTGTAACAGAGTGTCTGGCACATAGTAAATTCTCAAATGGTAGCTATTATTATCAGTGCCTCCAACCCTCATAGCCTCATCCTTCTCGCAGCCTCATATTCCTCACTCTCGCTTATTCCTGAGTTTCACCACCCACTTCCATGGGAGTTTCTGAGAAGGAAATATTTAAGCTGTTCTCTCCTTTCCAGGGTGTATCATCTCCACTTACAGTAAATAGCCTTGTTTTTCTGAACTTTAATTCTAGCCTCCACTCAAATGTAGCTTTTAGCCAAGGCAAAACTCAGCCTCCAGAGATTCAGTCCCAGCCCTGGTACTGATCCCAAGGTGGGAACTCCAGGAACAGCAAGCAGTTCCTTATAAGTTGAATCTAAGATGTGTATGGTGAGGTTAAACATGTGGGTGAGGGTCATGGCTTAGAGCAGTGTTTCACGGAGTGGTGAGCAGGGGTAGTGGAATGGGGTGTTTTTGCCCCATGAGGGACATTTGGCCATGTCTGGAGACATTTTTGATTATCACAACTTGGGGTGAGAGTTTGCTGCTGGTGACTAGGGATAGAGAGCAAGATGATGCTCAACATTCTGCACTGCATAGAACAGTCTCCCACAACAAAGAATTTTCTGGCCCAAAATGTCAGTAGTGCCGAGGTTGAGAACCCCTAGTTCAGGAAGAGATACTTTGGAAAAATAAACCATGGACAGATTACTGAGGACAAGCCTAAAGGGAGTCACTGAAGTCCTTTGAATAAGAGATGTGATATGTTCCATGCTGTGCTTTTGAGAGATAATCCAGAAGACCCAGGCAGGAGCCAGTTAGGAAGTCATTGCAATTAGAATTAACTAGGTGAATTCCAGAATTAGGGCAACAGAAGAGGGAATTAAAAGGAGAATTTAGTTTTTCTACAACTTCGCTACCACTCATTACCTCCTGTCGCCTCAAATCCATTATTTATATGATTATATAAATACCGTCCATTTCTGAACCAAGTAGCATATTACAAATACACTTTCTTTCATGTACAGCTTTTATTTTTCAAGCTTAATAAATTCCTTAGTTTTACATTTATTTAATTACATTGTGTGGGAAAAATATAAAACAACCTCAGGTTAGCAGTTCCATTGGGGAGGGGTAAGGGAATTGGATGGCATAGGGTTGTTTTAGAAGTAATTATAACATTTTATTTTTTGGAGAGAAAAAACAACTCTGACTCTGGTACAGCAGAAATGTTTGTTGTGCTATTTTCTGAATTTTATGTGGTTGAAATGCTTCATATTAATTTTCCTATACAAAGAAAGGAGTTGTGATATTAGACTTTAACAAGGTAGAATTTGGCAAACATTTTCAATTTACTGAAAGTAAAAGTAGAAAAAGAAGAGTGAAAAATGATATGTTAGTGTTTGGGGCCTAATACAGTAGAAGTATGGGAATGATCATGAAGGTAAGAACTGTAGACAGTAGACAAGCTTATGAGTGTGTGTGGGTGTGTGAGAGTGTGCGCATGCTGGGGGAGGGGGAGGGATGGCCAAGAAAGATGAGTAATCCTTTAGATATGCCAAGCTCAGTTTCCTACAGTACGTTTTTGTGGAAATTTGGCCGTGAGCAAGCAAGGTCGGGATTCAGGATCAAAAGTCAAGGCAAGCCTCTGAGTCTTGAGTAGCATCTACTTGGGGGAGAGGTGAGTCATTGGATCTGTAGGAGCAGCCAGGGTTCCCAAGGGAGGATGTGAGGAGAGACAAAGTCTAAAGACAAAGCCTTGAGAACTATCAATATTTTAGAGGCTAAGGAAGAAAAAGATATGTTAAAGGAAACCAAAGAGAGATTCTGGGAGCTAGAAGAGTACAAGAAGAATATGTTGTCATGGAAACCAAGAAAGAGAGGATTCCTGAGAAGGAAAAGGTGAACGACAGTGCCAAAAGCTATGGAGAAGGAAGAGGGTTGGGCTGAGAGGGAGCCACTGGATTTGATGATAAGTAGTGCAATGGGGAGTCTTAAGAAAGCAATTTCAGTAGAATAAGGGGCCTCTCATTCATTCATTCAAATCTATTTATTGAATGCATACTATGTCATGGTGCAGTGGGAGGGTCTTAGGAAATGAGCTAAAACAGGGTTCCCTGCCTCCAGGAGCTCACATTCTGGTGCTTAAATGTACAAACCAATACCATGTAATATGGCAACTCATCATTTCTATAACAGAAGTATGCACAAGGGGTGATGGGATCACATCAGGGAAGGCTTTCTAGAGGAGGTGACATTCAAATTGAATTTTAAAGGGTGAAAGATGACTAGGAGTCAACCATGTGAATTGAGGATGAGGGTTGGTAAAAAAGGAGACAATTTTCCAGACAGAAGGCCCAGCATGAGCCAAATCTTAGAGCCAAGAGAAATCATAGTGAGTCTTTAAGGAGCCGAAGTAGTTCATTATGGTTGCAGTGGCAAAAGATGAGCTCTGTTGAGCTATGCAGAAGCCAGACCAGGAAGGCCCTTGTGCATTATAATGCAGCATTTGGACTTGATCCTGAAATTGACCAGGGGCGACCCAAGCTCCTCGTAAAGGGCTACCTCAGCTGCTCAGGTTTGCTTTGTAACACAGTTGCTTAGGGCAGCCCACAGCTTTAAATCACTGTCTGGTATTTACTAAGTATTTAAAAATATTTGTTGAATTAATGGAAAGACGTAAAATCAATGAATTCAATCATTCATTCAAGAAAGTCAACTTAACGAAATAGAAGTGTAGAGCAGGAACGAAGAGGAAATATGGTAATTACGCTTTTTGTCTTTCCCCCATTTCAGAAAATAGCCACATTTTAAGATTATATAAATACATACTCATTATAGCAAACGTTAACACATAACGTATGAGAAAGTTCAAGTCACCTAAAAATCTTCCCCCTGAGACAACCACCACCAACACTTCTGTGGCCACTTGCTTCCACATCTCTTTATACATACACAGACATTCATGTGTCTACATTTATGTGAATGAGATCATAGCTTATGGGTTTTATCATGGATATACTTTGTATTGATTTTGTTGGGGGTGGAGTGGGGAAATATCGAACACATTTATCTACCAAAAGAAGTGTCAAATGGAGGAAGACAAATGAAAGATTCGAGAGAACAGACATGGAGACACAATCAGCAAAATCCAGAACATGGAAATCTCTTCAGAACAAATTATTAGTTTCTTCAACAAATAAATTGCAAGAGAAACAAAAAGATGAGAACAGAAACCTATAGCTCACGTGAGAGTCAATAGACAGATCAACCGAATGCAACGTCCGGACCTTGTTTGGATAGTGATTTGAATAAACAATTGAAAAGAATTTTAGAGTCATGTGGGATATTTGAGCCCCAATAGAATATTTGATATCAAAAAAAGCTATTAATTTTTTACATGTGATGATGTTGTGGTTGTTTTTAATAGGAGTCCTTTATAGATATACTATATGGGATGAAATAATATAATCAGGGATTTGCTTCAAAGTAACCCAATGGGGGTGTGTATTGAGAGTCTACTGATGAGACAAAATCAGCCATGAATTCATGACTGTTATAATTGAGTCATGGGTATGTGGGGGTGCATTGAACTATTCTCCCTATATTTGTTTGTGTTTAATATTTTCCATCATGAAAGTTAAAGAAAAAAGAAAGAATAAGGGAAGGAAGGAAGAAAGAAAGAAAGAGAGAGAAGGAGGCAGGGATGGAGGGAAGAAAGAAGGAAGAGGAATGAAGAGAAAAAAAGAGACTCAGTAGGAAAAGCAGAGACAGAGAGAAAAGGGCCTCCTTGACTGCAGGGCTGATTAGGAGATGTGCAGTGGGTTTCTGCTTTAGAGAATGGGAACAAAACATCCTCAGAGACATGAGAGAAGGTCAGCTACCAGGAACTGGAGACATAGGAGGAATCTGGTCTCTCATGGGCTCTGAGAAGGAGACAGCACAATCATCAGCTGAGTACAGGAAGTGGTTCTATCTGGAAGCTTAAGCAGAGCGGGCTCAGGTGATCTGCTGTGGGAACAGCAAATAGGCTGACAATTAGAGGTGGAAAAAAGGATTGTGGAACAGCACTAGAGGTCCCTGCTAAGAGGAGGGAGCATGGGTTGGACGTGGATCCAGGCAGCACAGATAGGACTTTAGCACCAAACTCTAAAGTCAGCAAAGGAGGGTAGAGAAAATAGCACCTTTTCCCAACTCTTTTCATCCTGATGACTTTCTCTCTTTCCTCAATGTCCCCAGTATTCAGTTTTAACCATGCAATTATTACTAGTGTCTATGCTACTATCCAAGAAATGGCTGCAATTCACTGAATATGTGAATATGTGCCAGGCACAACTATATAAGAGAAGTAGTATCACCTTCATTTTATCCCTTTATTTATTTAAGAATAAGTTCAACACCTGCTGTGTGCCAGGCATTGAGTATCTTGAGTGTGCTGCTGTAAATAAGACATCTATGGATTCCTGTGTTCATAGAGCCTGCCATCTAATGGGAGTGACAAACTGAAGAATTAATTACAGAAAAGTGTGTATTTAATTATATTTGTGATAATTGCTAGAAAAGTAAAATAGAAAGTGCTATGAGATGTATAACAAGGACATTTAACCTTCTCAGGGTTTTCCCTAAGAAAATAATATTGAAACAGAGACCTGAAGCATGAACAGCAGTGATCTGGTGAAGAAGCATGAAGAACATTCTAAGCAGAGAGAGCTGAAAAACCAGAGGGCTTAAAAGCCCTGAGGTAAAACTGATGAGCACAGGGGGCCAGCTCAGACACTTTTTGTCGTCTTTATTTAGGCTATGGGTCTTCAGCCTAAGGGCAAAGGAAAGCTAAGGAAGAAAGTAACATTATACTGGATAGTAATCCTAGAGAGAGAGGACAGAGAGGGTGGAATCTCAAGCACTCAGGATGCACATTCAACCAACAGAACTTGGTGATTGACAAATTTATAGTGTAAGGGAAAGAGAGAGGGGTATCAAGAATGACTTCCAAGTCTGGTGTGAGAAACAGAGGTTCAGAGCGCTTATGTCCCAAGATGGAGGTCATGCAGGTGGCTAGTCAGTGAGAGAGGAGATTCTGAAGTCTAGACTCAAGAAGTTTACATGATTGGCTCTCAGTGAATATTTGTCGAATGCTTACAAGAACAGCATTCCACAGTGTTTTCACTGAGCCTTTTTTTCTTCGAGGAAATAAGAACAGCCAAGGTTCTTTAAGGTGATCAATTCAAGACTCAGAAATGACAGCCTGCTGTGGTGAATGGATTGGCATTCACTTGTTTTTCCCTGTTGAGACGGCCTGCAGCAAATGAATCACGGTTCATGTTGAAAACAACCACCTCCACCCACGTGGAAGAGGCAGCCTGGTGTGGTCACATGGTTGAAGTTTAAGAACCCTAGTTTGAATTCTGACTCTCCTCTCAATCAGTTTATATGCTAAGATAAGACACAGGGTGTGAAGAGGAACCAAAGATTTAGCTACATAGTAAAGCTAATAACCAAGATCCAAGGCTTAGGTGGGGTGGCCTGGGATTTCCAAGTTGGTCTGTGCGTACAGCCAGCTGAAGAAACAGACCAGGGATTGACATCCAAATGAATTTGTAATGTACCTACTATAAGCCACAGACCAAAAAGACTGAAAAGTCCTAGAGCGTACATTATCTCATGAAATCCATGCAACAAATTACTCTCCTATTACTTCAGCCTTCTTCTTTTGCTCCCTCATGAGCTATATGGAACATGGAAAATCATCCAGTCCAATCCATTCATGTTACAGACAAGAAAATAGACATCTGCAGAGTGGAAGTGATCTGCCCAAGGACTTGTAGCAAATTAACAAGAGAACAGGAACTAAACCCTAAACTCCTAGTTTCCTAACTAAACTAAACTCTAGTCTCCTAGACTCAGACCAGTGTTCTTTCTGCTAGACCAGCCTATCCTTTCTCATACACAGTCTACCTGGTGCACCCAAAGTAATATTCCTGAAAATAATTTATTTATGTCATAAATACACATAGAAAGTCTAATTTAAGCACTGTTTTAGCAGCTGGGGAAATAATAAGGAACAAAATAGACAAATATTCCTACCTTCAAGGAGCTTGTATTCTAGTAGAGGAGGCAATAAACAAGACACATAAGTATAGTCTAGAGTATGTTAGGTAGTGATGCATTTTAGGGATCAAAATTACCTCTAGGTAAGGGCATATAAAGTATTGGGGGCAGGGTGAAATTTTAGAGTGGCCAAGGAAGGCCCAACTATGGAGATGTCTTTTGAGTAAAAACCCAAAGGAAGTGAGGGAGCTAGCCATGCAGATAACCAGGGGAGAGCATCCAAGCAAAAGGAAGATGAATGAAAGAGCTCAGAGTTGAGGGCATGGCTGGAGTGTTGGGGAACAGCAAGGAAGCTAGTGTGGCTGAGCTGGAGAGAATGAAGGGGAAAAGATTAAGATATCAGGTCAGAAGGGAAATGGGATCCAGCCCATGTATGGACCTGTGAGTCAAAGTAAGGACTCGAGTTTTTATTTTGATTAAAATGAGAAGTCATGGTGAAGGGGAGGCACTGAGTGACATTGGTCAGGCTGATGTGTTGACAATAGACTAAAAGGGAAACAAAGGCAAAAGCTCAGAGATCAGTTAGGAAAATATTGCAATAATCAAAGCAAAAGCTGATGGTGGCTTGGATCAGAGTAGTAGCAGAGGGTTTGGTGAAAAGTAATTGAATTCTGGATATATTTTGAAGGTAGAATAAATAAGATTTGCAAAAAGCCTGGAAGTGAGGAATGAGAGAGTGGAGTCAAGGATTATACCAAGGCAACTAGAGGGATGGAAGTGCCATTAATAAAGCATGTTTTGGGGGTGGAGGGTGAGGAGAATTTCATGAGCTCATTTTTAGACATATGTTTAATTTAAAATGCCTGTTAAACATTCAGGTGGAGATGTCAAGTAGGAAGTTAACTATGTGAATCTGGAGTTTATGGGAGACATCCAGGCTGGGGATATGCACTTGGCTGCATATGGATGGTATTTAAAACAAGGAGACTGGGTGAGATCGGCTCAGAGGGAGCATAGATATGAAAGAGAAGCAGTTCAGGGACTGAGCCCTGGAGCATGTCAACATTCAGATGTCAGGGACATGCAGATGATCCGCAAAAGAGGCAAAGAAAGCATTCAGAAGTGTGGGAGAAAACCAGGTGAGTGTGGGACCCAGAAGGCAAGTGAAGCGAGTGCTTCAAGGAGAACAGAATGAACCCCTGTGTCAAATGCTGCTGGTGGGAAAAAGTAAGATTAGGACTGAGAAATGCCCAGTGGATTTAATGTGGAGTCATTGTTAACCTTCATGAGAAGTGTTTTTGCAAAATAGTTGAGAAGACAAAAACTCAATTGGTGTGGGTTGAACAGGGAATGGAAGGCGAGAAATTGAAGACAGTGAGTTTCGACATGTTTTTGCTGCTGTAAGCAGAAATTGAGAAAGGAGGCTGTTGACGAAGAGGAAGATAAAAGTAATAACAGCTTGTCCATATGCTAATGGATCCAACAGAGGGAAAAAGTGATCAGGAGAGAGAGGAAAGACTTACTGGAATAAAGTCCTTGCATAGGGAAGGGGGTCATGATATTCTTTTCCAAATACTTCATTTTTGTCAAGTGAGAAGCAAGGTCAGAAGGTGTGAGTGAAAATAGAGAAGGTGTTTGGGTTTGAGAAGAAATGAAAAAGTGTGAAATAATTATCACGGAGAGTGGGAAGGAAAACAGACAGGGGAAATGTGGTATGATTGCTAGGCAGCATTCAGAACTTTCTTAGTGATCACAAGTTTAAAGAGAAATCAGTCATTGTGGTTGGGGTTTATTTTATGGCCTTTCTTGTACGAGTTCTGCCCCTGAGGAGGTAAAGAGTTAAATTTAACCAGGATTGTAGTTTAGGCAAACAACTATGATGATATGCATTTGAGAGTTCAGGACATGATGAAGAGAATTAAGGGGTGTCAAAGAGAACGATTATAATAATTGATCATAGACTTTAAGCTGGATAAGGAGGCAAGTGAAGCCATAGGGGAAGGGACTACGGACAGTATAAAGGTGAAAGGACCAATGGATTGAAAATACAGGTGGGGTCAAAGGATTACTGGAGACAGGGAGTCCTGGGAATGAGCTGGAAATACAGGAAGTGGTAGATAGGCTTGAAATGGTAACTGGGGATTATTCAGAATTGGAGATCCTGGGACACTGGAATTAGAATGGCATTCCTTACCAGGCATTCTGCATCCCCTCTAGAGTGAGGACCACTAACTGCTGTCTGTCTTTTTTTGTTGTTGAATTGTTTATTTATTCAATACTGGGGCAGATGTTACTATGGATACCCATTTTGCCTGTATTTCTAGAAAAATGGAGAAATTATGTATATACAGTTTTGTTTTGTTTTGTTATCTCCTATCTTGATGTTAGGCATGGCCATGGAATTGCTTTGGCTAATGAAGTGTGGGCAGAAGTGTCATGGATCACTAGAAGGGAGCATTTATTTGCCAGAATTTGATCTACCAGTCTTACTCATCCACTGTCATATTGAGCTTGGAAACATATGTTGACATTGGAGTAGTTGCCTTGTGTACCTGACCATGACATGGAGGCCAGTTGCCTTGGAGACCCAGCTACACTTGCAGTGGACTTGGTGAGAGCAAGAAATAAACGATTGTTGAGATTTGGATGTCGTTTTCCAATGTAGCAGAACCTAGCCTAAGCTGGCCAATATTTGCATTACCCTGTAGCTGGCCCTGTGCCAACTGTTGAGGACACAGAGATGAATAAATCACCTTCAGTGCCCTCAAAGCGGTAGGGGATAAGGGACAAGGTGGAAGAGAAGAGGCTTCACACCAGGGGCCATGAAAAAGAGAAGAGCTGCAAGAGGGGTAAAGGGAAAGCCTTGGAAACAGGGTCACAAGCTTGCTCACTCTGGCTTGGCCTTTGGAGCTTTCCACAATTAGGCCTTATTCTCACTTTTCGAACTCTCCATTTAAGTTCCTGGGCTCCATTCAACAAATATGTATTGAATGTCAGGTACTATGCCAAAAGTTAAATGCAGCAGTAAACTAAACAGAGAATCTCTGTCCTCATGGGATTAACAGTTTAGTGGAAAAGGCTGTTAAATAATTAATTTACAACTGGAGTGAGTGTTATGAAGGAGCGTGAACATCAGGGAACCTAACCTAGATTCACCCAGGAAATGAGCAGCAGATGTGGAGGGGACGTATTTCAGTCATTGGATACAGCTTGTTCAAAGGTCCTTATGTGAGAGAGAGTATAATGTGCTCGGGACACTGAAGGTGATCTGCACAGCTGAGGAGGGAGACAAAGGAAGTGAGTGGCAGGAGGTGAGGCTGCAGAGGTAAGAGTGAGCAAGGGCCAGCCACGGAGGCTTTGCAGGTTACGGGGTTTGCATCTTGATCTTATAGACAATGGGAAGCAATCTAAAGTCATTCTTAGAGAGTACGTCATCAGATTTTCATTTTTAAGATCACTTTAGCAATAGAGTTCAGAATGGATTTGAAAGGAATAAATGTAAACACAGGTAGAAATATAAGGAAACCTTTGTAATTGGCAGATAAAGAGAAGGTGGTGACTTGAAAGGATGGCTTGGAAGGGGGCTGAATAGAAGCGGGCAGCTACAAAATATATTTTGAAAGCAAAATTCAATGTAACATGTGATTACAGTTGACATGAGAGGTGAAGGAGAGGGAAGATTCCAGGATAATTGCAGTTATCTGAACAATGAAAGGGACAGTAGTTCCATTGCTGATAAAAGAAGTAATTCCAGGTGATGTAGAAAAGGGAATTCAATTTGAGGCATGAAAAATCTGAAATATTCAAGTGCACTCATCTCTCTTGATAATACATTTCTCTGTACTTTTATATGCATCCATGTCTGGTCCTTCCATCTGATGAAGCTCTGAGAGCAGAAACCATATCTGATTCATCTCACACACCAGTCTCCTACCACCAGACATGCAGGACTGAGCTATGCATCAGGTAAGCACAAGGACACCCTGACCCAATGAGCAAAATGGGTGAATCGCATTCTTTGAGCCCAGGTTGGGAGAAGCTGTTTACCTTGCCTCGCCTCCAGGATCCACTGTGGGTTCCCTGACCCCTGTAGCACGGTAGTTTCCTTATAAATTGTAGCCAGATTTGGTTCACCTGAGGTGAGCACACAACAAGGGGTTATTTCTTAATCATCTGAACTATTAGTGCTTCTTTGATCAGAAAGATTGGCTTGAAACAGGCACTAAAAGAAAATCTGTCTTCTTGGTAGACTTCTGATCCATTCTGTTTCAACCAGCTGGAAATGTCTGGAGTCAGAACTCTTTCTGATAGCAGCTTTATCAGATAGATACACTCTTGCTTCCTTTAAGACCTTGGAGGTAAAGAGAAGAAACAGCTAGTTTAAAATTAGCACCTTTATCATTATCTGTGCAATGTAGTTCATGGGCTTCAGAATGCACTGATGTCCCTTTCAAAATACATATACACCAAAAGATGACTTAAATATTGTCGTTAGTACAGTAGTCTTCAGCTTAAGGCTTTGGCTCCTGCTAAAAGATAAATCCATCTCCCTTCCTCTCCACTTTCTCTTCTCAAAAATGCTGGGATAATGCCTCAAGCTATTTGCATTCATTTACACTTGAGTTCAAATGAGATTTAGAATCTTTCTTGAGAGCAGGATTGCTTTAGGAAGACCATCTGGTGTTCTAGGAAGGGTAGTGGGACTCAGAGTCAAAAGTCTAGGGGCCTTTCATTGTGTGACTTTGGGAAGATAAATTAACTATTCTGGGCTCAAGTTTGTTGCTTGTGAATGGGAGATTCTAATCCCCACTCTGCGTATCTGGGTGACCCCAATAACAACTGTTAATAGAGAGTTTTAGAGTGTCTGTCCAAATCACCACTTCTGCCTTTCTATAAGAAATGTCCTCCCATTTTCCCCCAGTCAAGAAGTGAGTCCCAAGCAGCTGTGTGTTGTCTCAGTGACTCTCCTCACCAGCCAAAGTTGAGCAGGCAGGGTGGACCCCGTATCTCAGCTGGACCAATCACATTCTCTCTTCCAGAACATTAGAATTGTGATTTAAAGGTGACAGCTCATGTGTGCTGGTGGGCTGCAGCCGTGGGGTGTCCCTGCGCTTTCTGAGTCAACTGAGGAGTTCCAAAATCTAATTTGCAGAGAAAGAGGATGCAGCAGAGCTTCCAAGAAGAGCAAGGACTGGAGACTGAGCCATGTCTGGGTTCCTGCCAGCATTTCAGATCTTTACTCCAGGCTTTTCCTAATATCTAGGAGTAATATTCCTGGCCTTTGGTTTTTTCAGGCATTCTGGTATCCTTATAATAATTTCTCTCTTTTGCCTAAGCTAGCAGAGGGTGATTTCTATTCCTTGGAAGCAAAATGTCCTTATCAGATTAATACACTGGTGCAGGGAGCCGCTAGGGCTGGGGCAAGGATGTGCTGTCCTGTGGAAGTGATTAGGTAGAAAAATAGCCAACTGGAAAGCCTGTTCACCACTATTGGGTTTCCATCCGCTGATTTGGCTGAGGTCCCCAAGTACCTCAAATCATTCCAATCTAATGGACATTTTCCACTCTGACTTTTTTAGCTCTTTGCAACGTTCAGTGTCTTAGCCAATCCTTTCTTTTGTTCTTATAATAACATTTTTATTTGTTTTATGCTTTAATATTTTTACAGCTTTATTGAGTTATAATTGATAGATTATAGACAATAAATGGCGCATATTTAAAGTATACAATTTGGTGATTTTGATACATGTATACTCCTGGAAACCGTCACACACTCAAGACAATGAATATCTCTGTTAATCCTAAAAGTTTCTTGATGCCACTTGTAATCTCCCTCTCTTCCCCTTGTCCCAGGTTCCTTGACAACCACAGATCTGCTTTCTGACACTATAGATTAGTTTACATCTTTTATAATTTCATGTAAACAGAATCCTGTAGTATGTGCTCTTTCTAGAAACCCAACCTTCAATAAATAGTTGAGCATGTGGGCCCTGAGGATATAGCCAAGAACTAGACAGACATGGTTCCCTTCATCACAGGGGTTAGTCTACCAAGAAGGCAGGTATTGAACGAGCAATTACAATAAGAGGAGAAGCAGCAAAAGGGGTTATATACCAGGGGGATCTAACTTAGGGGCTTATGAGGCGCTGAAGGTCTAATAGGAATAAGACCAGTAAAAGGTGCAGGGTGGGAGTGGGGCTCATGCAGAGGAAACAGAGTGTGAGAAGGTTCAGAGGAAGGAGAAAACATGGCATATTTAAGGAACAGAAAGAAGGGCAATGTGGCTGGAGCCCCCTCAGGGCAGGAACAGTAAGAGAGGAGTACAGAGAGGTGAGCAGGTCGCTGTTGTCCTTATGGCTTAGACTTTCTTTGCACCTCACTTTTGACCCCCATCCAACCTTTCCAACAGTTCCTTGTCTTCTTTCATTTCTTTGCCAAGACATTTTTGCCATTATGATTGAGGCAAAGAAAATTAAAACTAGAGGAGTTGAATTACCCAGAGTCACACAGCTAGCTGGAACCAAGGTGTGGTCATAAGTCAGTTCTCCAAAATCCAAGTCCAAGACTCTGCACACCCGGATGGTAGGACAGAACATCAGTCACCCATGGCTTTGAGCTCCTGACACATAGCAGACTCTGGCATCATGGCAGAAATCAAGGTGAGGGGATGTGTCAACTGTGAAAGACACGGGGTTGGAAGAAGTGTTCCATTGACACATAGACAGCCCCATGCCACTTAGCACTTGATTACCTACTGGCAGGAAAGCCTGTTTATGCCATCCCTTACATTTTTCTTCAATTTAATGAAGTAATTAATGCTATAAAAAGCTATGAAAATATAAATGTAAGAAAGCATGTTGCATAATTAATAATATATGCATATGCATGGCAGGTTGTTTCTTCCTGGCATACATATGCATATGTAATTAATTGAAACATAATCACTTTGTTTTAGTGCCACGGTATTGATACAAGTTACTCTGCCTACATTTCAGCTCCCAGCCTGACTCCAGGGTATATTACATTGATCACACAGAGGACAGCAGAGACCAGGGGGCAAAGTGCTGGGCCAGAGAACGTGTGTACTGACTGGCTTCTAGACTCAGCTCTGTACTAACTCACTGTGTGACTTGGTTGTTTCCTCTGGGCTTCAGTTTCCCCACGTGTCAAATGGGGGTTGGACTGCATTTGTAGTTTACGTAAATAAAGGCAGCACATCTCTTTATTCAAACAAAGTCTTAACTGCAAACTGACATATAAAGCAGAGAAGTAGAATCTCTAGTTAAGTTTGGAGCAGGGGCTTCCCTTTAGTTCAGTGCTTTCTTGCTCCATGCTCTTTCTGTGCCCTTCAAGGATCTACACATTGATTTGTGAAGGATTGGGCTAGATCACTGGAAAAGTCTCTTGCAGTATTTTCCCCCCTTTTCGGGAATATCAGCTACAGAGGGTCACATATCAGGCCAGGTCTTATGGTGTGGAAAGTGGAGGGGGTGTTGAGAGACGGGAGTTCACATGTGGGCTCTGTCCCCTTTTAACCTTGTGACCTCACACCAGTCTCCTACTCATCTTGCACGTCTTGCACTTCCTGTCCGTCAAGAGAGAAAGTAATCCTTGTCCGCTCTTATCATATTGAGATAGCAAGTTAGATATTGTATATCAAAGTGCTCTGAATGTCAAGTGTACAATGAGAAGACAAAAACACTCTTTTCCTAAGGGTTGAGGATGTAGGTTCTGAACCCAATTGCTCTACCATTTACTAACTATGTGACCTTGAGTAAGTTACTTAATGTTTCTGTATGGTAGTTTCCCCATCTGTAAAATGGGCATCATAATACTATGCATGTATAAGGTGTTGCGTTAATGTATGTATCACACTTAAAATCAGCGTCTACATGCAATAAATGTTCATCTTTATTGTTGTTATTTTTGTTTATTATCATCAACATTGAAAGCATGAGGCCTGATTCTAACCTCGAAACTGCTACTCTCTAAATGCTAGTCCTAATCTAATAAAGAGGCCCACCTCAGAGAATTCTGTAGATCACATAAGAGAAGAGATCAAATAAAATATTGATATCAAAATGCTTTGAGAAATTAGCACATCTTTACAAATATCGAGTTTAGATAGGCCTTCCAAAGACAAGCCTAAATAAAGCAACATTATTGAAAAATGATGCTGAGGGTTAAACAGAGACGATAACAGGTTTAACAAGACATTGAAATTTCCTATCACAGTGTTGGTTGAATCATGAAGAAAATAGGTGCTACATTTTAGTGTAAGACTTGTACAGGATTAGTAAAAAGGAGATGGCAGATAAATCATTTACCACCCTAGTCAACCACCCACCTCAGCCTTTAAGTTGGAGTGGCTGAGAAACAGAAAACAGAGAGACTGAGTGAGGGTTTTTGGAGAGAAATAGCGGTGTTCTGTGAACCTGCCTGCTGAGGGGGAGGCAAGGCAGGAGCCTGTCCTTCACCTGAAGCCGGGGTAGAGGGGCTTTAAGGAGACTACTTAGAAAGTTTCGCTGTCTCTCTTGGGGTCTGACAGATGGAGGAGTGGGGATAAGGCTATTGCAGTAGACTGGTTATCATTAATGAGAAACCTACTGGCTGGCTCCTTTCTTTTTCTTTCGTTTTTTTTTTTTATTGCCGTAACATTGGTTTATAACATTATATAAATTTCATGTGTACATTATTATATTTTCATTTCTGTGTAGAAATCATGTTCACCACCCAAAGACTAATTACCATCAATCACCATACACATGTGGGAATCACCCCTTACACCCTCTTCCCTCCCCGCTTCTCCTCTGGTAACCACCAATCCAATCTCTGTCTCTATGTGTTTGTTTGTTGTTGTTTTTATCTTCTATTTGTGAGTGAGATCATACGATATTTTACTTTCTCCATCTAACTTATTTCACTTAGCATAAAACCCTCAAGTTCCATCCATGTTGTCACAAATGGCTGGATTTCATTGTTTCTTATGGCTGAGTAGTATTCCATTGTGTATATGTCCGCCTCTTCTTTGTCCATTCATCCCCTGTTGGGCACTTAGGTTGCTTCCAAGTCTTAGCTATTGTGAATAATGCTGCAGTGAACATAGGGGTACGTATATCTTTACCCATTCATATTTTCATGTCCTTTGTATAATTACCCAGCAGTAGAATAGCTGGATCATATGGTAGTTCTATTCTTAATTTTTTGAGGAATCTCCATACTGTTTTCCATAGTGGCTGCATCAGTTTGTACTCCCACCAGCGGTATATGCGAGTTTCCTTCTCTCCGCATCCTCTCCAACACTTATTTCTCGTCTTGTTAATTATAGCCATTCTGACTGGTGATATCTCATTGTAGTTTTGATTAGCATTTCCCTAATAATTAGTGATGTTGAACGTCTTTTCTTGTGCCTGTTGGCCACCGCATATATCTCCTCTTGAAAAATGTCAGCTCAGATCTTTTGCCCATTTTTTAATTGAGGTGTTAGTTTTTTTGTTGTTGGGATGTATGTGTTCTTTATATATTTTGGATATTAACCCCTTATCAGATATATGGTTTGCAAATATTTTCTCCTAATTATTAGGTTGTCTTTTCGTTTGTTGGTGCTTTACTTTGCTGTGCAGAAGCTCTTTAGTTTGATGTAGTCCCATTTGTTTATTTTTTCTATTGTTTCCCTTGCCTGGTCAGACATGGCACTTGAACATATACTGCTAAGAACAATATTGAAGACAGTACTGCCTATGTTTTCTTCTGGAATTTTTATGGTTTCAGGTCTTACATTCAAGTCTTTAATCCATTTTGAGTTAATTTTTGTTTATGGTGTAAGATAATGGTCTACTTTCATTCTTTTGCATGTGGCTGTCCAATTTTCCCAGCACCACTTCTTGAAGAGACTTTCCTTTCTCCACTGTATGTTCTTGGCTCCCTTGTTGAAAGTTAGCTGTCCGTAGATGTGTGAGTTTATTTATGGGTTCTTGATTCTGATCCATTGATCTGTGTCTGTTTTTGTGCCAGTACCATGCTGTTTTGATTACTATAGTTTTGTAGTATATTTTGAAATTTAGGGAGTGTGATACCTCCAGCTTTGTTCTTTTTTCTCAGGATTTCTTTGGCTATTTGGGGTCTTTTCTTGTTCCATATAAATTTTAGGATTCTTTGTTATATTTCTGTAAAAAATGTCATTGGAACTTTGATAGAGATTGCATTGAATCTGTAGATTGCTTTAGGAAGTATGGACATTTTAACTATGTTAGTTCTTCCAGTCCAAGAGCACAGAATATCTTTCCATTTCTTTGTGTCTTTTTCATTCTTTTAACAATGTTTTATAGCTTTCAGTATACAGGTCTTTTGCCTCTTTGGTTAAATTCATTCCTAGGTATTTTATTCTTTTTGTTTTTCATTTTTCCCCCAAAGCCCCAGTAGATAGTTGTATGTCATAGCTGCACATCCTTCTAGTTGCTGTATGTGGGACGCGGCCTCAGCATGGCCGGAGAAGCAGTGCGTTGGTGCGCGCCCGGGATCCGAACCCGGGGCACCAGTAGCGGAGCGTGCGCACTTAACCGCTAAGCCACGGGGCCGGCCCGAGGTATTTTATTCTTTTTGTTGCCGTTGCAAATGGGATTGTATTCTTAATTTCTTTTTCTGCTACTTCATTGTTAGTGTATAGAAAAGCAACTAATTTTTGTATGTTGATTTTGTATCCTGCAACTTTACTGTATTCATTTATTAGTTCTAAAAGTTTTTTGGTGGATTCCTTAGGGCTTTCTATATATAAAATCATGTCATCTGCAAATAGTGACAGTTCCAATTCTTCCTTTCCAATTTGGATCCCTTTTATTTCTTTTTCTTGCCTGATTGCTCTGGCTGGGACTTCCAATACTATGTTAAATAGGAGTGGTGAGAGTGGGCATCCTTGTCTGGTTTCTGTTCTTAGAGGGATAGGTTTCAGTTTTTCACCACTGAGGATGATATTAGCTGTGGGTTTGTCATATATGGCCTTTATTATGTTGAGGTACTTTCCTTCTATACCCATTTTATTCAGAGTTTTTTATCATAAATGGATGCTGTATCTTGTCAAATGCTTTATCTGCATCTATTGAGATGATCATGTGTTTTTTATTCTTTGTTTTGTTAATGTGATGTATCATGTTGATTGATTTGTGGGTGTTGAACCATCCCCGCATCCCTGGAATAAATCCCACTTGATCATGGTGTATGATCTTTTTAATATATTGTTGTATTCAATTTGCTGGTATTTTGTTGAGGATTTTTGCATCAATGTTCATCAGTGATACTGACCTGGAATTTTCTTTTTTGTGTTGTCCTTGTCTGGTTTTGGTATCAGGGTAGTGTTGGCCTAATAGAATGAGTTAGGAAGCTTCCCCTCCTCTTCAATTTTTTGGAAGAGTTTGAGAGGATAGGTATTAAGTCTTCTTTGAACGTTTGGTAGAATTCACCAGGGAAGCTGTCTGGTCCTGGACTTTTATTTTTGGGGAGGTTTTTGATTACTGTTTTGATCTCCTTACTGGTGATTGGTCTATTCAAATTCTCTACTTCTTCTTGATTCAGTTTTGGAAGGTTGTATGGTTCTAAGAATTTATCCATTTCTTCTAGATTATCCAATTTGTTGGCATATAGCTTTTCGTAGTATTCTCTTATAATCTTTTGTCTTTTTGAGCTGTTTGTTGTAATTTCTCCTCTTTCATTTGTGATTTTATTTGAGCCTTCTCTCTGTTTTTCTTGGTGAATCTAGCTAAAGGTTTGTCAATTTTGTTTATCTTTTCAAAGAACCCACTCTTGGTTTCATTGATTTTTTTCTATTGTTATTTTAGTCTCTATTTCATTTATATCTGCTCTGAATTTTATTATTTCCTTCCTTCTACTGATTTTGGACTTTGTTTGTTTTCCTTTTTCTAGCTCCTTTAGGTGCACTGTTAGATTGTTTATTTGAGATTTTTCTTGTTTGTTGAGGTAGGCCTCAGGTAGGTATTGCTATAAACTTCCCTCTTAGAACTGCTTTTGCTGTATCCCATAAATTTTGCCATGTCTTATTTTCATTTCCATCTGTCTCCAGATATTTTTTGATTTTTCCTTTGATTTCTTCCTTGACCCAATCATTGTTCAGTAGCCTTTTGTTTATTCTCCACATATTTGTGGCTTTTCCAATTTTCTTGCTGTTGTTGATTGCTACTTTCATAGTGTTGTGGTCAGAGGGGATGATGGTATTATTTCAATCTTCTTAAATTTATCGAGACTTGTTTTGTGGACTAATATGTGATCTATCCTGGAGAATGTTCCATGTGCATTTGAAAAGAATCTGTATTCTGTGGCTTTTGGATGGAATGTTCTGTATATATCTACTAAGTCCATCTTGTCTAATGTGTTGTTTAAGGCCAATGTTTCCTTGTTGATCTTCCTTTTGGGTAATCTATTCATTGGTGTAAATGGAGTGTTCAAGTCCCCTACTATTATTGTGTTACTGTCTATTTCTCCTTTTATGTCTGCTAACAATTGCTTTATATATTTAGGTGCTCCTATGTTGGGTGCATAGATATTTACAAATGTTATATCCTCTTGTTGGATTGTTCCCTTCATCATTATGTAGTGCCCTTCTTTGTCTCTTTTTACAGTTTTTGTTTTAAAGTCTATTTTGTCTGATACAAATATTGCTACCCCAGCTTTCTTTTCATTGCCATTTGCGTGGAGAATCTTTTTCTATCCCTTAACTTTCAGTTTGTGAGCGTCTTTAGGTCTGAACTGTGTCTCTTGTATGCAACATATATATGGGTCTTGTTTTTTTAATCCAATTGGCCACCCTATGCCTTTTGATTGGAGCATTTAGTCCTTTGACATTTAAAGTAGCTATTGATAAATATGTACTTATTGCCATTTTGTTACTTTTTTGTGGGTGTTTTAGTAGTTCTCCTCTGTTCCTTTCTTCTTCTCTTGCTCTCTTCCCTTGTGGTTTGATGGCTTTATTTAGTATTATGTTTGAGTTCTTTTCTCTTAGTTTTTTGTGTATTTATTATAGGTTTCTGGTTTGTGTTTACCATGAGGTTCATATATAATAACCTACATATATAGTAATCTATATTAAGTAGATGGTCTCTTTAGTTTGACCTCTTTCTAAAAGCTCTATTTCTTTTACTCCCCTCCTCCCACATTTTATGTTTTTGATATCCTATCTAACCTCTTTGTGTGTGTGTGTGTGTGTATCCATTACTCTCTTATCATGGAAATAGGTAATTTTAGTACTTTTGTCTTTTGACCTTCATATTACCTTCATAGGTGGTTGATCTGCCACCTTTATTGTATATTTGCCTTTACCAGTGATTTTCTTTCTTTTTTTTGAGAATTTTCTTATTCCTATTTCTGGTCTTCTCTTTCCCCCTTAAATAAGTCAGTTTAGCGTTTCTTGTAGGACTGGTTTCTTGGTGATAAACTCCTTTAACTTTTGCTTGTCTGGGAAACTCTTGATCTCTCTTTCCATTCTGAATGATAACCTTGCAGGTAGAGTATTCTTGGCTGCAGGTTTTTTCCTTTCAGCACTTTAAATATATCATGCCACTCTCTTCTAGCCTGTAAGGTTTCTGCTGAGAATTCAGCTGATAGCCTTATGGAGTCCTTTGTATGTAACTTGTTGCCTTTCTCTTGTGGCTTTTAGCATTCTCTCTTTATCTTTTATTCTTGATATTTTAATTATGAGATGTCTTGGTGTGGGCCTCTTTGGCTTTATCTTGTTTCATGTTCTCTGTGCTTCCTGTACCTGGATGTCTGTTTCCTTCCTTAGGTTAGGAAAGTTTTCAGCTACTATTTCTTCAAATAGATTCTCTGCCCCTTTGTCTCTCTCTTCTCCTTCTGGGACACCTATAATATGAATGTTAGTGTGCTTGATGTTGTCGCAGAGGTCTGTTAGACTGTCCTCATTCTTTTTAATTCTTTTTTCTTTTATCTGTTCAGCTTGGGTGATTTCCTCTAGACTTCCATTCATCTCACTGATCTGTTCTTCTGTATCATCTACTCTGCTATTGAGTCCATTATTTCCATTATTATATACTTCATTTTTAATTGGTTCTTTTTTATATTTTCCAATTCTTTGTTGAAGTTCTCACTGAATTCATCCATTCTTTTCCCAAGATCAGTGAGATCCTTATGACTATTAGTTTGTACTCTTTATCAGGCTGTTTCATTTAGTTCTTTTTCTGAGGATTTATCCTGTTCCCTTATTTGGAACATATTCCTTTGTCTCTTCATTTTGCCTCTTTCTGTATGCTTGTATCTATATATTAGGTAGGTCAGCAACATCTCGTGATCTTGGAGAGGTGACCTTATGTAAGAGATGCCTTATGAGGCCCAGCAGTGTGCTTCCCTTTCGTCACCAGTTCCAAATGTTCCAGGAGTGACCCCTGTGTGGGCTATGTGTATTTTTCTGTTGTGGCAGGGTTGCTCTTGCTGCAGGTACCCAGGGAGACTGGGCTGTCCTCCTGGTCGGCTGGTTGTATTGCTCAGCTGCATGTGGCTGCTATGGTCCCTTCAGTAACTTTATTGGGTGTGGGGAGGCCCAGCACAGTGGGCTGCAATGTCTAATAGCACATTCCTGCTACAGTTTTTCTCTTAAGTGAGTAGGCCCCCAGTGTGGCTGGTTGCTAGGTTCAGGAGCTTACAATTGCTATAAACCTCAGGCCTGCAAAACTGATGTCAGCTGTCTCAGGAGTGCAGCTGGGTGGGCCCAGCCCCAGGTGTGGCAGCACACAATTGTTTCAGGCTTTGGAAGGTGGGGCCAATCCTCTATGTGGCTGTTTGAGAAGCACAAGTCTTCTGCAGCTGACAAGCCCCACTGCCCACAGTCCCACACCCCCAGTCAACACAGTCCTGCCCTGTGTGCATGCCCCTATCTGCTGAAGCGGACCCACTTGCCCCACTGCAGAGGCCCCACACACTTTGCCAATGCAGGCCTGCTCCTCAAACATGCCCTGGCCTGCAGAGGCAGACCCACTCACCCTGCTGCAGAGGCCCCACACACACTTCTCAAGCAGGCCTGTAAATTGCCCGAGGGCTTGCTGTTGGGTAGGGCCACTCCCTAGGTCAGGCTGCCTTCCCTGGCTGAGCTGGATTAAATCAGTGCTCAAGTGAGTGGGGCAGATCCCTGAGCTAACAGGCCAGGGGAAGAAATCCAATGGCATTTGCTGGTGTTTGTGTCAGCATGCCTGTACTAGGTCACAATAATGGCTGCCACCAATGTCTCAGTCCCTGGGGAGGTCTCTCCTCTCACTGAGATGTGCCCAGAGCCTATCAAGTGAGTCTCTTTTCACCAAAGGACTGTGTACCTTACTTTCTGATGATTTTAGGTTGTTTCTGAAATGGGTGAATTTGTGCATGGGCCCTTTAAGAGCAGACTTTGCTTTCCCCTTATGTCTGACAGCTTCTCTGAGGGTATTCCCCATTGTTGTTAATAGCCAGAAAAGCTGGATATCATGACACTCATCTCGGTTGTGCTGAGTCCAAAAGCTGCTTATTGTGGTATAGCTCTCCCCTCAGATCCCCTGCTCCTCCAGGAAAAGCTTTGTACCTTAAGATTGCTCCTGGCTGAAGTGCTGTGACTAAAATGTGGCTTTTTTCTCTCCAGAAAGGAACTTCTGCCTCTTCTACCTCAGTCAGCACTGGCCCTTGTTGTAAGGGTTCTTTTTATCCAGTTTTCAGTTCTCTCTCAGGGGTAATTATTCCAAGAGTGGTTGTAAATTTGTTGTATCTATGGGAGGAGGTGAGTTTAGAGTCTTCTTATGCCACTGTTTTCCCAGCAATCTGACCAGCTCCTTACATAGCAGAGCAAAGGAGAGATTACAGAGTAGAAATAGACACTGGTCCTAAGGGGAGATTCTCAGGGCTAAAGATCCCTGAACAATTCCAGTGGACCAAATGTGGGCCATGTGTGATAGACATGGGGTTACCTTAGGCATTTTCAAGGGGACCTCCCAAAGAAGTGAAGAGGTTTCACCCAACAGAGGCTGGAGGTATACTGCCCAATTCCCAGGGATTGAGCTAGGAGCTGAAAGTAATGAGGCAAAATAGGGACACATTAGCCCTCTTCAAGGGAAATGTAGATGCCAGATACCCATAATCAAAGCTCTCTGAAAACCCCCACGAAGAAGACAGTCAACTGTGAACATCTCCCAAGCCCAGGAGAGCAATGTCAGCTCACTACAGCGTCCGTCAAGCCAGAACATCCCTGCTGCACTCCACCCGACACCCTCAATCCTGAAAAGTCAGGAATCTTGGTTAGCAAAATGAAAGAAGGACTTAAGCACAAGGTAGGAAAAGAGATTAGAAGCCATCCATGACCCATGTCGCTGTCCACCATTTGCAACTTCCCACCTTTAAAGGGTATAAATTGGGTACAGGGAGAAGTTTTTCTTTTAAATTTGAAATTTTGACTGTTACATGGGACTGGATATTTCATCTCTGGATTGAGACTGTGCATATTACCTCGGAAAAGCCACAAGACCACCATGGACAGGGGAGAGCCAGTCCCCCTGTGTAAAGGGACAGAATGAGATAAAAATACAGTTGCTTGATCATAATGTGTCTCAGACCATGCTTTTCAGATTAATGGTTATCAAGTGTTAAACTACATGTTATGAAAGTCAGATTCCCTTTCATCCAAATGGATAGAAAAATTTGTTGTTGTTGTTTTAACCTGAGAAAGAATGAAAAAAAATCCGTTTCAGCCCTTAAGCTGTGTAAATCATGAGGCTGCAACCAAGATGTCAAGGACTCAGAATTAAGTTGTGAACTTAGGGTTATTCTGGAACAGTGCTAGCCTTGTATGCAGGTTAAGTAGTTGACTACCAAAATGATGGCATTTTAGAGGGATTGGAAGGTTCCATCATCTCTCCTACGCTCTGCTTACAAATATATATTCTTAATATTTCATTTGATGCTTACAATTATTTCTTTTTTTCAAATCTTTGGTCTCTGGGACAATTAACATCGCTATGGGTGAGTCACACTTGGTCATTCTCAGTCACTTATATCCTAGGCTAAATGGGCACAAAGAATTTCTGAATACAGGCTTGAATGGAAGAGAAGAAGAGATGGACGTCCCCTGTGTGCTTGAGAGAAGCCAGGGAGTGCCCATGAAGGAGCAGATGCTACGAAGTCTACAACTGCCACAGATAAGATTGGGCAACCTTCTGATTGACTCAGATATGCTCTGCCCTCAGAAGGCTCCTATCATTTCCTCTACTGTTCTTTGAGTTTCTTTAAGCCCTGATAGAGACGAGAAGTTGAATTTAACAATTGTATCATAGCATAAGAATATAGGAAGCAAACCTGAGGATCCTCTAGAACTTTTGGGACGGAAATTACATTTCATTTTGCATGTCAGCTCCCAAAGTGGTCCTGACAGCCTGGCCCACAGGGTAGAGGAGGACTGTAAGGCCCTCTTCTGAGTAAGGACATCATGATGAGATCTATGGTTGAAAGTAGGGAATGGAAGGACATATGCCATCTCTTTCCCAATCTGGATCTCCACAATTTGCAACCATCCCATTTCTTCCCCTTCTGTCTCCCTCTCCCCACAGCTGGGCTATTTGCCTTCCAGCTTCCTCCTCTGTAAATGACAATAATAGTACCTGTGCCATAAAATAATTGTAAGGTGTAAGTGAGCTAACATGTGTAAAACGTTAACACACATCTAACTTATATAAGTGTTGAAGAGATGGTAGTTATCAAGTGTCTCAATAGCTTTCCAAGATGAGATTTATTCCCATGTTTCAGGTAATTTTAAGATGTTAAAAAAGGGTTCCAACTGAGAAACACAACACCACACAGCTGTGAATTGCCAAGCTGTGTTTCAAATCTAGATCTTTTTTGACTCCAAAGCCTGTGGTTTTTCTGCTATACCATTCTACCTTCTAGGAACTGAAATCTTATTCTTTGGATCACAGTCTTAGGACTGGGACTCCATCACCTGCCTGTCATTTCTTGGGTGATGTGTGTCTAACCTTCAGAGGCTCACCTGTTTCTGGAGCTCTCATTGCTACTGAACCCCTCCACCCCATAATGGAGCTCCCAGAGTTGACCGATGGCCTGGACTAGGAGCTGACATCTGTCCCCATAACCTCAGATACCCAACTCCTGCAAATGGACCTGTGCTGCCAGCTGCTGTGCCAGTGAGTAAATCTAGCCTACTCGTTCGTGGTTATTTGTGGAGTCCCAACTATGTGCCAGGCATTCTTCTGTGCAAAAAAACAGTGAACAAACAGTTATAGCCCATGCCTGAATGGAGGTTATGGTCTAATGGGAAGACAGACACTGGAAAAAGCCCCACAAATATATAGTTATGAGTTGTGATAGCTGATACGAAGGAAAAGTACAGAGTATTACAGCAGAACCTGACCTAGTTTAGAGAGTCAATTTTTGAACCTCTCTTAAACCACATCTCTTTATTGATATTTTGAGGATAAGAAAAGTACTCACCTCATGCTGGTGGTATAAAGATTAAGTAATAGGATGATTATAAAACACTAAGCACAGTGTGTGGCACAAATAACATTCTCAAATATAACAATGGCTGCCATTATGATCATTATTCTTATTATTCTCATCTTCTATGGAACAGGCATGTGTACTGAGACCTGAAGGAGGTGGAGACATTAGTCAGGAATTTCTCAGTTCTAACCCATCTCTCTTTTCTTCCCCTGCTATAGCTAAATGGGCCTTGCACAGCTAAATCTTCAATATACGAAGTATGTTCTGTTATTGTCATTTTATTTTTGCTGAGGAAGATTCGCCCTGAACTAACATCTGTGCCAATCTACCTCTATTTTGTATGTGGCTCACTGCCACAGCATGGCTGCCGGCATGTGGTGTAGGTCCACACCCGGGAACCAAACCCAGACTGCCAAAGTGGAGGGCACCAAACTTAACCACTAGACCATGGGGCCAGCCCCTATTGTCCATTTTAAAGAGCCAAGTGAGGTGAGTTTCTCAAGGTCACCAGGAAGGTTGTGGCTGAAAGCAAAACCTGTCTACTAACTCCCCATCTAAAGCTCTTTCTGTTTCTTCATTTTGAAGTTATATCCCAATCAAAAACAAACTTTCAAAAGTTGAGAAAATAGCCTAAAATGCAACAATCTAGACTCCAAATATGCAACATAACTTTAGGAATTTCTCTTTTTGTTGTTTATTTCTTTCTGTTACATAACCAAGGGCTCCAGTGGCCTGGACCATAATCAGCGACTCCTGATATCTATGGTTTCATCAGTCATTTGAAACCGGAAGGTGCCCTCACCTGAATTTCCTCCATAGGAATCCTGTCGGGAAAGTCAATGACAGGTTGAGAAGATTGGGCTGTGCAGATCTAAAATATGTTTAGATGCTTGTTTTTAATTCCTAGCATCAAAACCAAGCAAAGCAGAAAACAAACGTGAAATGAGAAAGATAAAAGGATGTAGATTAGAAAGAGGAGGTCGGCACGGGAGGAGCGTGGAGCGGTAGCAATCGCCACAACGCAAGACAGTTGCAGAGACACCATCTGCACGGTGGCGGCGGCGTTTCCCAGATTCCCTTGCAAACCCACCAGATAAACATGCACGTGGGCCTCGCCTGAAGTGGCTGATTACGGACTTTCTAACAGTCAGAGGAATCAAAACCTTGAATGAGACTTGCTTATTCAAGGAGAAGAAATATCAGCTTTTATTCCTTGCAGCATCTTGAGATGCAACGCTCCTTTATCATCTCTATACTTAAAGAGGATGAACAAGCCATCCACCTAAACAGAAACCCCCACGTTGCACAGTGTGAGAGCCCCTCCCTGCTCCTGCTGCCTTCCCAGGGCTGAAATCCACAGCCTACCTTGCCTCAAGTTTTCTCTCGCTCCATAGATCCTGAAGGAGTTTCATTCCCTTGCACAAAATAGTATCCTCAGCTTTGTCAGTAGATTCTTTACTGTTTGTTCATTGGTTCATTCATTCATTCATTCATTCATTTATTCATTCATATAGCTGTTGAGCGTCTACTTTTGTAGGCATAATTCTAAGCACAGGGAAATATAGAAGAAAATAAGAGAGAAGGTTGCTGCCCTGCTGCCCTCACGGAGCTTGCATTTTAGTGGGCTTGGACTGTTCACCTGTCTTACCTTTATTGAACACGTTTTGTCTACTAGGACTTATTTAAGCCAGGTTCTGGGAAGGCTGAAATGAATGAGAGCATGGCCCCTACTGTTTATTGATACCGAGGACTCAAGCAGGTACGTGTATTATTACATGGAGGGGCGTCTGAAAGACACATCTGAGAGGGTAACTCACTTAGCAGTGTGTGGGGAAAAGTATATAAAAAATAAAGTTTCTTAAATGGACTGGGATTCATCTTTCTATTTTATAGTTATTTGTGCAGTAAATAGTTGAATACCTCAAAATGCTTCCTGGCACACGTAAGTCCTAGATAAATTGTTGTTATATCCGTATTATTTTTAGCTAGGCATCATATTAGGCACACAGTAAAATAAGGAATACTGAACCCAAAGGCAGCTGAACCTCTGAGGAAAATGAGACCAGAGGAATTAAGTAACTTTTCCAAGCTGGAAGTAGAATGCAAATCTCCAGACACCTAGTCTGGTTTCTCTCCAATACGATGCTGTTGCACACACTACGAGCAGAGCAGTGGAATTCATTGCATAGGTCTCTATTTTTAAAAATGAATAATGAGTTTTTAACACGCTCTTTGTAGACAGGCCCAGAGAACAAATGTGGCTGAATTCATCCTTTCTCAGCTGTATCAGACCTAGAAAATTCTCCTGGAGTAAGGCTCAGAGAGAGAAAGCTTGGGGTTCTGTCACCATCTGTTCTAAGTAAATACCACCGCTGGTCTTTATTTAGCATTCTCTCGTCCCAAGATCTCCATGCTTGGGTTTAGAGGAGGAGGATACAGGACACAGGGCAGTCTACCTAATTCAGGTGGGGAAATAGCCCAAGCATTAATTCAAGGCCATCCACAGTCACTGACCAACGACAGAGCCTGCTGAGTATACCACGACTTGGGTTTTGAAAAACCCTGGAGCACACAATTCTTCAAGCCCCGCAGCCGAGAAATATAGTTTGGATATTTAAATCTAGGCATATCTTGCCTGTGGGCTGTGTTTCCAAAGGCAAATATTGTCGAACGAGTCATTCCGTCATGCTGTGATGTGGGTGGCTGCAGGTTGAGGGGACTGGGAACAGAGCCAGGACTGAGGAATACAGCGCAAGGAGATGTGGGGTGGAGGGGAGTGATGGGATCAGAAGCCCGCAATCAAGTCACAAATGTTACAGGATGGAGCGATGTAAGGAGTCCAGAGCTTGTGCAAATATGAACCCACTGAAAACAAAGTCTGCAAAGTTCAGTGGCTCAACAGTCAGGTAAAGAACCTGGAAACTGGGCCAAGCCAGGCAAACAGCTGCACATCACCAGCAGCAAGAAAAGGACCGTAACATGGAGATTGTTTCTGACCCAGTCTCTTCTGTCTTGCATTTCTTTTCATCCCAGTGACAGCCAGTTGTAAGCAAGCCTGATCAAAAGCCCTTGGGACGTTACCTTTCTGTCATCACTTGGTTAGGTTCCTGCGCTGGGGTGGGGAACACACAGAGCTCTGGTTGTGGTGTATTTATGATGCTCAGCCTCAATGAAAAATCTGTGAGGAGTGAGCTCTCAGTAAGACATGGAAAGGGAACATTTGTTCATTCATTCAAATATTTATGCAGCACCTTCTGTATGCCAAACCCTGTGCTAAGAACTGGAGGTAAAACTGAGAGACAAAAGCAGGCATGGTCTCTGCCCTCGTCCAGCTTACAGACTCGTTGGGGAGAATAGATACTAAATATTTATAAATTAAAAGCAAGAGAGAGAAAACAAGCCACCATCATGGTACATGCTCCAAAAGAGAAGTACCTAGTGATGTGAAAGGGATATGAACAGTCAGGGTGGTCAGAGAAGGCCTTCTGAGGAAGTGACGATCTGAAGTTTGTAAGAAAAAGTACCATGGGGCAGCAGAGGAGAACATTCCAGTTCTTCTGTCAATGGACTTTTGCAGGAGGGAGCATCACAAGAATAAATGCCTAGTTTATTTCAAAATTAAGTTTTATGATTAACTAATTAATCCATAAAGCAGTATAGCCCACTGTGTGCTGGATGCTATACAGAATGCAGGTTTAGAAGTTACAGATCCTGTCCCAAAGAAGATATATTGAAAGAGATCCAAACCTACCAAAGGTTTGTATCCAGTTCCTCCTATGTGCCAGATGCTTTTCATTTGCTGTTGAACACTAAGAGGTAGCTACTGTTATTGCCATCTTACAGATGGGGAAACTGATGTTCAGACAGACAACTTGCAGGGTCACAGACCTGAGCCTCCTAGTTACATTTCTGTCAATTACCAAGCCCATGAACTTTTTATATAACACAATGTCTCTAATCAGAAACTATGTGAGAACTTACTGGAAGGATTTTGGGTGCCAGCCCACTTTTCCCCCTTCGGCAGAGTTCTATTTAGACCTGAACTATGGGTCAACTATGAGTTGTGTGTGTGCAACCATAAATACATACAGCTTAAAATTTTCACCTTTTAATAGCATACGCAAGGAGTAAACACACACAAACACACACACGCTCACACTGCTCATATTTAAAGGATCCAGGTATAACGAGGGACCCAGTCCTAAACCATGAGAAACATAAATTTATTCTTTCTTTGGTGGCTCAGACTGCCCTGCAGGATGTTAAAAATGTGCAGGTCATCATAACGAACATCAGTTATCACAGTATGGGACCTGGCTTGATGTGCTACTTAATGGAGTGTTACCAAGCCATAAAATGCCAATATTTTAAACCTACCAAGGTCTTTAATTACCACTTTAATCAATTTAAGTGTTCGTCAAACTGTGTTCCACAAGACACTTAGTTCTACAAGAGGTTAAAATGTGAACCAGAAGAAAAAAGTATATTTGGTCAAATAAATTCGAGAAACACTTCCTTTTATTTTAAACTATCCTAGATCTTCTCAGAGCCTATAATGTAGGAATGAGAATGTGACCCTACAACAGCAGGGAAAATATACAGGTTTTCCTAAAATTATTTAGCTATGTAATGGAACAGAATATCCTTTCTTGGAACACAATTTTTGTAAAAGAGGTTATTCCGAGCCATTTGTTTCATGCACAGGTGTATAGGCAGAGAGACCAACTCTTTTTTACCCAAGATTATTGCCAATTTTTGGTGCAGCCAGGACCAGAATCTAGAACTTCAGGAGGGGTTTAAGGCGTTGCCCTGACTCCTTCTCTCGTCCTTAACTTGAACTGACAAACCATATTTTTGTGCGTGTTTGGGGAATGAAAATGTATCATGTTTAAATCAGGTTTTCCTTTCATCCTTTTTCTCTCTGTTCTAGGATCAGAAATGAAAATGGTAAAGCTCCATAAATAATAGCTCTCCCAGATTTAAAAAAAATAAAGGGAAGAAAGAGGTACGATTTTAAGATTATTCAAAGATATAAATAATTTGCTATTGTTGCCGGAGTTTTCCAGGACATGAAATCTCCCTGGGGCTTTTGTCTCTGGTGTTTTAGGTCCTGGTTACTGTCCGTGGGCCTCAGAGTGGGTGGTGCGTGGAGGCTGGACCACACCATCAAAATCCTCAGGGATTTATGTAGAAACCCGTTGTTCCTCCGGCTTCGCTACTACGGCGTTTTTCCCTCCAGACGCTGTGATTATGAAATGTCACCGTGGAAACAGTTCAATATTCTCTTAAAAATATAAAAGCAACTGAAATGAAAAACTACTCAGAATCTCAAGCTCTCTTAAAGTCCAAGCTTTCTATAGAATCAAGCAGATGGATTTTGTGTATGGCCATGAGAATGCTGGTCCCCTAAAAATAATCTCTCTTCCTCTGCCTGATGATGGGTCCAAAGTTCCACCATGAGGGATGCGCGAGGCCCCTGGTAGAATGACAAATGCCAGCAAACAACTTCGCAGAGACCAACAGCCAAAGCATAACACAGACTTACAGAAACAGAGCAAGGTCTAGCGTGTCTAGAAATTTGCTCAGTGTCACCTACGTAGCTACCACGTGCCGGGCAGCATTTTACGCACATGGGAGTATTCCATCAGACTTAAAACTAGACACTCAGAACGATAAGTTTGATAGGATCACATCCAGGGATTTAACTTACTGAATTGAACTACATTTATATAGTGAACTAGAAACATTGAGAGCAACTAGAGGATTTAAATGGTTGCCTTTTAAATGTGACTCTGCAGTTGGTCCTCTGCATGTCCAGGAGCTGGTGTGAGCTGGAGGAGGTCCAGGTGGTGCTGCCAGAGTGGCTTTCAGGCCCCCCAGTACTTTTGTGGTGGAAACAACTTGAAACACGGGGACTCTCATGGGTAAAAACACATATATTTTTGTTCAGCATGGGAAAAAGCATGTGAGAAAATGTCCATTCTTGATAACTAAAATAAAAGATTTTTAAGGGTAATTTTAACAGCTCAAGATTTTCTTTTAACCCACTGATTAGATGCTTAGCCCCACATCTGATCAGACTCTCCTGAATCAGCCATCATTTGTATATATATAATCTGATGTCCTGAGTGGTCACTTGTATGGTGTCACAGATCTGATGACATGAGGAACCAAATTTCAAAGAAAGCCTGCCTTCAAAAGTCAATCCTGATCTTCTATTACAAACTGATTTCAAGGGGGCACTCACCAAGGATGGCAGAGATTTCCGCCTGTCCACCCAATACCCATTCCTCTTTCATCTTTAGAAGATACCCCTACTGTTGAGTATGGCGATTTGCCCAGCTATAAGTCTATATTTCCCAGCCCGCCTCTCAGATATCAGTTATACATGCAAGTGATTGGTTGGGACTTGAAAGGAAGCTGACTTGTCTAGGAGCTGTGCCCTTTTCTTTTTTTTGCTCCCTCCTTCCAGCTGCTTGGAGCATTCATTTAATGACTGGAGCTCCAGCAGCCATAATGGACCATGAGGCAACCTAGAGGAGAGTAGCTATTCAATAAGGCTTCTCTCTGAGCACCCTCAGAGAGAAGAGGGATCCTGAGTCCCTGATGACTGGGTTCCCATCTCTTTGTCTTTTACATGGGAGAAAAATCAACTCATGTCTTATTTAAGAGACCATTATTTTGGGTATCTGTCACTATGAGTCAAAAAGAATTCTTAAATGACACGGTACAGTTTTCATGAACACTTCTATTATAGATCGTTGAACAATCATAGAAAAAGAATTCAATTTTAGAGATGGAAGAGACTCTAGTTTGGTCTAGTTGCCTTATTGTTTAGACTAGAATTATGAAAGCCAGCTATTCATTCATGAAAAGAAAATTTTATCAAGTGGGTAGGAAATATCAAATTCAGAGAAACTGAAATAAAGAGAGACAGTCCTTTCCTACAAAGAACTCACCATATAGTTGAGGAGTTCAGCAAAAGAACTTTTAAAATTCAGCCACATGACTATAATAGAGGAATATACCAGGACACTTTAGGAATACAGAAGTAGATTATCTATTTCAACTTGGGAAGGGCTAGGTGACCTCAAGAAATGCTTTTAATAGAAATGAGCCCACGGACCAAGGGTTCAAGGAGAAATAGATAGTTAAACAGAAGGGAACTGACTGGCCGATGCCACATCACAGGCTAGTGAAAGGCCAGGGCTTCAGCCCCAGGGTCTCAAAGCCTATTGCTTTGTTCTTGCTACTCTATCAATTACTGAAAATATTTTTACATAGCAATGTCTTGACTTTATCCATCCTGCTGAAAGTGAGATGTTTCCCAATGTCAACAGTGAATACATGGGTGAGCAAGTGAGGCTTCAGGACAACTTGGGGGAAATGTTAACGAGACAAATTTTTTAAGATATAAAATTAGCTAAATTTTGATTTTCAACGTATACATGTTCATTATAAAGAGGGCAATAATTCAGAAATGCATAGGAAAGAAAAAGCTGAAGTCCCATCATCACTGCAGACCTCGTTTAAAATAACAAAATCTCCTAACTTACTACATACTTTCATGTGTGCCTCCTACAGAAAGGAAGGAAGGAAGTAAGGAAAGAAGGGAGGGAGGGAGCGAAGGAGGAGGGAAGGAAGGGAGGAGGGAAGGGAGGAAGGCAGAGAGGAAGGAAAGGAGAAGAGAAGGGAGGAAGAGTATATCCTCACATCTCTATTACTTGCTTTATTAAACGTGCTCTATGGATTAGCCTCAAACACCAGGAGAAAGGTCAAGCAGATAAATCAAACTCCACCCACCACCCCCTCAATGTAACACTCCTACTCCAAGCAGAGCAATTCTGCTTATCGATTTTATTTGTTTATCAATGAGATCAAGGGCCATATCTCAAAATTGAGCAAGCTGGATGAAAAGCCAGGGACAGGTAGACAAGTAGGGGAGCCAATGAATTGGTCGTCCCTGAAAATGACACCCTCCAAACACTGAAGAACTGCTTACAGAGGCAGAGCTCTGCGTGGGGAGAGCAGAGCAGGAAGAGTTCTGCTGGCGGCCACGTCCAGTCTCCCCTCCGTTGTCTGGGGAAATTCTACTCTGGCCCAAACCAGCCTACGTTACTCAGCCACCCTCTTTAGGAAGAAGTGGTATCTAGTAGGATGCTTTTGGCTACAGGTAACAGAAACTCTACTTCATCTTGGCTTAATAATAAGGACATTTATTACTTCGTGTGACAGGAAATCCAGAGGTAGATGGGGTTCAGGATTGGGTGAGTCAATATAATCCAACACCCAACTTCTTTCTCTTTTTTGCCTCTGCCATCTTCATTGTTGTCCTCAAGCTGTCTCCTCTTGATCTCTAGATGGCTTCAATAACAACTGAGTAAGCCCAGCAAAGGCTGGAAAGAGAAACTTATTCCATGTGAAGAGGAAATAAGTCCTTTCTTTGTGTCTGATTGGGTCAGCATAGGTCATGTGCTCACTCCTGGTCCAATAACAGACTCCAAGGGAATGCCGAACTCTGATTAAATCAGGGATCTGCAAACTTTTCCTGTAAAGGAACAGATAGTAAATAACAGGCTTTGTGGGATGTACAGTCTCTGCCACAATAATTCAACTCCGTCATCATAGTGTTCAAAAGTAGCCATTGACAATATGTAAATGAGCATAGATATGTTCCAATAAAACTTTATTTATGTATATGAAATGTCCAGAATAGGCAAATCTATAGATACAGAAAGTAGATTAATGGCTGCCTGGGGTTTGAGGGTATGGGGAGATGCATGGGGTTTCTTTTTGGGGTAAAGAAAATGTTCTAAAATTGATTGTGGTGATGGTTGCACAACCCTGTGAATATACTAAAAACCATTGGATTGTACACTTTAAATGGATGAATTGTACAATACATGAATTATATCTCATCAAAGCTGTTAAGAAAAACTTTATGAACACTGAGATTTGAATTTCTTATAATTTTCACAACTCAAGAAATATTATTATTCTTTTGATTTTTATTACAACCAAAAAAACACACAAACACACACACAAAACTATTACCATTAAAAGAATAGTAAACATTGTTCTTAGTTTGCCGGCAGCAGTGGCTGGCTGTATTTGGTCCATGGGCTTAGTTTGCTGACCCCTGGCTTAGACTAATGAGGATGCCCTTCCAAAGGTGGGGAAGAGGTGTCCCTCTCTCGAGTCAAATGGAAGAAAAGTTGACACTTGAAAAAATCAAGAATCCCTTTGGGAGGAAGAAAAGGGAAACGGATGGTGGGAAGACAAACAGCTGTACCCCTTGAGGTGGTTCAGAAAACAGTTCTATTGGCCAAGCACGATCCTTGGGCGCCAAACCCTTAACCCCAAGCACTTTATCAAAATATTCTTTCCAATCCCTTCTACCGTCCCTAAGAGGAGTTCTAATAAATAAAAATTTTCTCTGTCTCATTCTGTTTCCAATATGTGAGCATCCTCATAGATGCTCCCAGGGGCCCAGGGGTCAAGGGTACCTTTCCTGTGTGAAGTAGACATGTGGACAAATAAACCAAGTCATCCCCTGTGGGCATCGCTGCTGAAACAAAGCTTCTGGGACTTAGATCACTGCCTTTTGGTGTCTCTGTGGCAACCAATGTAAGAAATGGGATTCGATTCCGTTCCTTTGGCTTCTGTTCTGGCTTCAGAATTTGCTTGCCAGAGTTTGAGAGGAAGTTTGATGCATTACGAGGATCACAGACAGAAAGTCCAGAGACCTGGCCTCAAATTGCTTCATGACCTTGGGGCAGTCCCTTTACCTACAAGATAGACAGTAACAAGTGCACCAAGAACAGTAAAGATAAATTGCTTTTCTGAGCCTGGAGGATGAGAAGATGATCCCTTTTAGTTCAGAGGAGAGAAGAGGGTTTTTAGAGCAAGAGCATGCGAAATAAGACTTCAGGGAGTGGTGGTAAGTGAGAGGCCAGAGAAGGGGCCTGAAGTGGCAAGAGTATGACATTGACTTAGGGTTCAGAGAGTGTGCTGGAATGCTTGGAAGGCAGGGGTGTGGAGATAGGGCTGGGAGATGGAGTTATGGGTGGATCTGGGGAGGGCCTTAAGGAGGGAGTGGGTGATTCAGCCCAGGAAGCTCTGACCGAGGCTGTGAGGGGTGAGGATGCTCCCCTGGCACTTTGCCTGCCTCCCCAGCTGTGGTTCCAAATCTCTGCTTTCTTGAGTGCAAACCCAGAAGAAATTCCCTGTCACAAATCCACCATCCTTTTCTCCTGGCTGCAATTTCACTCATGTTCCTTTCCCCACTAAGAAGGACGGAGTTGTCTGCTTCAGTGAATTAAGGCAAGTTTATTTCACTTTAAAGTGAACGAAATTGAGTTCACTGACTTTGTAAGGCTCCTTGTGCACACTCTGTATGCTTTCTCATCGCTGTCCCCAGAAAAGCCCTTCCTTACCCATCTCAACCAAGCAGGCAGGTGAAGGGAAGGCAGCTCAGTGTTTCCAAAGGAAGTGACCAATCTCCCTCCAGGAAAGAGAATTTTTGGTAAGGTAGTGAAGAGCAGAGGACTGTGGGGGTAGAGAGTTCCCTCGGGGATAATCACAGGGGCCATTTTTCAGGCTAACAAGGAGCTGGATACTGAGGAGAGCGTGCTAACAACCTCAGGAAATTGCCTTTGCCTTAAAGACTTTTGCATTGAAGCTTCCATTCTCAGTAATGAAGCAAGCCCTTTAGTCATCTAATTGGAAAGAACTGTGGGTGGAGTGGGACGAAGGCCTGGGGAAAGCAGGTGTTACCAAGTGCTTGTGTCCCCCAGGTGAGCCTGGAGAGGGGTCTCACATGGCTACCCTGTCGAAAGGCTTCCAATAGATGGGGAAGGACAGTCTCCCCCTGCTCCTAGAAATTTCTGCTCTACCCAGGTGACATTGACCCGTGAATTCACCTTGAGAATTTAACTAGTTTGGTTTTTGCATCCTCTTCTCCAGCATCCTCTTCAAGACACCAGTGCCCTTTGAGAAACAGCCTATGTAAATGAGCCAGTGTTCAGTAGAGCAAGCCCTGTTGTAATGGCTGCTTAAAGTTTCTGAATCTTAGTTTTCTCGTCTGTAAAATAGGATAATTACAACCTACCTCCTTGGTTTGTCGTTAGGATGAAGTGAGAGGTAGGGGTGTGTGCCGGGCACATTCTATGTGTTTTGACATGCGTTGTGTATTCTTATCCTCACGACTGCCCTATGAGGCAGGGACTGTCATGATGGTGCTCAGGGCAAGCTACCCCAGGAGGCACCACTCTGGTACGCGGATTATTTCGAGCTGAAGACAATAAGGACTCAGAGAACTCAGGAAGAATATTTGACAGGAAGAATATTTGAGTTTCCCCTCCCAAACTGCCTAAAGAATTTAAAACAAAAGATCTGTTTTAGGAAGGAGTTATTATCATGATGGCTGTAAAGATAATGTAGGATAGAGGTTACAGTAGGAAAGGCACCAAGCCCCTTTTATCAAAAACTCTCTCTTCCTGACCACATTATCTATAGATGACCCTGAGAAGAGTTGTCAGGCAAACATTTGCATTTCTATCTCCATGTGAGTTGTCGTCTTGCCCTCTGAGGTCCCAGACCACTACCCACCCCCAACACCTTCCTCGCCTTTAGCTGCAATACTTAAGCGGGCAGCTTAGACAGAGGGACGAGTTGCTCATTTCTGAGTTTCTCCCATGTATACATGTTATTAAACTTGGTATTATTTTCTCCTGCTAACCTGTCTTGTTGATTATTTGGCCAGCCATAAGAACCTTAAGGAAAAGGGCAGAGGGAGATTCTCCCTCTTTCCTGACAGTCAGCATTCCCATTTTACAGGTGAGGAAGCGGAGGTACTCAGATACATGGCAGAGCTGAGATTTGAACCCAGGCTGCTTGGCTTCAGAGCCTGAGTCCCATGCTGTACACTCTGGTACACCCTTAGAGCTCAACAAAGAGGGGTGTGGTATTGCTAGTGTGTACAGTTTTATAAGATCCCTTTTCTCAGTATCAAAAGGCTCTCAGACTCTGAAAAACCCTGGGGGCTAGTGAAGAGGAAGGGAGAAAGGAGAGAGACAGGGAAACAAGTGCAGGAAGGGCCTGCTGCTCTTCTGGAATGGGGCTGTGGACCAGTCCCATGTGGTCGTGAATGCTCCCAGGGTGGTGCTCACAACACTCCTGCCTGCTCATCCAGGAAGAATCACACCTGTCCATGGGGCAGGGCTCAAGAGCCAGAAGGCATGGTCTGGGCTGGCCAGCCAGCAGGCTGTGTGCCAGGCCCTACTTTGATGTGCTTTGGCATAGGAAATTTAGGAAAGTCATGAAACCACTGTGAGCCTCCATTGCTCTGTCTGTGAAAAGGGAATAATCCTCTCTGTTTTCCCTCATAGTAAGGTTTGATTTTTGTTTATTTATTTGTTCATTCTGGTTTTATTGAGATAGAACTTACATATAGCACTGTATAATGTTACCACGTATAGCATAGTGATTTGACTTATGTATATTATGAAATGATTGCCACAATAAGTTTAGTTAACATCCATCATCTTATATAGACACAAACAAAAAGAAAAAAATGTTTTTTCCTTGTGATGAGAACTCTTGGTATTTATTCTCTTAACAACTTTCAAATTTCCCATACAGTGGTGTAAACTAGTCATCATGTTGTACAATACATCCCTAGTACTTATTTATCTTGTAACTGGCAGTTTGTACATTTTGACCACGTTCATCCCCTTCTTTCCCCTCCCCCACACCCCTGCCTCTGGTAGCCTCAAATCTGATTGCCTTTTCAGCCTCCCAGGTGTTCCTCGTCAGCTCTCCTCAGCAGTAGGCTGGGCTATGACTCAGCTCCCTTGCCTGGGCGGGGGCAGACCAGACTCCAGGGTCAGCAAATCTCCTCGTTTGAGGACCCGAATCAGGCAGACCTGCACCTTGCCAAGTTCCTTGGTCAGACTGCCCCACCGTCTTGGCTCCACAGAGGAGCAGAGCAGCTGCAGTGGTTGGGACAACTCCTTGGGTGCTGCGGTAGGAACTCAGTCTGTCAAGGTCTCAGTGCTGGTTGTTACAAACCCCTCCCCGCTTCTCCGTCAGTCAGATTCTCAATGGTCAAACCCTGCAGATTCCCCCACAATACCCGAGGAGTGAGACCAGAACAGGGGCTCCCAAGAAGTAACCCACAATGCTGGGGGAGCTGCATGTCCCCCCTGGGCTTTCTTTCCCCCCTGGACAAACCATAGGTGTAGAGGAGACCTCTCTGTGAGATGCTGGGCTGGCCTGCGGGAAGGACCTTGCTGTCAGCGTGTAGCCTCTCCTCTGATCCTTTTAATGTGGTCTGTCTTGGTCTCTGTGACGCAAGGGAGGCTTGCATCCCTTAAGGCTTAAGCCTCAACCCGGGTTCTAGGATTTTCTCAGTGGTGTTTTGTCCATGAATAGTTGTTAGCTATTCATCTTGTTAGGGGGAGCGAAGTCAGGAACTGCCAATGTCACCATCTTGGTGACATCCAGTAAGATCTAGTGCCAATATGGAAGTGGGGAAGTATTATTTTAGGAAAATACAACATTCATCTGAGTACAAGGAGATGGACAGTTGAGTTTGGCTACTCAACTGCTTTAGCCATTTATTCATTTATTAAATAAATATTGACCCAGTACCTACTTTGTGCCAGGCCTAGTGTTATGAACAGTGGTGACATGAGCAAGATAAAGTCCCTGTCCTCAGGAGTTTTGTTCCAGAGATAGAATGCACACAGAGTACAATACACACCCTCTACAGTCATGTTATCAAGTGCTATGAGAAAAGAACATAATTCTGACAGCTGGATAGGTGCTGATAAACCTAATTCTCATGAATTCATCTATTCATCATTTGTGCTATACAGGGAATGAGCTAGTACTCTTAATTAGAACTCATTCCCAACTTCTTTTGGCAAGAGGCAGATAACTAAAGAAATCAAGATGACACTGTGAATTTAGTTTAGTCTGGTTTTAACACCTTTTACAAAAGGACTGGAGGGCAGCCCACCCTCTCTCACTTTTTCCAGTTTCACATCCAGTTCTGGGAAATGATCATAGACTTGTTAGTCATTCAAGATGGACCAACTTTGGAGGATCCTGAAAATCGGCATTTCTAATGTGAAACATGAGGACCTGGGGTCCACAAGGATGTGCTCGGGGTCAGGTGAGAAAGATGCATTATACTCATTTCACAGGGTGTTGCATGTGGTGTTTTAGACAGAATTTTTAAAAGATAAAAAGGTTTGAAGGGTTTATGTTTTATTAACTAAAATAGCCGATTTAATCAAGTTCTCATTCCTCCAGTGATGTGGTAGTTGAGTACAGATGATGTGGATCAACTGCTTGATAACCCTGGATAGTAGCAGGTCTGAGGAAACAAAGCCATCACTCTGAAGGGTCATGTGGGTCAGCCTGAAGGCAGCAAAGTGTTAGAGGCTGATACTCTCCCCTCTCAATGACACAGACGCAAGACTTGGAACACTGCCAGCATTTGCCCAGAGGCTGACATCCACACGTGCCCTCCTTTGTAGAATGGATGCGTGAGTTCAATTCCCTGTTACCATCACATATGTTGTTGAGTAAATCAAATTATAGCAGTAAAAGCCTAGTATAAACTACTATATTCAAGAAGGAGAAGGTAGAATGGTTAATATCCATTAATTCAACACATTTTTTGGATTCCTGTTAGGTGAAGGGCACTGCTGGAGGGACTGAGGATACAGTAATGAACAAAAAAGTTCTTGACCTAATGGAGCCTATGTTAAAGGAAAGGAGACAAATGGATAAATAAACAAATATATACTTTGGTTTAAGTCAGTGATAAATGTTAATGAAAAATTGAGTAAAAACAGAGAGACCAATCATAAGGGAGAAAGGTATCACTTTAGATAGGTGATCAGCAACAGCCTCTTTGAGGAAAGATCATTTGAATGGCATTTGAATGAAATGAGGCATCAGGTAAACATATGGCAGTAAAACTTTCCAGGTAAAGGAAACAGTGAGTGCAAAGGCCCCTAGGCTGGTGCAAGCTGGGTTTAGTGTTCTGGCAAAACAAAAAGAACAGAGTGGCTGGGATGGAATGAACCAGTGGAAGAGAGGTAGAAAATGAAGTTGGAAGGATGGCCAGAGGTCAGGCCTTGTAGGGCTTTGAAGGCCATAGTAAGAACCTATATTTATATATGAGTGAACGGGGAAGACGTTAGAGGGTGGGATCTGGGGAATGGCATGATCTGATTCGCTTTTAAAGGATCGCTTTAGCTTCTGTGGTGGGAATAGACTGCAGCAGGATTAAAGTGAGAGGTTGGTAAACTCCAGTCTTTCTGAAGTTAGTTAGAATAAGGGCTGAGATGTCTGCCATGGGTGAGTGGTGGGGGTGGGTCCAGGGAGGCGGGTAGCACCCATGCCGGTGTCCCCACCTTGGGAGAAAGTTCAGGCTCGGCAGTCAGACTATCACTTCCTAGCTGTTTGACCATGTGCAAATCACTTAACTTGAGCAAAAACTTCCTCATCTGTCAAGTGGATGAAAGCGTCTCAGGCATTTTTAAGTGTCACAAGAGACAGCATGCTGTCTGGCACGTAAATGTTCCATAGCTGTGAGCCATTGTTTATCTCACCATTCGATTTACAGAGAAGCAAACTGAGGCCCAGAGAAAGAGCAGGCTTTGGTCAGCCATGGCCTGTTACTTGCTGGACCTGGACCAGACTCCTATTTTCTCATTCCCTGCACAGCCCTATGTCAGGATGGAAAGGATGGGGAGGACTGGGAGGGCAGGATTAGGGAAGGCTCAGAGAAGCATTAGAACTTACACTGGGCCCTCTTCTCCTGGTCCCCCTCTTTGAGGCAGAGCGTGGGAAGTCAGGCAAGAATGGGTACATCATGAAGCAATTGCTCACTCCCTGTGCTTCCTCGCTGGTACCACCGGGAGAGGACACATCAGTATGGACCCTGTTTGCTCAGGAGCTTCTCACTTGGGACTTCCCATCCATCTGTTTTCTGTATGTTCTTTCTGCTTATAACACGCTACCACCTCTGCCCCAATTTAGAAGGAGAGGTTTGACAGCTCCTTCCATGGCATGTGGTTGCCTCCTCCCAGGCTGTGTGTGTGTGTGTGTGTGTGTGTGTGTGTGTGAGGGAGTGGGTGGGGTTCCTCATCACTGAGTCTCCTCACCAATAACACTTTCTTCTGTCACTGACAGCCCAAATACACTTCCCTGAATCATAGCACACTGGTCCAACCTGCTCAGTGCACACATGAGGAAACTGAGGCATAGAGACCAAGGACTCAGCCAAGGTCATACATCAAACTGGAGGCAGAGCTAGGACGAGACCTCAGGTCTTTTGATTGCAAACGTAGTGCTCATTCCGTGGCTCCATTCTGTTGCAAGATTGATGACTCAGCCCTCTTTTCATCTTCTGCAAAGATGGAACAGTAGAGATACAAGGAGGGCTTCAGGAGTGATGGAGTGAGAGCAGCAAATGGATAAAGCAGGAGAGAGAGCATCTTCATAAAGCCTGAAGAATGAATTACTGACTGTCTAAAGTGAGGGTAAGTCCTACAGGTTCTCTCAACCGCCCTCTTCCAGTGACCCTCTGTCGTTTTGCATTGGTGACACATAGGCCTGTGTTGCATCGTCTCTCCCCGTGAGGGATGGCGTGAAGGTCATTTTTCCTCCTCTCCACTCAGCACCAGGACCAGGTGTAGACGGATTACTAACAAGGATTGGAAGGCAAGTCAGCAACAGCCTAGCCAGAAAAGGAACAGTGTGGTGTCTTAAAGGGCAGGACTTTTATAAAGTTTCCTCTTTCCACTCCTTCCCAGCTGACAAGTCATTTATATATTTCAAGCTTCCAAGGACTCTTCATATGTAAAGTGGGAATAAAAATTCCCAGCCTCTTGAATCTAGGGGCTAAGCCAGAAACTGTATGTGTCCCCAGGGAGAGGAGTAGGGACTTAGTGAACATATTGAAACAGGGGCAGTAGTGGGGCAGGAGGAGCATGACCCCTGGAGCCAGCGCTTGTGGTTCAAACCCAGCTCTGTGCTCACCAGTCCAATGTCCTTGGGCAAGCCACCTAAGCTTTTGTGTCTTAGTTTCCCCAACTGAAAATGGAGATAAGATAGTATCTACCTCATAGGGTTTTCGTGAGCCTCAGTTAGGTGAGAATTATAGAACTACTAGCCACAATTAACACCCATATTATTAGTATTATTTTTTCTTATTACTCAAGAACTCTTGAGCATCATTCTTCCACCTATGAGGAAAATCAGGAGGGACTCTGCTCACTCTTCACTGCTCCCTTGAATGCTTCTTCTCTTGTGAGATCTTCCTCCATTGCTCTCATCCCTGCCAATGAGAACCAAAAGTCTCCCTCCTCTGAACTCGCATAACATCTTACTCATATCGTGACTCTAGCACATACTGTGTGAAATCATGTGACACTGGTTGTTTTTTGGTGCTCCTTGAGGGCAGGGCTCTGCCTTTAAATCCTAGTCCCGGTTTCTGTGAGCTGGAGGGAGCTAAGTCTGTAGACACTGGCGTCAGACCAACCAGGCTGTGCTCCTTCCCAGTTTGATGATCCTTGTGTAAATTACTCTTAAAGTGTAATTTTCAAAAAGCAAAAAACATGACCTTTGTACAAATATATAGCGAGCATATGTTAGAGATTTATTATCTCATTAAAGAGGGACTCGGCAGGATGACTAAAGCTCGGTCAAAGAAGGATCTGAAAAAGAAAAACACTGCAAGAAGATGGCAAATTATATACAAAGGTAGTTAATGCGCCGCAGGGCAATAAAACCGTAACTTTCAGGATTATCTTTTCTACTGGACAAAAATCGTTCATGCTTCTACCAGCCAAAAGTCATTTGTAACTTGTATCTTCTACAAATTAAGATCTAACATGAACGAATCTGGGCCTAATTAGTGATAAGTCAAACTAAGGTACATTGCCCTTAAGAATCAGATAAACCTCAGGTGGGTCTGTTAGACAGTGCCAGTATTGAAAGGACATGAGGTCATTTTATTCCCTTATTTCCAAGTTTTGGATAATTTTTAATCATTATTAGCTTCTCTAACCCTCAACTTCTTTATTTGTAAAATGAGGCAACAATAGTGTCCCTGAGCTGGTTTTGTGGTTGAATGAGACGAGGTACATAAGGTATGCTGTCTGCTGTGTTGGGTGTTGGCACAGGGCTAGCCAGATATTAAGGTCCAAGCTTTGGAAGGAAAATGATGATTGAGTGTCTACTATGTGTCAGACAGTATGCTGTATGATTTGTATATGCTTATATAGGTTCCATTTACAGTCAGAACAGGCCTGTCAGGTGGGTAATATTTAGTTCCAGTTTATATGCAAGGAAACTGGGATTACCAGGAATTAAGTGACTTGTCTGAAGATCTCAGAACTAAATTGCCTGTGATTCCAAAGCTCTTTCTATAAATGTTATTGTCTCTTTAAAAGAAAAAAAAGTAGAAATGAAAAATCACAAGACAAAGATTTTCAACAGCATTTGCATTGAACTTGAATTTGATTTAGAAGAATTTATTCAATTTCCTGTTATTCATCCAGATTTTGTTCCTTCCTCCCCCACCCCCCACCCTACTCCACCCCTAAGCCAAAAAGCCCTTTTTTTTTAACCATTCACTTAGCACTTCAAAGCTGGAAGGATGTGCCTCTGAGTGCAACATTGTGCTGGCAAAATGACTCCGTTTTCCAGGAGCCCTAACAAAGCCTTTTGATTTGAATGTTAATGCTGTGAGTATGATTAAACGTAAGATTCACTTTCACATTCCCCAGCTGCAAAATAAGTTGTACAGTTCAATTAGTTTGCCACATGGCTGAGGATACAGCCCCTAAAAGTTGCTATGGTGACACGACTAATGAGAATGGTGTTGGGACTGGGGTTGGATCCCAGTGAATTTCCAAGTACCGAAACTGGAAAGGTTACAGGTTGGGAGGAGGACACAATTTATTTTTCTTTAAAGCCCCTGGAAATGCTATGTTTCCACTATTTCTGTGATGCTGGGATCTCCATACTGACACATGAAAATGTGTCTTTCCTTTTTGGAGAAAGAATTAGCCAGAGGCAGGGCTTTTGGTTGGGGGTTCTGTGTGTGTGTCTCAAATTATTTGCTGTCCTCTGACATGAATTGGGATCTGGAAAGAATAATCTAGGAAAAACATCAAGGCCTTATAATTGATCTGTAACGGCCTTAGGCCCCCTTCCTATCCTTTTCGATATGTCTTGCTCTCACCCAAGAAATCTCCTCCAGTCCTTGGCAGTGCCCTCGGAGATAGCCTGGTCCTCCCGGCTCAGCAGGGCTTTGAGCAGAGACCTGAACGAAGTCAGGGAGCAAGACATGTGAAGATCTAGGGGAAAAATGTTTGCCACTTGTTTCTTTCAGGGTAGTTTTCAGAAAGTGTCATAATTTGCTTTATTTTCTATGTTCTGTCCCCTTCCCTGAGCTCTAAGTCTGTGGTAGCAGCGACCATATTTATTAGTTTACTGCTGTACTTCCGGCACCCAGCATAGAGCTTGGTGGTAGTAGGCATTCACCAAATACTTGTTAATGACTGCATCTGAATGTGAATCCTGCCTCCTGCCAGGTCTTTGGGAAGGCCAGTTTATTTTTGCTGGACACCAGTTCCTTTCTTTGCAAACTGGGGGTGACCAACCTCCTCTGCCTGCCTCTGGGGTTGTGGAAGGAAAGAGTTAGTAATGGATGTGTAGGAGCTTTTTAAATGGTAAAATTAAAGGGCTTTATGGTTGGGATGGAAGGTGCCTTTTGGATGTGTGGGTACAGAGAGTAAATGCAGAGCCAAACAAGATGCTCTCTCACACAAGAACTAACTTGAAGACAAGTCATAATTCTATTTCTTTCTTTCTCTCCCCTACAATTCCCAACCTAGGCTGCTTTTCAGAGGTTTTTCTCCACTCTATATAATCTCTAAATTCCTAAAACTGCCATTCAGGTTCTCCTTTGGCAGGTAAGCAGCCCCTGGCAGTCTAACAGGAGTAGAGCCTGTTGGCATTAGCCTTGGCGTGAAGGGAAGCTCTGGGTGGGGCTGGCAGACACAGCCATACTCTCTGCACGTTCTCTGGGCAAAGCATTGTATGTGTGCTCTTGGGGTCCTGTGAGCCTGGTGTCTGGGTTGAAAAGCAAGGTCTCAGGGTGAAAAGGCAATAACCTGAGCGAGAGCCTTTACTAACAGCATCGCCTCCACCTGGGATGCCCCACCTTCATCCCCAAATGCTCAAGCCACAGCCACCCTTCCAGGTGTAGACTAAATATTATCTGAAGTTTCTATTTTTTCTCCCCATTATTTACAATTTTATCTTCTTAATTTGTATAAGCAATACTACCCTCTACGAGAGATAAGCAACATGTGAATTTTTGGAATGAACCACGAAAGCCTGCCCAGTAGCACCCAATCCCCTCTTACCACCCTCACAACTCACCTTCCTTCAATGTGAATATGTCCGGGATTTCTCTGTGTCTCTTCCTTAGCAAGGGAGGGAGGTGCGCAACTGAAACGCCTAGAAAGGCCGGGCAGTAATACAAACATGCGAGGCAGGCTGTGTTGGAGAGTGCATGCCCTTTCTGTGCCTGCTGCCATGACCCTACTCCAGCTGTTGCTGCTGTGTGGGATTGTGGACCTTCAGCATTGTAAGATGCTTCAATTTAAGATTAGCCCTAAATCCAGACTTTTTGGATGAAAACTCCTGACTCTAAGATGTTAGCAATAAATTCTAAATTTTTAGAAGTGCTGCATGGGCCAAATAAGATACTTCTAAGACAGATGCAGCCCATAGGTCTGATTTATTAACATACACATAAACGGGGGTATACTTTATGCATTGTTTGATGATTTCCTTGTTTTCCCTGACTCCATATTGTTGGTGGTGATCCTTCTATGTCAGCTCCTATAAATCATGTCATGAATTTTAATGATTATATAGTGTTTTCTGACATATGTGTATTATAGTTCACCTTCTAGTCATCCTATTGATAAAGTATATAGGTGTTGACACTGATACCAAACCTTGTAATCTCAAGTTCCTGTGCCCGATGCTCAGCAAGCCAAACACTGAGATATTGGGGCTTGGAGATGGAGAAAGATTTATTCGAATTGGCCAAAATGAGTATGTGGGAGCCTGGGTTTGCTCAAATGCTCCTCAATCAGAGCAAAAAGCAGGGGGGTTTTATAGAGCTAAGGGGCTTGGCAGGAGGAGCTTCAGAGAAACAAAGAGGTCACTCCCGATAAGCCCCTGGGCAATCTGCAACAGCTGCTGGAGGCTGACCATCTGGTGATCACAACCTCCCTGAAGGCATTCTCTTTCTTCTGCAAAACAAACTCACAAATCATCAAGACCCAGTTACCCCTCAAGTTAAACAAGAAAGCAGCAAATTGACAAGATTCATCTATGTCTGTGTGGGGAACAAGGTCAAAAGGCAATCCTGTTCTTATTGAATATCTACGGTAACCCTCAGGAACTCGGCTTCAATACTTTTTCAGTATCATAAGGGGTTTCAACAAATCTCTTACACATGAAGTGTGCATGCATGAGGACTCTGTAGGATGATCACTGCTTGCTTTCTATGCTGACACTTGCCATCCTGTCCCACTTCCCTCAATGGATGTAGAGATCGGGAACAACATCTTAATCTTTTCTGTACTCCCCTCAGTATTTAATCAAGTATACAACCCCTGAATGAATAAGTTAATAGACTTAAAAAATAAGTCATAAAAATAATACTCACCAAACCTGATGTTTACCTCTGATTTTCTGAGTGACTTTTAGGCAAGTTATTTTCCTTGTCCAAGCCTCTATCTCTCCATCTGAAAAATGGGCCTCATTCATTTATTCACAAATTTCAAATATGTCCTGAGGACCTTCTGTGTATTGGATATTGTGTTAAGTGTGAAGGATTCAGCAGTGATGTGGAAGTTATTTTCTAGTGGGTCTGCTCCAAGTTCCCTTTCAGTTCTCACCTTTGATGCTATGATATCCTGCCATGCCTCTCAACCCCAAGCCCTAAGCAGACTTGAAAATGGAAATAGTGTCACACTCTCCCAGGAGCAAGTGCTGAGAGCCCTCCACTGAACATATATACCGTGGAGATTATTAAATGCTACGTACTGACAACTGCTAAGGGCAAAATATACATAAGCGGGTTTCACTGTCGAAATATGTTATGCTTCGGATAATTTCCTTTGTCCTGTGAAAACTCATTACAGACTTTTCAAAGAGCATGGCTTCCACCAGTTAAGGTGATGGTAATTGGAAGGCATCTCTCCTCATTTCTGTCAGCTGGGGAAAGTAGGGTGTCCCAGCTTTGCTAAACCCTATTCCCGTGGTCAGAAAGAAGTAAAAATAGGGAAAGTAAAAACAAGTAGGACTTTATGCCGTGGGGAATAAAGCAATAAACTCATTAACCATCAAGGAAGGGCCCAGGAGAGTGAGCCTTCCATCGTAGAAATAAAATCACATTGAAAAGGAAGGCAAGACAGTAGGTGGGTTAGATCCCCGGCTTTCTACCAACTGTCCTATTTTCTTTGTTTGCAACATGGTGATAATGCCATGTAACTCATTGGACTATTGAAATTGTCAAAATAAATTTATTATTATTGTAGGAGACGCAAATGAGCTATTGTCTAGTTTTATTTGTAACGTAGACTAGCTTCATGACCTTCGGCAAGACATTTTCTTTCTTGGGGCTTCTATTGTATTATCTCTAGAAAGGGGGAACCAAACCTGCCGTAGTTACCTCCAAGAGTGATAGTGAAACTCTAAGAAAAGGGGCAAATGACTACCAAAGCATTTTTTAACCTCAAATAGGAATTGGCAATTCACCCAATGACTCAGGTTGCACATTAAAGAAAGTTATGAAGTGGAATATTTTCCCAACATTTGAGGTGGATTATCATCCCACAATTTCATTTGGGGATGAAAATGTAGCAACTGGGAGCAGCACACATGACAACTTAATTAGATTCACTTTCTGGTCCATTCATTCAAATACTGGAGCATCTACCAGGTTGCATTTAGGGATCATTTGGGAAATACAACAGTGAGTGAAAAGACTTTGCTCTCATGGAGCTTACAGTCAAATGGAGGGTGCAGCTACTGACTAAACTATCAAAAATAATAAGTAGAAACTGAAATAAGTGCTATGCCAAAAGGAAGAGAAGAGACAGACAGGAGAGCTAATTTAATGGAGAGTTCTAGGCCACAGTGTTAAAATGGGGTAAAGACCACATAGATGTCATTATTAACCCCCAGTCCATACAACTGCTACCTCCATCCTGATCCTGATTTCATTATTTCAGAAATTTCCAGTTACAGGGTGATATATGGAAAAGAGTTCTCATTTTGCATTTAGATAATATTCACTGAACCCTTATTATGTGCCAGGAAGTATTCTAAGTACTTTACAAATATTAATATTTACTTCTCAAAAAAATCCTATTTTTTTATTTTTTTATTTTTTTTTATTTATTTTTTTTTTTAAAGATTTTATTTATTTATTTTTCCCCCAAAGCCCCAGTACATAGTTGTCTGTCATAGCTGCACATCCTTCTAGTTGCTGTATGTGGGACGCGGCCTCAGCATGGCTGGAGGAGTGGTGCCTCGGTGCGCACCCGGGATCCGAACCCGGGCCGCCGGCAGCGGAGCGCACGCACTTAACCGCTAAGCCACGGGGCCGGCCCCCATTTTTTTAAATCTGTGTTTCTCAGATGAGGACATGGGGGCGTAGGAGTCACATGTTCAAGTCATAATTCACCTTTTCGGAGAGTGAAACCTTGAGCAATGACGCAGAGCCTCATTTCTCTGATCTGTTTGATGAAGGTAAGAGTCCCAACCGGCATTTAGGGTTGGCACAAAGATCACAGGGGATAATAAATGTGCCTCTGTATACTGAAAAAATTACCGCAAACATAAAAGGGGTTATTATTTGCGGTATTCACAGCATAGCACAGGTTCATGTTGGATGCAGCAAAAACACTAAACATCAGCGTCACTCCATTACTATTTGCAGCAATATATTTTGCTCATGCCTTGTAGTTTGTCAAGCTCCTTTTTTTACCCCTCTGTTACTATATATTTATGTCATGGTATTCCTGGATTCTCTTTGCGTTCTTTTCTGGGACATTTGAAACTGCATTGGTAATTGGAGAGGGTGCTCAGCATCATTGATTTTGTGTGTGCAGGGAACTTTATGGGAAATGCCTTATGTTACTGTACATCTGATGATTTAATTCCCTCTAAAATACCCCATGTGTAACTTTGCTCCATATAATATAATGGGGCAAAAATCAAGGTAATGAGCATCCAAGAGCTGACTCTGTGGGCAAACCCTGGGCTGGAGGCTCAAGCGATAGTCCCTTCCCCGAAGAGCTGATGACAGCAGAACTACATCCATACCTGCTTAGAAATGGAGCAGAATCAAAATTGATAACGTAACTGATAATATAATTCAGGCCATCAGCAGTGATTTTTCTACACTCTTTCTCTAACACAATACCTTCAAGTCTGACGTTCCCCAAATTATCCTGGCCTCTCCCATGCAGTGGTGTAGGGAAAGCAGCATTAGTTACAGGTTCCCAATTTCAAATTTGCTGAGAGAGAAAACCAAAGTGGCTTCTCCTGGGTCACACCACTAGTCACTGAGGCTCTTCTAACAGATCAGGATGTATGGTATACAGAATAATGTCCATGTCCTAATCCCTGGAACCTGAGACCATGTCACCTTAGATGGCAAAAGGGACGTTGTAGATGTGAATTAAGTTAAGGAGAGACTATCCTGGGTTATTCAAGTGGGCCCCATGTAATCACAAGTGTCGTTTTAAGAGAAGAGCAAGGGAGCCAGAGTGACAGAAGGAGATGTGACAACATAAGCAGAGTTCGGAGTGATGCAGCCTTGAACCAAGTAATGTGGGCCGCCTCTAGCAACTGGAAAAGTCGAGAAACAGCTTCTCCCCTAGATCCTCCAGGAGAAACATAGCTTTGCCAGCATCTTGATTTTAGCCCTGTAAGACCCATGTCAGACTTTTGACCTCCAGAACTATAACATAATAAATTTGTATTGTTGTTTTAAGCCACTAAATTTGTGGTAATTTGTTACAGTAGCAATAGAAAACTAATGCAGGTGGTCTGCAGTTACACAGTCTGAATCTGATAGAATAGGCAAGTGAGGGCAGAGGAAGCAAAGCCATTGTTCAGAAAGATAGAAAAGCCTGGTTTAACTTGAACAGTATTTACTGCAATGCTGTCATCCTTAGGTATGAAAGATCCAACGAGATGTCTATATACCTCATGTGCCTGCATTTATGCCAACTTGCACACCACAAACCAGCTCTGATCTGCCAATCAGCTCTTCTCCTGGTGTCCTAACTGCTGAAATCAGCAGGTTTCCCCCATCTATAGCAATATTTTATAAGCACTAGATTTCAAGTGCTTTCTCTTGGGTTTCCAATAGTTCCAACTATCCATATAGGCAGGAATCTGACTAAATCAAAATTAGGAAGATGATCAGAATCCTCTTTAATCCTCTTCATTTTTTTCCCTTAAAGCTGTAAGTGTTTATTTACGCAAGGAATTTCTATTCTTACAAAAATTTTAAACAAAACAAGTACATAAAATAAGACGCAAAACACTCACTTTTATACTCCCTCCCCAATTCCACTTTTCATATGTGTTGTCTCACTCTTTTGGTAGATATCCTGCTAATTTTTTTTTTCTGAAACTTCTTGGTACATACAGATCTCTTGTAAAAATCGATTACATCCTACCCACAAAGTGGATATACCCTAATTTAATTAGTTCGCTATTGATGGACTTGCAAGTTGCTTCTGATTCCGATTACACACAATCTGCAGTGTAGCCTTATAAACATCTCTCCACTGTACAGAAGTGCTTCAGCAGAACAGAGCGCTACAAGTGGGATTGCTCCATCAAAGGGTTGCACGTTACAGATGTTCGAGTTTGCCAAATTGGTCTTCAACAGGTTTTCTTGATTTACATTCCCATTAACAGTATATGAAAGCACCATTTCTCTCCACCCTTAAGATCATACCCTGGGTATGATTCATCTCTTTAATATTTACCAGTCTGATATGTGGAAAATACACTCTGGCTGTTGCTTTTATTTGCATTTCCCTGGTTAGTAATGAGCTTGATCATCTCTATATCCATTCATCGGTCATTGATTGTTTTTCTCCCATGGGAGTGGGATCCGTTTTCAGTGGGTTCAACAAGGAAAAGGTAGTGACAAGGAATTGTCATGCAGTGTCTGAGCTGCAAATCAAGGCCCTGAAGCCCAAGGCTCAGCCTCCAACACCTTTCTGTGATAGTTATACTGCAGCAAGAGCAGCACGCCTACCTGGGAAAGCGCTGCGTCTTTTCTAGGCCCCCCAGGGAGAGAAAGAGTATCAATTCCATTGGCGCTCTTGGTTCTTCTACCACTCTATCGCTTTCTAGCCTTCGGCATATGCCTTCTCGTTTCCCATTTTGTTTCCTCCTTTATACAATGAAAAGCCTGGGGAAGGTGACAGTTCTGGTCTTCTTTGCTCTCAGATTTTGAGGTTCTAAACAACATTGGTCGAATGAGCAGCAATCTTCCCCAAAGACCAGACTTCAGCAAAATTGTCAAGTCAGCCCAACTGGGCTTTCAGAGTCGCTGACAAAGACTTAGATAGACAGGGTAAACTATTATTCTAGGCAGAGGAGCCCCATGGAGGGAGGAATTTTGTGGATCATATGAGAAACAGTACTATAGTAAGGGGTAGAGTAATATGGAATGAAGCTGGAGGGGACAGTAAGGACCAAACCATAGAGCCCTTTCACACCATGTTAAAGATTTTGTTCCATTTCCAAAGAGCAAAGGAGAATCACTGAGTAGGTAGAGGATGTTAAGCAGGGGAAATGAGCCTATCTGATATGCCTTGGAAAAATATTGCTCTGGCTGCAACACTGAGAACAAATTGGTGTGTGACCCAAGAGGAGGCAGTGAGACCAGTTAGGAGGCTTTTGTTATCAACCATACGAGAGAGGGTGGTCATGTGGACCAGGGAGTTGGTGCTGGAAATGACGAGAAGTAGAAAAACAAGAGATATTTGCCCTTAGTGAGTTTATTAAATTGGAGAAGCAGATGCATGAGAAGAGAGCCTAGACTGCCTAGTACTCTTAAGCAAATATCTGATAGCTATCTTTTTCTCTCAACTCTAATCCCCCTTGATAGCAAGGACTACCATATTTCTAGCAATTGGCCAAGGTGGGTGCACAACAAAGTTCTATTCAGTAAGGGAAAGGTATGGCTAAAAGAAGGGTTCAGAACAGCAAGACATCACTGCTTGTTGGTGAAGTTTCATGAAAGTGATGAACCCGACAATGGTCTTGGAGGGGCGATGAGCACTATCATCATCTCACCTAATCCAGCCCTGAGAGACATTCATTTTATATATTCAAAAACTGAGGCTCAGTGAACAACTTCCCCAAAGTTACTTAGTTAATAATTCGTGGAGCGAGAGTTGGAACCCTCATCTGTGCGTCTATGAGGGCTTCCTTCTCTTGACATATTTTTGGACTCACATGATAGAATATCAGTGCAAGATTAGTCCACTCAGGGGAAATGATTTTCAAACTGTCTCTGGAGAGAGAACAAGCTCCAGAGGGGGGAGACTTGACTCCTTGGATTCTCATTCTGTTCATTTTTAGGTTTCCCATTTTTAATTAGCATTTATTAAACAGTTACTACATGCCCCTCAGATCACTCTTCTTTTACATATATCTCATTTAACCACCATGGCTTAATTAGATAGCTAATATTGTTATCCCCATTTTAATTTAGCAAACTGAGACTCAGAGAGGCTAAATGACATTCAATATTGAATCAGAAATATGTGGCAGAATTATTACTTATATCCAGGTCTAACTGCCAAGTCCCTACGCCAAATGGCTACATGGTCTGACTTAAGGGTCAAGGTCAAGGTCAAGAGAATCTAGGAAGAAAGAGTATAATTACCTTAACTGAAGCTGGGTTCAATATCGGTGTATTTACAGTGTGTTTAGCTCTTTTTCTTTCTTATGCAACCATAGTATGACATATATGTTCTCCACCTGACTACAAGAGCTCCCCAAATGCTCCCCTCTCTGTTTGAAATGTACTTTCTAAAGACAGCAGAGCACAAGAGTATGACTGGGAGCTAATCCTAGTTTTTCTATTCCTAGCTCTGTGCTCGTCCTTAGGCAAATTATTTCACATTTTGTGCTTGAGTTTCAACATTTGCAAAATGGAAATAACAGCAAAACATCCCTCATAAAGTGGTTCTGAAGAGTTTAGCACCCGGCACAGGGTAGGCAGTCAGTACATGTTAGTCATTCTTACCTCTCCAGGCTGCCCCAATGGCCTTTATCCTGTCATTATTCAAAAGATGTTTATGATTGTCTACTGTATGTCAGACATTGTGCTAAGTGTTGAGAATAGCAAGGGGTTCTGGTTGTCTATTACTGTATAACAAGCTAGCCCTGAGCTCAATGGCCTCGATGACAACATTTTAGAATATCTCATGATTTTGTGGTTCAGGAATTTGGGCTGGGCTTAGCTGGGTGATTCTTCTGGTATTCAGTTAGCAGTTGGGTTATTCTGGAGGGTCCAAGATGGTTTCACTCACATGCATGGAGCCTTGGTGGGGGAAGCTGGAAGATTGTGCTCAGTGAGGGTTCTCTGTCTCTCCTTGTAGTCTCAGGCCTCCCGCACAGTCTCTCTGGTAAGAGATTACAAGGCTGGTAGGTGGTGAAGCCAAGACTTAAACCTGAGTTGAGTGAATCCAGAAACCACTCCTCTATACTTGCAACTTAGCACACTATTGTAAGATTAAGGCCTCTCTGGCACTATTTTCTGGGTTTGCATGTGATCCCCAGGTCCTCTTCACCAGGGGAGTGTATCACTGGGGTTAGAAAGCCTGAGTTCTGGACCCACGTCAGTTGCTTTCCAGCCATGCGATCCTCGGCCCACTTCCCTTCTCAGGCCTCCTTGTCTCCATCTATAAAATAAAGGCACCTTCTTCCCCTACCCCTTTCTCAGGTTCACTTGGAGGAGTATATTTGTAGCAAAGATATCACAGAGAGTCAAGAGACCTTGTTTCCAGTCCTGACTCGTCTCACTGTGCACCATTACACAATTCTTTCACCATTTCTGGAACACAAATTTTATGAAATAGTCTCTACAGATCCTTTTAACTTATATTTCAGGAGGATATTGACAAAAACACCATGAGGAAATAGAGTCTGTTAAGCTGAAGGCGACCATTTCTACGATTAAGATTATATAGGATGAAATGTGATATTGTGTCTTTGAGAAAGGCAGATCCACATTCCCTTGGGATGAGCATCCTGTAACTGGCCAGGGCTAGGGATAGCATCTGTGGGCCCGGATGAGAACAAAACCAAATACCCAAACCAAATAGGACTGCACTGATGACTTTCGCCTGGTACCATGGAATAAACAGCCAATCCATTTTCCACTAAGCATCTCCCTATTATGACTTGACATCACAGATACCAAGCTTTTAAAATCATTGGCTGAATCATTTGAGTAACACATATTTAAAATCAACCAGAGTAGTCCAAGCCTTAAGGCTAGTTAATGAATGATGGAATACATTTAAACCAATTATTAGAAATAAAGGACTTTTTTGTTTATCCACTTCAGTATACCAAGCACCTAGCACAAGGCCTAGCATACAGTAAGCACTCAAACATTTGTCACTGAATAAAATGAATGATTAATGTTTAATAGAAACATCAATGAGTCCTCCCCATTATCTGCTTACTGAGACTATTTAAATCTGTGCTTAATAGTAGCAGATGTCATTTTTAAAAACCTACTTCAAATTATTTCATTTACTTAATTGTTTATACTTAATTGATCCTTAATTGAAGGAGAAATTGTAAAAGAAAGAATTTGTATTCTAGACAAACTGAGGCCATGAGCCAAGAAGGGCCAGCCCATCAAGGGTCTGTTGCCCATGAGTGGTGGCCGACAGGGATGCTGTGTGATCTTGAGTGAATTTCACCTTTTGAGTCCTCAGTTCCTATATCCGTAGAATTAAAATAAATTTAAAGTTCACTGTAGCTCTGCAAGTCTATGATCTTAAGAAAATTCTTATTTTGCCTATGTGCAACATGATGTGACAAAGATTAAGTGAGATTCCTTCTGCTCAAGATAAAGTCTGATATAATAACAATGAAAAAAGATATTAGCGTTGGGTTGTTAAGCTCCCGTTTCAGATTTGGTTCTTCCATTTGTCTACAAGATTTTAGGCAAGTCTCCTTACTTCTCTGGGCTTTATTATTCTCATTTGTCAAATCACTCACCTACATGAAAGATTTTTGGGGAGATAAAATTAAATAATAGAACTGCCGATGCTTTCTGCCTGGAACAGTTTTCTGCCTGTCTCTGTATGGCCCCTTGGAGATAATTTTGCTGAGTCTTCTGAGATTCCTGATGAAGAAACTAAAACCTAGGGAGGGAAAGTTATTTATCCAATGTTAAACAGCAAATTCACAAAAACCTAGGGCAGATATCTTAGCTTTTTATTTATTCAATATATTTGTTCAATGAGCATCTTAATAATAACAGCTAACATTTGAGGCCTTAGGCACTCCACTAGGAACTTTACAGAAATTAATGTGTAATTCTCAACATAACCCAAACCCACTGAGGTAGGCCCTATTATTATTCTCATTTTATAGATGAGGAAACTGAGCTTTGGAAAGGCTGAGTGCTTTCTCGAATTTACGCAGCTAATAAGTGATAGACCCAGGAATTAAACACAGAGGATTTACTGTCTTAACCACTAACCTTTACTGACCTCTAGATGCATATTAAAACACAATTAGGCACGTTTCACAAATGTTATCTTATGTCAGCCTCAGTTACAATACAATGGAAAGAGTGCTATGATAAAGGGGGTAAGGTGCTATGAGAATACAAAGCAGAACCCGGGAGAAGGGAGTGACAACCTGTGCCACACAGCCTTCCAAGAAGTTCTGTCTAAGTTGTGGCTTAGAAATGGGGGTAGGAGTGGGAATGGGAGAAAAAGATGTTTTAGGCAGAAGGAACAGCATGTGCGAAGATCTGGGAGGAGAAAGAGCACAGCTTATTTGAGGAACTGCAAGAGGTATGTCAGGATGGGGAGAGATGAGATGCTGGAGAATGGCAGTGGCTGTAAGGACAATGGCCTTGTGAGCCCTGGTTCAGAGTTTGCTCATCAGCCTGTGGGCAGTAAGAAGGTATGGGAGGGTTTTAGGCAGGGCAGTGACACAATGTGACTCCCTAGTGTGATTACACTGGGGAGAATGGAAGGGAGGCATGCAAGACTGGCGGCTGGGAGAGAGGTTAAGCAAAGTCACAGTGATGCTCTGCCCTTCTTCAAATGCTGTAGACAAAAAGGGGCTTTGAAACACAAGTACCAGGCGTGACCTTATTGTTTTCTAACTTCTGCCTGGAAATTTGTGCTCTGGCTCCACTAGGGCCCCGATGATGATAAATCCACACCTAAATGGTTTTTACAAGTGTTTTCTGAGACAGAACTGGAGCTCTACTCTTTCCTCTCACTCCCTATCTGCCCACAGATGGAGGAGCTGCCCGAGCCTGTGCAATGATTTGTTGCACAGCCATTGGCAAGCTGGTGGTGTTTTTACCCCATACCATGTCCCCTGTATTGTAGACAAAAGGAAGACTTCAGGATGAGCTGCTTTGGAAGCTGAAGGATAGGAGACCAGACCCTGTTTGGAGGCATTTAAACTTATTTCACAGTTAATACAGCATCTGGGGCACATTTTCCTACTTTTATGCCAATTTTTATGTGTTTCTGCCACACAGTCGGAAGCCAGGATCATAAAAAAGAAGGAAAATGGTACAAAAAATAAAAGTAAATAAGCGCATTCTGCTTTAACACTCCCAGGAGCACCAAGTCCAGCAAGTTTATGAGTTAGAGAAAAAAACCAAAACAAAACAAAATCCTATACCACTGCATATAAAGGAAAGGAAATAGCGTCCCTTTGTATCAGTACATCAAGAGAAGACAGGACAGGAATCTCAGAGCTGAGAGTAGGCAGAGCAGTGGTTAGTCCAGAATTTGTCACCAATTGCCCAAGTGACTTGGAGTCAATCAAACCTCCTCTATAGGTCTGTTTATCACTTATAAAATTCAGAGTTGGTACTCAATGCTCTCTAATGTTCTGTAATTGTGTATATCATCCTTCACACTCTTGTAGACACAGGGGCTCCAGGCAGATATAGAAGACCTGATTTCTGATCTTAGTGAATTGAAGCATATTGTGAAAACAAGACTAACCTTCCCTTACTTTGTTTAGAGCAAGGATTTCTCTAATTACACTACTGTGAAGCAGACTGAAGTCCTTCTTAAAAATTGAATAATGTGGTTTTATTTCTCATTTGTAGAAAAAAAGTAAATTAATGGATAGCATTTTCAGTGTTGAGGACTCCTAGAACAGATTACTTCTATACCTCCATTTTTGCTATATAAACTAATTTAAAATGTTGCTTGATTTAGCAGAAAATGATATATTGCTATTTTGATTTAATATAACTTTTTTTAATGGTTTTCCAGAAATAGACTTCTAAGTAGGCAAAAGCTCTGGGGTTAAATCATATACTTCTATGTCATGCTTCACTTTGGGTTAAGGTTCTGACATTCTAGCTATGAGCCCTTCAGAAAAGTCATTTCAGAAGCCATTTCCTCAACTACAAAGGGGGAGCAATAATGGTACCAATCTCGCATATTTATTGTGGGGATTAAATCAAGTAAAGGCTTAAAGAATTTGGCATAAAATATGTGCTATGCAAATATTAGGTAATGGGAAGCATAACATGAAAAAATAACTCGACGAGTTTGAACTGGGCCTTGAAGGAAGAGGAAGATTTAAACTAAAATAAGGCAAAAAATTCCATTTGGCAGTTATGGTAGATTGCAAAAATAGCCCTAATTTTCCATCACTTCTTGTATTCATACCCTTCGTAATATGATTTTGTAGCTCCTCCCATGAAGAGGTGGAGTCTATTTCCTTACCTCTTGAGTGTATAACTGGCTTTGTGATCTGCTTTAGCAAATTGTATGTGGCAGAAATAATGTGATGCCAGTTTCATGCCTGGGAACATTTTTGTTCATTCCCTTGGAACTCTGCCTGCACTATAAGAACAAGTCTAGACCAGCCAGTTGCAGGATAGGGGTCATGTGCAACAGAGCTGAGTCATCCAAGTTGCCTAAGCTGAGGTCCAAGACATCTGAGAGACCCATGTAGAACCACCTAACTGAATTTAGCCGACCTCAGATGCATAAGTGAGCCCTGCCAGCCTAGCTCAAATCAGCAGACTTACCCAGGAAAACTGTAGGCTTCTGAGCAATAATAAATGATTGTTGTTTTAAGCCACTAGGTATTAGGTTAGTTTCTTATGCAGCAATAACTAACAGATACTGTGTTGATGGTGGTGGTAGTAGAGAAAAAGAAATGAAAAAATGACTTAACCCATAGGAGGAGATTAAGCTGAAGAAAATGGGTGTGACATATCTATAGCCAGCCCTGGTGGTCTAGTGGTTAAGATTTGGCACTCTCACTGCCACCATCCAGGTTCATTTCCCAGTCAGGAACCAACACCCCCCATCGGTCAGTTGTCATACTGTGGCAGCTCAATGTTGCTGTGACTGAAAGCTATGCCACTGGTATTTCAAATACCAGCAGGGTCACCCATGGTGGACAGGTTTCAGTGGAGCTTCCAGACTAGGACAGACTAGGAAGAAGGACCTGGTCACCCAATTCCAAAAAAATTGGCCAGGAAAACCTTATGAATAGCAATGGAGCATTGTCTGATATAGCCCTGGAAGATGAGAGAATGATGCAAAAAAATAAAATACTGGGCAGAGTTCTTCTCTGCTGTATGCAGGGTCACTAAGAGTCACAATCAACTTGACAGCACTAACAACAACAACAAAAAACCCCACACATCTATGAGCTGGAGAATATTAAGTTTTGTAGTAGAAATAAAGACAAGTTATAGAGTATATTAAAGTGTACACAAAAAGAAATAAAGAGCCATTTATTATAATTTGTATGAAAGCAAAAAAATTTTCTGAGTGGAAACACCATAAATTAGAGTGTAAGGAAAAGGACAAATGATATTTATAATAAATGACATTAAAGATTAATACCCTTAATATATAGAGTTATAAGATATCTATTAAGAAAAATGAATCCCCCCAAACCCCTTAAAACCAATAGAAAATATTTCCCTTATCTGAGGACTGTGGCACATGTTGTTACCAGCCTTCTCCCTTTATCCAGCTGCTTTATATTCATATTTTTGATCTCCCTCTCGTCTTCAGAGACATCTTTCCTGAACCTCCAAATTACAATAGGTCCTCCTGATATAGGCTCCCGAAGCAAACTGCTCTTCTGATTTCACTCATCATTATTTGTTCAATGTCTGTTACTTCCACTGGATTATAAATTCCATGAGGTACCAATGGAAACTCTTTTGTTCACCAATATAATCCTGGCATCTGGCAAATACCTGACATAGGCTAGACACTCAATAACTATTTGAAAATAAATGAGCCTTTGAGTGATGGCCATAAAACAAAATCACTTACCAAAAACCAAATAATTATAAAACAAAGCATGATTACAAAAAACCAATATCCATGAATAAAAAGTCCAGTCCAGCCACCCATGTAATCAAAAAAACAAATGAAAACAAGATACTTTCTGTGGCTGAAAAATAAGGGTTAAAAATAATAAGGCTCTATGCTAGAGAGGCTGCAATAAGCATGTAGAACTAAATGATGCAATTGTTACAGAAAGTCATTTAACAAAGTATTAATTCAAATATTCACATCCTTTAACCCAGCAATTGCACTTCTAGAGAAAAAAAAATCAGATGTACTCCAATTTAATGACTCAACATGGCCATCGATCCTAATTTTAATAGAAACCGCATGCATGATCAGTAATATTATCGTATTTAGAGTTAGTATAGTTGAGGAGTTGAGATGTGAGTTCTGAAATAAAAGAGAGAAATTCTAATCCCGGGTCTATCACTCATCAGCTACACGGTCAGAGCCTAGTAATTCAACCTCGCTGACCCTCGTGGCTCCGTCTGTAATTGTGACAGTGCATTAATCAATAAATGTCTGGGTTTTAGGAATTAGTCATTTATCTCATTTTCAACTTACACACTCATTACTCTTTGAGGAAGCAGTACTTTGTATTATTTCAAATTCTCAATTTGCTTTTCTCTGTTCTTTATGGCTCTAACCAACTGGAAGAGGTTGGCCTGTTCTGTGTATTCATGTTTAAATATAGCTTAGAACTACCAGAGACAGCAATGAGTAAGGGGTAAAGAAATGGACTACTCCATTGCATGCTGTCTCTCTCTCTCTTGTCTTTTGCTGCCATGGTTTCCTCTGTTCTGAGCTACTTTTGTTCTCACAAATAAGAGTCTACACTTGAACACAAAGTATCCCTCCCTGCTAAAAAAGAAAAGCAAAAACGTGAAAAACAAGCTAACGGCTAGCACTATGTAATGATAACTAATAGGTTTACTGGGCTGTGTGGCATGTCTTAGTTCTTGATAAAAGATAAGACTATAACACTAAAAACAGACAAAAAAAACGAGATGTTCTTGGATATTAGGGTTAAAAAACTAATATAGTAGTTCCATTTTAAAAAGTTGTTTCTGGAGCCCAATTTTGTATAAAAATTCACTTGAGGTTAGAAAATTAAGATAGCTAGCTATTGCTGTTTTACTGTTTCCAAATTTTTGTGGCATAATGTGTTTTATTCAAGATTAGACTGCAGGAAATGTAATGCAATTCATGGTCAATAATCCTAAATGGTTTGATTTTTGGCTCTTTTTTCCAATAATTTGCTTTTTATTTATCAGAGAGTTTAAACTCTCTGTAACTCACTGTTTTGTAGGGATAGATATTAAATAAAATATAAATATACCAATTGGGAAATAACTGAACTGTTTTAATCTTTTTAAACTAAACTTTTTGTTTTGGAATAATTTTCAGTTCACAGAAAATTTGTAAAGATGGGACAGAGAATTCTCTTATATCCCTCCCTCACTTTCCCTCATTGCTAACATCTTACATTACCATGGTACATTTGTCAAAACCAAGAAACTGACATTAACTATTAACTAAAATCCAGACTGTATTTGGATTGCACTGTTTTGCACTGATGTCTTTTTCTGTTCAAGGATCCAATCCAGGGTAGGTGCTACATTGTGTGCAGTTGTAGTCTCTTCTGGCTTATGACTCTTTCTAAGTTTTTCGTGACTTTGACAGTCTTGAGGAATACTGGCCAGATATCCTGTAAAATATTCCTCAATCTGGGTTTGTCTCACGTTTTTCTCATGATTAGACTGGGGCTATGGGTTTATGGAAAGAATAACACAGAAGTGAACTGTCCCTCTTATGGCATACCATAGGGTACATGACATGGACATAACATGATTGACAATGTTGAACTTCACCTGGTTAAGGAAGTTTTTGTCAGATTTCTTCACTGCAAAGTTACCAGTTTTCCCTTTCTGTACTCTATTCTTTGGAAGTGAGTCGCTAAGCACAGTCCACATTCTAGGTGGGAGCAGGAACTATGCTCACCCCCTGCGGGAGGGAGTATTACATATGTTATTTGTAATTCTTTTGTAGGAGACATGTATCTCTTCTCCCCATTTATTTATTAAATAATTTGTTTATATCAATATGGACTTATACATATTTATTTTATACTTTGCTATAATGCCATATTATAACATTCAAAATTATTTTATTTACTTTGTTGCTCAAATTGTTGAAAATTTGGTTATTAGGAGCTTTAGCATCTCTTTCAAGTTGGCTCGATGTTCCTGTTTTTTACATTTTTTTTTAGTTTTGTAAAATACACATACATAAAATTTACCATCTTAACCGTTTTTCAGAATACAGTTGAATGGTATTGAATACATTCGTAATGTGCTACCATCACTATCCTCCATCTCCAGAACTCTCTTCATCTTGTAAAACTGAAACTCTATACCCATTAAACAATAACTCCCCATTCCCACCTTCTCCCAAGCCCTTGGCATCCACCGTTCTACTGTCTGTCTCTATGATTTTGATTACCTTATGTTCCTCACCTAAGTGAAATCATACACTATTTGTCTTTTTGTCACTGGCTCATTTCACTTAGCGTGATATCCTCAAGGTTCATAGATGTTGTAGCGTATGTCAGAATTTCTTTCCTTTTTAAGGCTGAAGAATATTCTGTTGTGTATATAGACACCACATTTTTCTTATCCATTCTTCCATCGATGGATGTTTGGATTGCTTCCACATGTTAGCTGTTGTGAATAATGTTGCTATAAGCATGGGTATATAAATATCTCTTTGAGACCCTGCTTCCACTTCTTTTGGGTGTATCTCCAGAAGTGGCATTGTTAGATCATGTGATAATTCTATTTTTAATTTTTTGAGGAACCTCCATACTGTTTTCCATAGCAGCTATACCATTTTACATTCCCCAAAACAGTGCACAAGGTTCCAATTTCTCCATGTCCTTGCCAATGCTTGCTTTCTATTTTTTTTTTTTTTTTTATAATAGCCATACTAATGGGTGTGAGGTGGTATCTCTTTGTGGTTTTGGTTTGCATTTCCCTAACAGTTAGTGATGTTGAGCATCTTTTCGTGTGTTTATTGGCCACTTATATGTCTTCTTTGGAAAAATGTCTATTCTAGTCCTTTGCTCATTTTGGAGTTAGATTGTTTGTTACTTTGTTGTTGAATTTAAAAGTTCTCTGTATGTTCTGAATATTAATCCACTACCAGATATATGATTTGCAAATATTTTCTTCAATTCTTGGGTTGCCTTATTACTCTGTTGATACTGTCTTTTGATGCATAAATTTTAAAAAAATTTCATGAAGTCTAATTGGTATATTTTTTTGTTTTGTTGCCCTTTGGTGTCATATCCAAGGAATCATTGTCAAATCCAATGTCATGAAGCTTTTGCACTATGTTTTCTCCTAAGAGTTTTATAGTTTTAGGTCTTACATTTAGGTCTTGGATCCATTTTGAGTTAATTTTTGTATATGATGTCAGGTAAGGGTCCAACTTCATTCTTTTGCATGTGGATATCCAGTTTTACCAGCACCATTTGTTGAAAACACTGTCCTTTCTCCATTGAATGGTCTTGACACCTTGTCAATAATTCAATATATATGTGAGGATTTATTTCTGGGATCTCTAATCTATTCCATTGGTGTATATAGCTGTTTTTATGCCAGCACCACTCTGTTTTAATTACTGTAGCCTTGTAGTAAGTTTTGAAATCAAGAAGTATGAGGCCTCCAGCCTCTTCTTTTTCAAGATCATTTTGGCTATTCAAGATCCCTTGAGATTCCATATGAATTTTAGTATGGGTTTTCTATTTCTACAAAAATGGTCACTGGGATTTTGATAGGGATTGCATTGAATCTGTAAATGGCTTTGGGTAGTATTGACATTTTAGCAATATTAAGTCTTCCAATCTATGAACATGGGATGTGTTTCCATTTATTTACGTGTTCTTTAATTTCTTTCAGCAATATTTTATAGTTTTCATTGTACAAATCTTTCACCCCCTTGGTTAAGTTAATTCCTAAGTATTTTATTTTATTTTTTGTGCTATTGTAAATGGAATTGTTTTCTTAACTTCTTTTTCAGATTGTTCATTGTTAGTGTATAGAAATGCAACAGATTTCTGTGTGTTGACTTTGTATCCTGCTACTTTGCTGAATTCATTTATTAGTTCTAACAATTTTTTTGTGTGTGGAACTTTTAGGATTTTCTACGTTAAGATCATATCATCTACAAATGGATTACTTCTTCTTTTCTAATTTGGATGCTTTTTCTTTCTTTTTCTTACCTAATTGCTCTGGCTAGAATTTCCAGTACTGTGTGGAATAGAAATGGAAAAAGTGGTCATTCCTGCCTTGTTCCTGATCATCTTGAGTATGATGTTCCCTGTGGTTTTTTTCATGTATGGCTTTATTATATTGAGGTAGTTTCTCTCTATTCTTAGTTTGTTGATTGTTTGTATCATGAAAGGGTGTTAAATTTTGTCAAATGCTTTTTCTACATCAATTGAGATGATAATGTAGGGTTTTGTTCTTCCTTCTGTTAATGTGGTATATTGCATTGAACAATTTACATATGTTGAACCATCCTTCTATCTCAGGGATAAATCCCATTTGGTCATGGTGTGTAATCCTTTAAATATGCTGCTGAATTGAGTTTGCTAGTATTTTGTTGAAGATTTTTGCATCTAATTTTCATAAGGGATATTGGTCTGTAGTTTTCTTTTCTTATCTTTGTCTGGCTTTGGTATCAGGGAAATACTGGACTCAAAGAATGAGTTAGGAAATGTTCCTTCCTCTTCAATTTCTTAGAAAAGTTTGAGAAAGATTGGTATTAGTTTTCTTTAAATGTTTGATGGAATTCACCAGTGAAGCCATCAGGTCCTGGGCTTTTCTTTGTCAGGAGAGTTTTGGTTATAGATCCAATCTCCATACTAGTTATAGGTCTATTCAGATTTTGTATTTCTTTGTGATTTAGTCTTGGTAGGTTTGTGTTCCTAAGAATTTGTCCATTTCACCTAGGTTATCCCATTTATTGGCATATAATTGTTCATGATACTCTTTTATAATCCTTTTTATTTCTGTAGAGTAGGTAGTAATGTCCCCACTATCATTTCCATTTTTAGTAATTTAGCCTTCTCTGGTTTTTTTTGCTTAGTCTATCTAGTTAAAATTTTGTCAATTTTGTTGATCTTTTCAAAGAACCGACTTTTGGTTTCATTGGTTTTCTCTACTGTTTTTCTATTCTCTATTTCATTTATCTTTGCTCTAATCTTTATTATTTCCTCTCTTCTGCTAGCTTTGGATTTAGTTTGTTCTTTTTCTAATTCCTTAATTTGTAAAGTTTGGTTTTTGATTTGAGATCTTGCTTGTTTTTTAATGTGAACATTTATAGCTATAAATTTCACCCTTAACACTGCTTTTGCTGCATCTCATAAATTTTGGTATGTTGTATTTTCATTTTCATTCATCTCTAAGTATTTTCTAATTTTCCTTGTGATTTCTTCTTTCATCCACTGGTTGTTTAAGAGTATGTTGTTTAATTTCCACGAATTTGTGAATTTTCTCATTTTCTTTCCGTTGTTGATTTCTAACCTCATCCCGTTGTGATTGAGAAGGATACTTTGTATGATATATATCTTTAAAATATATCGATACTTAATTTGAGGCCTACCATATAGTCTATCTCGGAAAATGTCTTGTGTGCACTTGAGAAGAATGTGTATTCTGTTGTTGGGTCAAGTGTTCTGTATATGTCTGTTAGATCTAATTGGTTTATTACGTTGTTTAAGTCCTCTGTTTCCTTACTTATCTTCTATTTGGTTGTTCTATCCGTTATTGAGAGTAGGGTATTAAAGTCTCCAACTATTGTTGTAGAACTATTTATTTATCCCTTCAATTTTGTCTATTTTTGCTTCATATATTTTGATTGTTATTAGATGTGTAAATGTTTACAATTGTTGTATCTTCTTGTTGTTTTGCACCTTTTATTAATATATGAAGTCCTTCTTTGTCTCTTGTAAACTTTTTTGATTTAAAGTCTTTTTTGTCTAATATTAGTATAGCCACTCCTGCTCTCTTTTTGTTATTATTTGCCAGGAATATTTTTTTCCATCCTTAACTTTCAACTTTTTTGTGTCTTTGGATCTAAAGTGAGTCTTTTGTAAACAGCATATAGTTGGATCATGGATTTTTCTTTTATCTAGTCTACCAATCTATTTTTTTCTTAACACTAATCTATTCCACATTGTCTTTTGTGTGTGTGTGTGCGCCTCAGACTGATATTTCCTTCCTCTTTCACCCATAGACCTTAACCTAAGTAGTATATTTGTATTCTTCTTGGAAGTGTTTTATTGGCCACTCATCATGATCTGTTGAGAGAAACATTCTTCCTTCCTTTCTGTATCTTACTAGCACAGTGCAGGGCACACCAGCATCCTCTCAGTCAGCATGACAATAGCATCATCCACAACAACAGCCTTTAGTGAGTGCTTGCTACCTAGTAGGCTCTTTTCCTAGACTCTCCATTTATTAACTCATGTCATCCTCACAATGAACTTGAGAGAGAGGACTCTCATCACCCTGATTTTAGGGTAAAGAAATAAAGTTCAGAAAGGTTAAGTAGTGTTCCTGGGCCACAGAGCTGGAAGTGATTGTCTGGCCCCAGAACTCTCTAATCTTTTGATTAGAGAGTTTAATCTATTTACATTTAAAGTAATTACTAACAAAGAAGGATTTACTTTTCTGTTGTATTTTCCCTGCCTTAGCCTTAGATCAGAATTTATGACTTTTTAAATAACCCTTCCTTGAGGTGCCTTGATTGACACCACTCATTCATGCCTCTTAAGTAATTATCATGTATCAGGCATTGGTACTGGATGTTTAGGTGCTGAGCATACAGAGATGGTTGTCTTCCAGTAATCTCTCGCTGTCCATCTCTCTCTATTCCCAGTGAAATGATTAGGCCAAAAATACTATACTTAAGAATGATCCTGATAAACAAAATGAAATTATGATGGGACTAAGCCAGAGGCTAGCCAGTCCTGGTGATCTAGTGATTGAGATTGGGCATTATCACCACTGTGGCTGGGTTCATCTTCTGGTCAGGGAACCACATCACCCATCTGTTGGTTGTCATACTGTGGCAGTTCTGTGTTGTTGTGATACTGAAAGCTAGGCCACTGGTATTTCAAATACCAGCAGGGTCACCCATGGTGGACAGGCTTCAGCAGAGCTTCAGACTAAGAGAGACTAGGAAGAAGGACCTGGCCACCCACTTCTGAAAAAATTGCCCATGAAAAGCCTATGAATAGCAGTGGAGCACTGTCTCATATAGCACCGGAATATGATGCTATTTTTGCTGTACACAGCGTTGCTAGGAGTTGGAATTGACTTGATGGCACACACACAGACACAAAAAGCCAGAGGCTAGCTTCTCACCAAGCTTTGTTTCTACTAAATCTAGCCCTTGAAGCTTGGGTAAATCTCCATTCTATGGATATCACTAGCCAATTTTAAGTATGGGCCAATAACTGCAAAAGAAATATGATTTTAAAGTGACTCAAATGCAATATGTAGCAAGAAAGAAAGTAGGTGGTAGATGATTTGCTATTTGATTGATCATAGGTCTTCTCTGGGATGGGACAAAGTGGTCTGGTGGAAGGAAAGGGAAGCTGGAAAGACACACTGTTATTCATCTCTTTGTTCCTTTTGATCTCTCATTACCATCTCCCACCTCTCTGATCTCCTAAAGATTCAGGCTGTACCAAACCCATGGAAACACTAATGATGCTGAGTCATACACATTCTCCATCAGGATTCTGTTCTCTCTAGTCACCGAGTGGCATTTGCAGAAATATTCAGAGCTGGCTTTGTCTGCCTGTGTTTTGTGATGCCAGCAAGGCCAGGGGCTTCCTTCAGCCTGTTCCAGGCTCCCCACAGTATAATTCAAACAATGTACATTTCAAGCCTCCTCCCCCCCCCACACACAATTTCTGTACGTTTAGTCAAATACAGGGCAGGACTTGGGCATTTTCATTACAACCAAAGGCTTCACTGTAGCTGCAATGCGCCCTGGGCACCTGCTCTTTATTTTTAATCAAAAGGACATAGCCGTAATCACCTGATTTTCAAAAAAAGTCCTGGCCTGGCATCAAGAGATCTGAGTTCTAGTGAAAAGTTAACCCTTAGACCAAGCATGTTATGGTATCTTGACAACCTTATAGCTTGTGGAAAGAATAACTGAAAGTTAAGAAAGTGCTTTTATTGGAGATGACAGGATTCTGGCAATCAAAGTCTGGTCACAGTCCACCATCAAGGGAAGTCTGGAATCATGATCTTTGAAGATAATTTTGAGGGGACCCTCAACTGGTGCCTTGTTTCCCCTAGTCCCTTGTGCATATTGCCACCAGAATGATCTTCCTCAATGAACCCCCAATGCCACTCCACCTTGAAGACTCGTTCACATATTCTCTGAAATCCTATAGCATGGTTTCTCAAACTTCAGGGTGCATTAGAGTCACCTATGGAGCTTTTTGGAGTGTGAGTTCCTGGAATTCAGTAGGATGGGAATGGAGCCAGACCATTACTCCTAATAAGCGCTCTGGGTGAGGCAGGTGGCTTGAGAGCTGCCCAGAACGAAGCTGAACCTAAGGATGAAGTCCAGATTCCTTATCCTGGCATTCAAGGCTTTTCTAAATCTGATGCCAACTATCTTTTCCTCATGTTATTTATTTCACATCCCAATTAGCTTGGCAACTAACAGGAATAAGGAATGCAGAACTCTCTTCTTTAGGAATTATGCCAGTGTCCAAAAGTATTTGTCCAGTCTGGCCTCAGTCCCTATCATCCAGGATGTACTCCCAGTCCTTGCCAGCCCATAGCAATGTCTCCCTCTGCTGAACTTTCATTGTATGAGAATTACTGAATCAGATTTTTGGGAAAGTGAAGAGAATGGCAATGATACAAGTTTTCCTAGAAGTATAACCATTTGAGTTGGGATGACAAAGAAGGAAAAAGGTTTCCACTGGGAGAGTTCATACGTAAATAAGAAGAGGCATTTTAGGTAGAAAATCCAGTGCAAGCAAATGTCGGTTCTGTGCACATTTTAAAAATAAGAGGTCTGTGTCTAAATCATGCTTAATGAACGTGGAAGTTGAAGGTTAAACCAAGGTCAGGTCACAGAGAGGACCTTAAATGCCTTTCAAAACATCATGAACTTCCTTCCTGGCAAAGAGAATGGTTGAGGATTTGGGGGCTATTAAGAGGCTGGCTTACAAAGTGCTCAGCTCATGCAGACTCAGGAAAGGCAGCAGAGGCTGCTCTGGAGACTGCTTAGGTTCAAATGTCAACTTGTCTCTTTCTTTGCTGTGTGATCCTCGACCAGTTATTTCACTTCTTTGAGCCTGGTGTTTTCTCATCTGGATTGTGGCAAAAATAATAGATCTCATTTTACAGCCTTCTTGCATATCTATATGGCAAGGAAAGCAGTCCTTAGTAATTATATAATAATACATATTTAATACCATATAGCTTACAGAAAATGGGTATTATCCCTCTTTCCAAAAATGAAAATAGTCTCAGAAGGTAATAACTTGTCTATAGTAATGCAGCTAATAAGAGCAGAATTGGGCAGTATTTTGCTCTGGATAAAAGCTGGATGAGACAGGGGCCAGCCCGGTGGCACAAGTGGTTAAGTGTGCGTGCTCCGCTGCGGTGGCCTGGGGTTCGCCGGTTCGGATCCCGGGCACGCACCAACACACTGCTTGGCAAGCCGTGCTGTGGTGGCATCCCATATAAAGTGGAGGAAGATGGGCATGGATGTTAGCCCAGGGCCAGTCTTTCTCAGCAAAAAAAGAAGAGGATTGGCAGATGTTAGCACAGGGCTGATCTTCCTCACACACACGCACAAAAAAGCTGGATGGGACATAAGGGACATTTATTTCAACTTCCTCATGTTATAGTAAAGAAAGCTGAGGATTAGAGTGGTGAAGCAACCTGGCCAATGTCACACTACAAGCAGTATGAGCACATCCCAATGCTAGGTAATAAACGAAATACAAAGATGAGCAAGACAGTCCTTGCCCATAAAGAGCTTTCAGATCAGCAGGGAAGATGAGGGGTGGCAAGCAAGTCTGAACAGGAAGAAGTCATAGGGTCTGGGATGGCCAGGGGGAGGTGGTTGCTTCTGCGCCTTGAAATTCTGTCCCACTGATAACAGGCTGATGAAGGAGAGCTAGAGGTCAAGTCAGATGATACTGGAAATGACTGACAGCGCCTCTCAGTAACATGCAGGAGAGTTTTTGGAAGAAAGCAATATTGGAGCAGCCACAGCCTCTTAAAACTGCTGTCTATAATTATGTTTGCTTAAAAAAAAGAAAGAACTGGAGCAGCAGGAAATAGACCCTGTAGTTAGTCCCAAATCCTCCCCTCCACCACCCCTCAACACACACTCACAATTCCCCAGGGGCACATGCAGTGACAGCTATCACTCCCTAAGCAGCTTAAAATCCTGAAGTGGCCTTGAAGCAGAGGAGAGCCAGGGAAGCTGCCTCCGCCCCCGCTGGGCTGGCCTCACACCGTGTGCTGGCTGCAGCCTTTGAAGAACAACCGAGAACCTAGAGGCACCACAGGCCTCAGCAGCTCTGCTTCTTCCCCTGACGGGCGACTATGGGGCTTCTGTTTGGGCCCTTCTCCCAGCAGACAAACTCTAAAACAGATCTGAAGGCTGGAATCCCTCTCCAGAGCCTTGTGGCGCCAGCCACATCACTAATCACTCCCATGGCCTCCTGCGAGAGCAGAAGAGAGGAGGAGGACTGGTCATTAAAAAAGAACTTGCTGAGATGAGGCTTCTAGAGATGAACACCTTTGCTCTTTCGGGGAGCTGGCGAGCCAATTGTACATTTCAAGAGATCCTTGATTTGAAAGAGACCAGCATAGGTTAAATGCATTATTCAAGGAGGAAAGGCCAAGTAACTCCATGGAAATTAGAATTTTTGTTGATGAGAGGGAAATCGCCCTTCCCCTATGGTCTGCTACCTTGCCTGAAATTCCACCAGTAAGGGTAGAAGCCTTGCTCCTTTGGGTCTTGAAGGTTTTCTGGGGAGGATAGGCCTTGGGGCAAACTTTAATTATCAGATAATACTATAAAGAGGAATTAGGCTCCCTTCCAAAATCTGACCACTAATTGAGAAGGAACTAGTCAGAGTGAACACCAGTAGGCCTTGGGGGTCACATTAGGAACATTGAGAGGGGCAGGTGGCAGATGCCTTGGTTACCTTTTGCCATCCATGTGTCTCTGTTGCTAGAACTGCTGCTAACTTCCTCAACTCAACAGTAATCAGAAAGATTTTAATCAGACCCAGCCTCTATCATCTATTGTGTGGCTACACTTTTGTCATCTCAGCGAGGTGGCTTATCATTTGCTCATAACTACAGAGAATGGTCATCCAAATTGTTCTTTTCAGAGCATGTTCTGACTTTAGTCCTGCACAATCTTTGAAGTCCTGTAGCCATGCCACCTCTCCCAGCACGCCTCCCCTTCCCTTCAGCAGTTCCTCCAAAATGCAATGAAAAGAAAAATACTAGAGCACTCGTATCACTCCTAGAAATCTGATATAAGTTGGATTTGTTTTAAGAGCGAGGAATCCTCCTTAGTTGGATGTTTACTCCATTTTTTTTCTACCCTTAGAAGCTGATATGAAAGCAAAAATCATGAAACCAAAACCCTTAATAATTAATCGACCCCTAATCAAATGAGTGTCTGTGCAACAATCTCTATTTGCTCAACACTAGCGTCAATCCACAGCAAAGGTGGCAAATTTTTCCTGTAAACAGAGCCAGAAAGTACATATATCGGGCTTTGTGTGCCATATGATCTCTATTACAACTATTCAAACCTGCTATTGTAGTGTGAAAGCAGCCATAGACAATATGTACATGCATGGGCATGGCTGTGTGTCAATAAAACTTTATTTACAAAACTTTATTACCAGATTTGGTTCTTGGGCTATGGTTTGTTGACCCCAATGTAGACCAACACGTCACTTTAACTTGACAATTTTCTGTTGATTGTCAGGTTTTAAAGTTATGTTATAACACAATGCAAAGCATCTACAAAGTCAATTTGCAAACTGCAAAACTTCATAATATCTATGAAAGTGATGTTGGATAATTTCTTAAATTACACTTAAGTCATGGACAAATGAGAATCTGGCAGAATTAGACCAGTGAGAGAGAAAAACAATCAATAAGTATCACAACTGGTTCAGAGCTTTAAGCAAGAAGGACTTGAATATCGAAAACTGTAGAAAAGGCCTGGAGAAAATGGATGAACTGTCAAATATTTTTGCAAAAATTACTACTTTTACAACTGTGGTTTAAGAATTTAACATAAAGCAAAGGGTGGTATATCTTGCTACCACAAAACTAAACAAAATTATGCCAACAGATAATGTGGTTCATATTTTAGGCATCCTATGAATTAGGACATTGCTGCAATTTTAAATTAAATGCTGATAAATTAAAAACATTAACCTCCTTATATATTTTGATTTTATTTTTTCAAGATCAGTTCCTGGCCAAAATTTTTTCCTCATATACTTACTACAAAAATTTGGTCCCTATTTTAAGAGTGTTTACTTTAAAGGGTCATTTCAAATGTGAATTATCCTTATGTAATAAATACTTTCTTTATGCGAAATCCTCATCTTCTTAAGGGAGCCCTTGAAGTCTTTGAGGGTAATAACCACATCTAATTCATTCTTCTTTTCCACAGCTCCCAGAATCATATTTATGGCCAGTAGACACTAAATGAATATATACTTCCTCATGTCTCGTCACCTAATTTCTCCGTTTCAAAAATATATACACATATATATACATATATATGTATATGTATGTATATTCAGTCTTCATTTTAGATGATAGTACAGGAACATAAAAATGACTGCACACAGTGTAACCATGTAAAGCGATCCTAATTATCAAGGCAATAATTATGATTGTTCTATGGCCTTTGAAATTTTTGTCAAAACATTAAAACTCTTTTACTGTTGGTTATACCTATACAAGGAGAGGAAAAATAATAAGACTAATATTTACTTGTACACTATAAGATATTAGAAACAGTGAGTATTAAAGAGTTTTATTTCTTCCTAAAAAACTTATCAAGAATGTTTGCTCTTCCCTTCTTCTTGTGGTATAATTTACCATACAGAGCGAATATGTTTTCAATGCCTTGGAGAATTGTCATCCTCCTTTCTAAGTTTGGATTAGCTTTTAACATTTTATCTTTTTTCTTTCAATGTCATAAAATATCTCCAAGAGTTCCTTTAATGTGAAGTGTTTTGCTGGCATCCCTTTCTCTGGGATATCTTCATCCTTTTTGTCGGGAACACTTTCCACATTATTGTCGATAAATTTGCCTTCACGAAGTTCCTTTAGCTGCATATTGAGTCTCTTGAATGACAGCAATGTCAATATTACCAAAGTCAGGTCTGCTATTGCTTCTATTAATTCCATCACATTGATTAAAATTTCACTTCCAGAGTTATCACTTTTTTTCCTTTGTTGCACTTTTATCTTTATGGGCCAATTCCCTTTTTTGATTATCCATTTCTAGAAAATGTCATGGGGGCTTATTACGGGAAGACAAGAAGGCAGCACAGCTACACACTTTGCTGTCTGTGTATGAACCCAATACCAGATACACAGTGACCAATTACTGAGAGACTTTGAAAGAAGTGGCATGACTGCTCACTGATCGTGACATGCACCTGTTATTTATGTAGTGATTTGCAGACTAAAAAGCCAGCAGCAAAGTTTGCACTCTATTAAATTATTCACAGTTAATATACTGTGGTAACTGAACTCTGAACCACATTGTCAGGGGACTGGTGTTATCTGACTGTGGCAACTAAAATTTGTGCATATTGGAAATGTGCAAAGTGAGGACTGCCTGCATATAATACAGAATTTATTTTCCAACCACATAAATGTATTATCAATTCAAAATCTCAGTAAAAGTTGTTAAAAGTCATTACTTTCCACAGTTACACCCCAAACAACTTCATGGTACAACGAAGTTTCTGTGCATTTTTTATCCAGTGAAATAAAATTTTCTTTTTGGACAATGATTCATTCTATGCCTCACAATGGGGAACACAGCTGTCCTTGTGAATGAGCAGATGGCCTTGCCCTACCTTCTGGTGATCCAGAACACAAGGAACCTGCCCACACTTCCCTCCTGAGCCCACGCCCTGGGGTGAGATATCTGATTAAGTGGTGCAGGAGAGTGAGAGGGTACCCATTCGGGGACATGGTGAGGACTAACACTGGGCTTGGGAACAGGGAACAGGCTGAGTGGAATGTCAAGCAAACTTTATGGTAGCCCACATGTTATAATTTGAAACATGATCAAGAAGGCCCTCTGTTATTTTGTACCATTTGACTGACTCTATGGAATGACATTATCAGGGATTGTTCGGTCTCTAGAAATCCATAGATGATGCCCACACATCTCCTGACCCTGAAGACTTTTCCGATATAACACCAATGTTCTACAGCTCACATCTATAGCTAGTTAATTTTTTTAATCCTCGACCAGGAAGAAAAAGTACGTCTATGTTTCATATGATTTTCCTTTCAGAAGAGGGAACTAAGGTCCGGGTGGCATGCAGCATTCCCAAAGCCCTGCTGAAGTCTCCCTGCAGGACCATGACAGATGTAGCTGCAGATGTCCTAGAAATAAGCTAAAAGATAAGACTTCTCCTGGGGTGGGGATGGTGCTTCCTATAGGCTTATGGAAGACATTCAGTGATGGAACTACATGATGAAGTGGGATCTACCTGGGAGAAGGTGAAACTTGGTGTTAAACAGTAGACCCCAAAGACCATTCCTCTGGTCCACAGTTTCCAGAGATGAGAGTTTTGATGACTCCTATAATTTCTACCACATGGTAATTTGCAGTAAAAATAGATAAAAATGTGGCTGTAGAATGAAAAGGCTGTAAGTCTCCACCCTGCAGAGCCAATAATTTACTTACTCATAAATGAATTCTCATGCCAAATGATTCTCTCCCTTAATGAGTTTCTAAGAGCAGACACAACTCTGGGGAGAAGCCTGTAGTAATAGGTCTCAAAGTTTTGAAGTTGAGGTATCTGCTGCAGGATCCAAAGTAGGCACTGGTAGGGAAGGCTGGTGCCCCAGGTAACCCTGTGGAGGTGGCGATGAGATTAAAATATTGGTTTAGTAAAGGGACATTTACACCAAAGGGAGATCTGCCCTTCTATCTGAAGTAGACTTCTCTCCCTGTGTTCACCATAGTGTACATTCCCCTTTGTCTATAATAGCATCTTAATTTCCCTTTTGGAGAGTCCTCCTACACCTCGCTCTCATTTCACGTAGTGCTAATGACCTCTAGGGACCCAAGGAGGGCAATAATCCAGCCATAGCTAAATCAACCCATCTTCCTGGCCACAGTGACTGTAAAGGTCAGGAGCATGACTTATGCTGGAAATGGTAAAATGGGATATTTTCTCTCTCTACCAGGATTGAACCTGGGAAAATTAGCTGCTAGGCTCCATATGCAAAAAGAGGCTACCAGAGGAGAGCTAGAGCTGAGGGATACAAAGCAGAGCCAAGCATTCGAGAGTGGCAGAGTTCTGACAGTATTGTTGGAGCCCCTGCATCCAGCCATGCCTGAAGCCGTTACCTGAACTCTTAAATTTTATGATCCAATAATAGTCCTAGTGTTGGGGGAGGGGAGGGGAGGGGTGAAAGAAGGGCCTTATTCAAAGTCACATGACTGGTGAGTTGCAGAGTTAGAATAGCAATCCAGGTCTTTGGACTCCAAATTTAGGGCTCATTTTGCTCTTATGATATAAAGATGAAGGAAGCAAAGAAAAAATGTCATGAAGTTAGCATAACCGTAATTCAGGGTAGGGGACAAATGCAGTAATAGGAACACACAGAGGCTAGTACCTCAAACCACATAACCATACCACCATAGCACAAGGCAGAAATCTTACACCATAATTTTGGTCATTCAATTATGGCCAAACAATGTGGTTGATAAAGCACATATTTTTGGTTTCAGGAGCCTAGAGCAAAGGTTTTATGTTTTATTCAAAAATCGCTAAGTGAGGTAATGAGGATTTTTAAATGTAGACATTTAGATTTCTCCATTGTTCAACTCTGATGATAATATAAGAAAAAATCCTAATTCACTAATTCTGAGTATGTACTAATGTCATGATGTTTAACACAGGCTTTGCTCGATGGATCGAGAGACTGACTGGAAGGGCTAAGACTCTGATTCAAATAGCCCACAGCACCACCTCTTAGACTTTGCAATGACTTTTGAGCTTCTCAAATCATTTATGTTTGTCCTTGTTCCCAAGCCTTCAATAAATTCTAAAAGGTCATTTTATTTTTCCTATGGATTATTACCTTGTAAAAGCCAAGTTCCAGCAAATTACACAGAAATGAGATAGAATTAGGGATGCACTAAAAATGGTTCCTTGGTATAAACACGATTCTACAGAGAAAGGACAGAGTTAAATACGTGTTTCCTTTTATGGACTTCCCTGCCCTCAGTCTTTCCTCCAGAAACCCAGAAGGAATAGACTACAACGCCTTGGTTACGTCCTTATCAGTCTTAGAGACATATCTGTGTCTTGTCTGCCATTTTGTTTCCATGACAATCCTGCACAATATTATAAGATTGAGTGGCAACAAATCATTTATATTTTTCTTCAAAGTAAGAAAATGTAGGAAATGATTGCATGTCTTTGGTAACAGAGAAAACCCATTTCCATCCATATTTTTTCTTTGGTTTTCTGACAATAAGAATAATCCTTATAAATCAAATGCTAGAATGGCCATTGTTAGCGGATAATGGAAACTCGATGTACGAAAAATAATGGTAAGAATTACTCCCAAAAAGTTCGCTATTTCTGGTTTGGAAGAAAACACACTGAGAGAATTGTCAAATAAGATTACTGAACGACTGACTAGTGTTTGAGGAAGCCTGTTAAAATAGAAACTTAGATAATTAGAGATAGGAGAGGATATTCAAGCAACTTCTGACAGATGAGTATAATGCCAATTTTGGAGGAAAATTTAGAGTAAAGATTTGAAGATGTGTTTTGTAACGCCTTTTAAAAAAAAGTTGTAATTAGTGAGAGCCAGCATGATTTTACTCAGAATTATTGATTTATCCTTAAAATATAAATGGAAAGCCATAAATTTTTCTGAGTGTTCATTTGTATATATTGTTGAATAGCTAAAGTTTCATGGTGCCTACATCTAGTGGGGTGAGACAGACAAATAAATAAAGAGAAAAGAAACTTTCTGTTAATGGTAAATATTGCAAGGAAAAATATATTAAGTTTAGGATGTAGTAATATGAATTAATCCTCTTTATTTTATTTATTTATGTATGTATGTATTTATGTGAGGAAGATTCGCCCTGAGCTAACATCTGTTGCCAATCTTCCTCTTTTTGCTGAGGAAGCCTGGCTCTGAGCTAACATCTGTACCCATCCTCCTCTATTTTGTACGTGGGATGTCGCCACAGCATGGCTTGATGAGCGCTGTGTATGTCCGTGCCCGGGACCTGAACCCACGAACCCCAGTCCGCCAAAGCGGAGCACGCGAACTTAAGCACTACATCACTGGGCTGGCCCCAACTCTTTATTTTTTCTTGGTGATATTATTAGTCTAGAGCAAGTGGTTCTCAACTGGGGAAAATTTTACAGGCCCCGCCCCCATGGGACATTTGGCAATGTCTGCAGACATTTTTGTTAGCCACCGATGTGTAGAAGAGCTACTTGAACTTAGTGGGTAGAGGCCAGGGATGCTGCTAAACATCCTACAAAATAGAACAGCCCCCACAACAAGAATTATTTGGCCCAAAATATCAACGGTGCTGATATTAAGAAACTCTAGTCTGGAGCGTGCATTCTCAACAGGGGCAATATTGCCCCCAAGGAGGAGAAAATTGTTTTTTAGGGAATGAAAAAACCTTACTATTTTGTGTATAAAGCACAGATACACATACAGTACATGCACAGATATACAGTATATCCATGGTATTAAAATTTCACGGGGCTGAGTGATTAGAAAAAAAAAGTCTTAAAAGGCTTTTTGAGGGAATGGTTATAGAAAAAGGTTGAAAAACACTGGTCTAGAGCAGGAATTAACAAACTTTTTACAGGGCAAGGTAGTAAACATTGTTGCTTTTGGGGCCATATAGTCTTTGTGGCAATGACTCAACTCTGGCATTGTAGCTCAAAAGCAGCCATAGACGATACATAAACAAGGCGGCTGGCTATGTTCTAATAGAAAAACAAGAGAAGGGCCACATTTGGACTATGGGCCACAGTTTGCTGAATCCTAGTTTTGAGCATCAGGCAAAAACAATAAAAATACAAGATACATGCCTTATTAATGTGCAGATACGTCAATGTTAGTTACCAATATTTGCGTGTATATGTGAACATTAAGGAAGATTCTGTTATATGAATGAGCAATTAGGGGATTTTCCCTTTAGATACAGTTAAATAATTGTCCTCCAGAATTTGATGAATGAATAGATATCAAACTTGAGAGCAATCTCTGATGATATGCCACAAGGTAGTATGACTGGCCTTTCAGCTAAAAACATAAAAAAAAATAAATTCATGCGACATGCTTATTATGTAGTAAAAGGCTAGGTATGAGGAGGGAGGAAAACTGCATTAAATGTCAGATTAGAGACCCCAATGGAGAGGAATGGGGGACTGATCTGGAGAAATATAAAGAGGTTTCAGTATCAAACTGCAGTCTCAAAACAAAAACAAACAAGGTTTTGAACAGTTCAAAGAGGGAGGTTGGTATGTTAAAGGGACTTGAAGCCATATCATAGAAGGAAGAAAAGGATATTTGTATTATAAAAGAAAAGAAGTTGGGGAATCACGAAACCAGCCTTCAAGTGCCTGGAAAAGAGAAGCTCTTCTTTACATAATCTGTGAGGTCAGTCTTAGGATCAATGGCTAGAAATACAAGGAGGAAATTAAGAAAACGGAAAGAGAAGATATTTTTAAGAGTTCAAACAAAGTAGAACGGGCTTGGGCCGGCCCTGTGGCTTGGTGGTTGAGTGCGCGCGCTGCAATGCTGGCGGCCCGGGTTCGGATCCCGGGTGCGCATTGAGGCACCACTTCTCCGTCCATCCTGAGGCCGAGTCCCACATGCCGCAACTGGAAGGATGTGCAGCTATGACATACAACTATCTGCTGGAGCTTTGGGGGGAAAAAATAAAAATAATAAAAAAAAAAAAAAAAAAGTAGAACGGGCTATTTGTAAAAGAGAGCATATTCCTCATCATTCAAATTTTCAAACATTATTCTGTAAATGAAAAAATATTTATTGAGTATCTACTTTATACTCGGCACTGTTATTTGTGCTAAGGATATAAAAATGATATAAAACATTTATGACCTATGACCTACTAGACAATAATATGCAGTGAGTAGAAGTGTGTGTGTATGACGGGACAGAGGGTTGTAAACTGGTATAAATATTTGGGAGTTTAGGCACAATATCAAGGATATTTCTGTACTCTTAAGATGTCATTATATTTCAAAGAGGTATAATTCTCTCAAATATAAAGTTTTTAGTCTCAAATCCTACCAACCAGTTGCCTAAGGATCAAAAGCAAGAAATAGTTTAAAGGATGGTAGCCTTGAAAAAAATCAGTTATTTAAAATACAACAATCCTTGTTTGTTTTAAGGACTCTACATTAAATATAGTGTCAAGGGAGTCTAATTGGTGGTTGCATTTATTTGCAAGTCTTGGCCCGTTTCATCCCTGCAGAAAACTATAATCCTCATGCTGGAGCACTCTGCAATCTGTCACTGAGGGGTTTTGCTGCCCAGTGGGGAGCAGTTTAAATGCTTGGGTGCCCCAGGAGGAGCAATCCCATGCCCATAAGCACTGATCAGAGTCCCTATATGAATAAATTTTTTTCAGCTCCTGAGGAAAACAGAACTCATTTACAAAAATAAAAGCAAGAGACATTTGTCAGGGAGTGAGAGGAGATACATCCGGGGCAGTAGAATGAGACCTGGCCAAGGATAAAATGGGGCCTAGATTCCATGTCAAACCCCCCCCATGGAGAAACAGCACAACCCTGTCAGGCCCCTCTGCTGCTCTAGGCTTCAGTTACCTCACTAATAAACTGGGGGCTCGTGATCCCAACCGTTCTCTCAACAACAGTTGTTTAGCTTATACTTATTTCTTTAAAAATTGGTGTAAAATCTATAGACAGGATGTGACCTATGTAGTACGCCACAGTCCCCACCACTCCCTAATGTCATGCCTAGGCCCACTTTACTCCTGCACATTACCTTCTAGTCCTGCTGGACGTATGAGTTTGAAATCTCAACTCATAGTAGTTGAGCACTTTCTATGTGCCAGGCATTTGCAGACATTTGTATATATTATCTCACTTGATCTTCACAGCAATCCCCTGAGAGGGGTATATTTTATAGTTTGAAAAACTTAGCTCACAGGGTTTAAGTAGCTTGTTCAAACTTATGCTTCTAGGAATTAGTTGAGACAAGATTCAGATCTAGACAGTTTGTCCCCAGAACCTGTACTCTTAACCACATGTTCTGTTGTCAAAAAAATTTCCAGGTTATGAGATCTGTAATCAGTGAGTGAAAGATTAAAGATCTTGAAGAGTAAAAAACCATCTGAATCCAAATCCAGATTCCACCACTGCTTGCTTGTATCTCTTCTAGGTTTCTTGTGAATTTTAAATAAGCCAAAGTATTTAAAATAGTCAGCACAGAGAGCTTGCTCAACAAGTAGCCATTATTCTGTTAGAAATGTTCTTGTAAGGTAGATATAAGAATAACTGTTGAATGGGTAAAATATATTGTTGGTCCAAAAAGAGTGGCTCAAAGCTGATGTTTCCTTTATAAGCTGGTTATTGGCATGTTCTATAGTGCTGTTCTTGTTCTGTTTCCATCATGTTAAAGGAACATACTTCTAGACCAGTAGCTCTCAACCAGAGGTGATTTTGCCCCCCCACACAAGATATTTGGCAAAATACCTAGAGACATTTTGGGTTGTCAAAACATGTGTGTTGGGGGAGTTGCTACTGGAAACTAGTAGATAGAGGCAAAGGATGCTGCTAAACATCCCTCAATGCCCAAGACTGCCCCCACAACAAAAAATTACCTGGTCCCAATGTCAGTAGCATCAAGATGGAGAAACCGTGATCTAGACTAGTGCAAAAATTCTCTAAAGAGACTTTAATCTAGTTGGGTAGACTAGATATTACAAAAAAAAAAAAAAAAAAGGCCATCTTGTGCATGATGTTGCTGTGTTCTCCTTTCTCCCTAACCTGAACCTGGCTGAGGCCCACAGTTCACTATTTCCAATGCAGAGAATTGTACCAACCATGTGGCATTCCAAGTGCTCTAGAAGGACGGGTGTAACCCTGGGCGAGGCAGCACTCTTCAGCTCCCAGGCAGAAATACGAAGGAGGTGGGCTTTTTTTGTTTTGACTTAGACTAGATAATGACCAAATCCCCATTTAACTTATATCCACGTTGCCTATTTTATAAAAAGCACTGTGCTATGCACACAGGGAAATTTCAATCCATGGGAGAAATGGCTGAGAAATTATAACTTCCAAAAATATACATACATTATTCACTTGATTCACCCATCTGGCCTCTATCTTAAGAATCTAAATTTTGTTATCCAGGTCTAAAAAAATCAACATTTTGTAAGTACTCTTTCTTCCACTTCAGAGACGGAAATTTCCTTGCTTTTTGTTGATTTCCCCCTTTCCTGACTTAAGAGCCCTATAAAGTTCGTAACTCCAAAGTGGTCTTTTGAGATAAGAGCCAGAGCCGCTGAAAGCCAGAGAAATATTCCAGTTTACTGACAACCTGTATGAAGACCAATCTCGAATCTCTTTTATCACTTGGTGGATTCGATTCACAACTTACTTCATTTAAAATAGAAAAACTCAAAAAAAACCTGCAAATTTAATCCCAGTAGCAGCTTAGAGTACTTTAGAATACAATAGCCATAAGTTGCTTAACCAGATGAAAGATTGTATGTTTTATTCTAGTGCTATAAACCTCAAAATGTCCCTAGTAAAAAACATTAAAGTATCATTATGGACATAAAAAAGATTCTGTTAAAGTGGTATCCTGGTGTTTCATATTTATTTTTTCATAGTGTAGCTTTTGAAATCAATTTTACTTTCTAAAGTTTAAGCAGTTTTCTCTCTTATTGGTAATGGGGTCCATTGTGAGACTCCAAGAGCAGGAGGGTAGAAGCTGGAGGACGCTATATCACCTGATTCAACCTTGTGGTTTTATAGATGAAGAAAATGGAGACTGAGATAAAAATGGAGTTTTGTTCTGGGCCACAGCAAAAATGAGGAATATATCCCAATTCTTAGGCAAGAACCATTTCTTCCCTATCCATCATTCTCCAATAGAAGAAATTCAACGTGCTTCTAGTCACCTTCTTAGTGTCATTGACTCCTCATCACATTTTGGTTGATTTGTCCTTGGAATTTAATCAAAAGATAGAACATACTTGTAGGATCCTAGACCCAGGGATGTTTTTGATAATAAGTAGAATTCTGAGTAGTTCGTTATTCAAGTACCTATTATTCATTCAACTATCTACTATTATTCACCTACTATGTGATAGTAATTGTGCAAGCCAAAGGGATATAGGAATGCATAGGACCAACAAGATCCCAATCCTCACGAAGCTTACATTCTCCTGGAAGAAACAAAATAAGTGAAATAAGCAGAGTAATTGTGGAGCTTAATAAAGGATTTAAAATAAATTGATTGTGATGGGATAAAGATTATCTGGAGGTGAGAGGGCTGTGGGGATGGGAAAGGCAGAGCTCTTCCAGAAAAGGTGGTCAGGGATGGTCTTTCTTGAGAGGTGATATCTGAGGTGAGACTAGAAGGATGATAAATTTCTCCCAGGGGAAGGAAACTCTAGGCAGAGAGAATACCAAGTGCAAAGATAGTGATTAGGTCATGGCTTAAGGTATTGGAGGAACAGGAAGAGAGCCATATGAACCATCTGGCTCATAGTGAGCGAGGGAAAGCTGGACAAGAGATAACTTTTAAGAGAAAAGCAGGGGATCAGATTATGTAGGGCATTATAAGCCATGGTAAGTACTTCTGAGTCTATAAATCTATATAATCTATATAAACTATAATGTGTATAGAACAAATGTAAAAGTAATTTGTGACATCAGAGAAAATAGTGGAGTAAGAACTCTGAAAATCCTCTTGTCCATAAAAGCAATGAGAATATGGGAAAAAATGCCAGCATCAACTTTTCCAGAGCTCTGGAAATTACCCAAAGACCAATAGAAATCTGAGGAGCATTTATTGTAAAAAATTGCTGAACATTGGTAGGAGTAGTAAGCTTTGTGGCATTTTAATTTTCCCTATTCCCACTCTACCCCTAGCTCTGCATTGGCCTTGAAAATAAGCAGACAGCAATGACAATGAAAACCAGAAACCTGGCAGCCACTAGATGGGACACAACAGAGTTGAGCTATTTCAAAGCCCAACTCTAAGAGAAGTATGATCATTTTGCCTCTCTAGTGGTTTCTTGGAAGAACTGACTTGCAAGACTGACTTTATTAGACTTAGCTTGGAGCTCCCTCATTGTAAGCAACCTTTACACTGAGATTGTTTGTTGAAAACAGTTAGAAATAATTTTTCCTTTATCACTGCAGCAGCCTGAGGTGGTGAATAAGAGTTGGGGGAAAAAATAACCTAACCAAAAATATTAAAACAATAAAAGCTGAGGAATGAGATGTTCATAGAGGGCTTTGAAAGCCTCTGACATGTTAGTGGAAACTCGGATGGCCACACACATGCATGGAGCTGTGCACATGCCTGGGTTTGTACACGTTCAGGAAAGATCTGAGAAGAGCCTAAGTTCCATCTCTGGCTGACCTTAAGGCTATGTGTAAGCAGGAAGTAAAGGCTACGGCAGAGCTGTAAGTTGCCTGGCTGAGTGTTGAAGGCATGTCCCAGCACAAAGACACAGAGCTTCTCAGCAAAGGCTGGGAGATTTGTTCGTTTGATGCATTAATGGAAATCTCTGTCCAATTGTCCACTTACCACTAAGGTAACTGAGCAGAGATTTCAGTGGCTGCACAAATAAAGAATATAGGCCTTAGAGAATTAGATCAGAAAAGTCACTAAACAAACAAACAAAAATATCAACAACAAACCAGCAACAAAAACAAACCCTTGGGAAGGGGAAGAAATTCATTTCTAAATTTTCTACTTTATAGTATTTAAGATGTCTGGTTTTCAAAGAGAAATTACAAGGTATACCTAGAAACAAGAAAATATGGCACACATATAGGGCAAAAAAGCAACTGTCTCTGAGGGAGCTCAGACATTGGTGTTATCAGACAAGACTTAATATCAGCTATTTTAATTATGTTCAAAGAGCTAAGGGAAACCATGTCTAAATAATTAAAAGAAAATATGAGAACAGTGTTTCATAAAATGGGAGATATCAATAGAATGATAAAAATTATAAAAAAGAACTTGAAGATAGATCAATTGAGATTATCTAGTCTGCAGAACAAAAAGAAAAAGGAATGAAGAAAAAATAAACAGAGCTCAGAGACCTGTGGGAAACTATCACACATACCAATGTGTGCATAATGGGAGTCTGAGAAAGAGAGGAAAGAGAAAGCAGTCAGAAAGAATATTTGAAGAATTAATGGCCAAAACTCCCCAAGTTTGATGAAAAACATTAATCTGAACACCCAAGAAACTCAACAAATTCTGCATAGGATAAAATCAAAGAGATCCACACATAGACACATCATAATCAAACTGTCAAAAGCCAAAAACAAAGAGAGAGTCTTGAAAGCAGCAAGAGAAAAGTGACGTATCACACGCAAGCCTCCTCAATAAGATTAACAGCTGGTTTCTCAAGAGAAACCACGGAGGCCAGAAGGCCATGGGATAACATATTTGGAGTGCTGAGAGAAAAAGTCTGCCAACCAAGAATTCTGATATCCAGAAAAAGTGTTCTTCAAAAATGAGGGAGAAATTAAGATATTCCCAGATAAACAAAAATAGAGAATTCATTACCAGTAGACCTGGACTGCAGAAAATACTAAAGAAAGTTCTTTGACTGAAATGAAAGGACATTAGATAGTAAGTAACTTAAATCTACATATTACATAGATAAATATAAGACAGCATAAATATATTACTTATAACTCTTTTTTATCCTATATAATTTAAAATAAAAAAAGCTGCATAAAGCAAAAGCTATAAATCTGTGTTGATGGGCACCCAATGTATAAAGATGTAACTTGTATGACAATTACAACACAGAAGAGGGGAAAAGGAACGGAGCTACATAAGAACAATGTTTTTGTATATTATTAAAATTTAGTTGGTATTAATATATCAAAGACAAAAATGTGAGAGCTAAAACTATAAAACTCTTAAAAGAACACATAAGCGTAAATTTTGATGACCTTGGATTAGACAATGGTTTCTTAGATATAACGTCAATATTGGAAGCAACCAAAGCAAAAACAATAGATGAACTAGACAACATTAAAATTAAAGCTTTTTGTGCATCAAGGACACCATCAAGAAAGTAAAAAATCAACACATTAATGGGGAGAAAATATTTGCAAAGCGTATATCTGATGAAGCTTGGGTAATCACAAATATAAGAACTCTTACAAATTAACAATAAAAAGACAAATAACTCAATTAAAAAAAGGGTAAAGGGTTTGAATAGACAGTTCTGCAAAGATACAAATGGCCAACAAGCATGTACAAAGATGCTTAACATCATTAGTTATTACGGAAATGCAAATCAAAACCACAGTGAGGTACTATTCACACCTACTAGGATGTGTATAACCAAAAAGACAAACAATAGAAAGTGTTAATGAGGATGTGGAAAAATTGGAGCCCTTATGCGTTACTGGTGTGAACGTAAACTTGTACAGCTAGTTTGGAAAACAGTTTGGCAGCTCCTCAAAAGTCAAACACAGAGTGACCATATGACCCAGTAATCGCATTCCTAGGTATATACCCAAGAGAATAGAAAACATATGCCATATAAAAATTTGTACATGAATGTTGACAGCAGCATTATTCATTGTAGCCGAAAAGGGGAACAATTCAAACGTCCATCAACTGTTGAATGGAGGAACAAAATGTGGCATATCCTACAATGGACTATTATTCACTTATAAAAAAGGAATGAAGTACTGACACAACAACATGGACGGGCCTTGGAAACATTACGGTATGTGAAAGAAACTAGGCACAAAAGGCCACATATTATATAATTTTGTTCATATGAAATGTCCAGAATAGGCAAATCCACAGAAAGAAAAAATAGGTTTGTGGTTTCCAGGGGCTATGGTGGGGAGAAAGGTGGGAGGAATGGGGAGTGATGGCTAATGGGCATGGGGTTTCTTTTTGGGGTGATGAAAATGTTCTGGAATCAGATAGTGATGATATTGTACAACTTTGCGAATATACTAAAACCCACTGAATTGTGCACTTTAAGAGGGGAACTGTATGGTAGGTGAATTATTAAAAAATGTAATTAAAAAATGTAATTTGCACTATGGGAACTTATTACTGACAGGGTTTTCACTAACATATTCACTGAGATGGACTGATTCTTCATGGAACAGTTAACAAAACAGTGTGGAGATGGACAAATCTGATTCAAATAGTTTATAAATGAAGAATGTGAATTGTATAATCATATCAATATGGAAATTGGGTGTCCTAGGTTCTATTTAACTCAGCCATCATTAGAGCATCGTAAACAGACTTAAAATTCTCGTGCTAATTCTTACAATTTGAAGTGGCTACCTGGATCGTTGTGTTGAACAGGATTCTGAGGCTCCGTCTAGGCTTTACATGGAATTAGTGATGATTGCTATGGCATAATGGTGGCACATATGTCATATTGTTACTGCTTCCATAAGTCAATTTGTGACTTGGGACAGACATCTTCAAGATATATGGTGGACAGATTCTCAGATAGGTGTGCTGAGTGATCTTTAAGCATCACTTAGTTTTTCAAGTTCTGTGATTATGTGATGTAATGATCCAATTGTCATATCTTTCAAAAATATGATTTATACAGTTTTTTAAAAAACGATTTAAAAAATAAGCAATGTCAGTAGCAAGCACGCACAGTCTGAAATGTTTGAGCTGGAGGAGTATATATATAGCTGTGGTCGATGATCTTGCCTTGTTCTTTTCTAAATACAGTGCTTTGCAGTGCTAGCATTTAATTATGCACTGTACTTGGATAAAAATGGGCATTAAGAAAGATTAGCTTTTATGATGGATATGTTGGGTCCTAAATATGGCTTAAATCTTTGCTACTGCAATCGGAAAACCAAAAGCCCACAGATGAACGCTCATTTCTTATGGAAGTGCGTTGAGATATATTTGCTCTTGTATTATTTGAAGACAGATCCATATGCAGTGAGTACAAACTTCAACACATGGCAAGATGGATGCCGCATTCTTCTAAGAGGTCTCTATTTCCAGCCAAAATGTCCCACAAATCATTTCAGTTCACTTGCCTTGCCATTCTCTTACTGGAGACGACACTCCAGTCCACCTATTGCTTAGAATAACAACATTCAAGCTTTCTGCTTCCTCAGTATATGGAGCAGATGATATTCAAATGGGGGACACACTCCCATCAGGGTATGCACAAATTTCTGTGGGGATAGATTTAAATACAAACCTCTCCCCCAATTCAAGAATAATGATGGTGACAATAGACATGACAATTACTAATATCTGTGTAGCACTTACTATGTGTCAGATTCTGTTCTTAAGTACTTTGTGTATATTAACTCATTTAATTCCTAAAATCTCCATGCGATAGTATTATTATTCTGAATTCCATGATGAGGCACAACTGATGCACAGAGAAATTAAAGAGCTTGCCCAAGGTTATATATCTAATAAGTAGCAGATCTAAGACTCAAATCCAGGCTGTCTGCTCAGGTGACCATCTTTCTAACCATTAGGCTATACTGCCTCTTAAATGCATGCTAATAAGAGAGGGCTGTTATCATCAGGATGCTATAAATTCAGCTTGGTGCATAAAAAAAGGAAGTACTTCATAAACTATGGTAGTTTATCTACTGACAGCAATGAATTATTTGAGATGGAATTCACAAATTAACTTAGAGAAGACTATGACCCAGGTGTGTCACAATATTGTGGTTCAGAAGCCATGGCCTTGAGTATCCACTCCCACATCTCTGTTCTGGAAGTCCAGAACTCATCTATCTTCTTTTGTATAGTGTTCTCCACCCACTACCATCTCTTGTTCAGTGAGCCCTCTAATCTAAATCAGAATGAATTTTCTTACTGTCACCCACCACGCTCTTGACTATTCTCTTTTGTTCCAGAGATCTTATCCCTGATCAGCTTATCATATTTATTATATAAGTTGTACTTATCTGACTACCAGACAGTAATCTCTGTTCATTCCCCACTAGTCCAAACACAACAGGCACATCACAACCAGCTAAGAAGCAGAGGTTATTCTTTCCTGTGTCCATAAGTCACCTTCGTTTTAGAGTTACCTGCTCCTCCCTGACTCTCATAAGCCTCCTCCCAGTGTGCCCCTAGCCACAGGGGTGCACAGTGTTCTAGGAAGAAGAACATGATCTAAGTCAGACCAGTTGCAATTCTTCCCTGAGATTTTTCTAACCGAAACTGGCAGGGAAAAACTTTCTTTGGTCTCTGACTACACGGCTCTGAGTAGGAATGCTACGTAAAAATGATTATAAGTTTCTGGGCACATCAGATTAGAGAATGAAGCCAAAACCTAGGATGAAAAGCAGAAAAGAGAGAGAAAGAACCCATGTGTCATTTAAGTCCCTGATTCCAGCTGTCTCTAAGGTCGCATCCTTCTCTTGCTTTCTGGAAATTCGATTACATTAGACAACATATCCCCCTTCTTATCCATAAACTGGTTGAATTTGGGTTTCTGTCACTTTCTTTTTTTTTTTTCTTTGATCTTTTAATTTTTTTATTTTTCCCCCAAAGCCCCAGTAGATAGTTGTATGTCACAGCTGCATATCCTTCTAGTTGCTGTATGTGGGACGCGGCCTCAGCATGGCCGGAGAAGCGGTGCGTCGGTGCGCACCCGGGATCCGAACCCGGGCCGCCAGCATCGGAGTGCACGCACTTAACCGCTAAGCCACGGGGCCAGCCCTCTGTCACGTTCAATAAAGAGATTTAGCTAATACAGACTGACCCTAAAAAGGATATTGACATACAGAAATGGTCCTGTAATGGAGCAGAAAAGCATAAAACCAGTCCACACAAAGGAAGATTAAAAGGAAAGGGGGATGTTTAATCAGGATAGAAGATTGAGAGTAGCTATCTTTAAATACCAAAAAGGTTAAGTATTAGATATCTATGCTGTATCACAAATTACGACAAAAGTCAGTGGTTTAAAACAATCCCTATGTATTATCTTACACAGTTTCTGAGGGTCAAGAATCTGGGAGCAGCATAGCTGGGTATTTCTGGCTTGGGATCTTTCATGAAGTTGCAGTAAAATGTTGGCTGTGACTGCAGTCATCTGAAGGCTTGGCTGCCGATGGAGGATGCACTTCCATCGGCATTGCTCACTCACATTGCTATTGGCAGGAGGACTCAATTCTTCACCACGTAGACCTGTCCGTAGGGCTTCTTGAGTATCTTCACGATGTGGCAGCTGGTTTTCCCCAGAGTAAGTAATTCAAGAGAAAAAGCTGGAAACTGTAATGACTTTTATGACCTAGTCTTGGAAGTCACATTCTGTCATTTCTGTAATATTCTATTGAATACATAAGTCAGTGCTGTTCAGTGTGGGAGAAGACTACACAAGGGCATAAATACACAGGGGGCAGGGATCATTGGGGGGCATCTTGAAGGCTGACTCCCACAGGCTATCACTTGGAAGAGACCTTGAAAATATTTCATATAGATTCAGCAGAGAAGTTGGCCACCAGTGGAAGATTCCAACAGATTCTGACTCCATATAAATGAAGTCAGCAAGGTACAGGGATGACCTCTAAGCAAAAAAAAAAAAAAAAAAATGCTACATCTGCGTGTAATGTATTCCCTAATATTGAAAGGAATAGCAGAGGTCTCTGTTTTAACTGATACTAAAGAAAGGATCTTAACTCTGCATGGGTTGTAAGAGAAGGGGTTGTAGCAAATGACTTTTGGGATTTCTTTTATTCCTAAAACTTATGACCTGACAATAGTCCACAGATATATCTTTCTTCATTTAACTTCCAAAACACCTTTTAGCAGATATTCTGAAACCCTGCCCATATCCCCTTGGCCTACCCTGGGCGTTACTGGTGGATAGTTTTCATATATGATTCCTATATGTATCTCTCTACCTGAGGTGTTTTCTCTCCAAGAAAAATGCTCAACTGATGCAGAACAGGAGTTATAAGATAAGTGCCCCAGCTTCCCCGCCCCTTGGGTGGGATAACTGTAAGCCATAAGGTCCTCAGGTTCCCACAGGGATATTCCTCTAGTTAACACATCAGTTACTGACTTACATCCCTTCCCTATCTCGGTCCCGCATTCCTCACAGTGCTGCCTGGAATCACCAGCATATTAAGCTATTCATACCCAAATGCTTCTCTCAGGTCTCTTTTTTGGGACTTTATACTAAGACACCCATCTATTCCAAATCTTACAGTTGAGCACTCTTTTGCATGGTACCAGTTATTTAGATATAAATGTGCTCAGTATATAAACCTCCCACTCTTGAGCAACATATTTTGTCTTTTGTTTTCTCACACCCTACGTATGTACTCCAACTCAAACGTAGGCCAGAGGAGAAATCCCACCGTTGGTAGCTCAGAAGCAGCATGCTGGCACTGGATTAGACACCAGAAGTCCTGGCCTCTAGCAGTTCTGTTTCTCTCTAGCCATGTGATCTTCTGCAGGTCACTTGACCTTCCTGGGCATCAGTTTGCTGACATTTAATTAAATGGTGATCTAAATTAGGGGTCTTTCAACAGTGTGAGCCCTTTAAAAACACCAGTACAAGTTTTATACTTTCTTCTCTGGAGATAAACTAATGCAACCCATGTTTACACATGAGTAAAGGAATCTGTGCATAATCTCTGGTTGTTAGTGAGGCCCCTGATGCCTGTCCATGGCCTCTAGGTAGGGTTCTATGGACCCCACATTATAATCTTCTGGTCTAGATGCTCTTTAACTTCCCTACAAATTTCAACACTTCACGATTCAATGAGTAATTTACTAAAGAAATAATGATTTCTTCTAGTCTGAGATTTCTCAATAAAGCAAGCTTCCAGCTGAAATTCAGCTGCTTTATTAAATCTGACATTAGATTCAATAACCAACCTATTGGAAATTCATGCTTGTTCTTCCCAGATCATGTAGCTTCTCTGGAAAAAATAAGGAGTCATTCACTGCAGAGAGACACAAGCAAGAGTCTCTCTCAGGCCAAATCCATATCAACAGTTGGTATTTTTCTTAAGCTGATCGACTACTTCCAGAAAACATATGACTTCCTAAAATAAACTTCTTCACTTGACCAAACTGCTCAGAGGGAAGAGTAGGGCAGGAAAGTCAATCCCACTTCTCAGGAGTAGAAATATCTCTGTACCACTTCGATAGAGTCTTGCTGAAGTCTCCTCTCTGCTATCATGATCCTAAATCAGGGCCTAGAATAGTAGAGGAGGGAACAATCTTTCAGGTCTTACGAGACCCCATTTCAAGCACCACATGGCTTTCTCCACAATCAGTAGCTTTTACACAGTCTTCTTGTTGGCTATTGCAAATGAGCACATCTGATTTGCAGGATTTATTATAATTGGGTCTCTGGAAGATGTATAACCAAATCCTCTGAACCACTCAAAATCTCAACCAGGAACATGCAAGCCATTTTCTTTTTCTTATTACAATATTATCAGACTGCCTTCATCTCTGTGGTGCCCACTGAAGCAATATTAATCCAAAATCTTATGGAACTGACCTGCAGAGCTTCAGAGGATGAAAATCAGGTTGCAGATGTTGGGAAAGATATTTAGCAGCAGGAATCCAGCTATGGACCCTTGTGTTTCATCTAGTTAGAAGGCTTATGTGTCTGCTGCTCAACTTAAGCAGTGTCTAAATATTTAATCTGATTTGAATGAAAACAAAACAAGCTGGCATTTATGTAAACGAAGATGTGGTAGTAATTGTTACTAACCAGTTGTTTTTAAAGAACTGGCGTATTTCTAATAAGGGATGGGGATTTCAACATGCAGCATTGGCTTAAACTTTCAAAATAACCAGTTGCCAACTTGTTGGGACTAACTGCTTCAACTGGACAATAAACACAAGTTTGGAACAGCATAGAGGTTCTGAGCATGAATTTAGAGACAAGTCTGCCTGAAATCAAATGCTTGATTGACATATACCAGCTGTGTGACCTTGCATGCATTGCCTGACATCTATGAGTCTCAGTTTTCTGGGAACACTTTTTACCTTGCAGAGTTGTGGAAGGATTAAACACGATAATGAATGTAACATCCTCACCAGTGCCTGGAGCACAAACATTCAAATAGTAAATGTTGTTGTCTTCTTTAAAATATGCAGTAATTTTAATGTTAATATATATATATATATTTTCAACACAGTAAATAAATTTCCCAAGAAGGAGATGTAGTAAAGTGCTTATTTCCACTTTGGCAAAGTTGTGGCCCTGGATAGGTGATTTAGGTGCTCAGCTGCTCTAGACAGAGGCTGAATGTGTTTTTTTAGAGCAGGGATGAGCAGAAGACAAGAACAGGTGTTGGCAACTATCCTATTATAGCAAAGAAATAGTCAACCACACAGTGTACAGCCAGAGTAGCTTAAAGGGACCCTTAGAAAATAGAGAGAACTAGAACAATACTGGGCACAGGTAATTCTGTTCCTGAGAGCCCTACCTCAAGCACAGAGAACATTAGGTTTAAATAGAGGGCCACCGGGCCCCCTCTCACCAGTGGGATCCTGGGTGACTGGGGGTGGGGGACCTTAGTGCAATGCTACATGATAATCATGTTTGTGAGGTTTCATGTGAGGCTTCTAAGTGGAGCCAAATACTACATTACCTGTGAAATCTACCGTCCTCAACCCCTCCACCAAGAATTTCTTGCTTGCCTCTCTTTGCTCACATAGCATTTTATACCTCTCTGTTGACCATGCATCCCAGTGGATTTAAAGGTCTACTTATGCAAAGATCTTCTCCCTTAGACTGCAAATGACAAGATCAGTGATCGTGTTGTTTTATTCACCTCCTCTTAACTCCACTGCGAGGGAAGGATTCCCAGCCCAGGGTTATGAGGATGACCAAACACACGACACCTGATACCGGACAGGTGCGGTCTACCGCAGTGTATTAGTCACATACATCCACTGCCCAGTGATGGATGCTGCATGCCGTGTGGGGCCGTACATGGTTGAGCTCAGGAGCAGAGCGAACAACCAGGGACTGTGGGAGGCAGGTTTTGTAGTATTAAGAGGGTGGGCTCCGCCTTGGTTTTTGCAAAAGGGTGTTATTGGCTTGTTTGAATAATTCATCAGAGTAGCATCTGAGATCGGAAACTCACTACTCAGGGATAATCATGAGTGGTACCTGGTGCCTCGACAAGGCCGGGGAACCTTATCTGTGGGAGCAGAATAGAGAGGGGAACTTGTGGTTGGGACATTTGTGGCCCTTCCGGTTTTATGAGATGTCAAGGTAGTGAATAATATTGAACCTTAATTTCAGGTTTTACACCACACTTTCCTCCCAGAAACTGACATGCTGACTGGGACTCAATAAACAACTAAGCATAGTATATGCCTCACTGTTCTCCAAACACACAGAGTAAATGAAACTGATGACGACAACGATGGTTATGATAGCAGCAACATCATTATATCGTTAACCACTATCACCACCATTTGTAGAGGACTCTGCAGGTGCCAGGCACTGTGCACTTCTCTTAGCATTCATTCTCATTTCATCTTTACAACCACTCCTTGGTGTGGGTATAGACATTATTAACCTCATTTTACAGGCAACAAAACTGAGACTTAGAAAATAAATAACCTGCCCATGTCACATGACTAGTAAGTTGTAGAACTGAATTTTGAATCCAGCTCTATATGCTCCAAAGCCCAATATCATTATAACTTTTGCTTAAATTTACTGTTATTCTTATATAATGAATGAATACCTGAAGGCAAAATCTTACTGTCACCTTATGGACGATGCAAAGAATCATGATTTGAACCCAGGCTCTTGACATGGGGCCCAGTGGCCTGTTATACCATAATGAATCATTTTATCCCACCATGCAGGACAATATAAGGGTAAAAGTGCCATGGTTTCCACTCACCTGGCAGCACTAGGGCCTGGGTAGCTGTAGATGAGATTGGATACTAATCTATGGAAGCTAATCTATGGAAGCTAGGAATCAGCATAACATCAACCATGCAAATGAGAATCCTAGAGGACACTAAGGCCCTGGGCAAGACAAAGAACAAAACTCTGGAATAATAATAAACAAATTAATGTCGTAGCAAACAAAAAGCCAGGGAACCTGAATCTAGAGATGCTTTCTGGTTTCTGAAGATCAGGAATGAATCCCAGCATAGCTCGGCTAAGTCCTACAGATGGAGTTAGGTAATATATCACCTGGTGGAAGCACTGAACACAGGTAGCCGATGGAGAGAGATAGCTCCAGGAGAACAGATCCTGGCAATGTCCCTAGGCCAGTGTTCCACAAATCATGATCTCCAACGCCTACCTCAGAATCATCTGAGATCCTGTTAGAAATGCAGAGCCCTGGAGCCCTCACTGATCCTGCTAAATCAGATTCTCCTGCGAGTTATGAAGGGTTGGGAATCCAGTTGCAGACGATCAATATTTTATTAAGCTCCCCAAGTGATTCTTTTGCACACTGAGCTTTGAGAACCATTGTCCTAGGCATATTCTGGGGGCAGAGACTATGCCCTAGTTACATCCAGGAGGTGAATAGGTTCTCCTAGGGCTCCAGCTACTCCCCTGAAAAAGTAGAATTGACTTTGGTGTCTCAGTACTATGTACTGTGTAGTCAGTAACCACGGAAGCTTTGTAGGATTACCGCTATGTCCTCCCTACCCCATCCTTTAGTCTCCTCCCTTTGTTCTCCCTTCCTTCCTCCCTCCCTCCCATCCTTCTTTCCTTTCCTTTCTTTCTTTCCCACTGCTTCCCTACTTTTTTTCTTTCCTTCTCTTCATTTCTTTAGACACTTATTAGCATCCCCTACATGCAGGCATTGTGCTAACTGATTTGAGGGATATGAAGATGTCATTTATTGGTTCCTACCTTCTAGGAACTTACAATCGACATGGGAGATAATACTAAGACGTCAACAAATAGGGTTCAAGGTGAACTATTCCCAGAGCCCCAAGGGAAATGTATATGAAGTGCCCTGATCACTTAGAGAATAAAAGAATCCCATCTGCCTGGGACAAGATAAGGATAGAATCAGGGAAGTCTTCCTGGAGGAGGGACACTTGGTAGAACCCTTAAATACAGGCAGACTTTGGATATGGGGAAAGTGGCATCCAGAGAGGAAGACACAAAAATGGAGAACCTGGAAAATGGAGGCCATGTGGGACCAATTCTGCTTGGCTCTAGTTGGAATATTGAAGGAAAGTAGTAGAACCTGGGGTGAAAAAGCTTGGCCCTTCCAAGCACACCCCAGGATTCCAGGAGAATGTTTCCTTCGTTGCCCTAAAATGTCCTAGAACTTCCTTCAGTAATACTCCACTGAAAAGGAAAAAGGAATATAGAAAAGCTGTCCAATACTTATTAATCTGAGGAGGAGAGATTGTGCTGTACTGAGTTTTTACAAATTAAAAAAAATGGTTTGAGGAAAGAGTAGCAATGACATTTACATTAGTTGTAGCTAATGTGCATTGATTGGATTAAAATATGACATTATGAATAAAAAAAAGGCCTCTGTTGGAAAATGAAATGCCATTGCTTTCAGGGAGGGGGGAGGGAGTCAAATAAACAGCCTGGATTCTGTTTTGCCTGAATGTTCTGGGTTTAGTGGGAGTAGGGTCATTGATTTAAGCTCTTTCTCTAAAAATACGTTAATAAAGCACAGTTTTAACGTTAAATAGAACCGATCTGGGATTTTTTCCCACGGATATATTATTCATACATATATAATGCGTACATCTGCAATGCCCACCTCAATTAGTTTTAAAAGTACGATTTCTATGCAAAACAATTTATCCATTGCACTGAACAATTGAAAAATGTCCACTTGTTTGTACAAGGAGCCACGTTCTGTGAATCAATGCAGGTAATAAATTACAATCACTGACACTTTCAAAGCCACAAGGCTTGGTTCCAACCTATGCCAGGGATGCAGCTGAACTGAGTGGCACTGTTTTGGGGCTGGTCGTTGGCTGGCTAAAGAACCCCAAGTGTTATAAGGGACTGTGAGTTCCTTCTGTTGGTGGGCTCAGGGTACTGTAGGACCGCTGCTAAATTCTGGGCTTGTAGCTGTAAGTGAAAAAAAAAATCCCGATCATAAAAATCCTTCTGTCAGGTGAAAAATACACATGCTTTCTATACTAAGTAAACATTTTCCTGAGCTGGAGACTCAGATCAACATAAACGTTAAAAACGAAACCTGCTTGACTGTTTTTTCTTCTTCGTAATTATGTAAATATGTATTACTCGCTCCCTTTTTTCTTCCCGGCTGCTGGCAGCTCATACACTTGAGAAGGTATGTTTTATTCAGGAGAACAAAACAGGCAGGGACCTGAGCCTTTGGTGCATAATAAATTGATTTTGACTTGGCCTTTTAGCTCATTATGAATCATTAAAATGGTGAAATGTGCTTCTTTTCTCTCTCTGCTGAACTCCCCAGTCGTATGCTGGGATGATGGGGTTGGAGATAGGAGGTTTAATATCCAGAAGGGAAAGCTGGAATTGAAAGTAAATCTCGAGCTTGGATTCAAATAATACAGATGTTATGTTTCTGTCCACTATTCATTTCATCCATCCATCCATCCTTCCATCCATCCATCCATCCATCCTTCCATCCATCTATCCATCCATCCATCCATCCATCTATCCATCCATCCATCCATCCATCCATCCATCCATCCATCCATCCATCTATACATCCATCCATCCATCCATCCATCCATCCATCCATCCATCCATCTATACATCCATCCATCCATCCTTCCATCCATCCATCCATCCATCCATCCATCCATCTATACATCTATACATGCATATGTTCACTTGTCCTTTCTTTGTAGTGGTTCAGATCATGGGCTTTGGAGCCAGCCAGCCAGAATTCAAAACCTGGCTCTGCCACTTAAGATCAGTGTGATATTGGGCAGCTACCTTGAATACTCAGTGTCCTCATCTGTAAAATGGGTAAAATTAATATCTACATTTCAGATTGTGAGGAATAAATTAGATATGTATGTAGACAATTTAAACTTTGTGCAGTGTTTGGCACCAATAAACTTTCAATAGTAATTTTAACTCAACTTGTGTTTATTCGTAATCTACTCTGTGCCACACACACTAGACTGAACATAATATGAATCTGATGTAGAGCTATCACTCAAGAGCTTTATAATTGAATATGGGAGATAAAATGTGTATTAATGCAACTTTAGAGTAACGTTGGAAATGATGAGATTGATAAGAAATGATCAGATGTAGGGCTACGTTAGCTCAGAAGGGATTGACCTTGTCTCTAGCTGTGGGGAAAGGGTGAGGCTCTGTGGAAAAGGTGTTACCGGAGCTGGATTTAGAGGATATGCAAGGTTTATAATGGAACAGGTTAGCAGAGGACGGATTCTAGCATGTATTGTCTACCTATTATAAACCTGTACTGTAGTGGAATTTCACATACATTATTACGCTTAACCCTCACTATAATTCATACCGTGATTGGGTGTACTATAGTAACTGATATTATTATGCCATCTTGCTGTAGCTTAGAGAGGTTAAATGACATGCCCAAGGTTATACAATCAGGTTTAAAACCTAATTACCTCCTTGGTTTTCTTTTTTTTTGGGGGGGGTATAGCAAATAGCTTTTACTGTTCTTTGTTCATGTTTGGAGAACGTGAAATTTTGCACTAATATGTCCTCTCCCCACCAGTGCTCAGCAGACCAAGGCTTACTTTCCTTTTTTTTTTTTTAAATTTTTTGTTTATTGCAGTAACATTGGTTTATGAAATTGTAAAAATTTCAGGTGTACATCATTGTACTTCTATTTCTGCATAGATGACATCATGTTCACCACCAAAATACTAATTGCAACCCATCACCACACACATGTACCGAATTATCCCTTTCACCCTCCTCCCTCCCCCCTTCCCCTCTGGTGACCACCAATCCAATCTCTGTCCCTATGTGTTTGTTTATTGTTGTTATTATCTACTACTTAATGAAGGAAATCATACAGTATTTGACCTTCTCCCTCTGATTTATTTCACTTTGCATAATACCCTCAATGTCCATCCATGTTGTCACAAATGGCTGGATTTCATCGTTTCTTATGGCTGAGTAGTATTCCATTGTGTATATACCACAGCTTCTTTATCCATTCGTCCCTTGATGGGCACTTAGGTTGCTTCCAAGTCTTGGCTATTGTGAATAACGCTGCAATGAACACAGGGGTGCATGTACCTTTACAAATTGGTGTTTTCAAGTTCTTTGGATAAATACCCAGCAGTGGAATAGCTGGATCGTATGGTACTTCTATCCTTGATTTTTTCAGGAATCTCCATACTGTTTTCCATAGTGGCTGCACCAGTTTACACTCCCACCAGCAGTGTATGAGAGTTCCCTTCTCTCCACATCCTCTCCAACACATGTTGTTTCCTGTCTTGTTAATTATAGTCATTCTGACGGGCGTGAGGTGATATCTCATTGTAGTTTTGATTTGCATTTCCCTGATAGTTAGTGATTTTGAACATCTTTTCATGTGTCTGTTGGCCATCTGTATATCTTCTTTGGAGAAATGTCTGTTCAGGTCTTTTGCCCATTTTTTAATTGGGTTGGTAGTTTTTTTGTTGTTGAGATGCATGAGTTTTTTATATATTTTGGAGATTAAGCCCTTATCAGAAGTATGGTTTGCAAATATCTTCTCCCAATTGTTAGGTTGTCTTTTCGTTTTGTTGATGGTTTCCTTTGCTCTGCAGAAGCTTTTTAGTTTGATGTAGTCCCATTTGTTTATTTTTTCTATTGTTTCTCTTGCCCGGTCAGACATGGTGTTTGAAAAGATGTTGCTAAGACTGATGTCGAAGAGCGTACTGCCTATGTTTTCTTTTAGAAGTTTCACAGTTTCAGGTCTTACATTCAAGTCTTTAATCCATTTTGAGTTAATTTTTGTGTATGGTGTAAGGTAAGGATCTACTTTCATTTTTTTGCATGTGGCTATCCAGTTTTCCCAACACCATTTGCTGAAGAGACTTTCTTTTCCCCATTGTATGTTCTTGGCTCCTTTGTCAAAGATTAGCTGTCCATAGATGTGTGGGTTTATTTCTGGGCTTTCGCTTCTATTCCATTGATCTGTGTGTCTGTTTTTGTGCCAGTACCATGCTGTTTTGGTTACTATAGCTTTGTAGTATATTTTGAAATCAGGGAGTGTGATACCTCCAGCTTTGTTCTTTTTTCTCAGGATTCCTTTAGCTATTCTGGGTCTTTTGTTGTTCCATATAAATTTTAGGATTCTTTGTTCTATTTCTGTGAAAAATGTTGTTGGAACTTGGATAGGGATTGCATTGAATCTATAGATGGCTTTAGGAAGTATGGACATCTTAACTATGTTCATTCTTCCAATCGAAGAGCACGGACTATCTTTCCATTTCTTTGTGTCTTCTTCAATTTCTTTCAGAAATGTTTTATAGTTTTCGGTGTACAGATTTTTCACCACTTTGGTTAAGTTTATTCCTAGGTATTTTATTCTTTTTGTTGCAATTGTAAATGGGATGGTATTCTTAATTTCTCTTTCTGCTGCTTCGTTGTTAGTGTACAGAAATGCAACTGATTTTTGTATGTTGATTTTGTATCCTGCAACTTTACCATATTCGTTTATTACTTCTAAAAGTTTTCTGGTGGATTCTGTAGGGTTTTCTATATACAAAATCATGTCATCTGCAAATAGTGACAGTTTCACTTCTTCCTTTCCAATTTGGATCCCTTTTATTTCTTTCTCTTGCCTGATTGCTCTGGCTAGGACTTCCAGTACTATGTTAAATAGGAGTGGTGACAGTGGGCGTCCTTGTCTGGTTCCTGTTCTTAGAGGGATGGCTTTCAGTTTTTCACCATTGAGGATGATATTAGCTGTGGGTTTCTCATATATGGTCTTTATTATGTTGAGATACTTTCCTTCTATACCCATTTTATTCAGAGTTTTTATCATAAATGGATGCTGTATCTTGTCAAATGCTTTCTCTGTATCTATTGAGATGATCATGTGATTTTTATTCTTCATTTTATTAATGTGGTGTATTATGTTGATTGATTTGCGAATGTTAAACCATCCCTGCATCCCTGGAATAAATCCCACTTGATCATGGTGTATAATCTTTTTAACGTATTGTTGTATGCGATTTGCTAGTATTTTGTTGAGGATTTTTGCATCGATGTTCATCACTGATATTGGCCTGTAATTTTCTTTTTTTGTGTTGTCCTTGTCTGGTTTTGGTATCAGGGTAATTTCAGCTTCGTAGAATGAGTTAGGGAGCTTCCCCCCCTCCTCAATTTTTTGGAAGAGTTTGAGAAGGATAGGTATTAAGTCTTCTTTGAATGTTTGGTAGAATTCACCAGGGAAGCCGTCTGGTCCTGGACTTTTATTTTTGGGGAGGTTTTTGATTACTGTTTTGATCTCCTTACTGGTGATTGGTCTATTCAAATTCTCTACTTCTTCTTGATCCAGTTTTGGAAGGTTGTATGATTCTAAGAATTTATCCATTTCTTCCAGATTGTCGAATAGGTTGGCATATGGCTTTTCATAGTATTCTCTTATAATCTTTTGTATTTCCAAGGTGTCTGTTGTAACCTCTCCTCTTTCATTTCTGATTTTACTTATTTGTGCCTTCTCTCTTTTTTTCTTGGTGAGTCTAGCTAAAGATTTGTCAATTTTGTTGACCTTTTCGAAGAACCAGCTCTTGGTTTTATTAATTTTTTCTATTGTTTTTTTGGTCTCTATTTCATTTATTTCTGCTCTGATTTTTATTATTTCACTTCTTCTACTGATTTTGGGCTTGGTTTGTTCTTCTTTTTCCAGTTCCTTTAGGTGCATTGTTAGATTGTTTATTTGAGATTTTTCTTGTTTGTTGAGATAGGCCTGTATCGCTATAAACTTCCCTCTTAGAACCGGTTTTGCTGTATCCCATAAATTCTGGCATGTCATATTTTCATTTTCATTTGTCTCCAGGTATTTTTTGATTTCTTCTTTGATTTCTTCATTAACCCAGTTGTTGTTCAGTAACATTTTGTTTAATCTCCACGTATTTGTGGCTTTTCTGATTTTCTTCCTATAGTTGATTTCTAGTTTCATACCGTTGTGGTCAGAAAAGATGCTTGGTATTATTTCAATCTTCTTAAATTTATGGAGACTTGTTTTGTGGCCTAATATGTGATCAATCCTGGAGGATGTTCCATGTGCATTTGAAAAGAACGTGTATTCTTCGGTTTTTGGATGGAATGCTCTGTATATATCTATTAGGTCCATCTGTTCTAGTGTGTCGTTTAAGGCCAATGTTTCCTTATTGATCTTCTGTTTGGATGATCTATCCGTTGGTGTAAGTGGAGTGTTAAAGTCCCCTACTATTATTGTGTTACTGTCTATTTCTATGTCTGTTAATAATTGCTTTATATATTTAGGTGCACCTACATTGGGTGTGTAGATATTTACAAGTGTTATATCCTCTTGTTGGATTGTTCCCTTGATCATTATGTAATGCGCTTCTTTGTCTCTTTTTACAGTTTTTGTTTTAAAGTCTATTTTGTCTGATATGAGTACTGCTACCCCAGCTTTCTTTTCATTGCCATTTGCGTGGAGTGTCTTTTTCCTTTCCTTCACTTTCAGTTTGTGAGTGTCTTTAGGTCTGAAGTGTGTCTCTTGTATGCAGCATATATATGGGTCTTGTTTTTTTATCCAGTCAGCCACCCTATGCCTTTTAATTGGAGCATTTAGTCCATTGACATTTAAAGTAGCTATTGATAAGTATGTACTTACTGCCATTTTTTAACTTTTTTTTCCCCTCAGTGTTTTAGTAGTCCTTCTCTGTTCCTTTCTTCTTCTGTACAGAATTGATGGTCACTTTAGTTTGACCTCTGTCTGAAAGCTGTGCTCTTAACTCCCCTCCTCCCTCCTTTTATGTTTTTGATATCATATCTAACCTCTTTTTTGTGTATTTGTATCCATTAAGTTCTAATCATGGAAATAGATAATTTTTCCTATTTGTGGTCTTCTCTTTTCCCCTTAAATCAGTCCCTTTAACATTTCTTGTAGCACTGGTTTCTTGGTGACAAACTCCTTTAATTTTTGCTTATCTGGGAAAATTTTGATCTCTCCTTCCATTTTGAATGATAACCTTGCTGGGTAGAGTATTCTTGGCTGTAAGTTTTTTCCTTTTAGCACTTTAAATATATCATGCCATTCTCTTCTAGCCTGTAAGGTTTCTGCTGAGAAGTCAGCTGATAGCCTTATGGGGTTTCCTTTGTATGTAACTTGACATTCTCTTGCGGCTTTTAGGATTCTCTCTTTATCTTTAATTCTGGACATTTTGATTATGATGTGTCTTGGTGTGGGCCTCTTTGGGTTTATCTTGTTTGGGGCTCTCTGTGCTTCCTGTACCTGGATGTCTGTTTCCTTCCTTAGGTTAGGGAAGCTTTCATCTATTATTTCTTGAAATAGATTCTCTGCCCCCTTGTCTCACTCTTCTCCTTCCGGGACACCTATAACACGGATGTTAGTGCGCTTGAGTTGTCCCAGAGGTCCCGTAGACTGTCCTCACTCTTTTTAATTCTTTTCTCTTTTACCTGTTCACCTTGGGTAATTTCTTCTAGTCTTTCGTCCAGCTCACAGATCCTTTCTTCTGTATCCTCTACTCTGCTTTTAAGTCCCTCTAATGAATTTTTCATTTCCAGTACTGTATTCTTCATTTCTAATTGATTCTTTTTTATATCTTCCATTTCTTTGTTGACATTCTCACTGAGTTCATCTATTCTTCTCCCCAGATCAGTGAGCATCCTTAACACTCTTAGTTTGAACTCTCTGTTGGGTAGGTTGCTCATTTCTGTTTCACTTAGTTCCTTTTCTGGAGTTTTGTCCTGTTCCCTTACTTGGAATGTATTCTTTTGCCTCCTCCTTTTGCCTCTTTCCCTGTGCTTGTGTCTACATATTAGGTAGGTCAGCTACGTCTCCTGCTCTTGGATAGGTGACCTTATGTAAGTGATGCCTTAGGAGGCTTCCAGTGTGCTTCCCTCAGTTCTCAATGTTCCAGGGGTGACCCCTATGTGGGCTATGTGTGTCCTTCTGTTGTGGCCTGTTTGCTCTCCCTGTAGGCGCCCAGGGAGGCCGAGTTATGCTCCTGGCCAGCTGTTGTAATGCTCAGCTGCTTGTAGTTGTTGTGGGCCCTTCAGTCTCTTTATCAGGTGTGGGGAGCCCCAGCACAGTTGGCTCCAAATTCTAATACCACATTTGTGTTGCAGTATTTCTTTTAAGTGAGTAGGCCCCCAGCGTGGCAGGTTGTTAGGCTCAGGGCCTTACAATTGCTGTAAGCCTCTAGCCTATTAGGTCTCTTGTCAGCTCTCTGAGGATTGCAGCTGGGTGGGGCTGGCCTCAGGCACAGGAGCACCCGATTGTTTCAGGCTTTGGAAGGTGGGGCAAACCTCCTATGTGGGTCTTTGAGAAGCACAAGTCTTCTGCAGCTGACAAACCCTGCCACCCACAGGTCCACACACACAGTCAACACAGTCCTGCCCTGTGTGAGCGCCCTGACCTCCCCAAGCGGACCCAGTCTCTCCACGGCCGGAGCCCCACACAGTCCACCACCGCCCCACACTCTCCACCCGCTCCTTGTGCACACCCTGCCCTGCTGAAGTCGGCTCAGTTGCCAGGCTGCAGAGAATCCAGTCACCAATCTATGCAGGCCCACAAGTTGCCTGAGGGCTTGTTGTTGGGTGGGGCCAGTCTCTAGGGTGGGCTGCCTGCCCTTGCGGAGCTGGATTAAATCGGTGCTCTAGCGGGTGGGACAGACCTGGGCTAGCAGGCCTCAGGGAGAACTCCAATGGCGTCTGTGTCAGCACACCCACACCGGGCCACAACAATGGCCGCCACCAATGTCCCAGTCCCTGGAGAGCTCTCACCCCTCACTGAGATGCACTCAGGGTCTATTAGGTGAGTCTCTTTTCACCACAGCACTGTGCACCTTTCTTTCTGGTGATTTTAGGATGCTTTCTGAAACGGGTGAGTTTGCGCGCGGGCCCTTTAAGAGCTAGTTTTAGTTTCTTTGTGAACCGGGTTTTCTGGGGGTACTCTCCAGTGTTTTAGTAGCAGGCACAGTCAGATATTATGCCACTGGTGTCGATTGAGCTGGGTCCACAAAATGCCCACAGCGGGGGCGCTCCCGGCTCAGGGCCCCGCGCCTCCAGGGAGGCTGCATACCTGTGAGCTGCTCCCGGCGGCCGTGAAGCTGGCGGCTTGTGAAGGCGGCGTTTTTCCTCTCCGGAAGGGAGTCTCTGCCTCTTCCACCTCAGTTAGGATTGTCCGTTGTTGCAGGAGTTCCTCTTATGCAGTTTTCAGTTCTGTCTCAGGGGTAATTTTTCCACAAGTAGTTGTAAATTGGCTGTGTCCATGGGAGGAGGTGAGTTCCGAGTCTGCTTACACCGCCATCTTGACTCCGCCCCCCACCTCCTTGGTTTTCTAAAGATAGTGGTGGCATCCACCTGGAAAGTAGTCTGTCATGATTTAATGAAGTAATACATCAGAGCATCCAGCACAATTTAAGTGCACAATTTGTAGCTAGAATACTATTTTGGGGATGAAGATGACAATGACCATTACAAAGCTGATAATGATGTGGTGAGGTCATATATCTCATTCAGTTTTGTCTGACTTTGAACACTATATCTGTCCACGGACTTTGAAAATGGAGAAAACTATGAAGTGATTGGTTGAGGAGGTGCTTGCATAAATCGGTGGAGGGAATACTTATAACCTCGTCTAGGCAGAAGTCTTTCATGGAATCCCAAAATGTCAGCAATAGGAAATACCTTAGATTGTCTGACTTGATCATTTTCAGATAGGAATTTGAGGTTCAGAGTGGTTAAGTCACTTTACTGGGGTGCCACAGCTAGTTAGAAGCAGATTTTGATGAAGACCATAGCTTTGAGCTCCAAACCTATAGAGAGACTTCTCCTAAATTATAGATTATCACGGTCCTTTAAAGTCGAGCTCAACCTTCATCCCCTCTCCTCACCAATTGTTTCTCTAACTCAGTGTTATCCAATAGGAGTACAATCCACAAATGTGAGCCACATAGGTAATTTAAAATCTTTCAGTAGCCATACTTTAAAAAGGCACAGGCAAAAATTATGTTAATAATATATTTTATTTAGCACAATGTAGCTAGAATATTAACAATATAAATTATTGAGATTAATTATTTTATATTTATTTTTTCATGCTAAGTCTTCAAAGTCTGGTGCATATTTTATACGTATAGCACATCTCAATTTGGACTAGCTACATTTCAAGTGCTCACTAGCCACAGGTGGCTACTCAACTACACAGCACAGCTCTAACTCACCCTTAGACATTCAGTGATCCACATGACAGGGTTTTCAATCTATGGGTACTTGTGGTCTTGAGAGTTTCTTCTTATTGACCTGTAACCTGATGCTGTATAACATATTCACATTTTGCCCAATTCCACCTCTTGCAGCCGTATTGAACAATGCTTCCTTCTCTTCCACGGTCCAATGCTACACAGGGAGCCTGAATAAATTGTTTTACTTCAAAACCCTTAGTTCCTTCAGTCATTTCTCAAGGACAGAGCTTTGGACCCCTTCTTCATTCTATGCTCTGCTCTGAATGTGCTTTGGTTTTTTGTCTCCTGGGCACAAATGAACCTGACATTCCCAGGGAGCCCTGGCCAACACAGATAGTCTACCATCTCCTTCAATTTAAATTTTCCATTATTTCAAATGCACATTGAAAAGAATTAACTTTTCTGTTTGTCAGCTTCATCGTGTTGTTTTATATGACACTAATTGCCTATTAAATCTCCCTAAGTATATTTGCACGGGCTATTTCTGAGCTCTGTATCTCTCACCTTGTATTTATGACATCGGTATTTGGACTCCAGGGTAGGACTTTACATTTATTTGTTTCATTTCATCTAGCTATATTCAGCTCACAATTCTGACATATTAAGATATGAGGATGTTGCTTCTATCATTCTGTGAATTATCTGTCCTTTTCTGCTTGGCAGTCTCAAATGTGATAAGCACACTTTCTATGGCATCATCCAAAGAATTAATTAATGTCCTGTTTGGGGCAGGAGCTGGTCCAAGAAGTTGGTTTTTGTGGTTTATACCTTCATATTTCTTTCCAACCTACCCTCTTCTATCCTTGGTTCCCTGTCTACTTTCTAATGAGTAACAGAGTTAAAGGCCAGGATAGTTGAGTCAGGACTATGCATCAAAAGCCACATGAATAGTCCTGTTGGTCAGTCCTTAAACACTGAAAACCCTGGCCTCATAACTCCTTTACCTCCCCCCATCCATTCTGTCCAGCTCAGCATCACACTGCCATGGTGTCTGCCCTCCTTCCATCTCTGATATCATAAGTGCCAAAGACCTGTTCTCCATTCTTCTAGAATATCCTTCTAGAAACCTCCCATTCTTCTAGATCACTGAGTCCCTCTTGAAATTCATTGAGATGGTTGGTATTGAGCCTCTCTCTTTATAAATTATTATGGAAAATTTAAAACATTATAAAAGTAGAAAATAGTGTAACGAGCTTTATCTACCCATCACACATGTACTCAGAGCCAATCTTGTTTCATCTTACCTCTACCTACTGTCCCCTCTATTATTTTGAAGTAAATTATAGATACCATATCGTTTTATGCTTAAGTATTTCTGACCATATTTATAAATAATAAGGACTTTAAAAAATGCAACCACAACACCACACCTAAAAAGTTCATAGTAATTTCACATATCATCAAACTTCTTGGGCCATTTTTCTTATGTCCAGGCAGACTTCTGGGAGTAGGATATGCTACCGAGGATATTCTTTTTACCATCGCCTTGGTAGATGAAATAAAAGCCTTCCCACTAGTTAAATAGAACATCATAATTCACAAAGTCCAGAAATCTATAGCTGTTTTAAATGGAATTGTCTTGGTCATTTATCTATGCAGCCTGAGAGCAGAAGAAGGCAAGGGGGAGTGGCAAGAGAAGGATATTTAAAAGTTTCACTTGTTCCTCTGGGAACACCCCGTCTGTTCTATTAGCAAAATGTGTTATAGCCCTAGAAATATCCACGTTCTCCTTGGACCAACTCCTGGAAAATGTATGTGTGAACTGATAGCTTTTTGTGAAATCTTTCTCAAGCATCTCATATTTTCCCAGCAGGAACAGAAGTGTGTAGTTACTTACCAAGAAGAGCAATTTGCCGCAGGCTATCCAACAGCTGAATTAGTGGATCCGGAAAGAAAAGAGTAAGGGGGCAAAGATCCATTTGGAAATAACTTTCTTGGGTAATTATACCCTATGTGACCATGGAGTTGAGTGCAATCACAGATGTTTCTTTCTTTCTTTCTTTTTTAAATAGAACTTTCCTCTGCTGTTCTCCTGGCAGGCAGCAATGTGAATTGAATTAAGCTCCTCAATACAGCTTTACCACTGTGGCTATTAGGACCCAGCCTTGCTTTTGTGGATTCACTTTTGCCAGGAGCGATGTGAAGTCAAGGTGTCTACACACTTGCAACGATTTTATAAGTCACTGAGTTCATAATTTACTAGTGCCATCTGGAAAGGAAGGAAGACTATTTACAGTGTCACTGGTCCATAGGGAGATATGAGACATACTTTCCAACCTGATCAAATCCCTCATCTACCCCATGAAACCATCCCACATAAGCCCAATTGGAATGAGTCTCACCTTCTCCATTCTGCCATTATGCACGGCCCTTCTATTATAGCAGTTTTAATAATCTGCCTGAATTACAATTACTTTTCATGGATATCTGTCTCTTCCACTTATGTCCCTGTAAAACAGGGTCTCTATCCTATGCATCCACACATCTGTGCCCTGCACGTAATAAACATTAACAGACGTTTGTTGAAATGAAATTCTGAAATGCATATTTGATGATATACCAGACGTAAAATTAGCACACACATCTCAAATATAGAAGCTTTGAAAATCCAATTCAATAAGCATTTGTTAATATCTATTAGGTAAAATGAAAAACAGTGCAATTTATTGAGAGTTTACTATGTGCTAAGAACTTGGCACATCATCTTATTTAATCCTCAAAATAAACCAACGAGATGGTAACCACAGTTATATCCAGTTTACAGATGAAGAAATTGACGTGAGGCAAGTGAAGCACTGCCCAGCTCAAGTGGCAGGCGTGGTATCTGACAACTGGCCCGTCCAAATACAGAGACAATGCCGGAGTCCTGTGCCACTGTCCTGTGATGTCTCTCGTAGTTTTAGACAAGAGGTGAAATTACTCTTGTAAACCCTGTCTGTGCCCGTCTCTTCACATACACTTGTCCAATTTCCCATGATTTGCCTATGCCCATTATCATGGCTCTCAGTACCTAATGGTAAGAAAATCTTGTAATTTAAGAGCTGGAAGGGATCCCAGGGAGAATCCAATCTGAATTCCTTTTCCGTGTGTATAGGTAAGGCCAGCAAAGCCATTTCACTCAGGTTAAAGCTCAAACTCTTAGGGTCTGTGGTGCTCACTGCCCCTCCTGACCTCCTCCTCCTCTCTTCTTTGCCTATTTCAAGCTAATCACACCAGCCTCCTCGGCTTTCTCATCCCCTTACACATCCCGTAGGGTCTTAATCTAGATATTCTCTTGGCCTTGATGCTCTTCACCCAAATATCCACCAGATGCTCTCTCACTTCTTTCAAGTCTTTGCTCAAACCTCACTTCCTCCATGAGCCTGTTTAACCTGACCTGCCCCGGCCCCAGCACCTTCTATTCCCCTTTACCCTGCTCAAATTTTTATTCATTGCATAGTGCTCATTACCTCCTAACATACACATAATTTGCTTTGTTATGTTTATTTTTTTTAGTCAGTGTTTCCTACTGACAATGCATTTGTAAGCTCCATGAGGGGGAGGATTTTTGTTTATTTTTGCCTCTAATATATTTCCAAATGCTGAGAATAGGGTCAGAGTGTCAAAACAACAGTGGATGAAGGAATGAACGGTCTACATTAGGTTACACAGCTAGTCCGTGCCAGGATCTGAACTAGAATGTTGGTAGATTCCAAGTCTAGTGTTCTTTCCATTCCGCCATGCTAAAGACTGAAGTGAGAGAGGTGACCTGGCAGAGGACCACTGGAGATAAAGCCAAAGCCTGAGCCATAGAGAAGAAGAGGCACTTATTTCTTCTTTTACCCTTTGGAGAGAAGAAGTTTGGAAACTGGACATATCAGTGAAGGGAGAATAGAGATCCCAGTAGAAAAGGAAGCTAACATTTGTTGAGAACCTACCATTAGCAAAGTCTATACAATGCCCTTCACATTCTTCGTCTCATTTAATCTTTACACTACATTATTTCAACTCTACAGAAGAGGAAACAAGCTCAGAAAGTTAGGTAACTCTTCTCTGGCCACAGTGCTACTATCTAGATTCAGCTACAAGGAGGTCTATTAAGACTCAAGCCCAAGACATTTCCACTACCACCTGGTACAGCTTTAATGTCCCAAAAGAAGCAGAATAGTTTATAAAGATGTTTACTAGGTGAGACAGAGGAATAAATATTTACAGCAGGTGTATAAGCGAAGACAAGTATTTTCATATTCATTTAACATGCAATGAATTATTGAGTTCCTGCCACATTCAAAAGACTGTACCAGGAAGTTATATGTAAGCCATCCATCAATTAAATATTTATTAGTACCTAGTATGTTCCAGGCATTGCGCTAGGGATCATGGATGTTGATTTTGAAAGGTGCCTACTTTCAAATTGTTCATAGTCAGGGTCAATTTCTCAATGATAAAAAGGTGAAATGAAACAATTGAAAGGCACAATAGATAATCCATTTATTCAAGAAATACTTACTGAGCACTTAACATGCTCCAGGTACTTTGTTAGGCGCTGGGGACAAAACGAATGTGCTAGTTGTGATATCTCCCCAGTGGACCTACTGGGCGAGCGCATCATTAGTGAAATAATCACACAACTGTTTAATTCTCAACAGTAACAGATGCATTGATGGAAAACTATAGGGAGCTGAGATTCGATATAACAGAGGGACCTGCTCTAGATTTAAGGATGGAGAATGAGGAGTGATTCAACTGAGGCTTTCCTGAGGAGGTGTCAGAGGAAGCACCACACGTTTTACTAGTTTTCAAAGCTCTTTTCTATCTCTTACCCCGTTAGACCTCTGTTGATTTAAGGAGGCCTGGATTTTCAACTCTATTTTATAGGTGGATAGATAGACTTAGGCCAAGGTCTAGAACACAGTTCCTCAGTGATCTACAGTGCTTTTCACTACAGCAAAGTCAGAAAACAGGTCTAATGAGACCATATAAACGGCCATGGATGATCTCCATAAAGAGCAGCTTAATTGCCCTTTGCCAGGTTTCAAACTGCCCCATCCATACCACACTTCCCACTCTGAGTTATTTCACAAACATTTCTGATGCTAAGGGAGAGTCAGGAAAATGCGTAGATGTTTTACTGAAATGAGTATCTGCTCTTGGAAATAATTCAAATGATGGTGGTGAGTCAGTAATCATATCTTAGCGTCTGCTCCAATCTACTCCCCTATCAAGTTCTCCCAGTAAATTGTTTGCTTGTCCAATTCCTGCTTAGTGTTCAAGATCCAGCTCAAATGGCATCTCTTCTGTGAAGCTTTCCCAGGCTCCTCTATTAATTTAATGACTTGCCTTTTCTGTTTTGCAAGAAACTGATTCATACCTCCAGTACAGCACTTATAACATTGCATTATCATTACCTGCACTTTCCCAGGCTGGCTATTCCATTTGGGAATGGACTGACAGAGTCACATGAATAGAAAAAGATACGAACTCATTCCTCAGCCTGGCTATTGCAGGTTTCTCAGCCCTCTGCAAAATTTCACTTATTTTTTAGAGACCCCATTGAGAGGTGCATCTCCCTTGTGCTTATGAATGAATCCAGTCAGATTTCACTTGATGGTGCCATCTTTTCCTCTGCAACTCTGTCCTCTTTGGTCATTTCCACTTGTTGGAGTCGCTACTCTCTGTGATACCATGTGAAGCTACTTTCCCTCTCACTCCAGTGCCTGGTTGCAGGTTGGGTTTCCTGGAAGCAGACAACAAGATGGAGTTGGGAGGATAAGAGGTTCACTGGGAGTAACCTGTGAGAGGAAAGCATGGATACAAGAGAGGGCAGGGGGAGACATCACACTGTGATGCCAATTAGACAAAGTTTCTGCCAGTCCAAAGGGGAACTCAGGAGAAAGATTGCCCACCAGAGGAGCCCCACACTGCACAGAAATGGCTCGGCTTGTACCAATATTGCTCAGTCATTGGCTGGGGGCTACCCTGAGAGCAGTATGCCCTTGGCTTGAAAACTGAGGCAGATCTTTAAGACTCTTAACAAACCATACTCTTTGCAACCTGGAGTGAATCTTTTCTTAAAGGGAGTCTGAGTGGAGCATCTCCATGTCTGCCACATGCAGTGGTATGCTGAAGCTGACTTGTACTGAAGCAGGTTGTTAATTTTCCAGGAACTTTGAAAGCTGATTGTTAAACACAGCCATGATTAAAAATAAAATAATATAAATTCACAAATAAATATATTAGAAACAAAGTTAATAAATACTCAAAACTCATCACTGGCTAATTATTTTACTAACTCTGCTCCTGAGGCTAAGTATGTTGATTGTATCTGTATAATTATATTATACTATATAATGGTGTGCGATGCACATCTTTTCCCAACTCAGTGACATCACGTTGGTAGCTCGAAATTGGCCATATTGGGAGTATTTATACCATGGAAACTGGCAAACTCTACAGATCAGGGCTTGATTTATTGTTTTGTTCATTGTCTAGACTTAAGAAAGTGATAGAGAAAATGTCAATAATGCAGATTATATTTAAAAGTGTGTTATGTCTGTAGCCATTACATTGTGAATAGAACAAAAAATTTGAGGAAATGTTCTTCCAGTATTCAGAAACTCTTATCCGATTCAGCAAAGAAGTCATTATTGACAAATGAGTGAAGTTCTTACTTATGTCTTGCTTGTCTCACTTTCATCTGACTTATTAGCATGAGGAAAACATAAACTAACATTCAGGTTGGAAATACACTGGTTTGTCAATTACAATCATAGGTTGGTCACAGGTACAAGAGTTCCACAAAAATCAAGTGAAAGCACTCTGTGAGAATTAATTGGTTATATGGAATTTACAATAAAGAGTATTTTGTATTTTATTTAAATTGTATGTTTGGGGCCGGCCCCGGGGCTTAGCGATTAAGTGCGCACGCTCCGCTACTGACAGCCCGGGTTCGGATCCCGGGCGCGCACCGACACACCACTTCTCTGGCCATGCCGAGGTGGCGTCCCACATACAGCAACTAGAGGGATGTGCAACTATGACATACACCTATCTACTGGGGCTTTGGGGAGAAAAAGGAGGAGGACTGGCAATAGATGTTAGCTCAGGGCCCGTCGTCTTCAGCAAAAAGAGGAGGATTGGCATGGATGTTAGCTCAGGGCTGATCTTCCTCACAAAAAAAAAAAAAAAAAAGCTCAGTGTTTTAAAAAAAAAAGAAATTGTATATTAGACATTCTTAATACCAGTAAAATTTATATGAAACTTGTGTGTGTATATATACACGTACACATTTTCTTTTCTTGGAGAGCTAGACGTTAACCATTTACCAGCACACCACTGCTCACAGGCCCTTTGCCCAGTACCATTACCCCAATTCGCTGTTACAGTCTCTGCTTGCTACCTTACCCTAGATGCTCTAGTGCCCTTGAGGTGTGAATGGGCTGTGACCTCTGATGTTCTCCATGTGCTGAACCAAGCCAAAACTCAGGCAGAGGTGGCCTCCACTCTCCTTAAGTGACACGAGTACAAAAGTAATATTGCTGTGTGCCTTGATGGCTTACAGAGTTTTAGTGAACGCTCTTGTTTCAGTTTTGACTCCCAGTCGTCCTCCTTCCCTCCCTAGGGACTCAGCAGGAGTCCATGGTGGGCTGGACGAGAAAAGGAAGTTGGAGGAGGATGCATATTGTGTTGATAATTGCCTGTCCCCTCCACTGGCCAAGGCTTTGTTGTATGTTGTTTACCTGAATCTCTCTCCCAGGAGACTTCTCAGTACTTTATATTAAGGTGTCCTGGTGATTTTAAGTTGCTAATTGTCCAAACCTTCTTTGAACCTAGTCGTGGCCATAGTTCAGGACCAAGCTGTGCTTCCCTCGCTTCACATGTCCCAATGATACTATGAACGTCCCAATTATTGCATGTCCTTCCCAAGGGAAGTGATTTCTGTCTGCGGCACCTCCACACGGCATAGTAGGCACTGAATAAAGTACTGTCCAGTGAATGAATGCCATGCAGCAAGAAGGGGGACACCAGATGTATTAGCTTTCAATCAGGGAATTTAAAACTATAATTGAGCTGCAGTTTGTTTCGTTTTTTTTAATGAGGAATATCAGCCCTGAGCTAACATCAATGCCAAGCCTCCTCTTTTTTTTTTTTCTTTTTGCTGAGGAAGATTGGCCCTGAGCTAACATCCATGTCAATCTTCCTCTACTTTATATGGGACGCCGCCACAGCATGGCTTGACAAGCAGTGCATCAGTGCGTGCCGGGGATCCAAACTTGTGAACCCTGGGCTGCCGAAGCGGCACACATGCCCTTAACCTCTTGCACCACCGAGCTGGCCCTTGAGTTGCAGTTTTAATGGCTTCCATGCCGGTTGCAGGGCCTGGGAGCAGGGGCCACGTGAGTCTTCCTGTTTGCTCTCTCTGGGCTGCTCTATGCTCCCCAAGTCCCATTGAAAGCCTTCTTTTCTCGTTTTTTAGGCTGCTGTGCCCTTTGCCTGGAAACAGTGATGTTCCTTTGTTCTGACATTTAAAAATCCGCCTGGCCCTTCCTGGGAGCACAGGCTCTCATGCTTTGGCCTGGTTTTCATGATATTGTTTGTAATATCTTTTAAGTTCTTAGTGTTTTGGGGGTGGGGGGGGACAGTCATATCCCTTCCATTATCATGAGTCACCGGTTGACCCAGGATGTCCCAGATGGGGGAGACAAACATATGAGAAGCTGTTGGGGTCATTGCTGTTTCAGGTGATAGCAAGAGCTGGCAAGATCCTTTAAGATGCAGGTGCTGTGGATATCAAACTCCCTAAGGTGAAACAGTCCACGTGTCTTTTCCAACCTCAGAACAGCGCACATGGTTCCCTCATTGCCCACAGGTGAAGTCCCGATTCATTTTTCCTGGCTTTCACAGCAATCACCATTTTGACCTTGATTTTCTCATAAATAAGTAATATATTTAACTCCTACTCTGAACCAGCCATTGTTCTAGAACCTTTCAATAAAGTGGTAAACATAACAGACATGATCCTTGGCTTCTTAGGATTTATAACCCAACAAGGAAAATGGATTAAAGTAAGATGAATATAATGAAATGAAAAGCAGAGCAAATTCATAGAAAAGGGGCCCAGCTTAGTCCTGGGGCTTAGAGAAGCCTTCTCTGTGGGCACAACATCTACTCTGACATCCTGAAAGTAAGTAGAATTCAGCTGCAATAATTATTATTGTAAACATTCTTATAGGCCTTTCTATGTTGGACATTGGTATATGCCTTGCTATACGCTCATTTAATCCTCAGCCACACGAGGTAAGTACAATTAGGATAAAATGGAGACAGAGGGAATTTGAGTGACTTGTTAAAGGTCACACATATGGTAAGTATCAGAATCAGGTTTCAACGCAGCAGTCAGGTTCCTTAAACCTTCTTCTTCTTTTTTTCTTTTTTTTTTTTTTTTTACCATCTTAACCATTTTTAAGCATACAGTTCGGTGGTGTTAAGTACGTTCACATTGTTGAGCAACCCATCTCCAAACGTTTTCATACCCGGTAACAACTCCCCCTTTGCCCCTCCCCCAGGCCCTGACAGCCATCATTCTACTCTCTGTTTCTAGAGTTTGACTAGGTACCTCACATAAGTGGGATCATACAGTATTTGTCTTTTTGTGACTGGCTTATTTCACTTTGCATAATGTCCTCAAGGTTCATCCATATTGTAATGTGCCAGAATGTCCTTCCTTTTTAATATTTTTAATATTTTTAATACTTTAATATGTATATACCACATTTTGTTCATCCATTCATCATTGATGAATTCTTGGATTCCTTCCACCTTTTAGCTATCTTGAATAATTCTGCTGTGAACACGGGTGTACAAATATCAATTTGAGACCTTACTTTCAATTCTTTTGGAGATATGCCCAGAAGTGGAATTGCTGGATCATATGGCCATAAACCTTATTCTTAATGACTATCTTAAACCTGCCTCTCTAGTGCATAAAATTCACTCAATTATTATTCTTTAAATAAATGAAGGAAGGAAGAAGGGGAGAGAGAGAGAGAGAAAACAAAATTTCAGGGAGAGAAATCAGCAAATGCAAGTGTCCTGTGGCCAGAGAAAGCAGGATGCATTGTGTCAATGGGAAGACATTCAGTGTGGCTGGAGTGCAGAAAGGAGGAACAGCAAGGTGTCCTCTGAGGCTGGAAAGGCTATGATACCCCAATGGCCCATGCGAAGTATGAAGTCTGCATCTTGAAAGCAGTGGGAGATGGTTGCTTAGTTTTAGGTAGGAGAGCAACCTGATCAGATTTGTCCTTTTCAAAGATCACTCAGGCTGCGATGTGGAGAATGGATTGCAATGCAAAACAAGGATGTGGGAGAATAGTTAGGAGGCTACTTCAATAATCCAGGTGATAGATGAAAGGAACGGAGTGGTAGCAGTGGAGAAGGAGAGAAATGGAGGGTTCAAACTATGTTTAGACAGTAAAATCAACAAACATCGTCCCCTCCAGCCAGATGTGTTCCTGCAGCACACCATATCTACTCCTGCTTCTATACTCTTGCTCACGTTGTTTCTGACACCTGGAATGTCCTCTCTCTCCTCCTATCTGAACCCTTTCTTTCCTGTTGACCTCAGCCCAGGGCTGCTATAGTAATTGCTTCAGTTCTGTCTACATGAAGCTGATCTTTGTGTTTTCAGTTGCTGTCGTACAGTCATATGCCACTTAACGGTGCATTTCTCAGAACATATCCGCATCGTTAGGTGATTTCGTCATTGTGTGAACATCATTGAGTATTCTTACACAAGCCTAAATGGCATAGCCTACTACACACCTAGGCTAAATGGTACTAACCTTATGGGACCACCGTTGTATAGTTGATCTGTCATTGATCAAAATGTCGTGCATGACTGTAGCTGACTCTATCTTATCTCCCCATTTAGATAAGTTTCTTGAGTGTCAAGCCAGCTACTGTACCATATGTTTCTCTGCAGCTCCCCAGCTGCTCTCACTCTGCTTTGTCAGATGAGATGTGGTGTGGGGGGGTAACTGCTGTGTTGTACAGAGCATGGGACTGAGAATCAAAGTCCTGTCCTCGCTAGCTGCATAACCAAATAATGTCTTTTTTTTTTGCACCTCTGTTTTCTTATCTGTAAAATGGGTACAATTCCTTTTACATTAACTACTTCCAAGGATTCAAGGGTTGTTGTGAGGATCCAATCAGAAGGTGAATGTGGAAAAACTTTTTTAAGCTAAAGAGTGCTCTACAACTTTGCAGGATTGTGAATCATGTAATTGTATAAGTCAGTACTCTTTGCCTGCAATTGAGAGAAACCAAACTTCAGTGTGCTTACAGAAAATATAGGCTTTACGAGAAGGATACTGGTACTGGGCTAGCTCACACAATCAAAGGAATCAGAGCAACTCTGCAGCCTCAGGGACTGGAACCAGGGGCTCAAATGCCATCAACATTCTCTCTCATATTCTCTCTCTCTCTCTTTCCCTCCCTCCTTTGCCCCTCTTCCCTCCCTTTCTCCCTTTCTCTTTCTCTCTCATGCTCTCATTCTCTCTCTCTCTCTTTCTATTTCAATTGGCCATCTCTGTATGACCCGTAGCCTCTTCTCTTTGCTCTTTTGTATTCTCTGTACTGCTGATGGGCCTTCTCCACATGGCAAGACATATGACCACAGGAAACATTGGGCTTATATCACTTTATTTTAGAGAGGTGCGAGGAAAAAGGACCCTCTCTGTCAGCTTCGTTTGGATAATTCCCAAAAGATTGGTCTGGCTAGTGTTGCGGAGCCCTCCTGGACCAATCCCTGTGACCAAGGAATGGGGGTACCATAGCTGGTAATTTTTTTTTAAGCATCTGTTTTTATAACCCAAGGTATAGAGTACTCCACTCTGCAGCCTAAACCATAACTTTATGTCTAGAATCCCCAAAGGAATGGGACTGCTGTTAACCAGAAAAATGGAGAGTAATGTCAGATATACAAAACGACTCATGCCCTCTATAATTCATAATAATAAAAGTTTGTGGCATTGACTTGAGTAGGCAAAGCTAGTTGGTATGATAGAAAGGAAACAAGAAGCTGTGTTAAACATAAGCCATATATCACAAAATTAAGTCACCTTGCACAGATGATAAGCTCAGAATAAATGAGCAGAGATGACCTACAAATTTAATCCAAAGACACCTGGATTGATAACAACTTACAACAAAAGATGGAATTCTGCTCAAAGGAATCAAGACAGATTGACTCATATAAGATGGTGGGGGTGGCATGTTGGAAAATGACAAAAAGTCACAAGTAAATCAACACATGCAAGTCACAAGACTATTAACGTCCTTCCCCGATAGAGATGGATTCTAATTACAAACAGAAGTCAGTTGATTGTGTGTAGATTTTATTTATGATCAGATCTGATTAGACAAATGATGACAAATGAGAAATGGTTGTAAATTACCCAGTGATAAGCTCTGTGTTGCTAGGTAACGAACCAACATGATTCCCAGTAGAACGAAAGGAAAGGGAGGAATTAGGGGAACAGAATATTTCCTGGATCTCCCTTTTTTTTTTTTCTTTTTTGAGGGAATTGTACAGTATGCTAAGCTTTTAGGATTTCTGTTTGTTGTCATTCAAAGTGAAATACCAGCTTAGTTTCAGTTCTATGATTCAAACTTTCTCCAAAGAACCTAGGTTGAGTGAACTGAAAAGAGCAGACTTAGAAACAGCATAATAGCTGTCTTCAAATGTGTTAATTCAATTCATCAGATGTTCACCAACATTCTCCTATGTGGAGGGCATAGTTCTAGACACTGTGGATTATAGAAGAAAGTATGCCTAACAGTACCTGTTCTTGTGATATATGGAGACTGGGGCATGTAAACAACGAACTACAGGACAATACAAGAGATATAGGCTATCCGATGCAGACTCAGGGGACGATGGATATGTGAAAAATGCTTGAAGGTAATACAAATGTTCAACTCTCAGAAGAGAAGGCTTTAGAAGGAGGGTAAATCTGAAACTACTTTCAAATGTAGAGGTGTATCCTGAGGAGGATGAAGGAACTTTGTTCTGTGTGACTCCATGGAAAGCACAACTATCAATGAATGAAGAAAGCTCCAAGGATATCTCAATTCTATGGGGAGGGACTTGCAACTAGAGATGTCTGAAAGTAGAGTAGGCTGTCTTGTGAGGTAAGGTCTCCAACCCAGTTATGACTACCTGTCTATGAGGACCAATTTCATTGAGTGACTCAGTTTTATTGAGTGTGGTGAGTAATGTGTTGTGATTTACATTTCCCAAAGTGTATCGTGCAGAATGCTAGAATTATAAGATGCTCTGTGACAAAAGGAAGAGAATCTTGTTATTTCCAAATAACACTCTTCATGTCCTCCAGAAATAGTGCTCTGTGGGTGGTCTTTGGGGAAGAGCTGCTTTGTTGTATGGGAAGTGAGAGTAATAACTGTAAGAATTCCAATGTGAGTATGCCTTCTCTTTTCTCAGACCACGGTAAAGACATTCTCTTTCCTCAGTTCCACTTCTTTCTAACAAGGTTTTTGAGGCTCTGTACTCAGAAGGGGGATTTTAGGGATATGGGATTAGGGAGCCATGAAAGAAATGGCCTGAACTCTGTGAGACATCAAATTTTAAGAGAAAGCAAACAACAAGGCTAAAACAAATAAAGGTCTAGATTGGTGGTCCTCCTTCTACCTTTGGCACACCACTTCCCAGGCCTAAAACATCCCCTAGGAATCCTCACTCTGAGTGAGAGACTCCCAGATTTCTATGTTTATCCTGACTTCTTCCCTAGCTACTCAACTGACTACTGGGCAACACCACCTTGATGCTCTTTAGGCATCTGAAACTTAACATGTCTTGATTTATACCCTCTCCTGCTATCCTAAGCTTACTCCTTTCCTGGTCACTGCCATGGCAATAAATGGCACCATCTTCGTCTCTTACCAGGACGAATATGTTAGGCTCCCAGTTGGTCTCCCTATTTCTACCCTTACCTCTGCAGTCATTCTCCACACAGCAGCCAAAATAATTTTTGAAAATATAAATCAGTCTTGCCAATCCTCTGCTTAATAACCTTTAGTGCCTTCCCATTGCTCCTTGTGTTAGTCAGTGTTGCCACAATAATATTTCATAACAAACCACCCCAACGTTCAGTGACTTAAAGCAACAGCCATTTCTTCTCATTCACGTGAGTGAGTTAGACAGATGGCTCTGCAGATCTCAGTTGGACTGAGCTGGGCTTGGCTCCAGGCTGCAGGTTTGGTTCAGGTACACTCCACAAGTTTCTCATTTTTGGGGGGGCCAGTGGGCTACACAAAGTGTATTCTTCTCATGGCAATGGCAGAAGCACAAGAGCAAAACTAAATGCACAAGCACATTTCAAGCTCCTGCTTGTGTCATGCCTGCTAACAGGCCATTGGCCAAAGCAAGTCACATGGTCAAGCCCAAATTCAAAGGGTGGGGAAGTACACTCTCCACCATGAGGCTATCTCAAGAGTTGAGATTTGAGATATTTGTAGATGAAGCAAAGAATTATGAGCAATGATTCCATCTACTGTGCGCTTGGAATAACATTCAGACTCCTTGCCATGGTCTCAAGACCCTAAGTGATTTGGCTCTTGACTGCTCATCCAACATCAGCCAGTGCCACTTTCTGCCTCTCCCACTGCGTTCCAGACACACTGATCTTTCCTTTCATCAAATATGCCAATCTCATTTCTGCCATAGGACATTGAATCAGCTTTTCCCTGTGCATGGAATGCTCTTCGTACTCCAGATCTATGCAAGGCTGGTTCTCACTGTCTTTCTACTTATACATTACTTCCGTGGAAAAGCGTGACCCTCAACTTAGGAAGTCTCCCTTGCCCCATCTATTCCGTATTGCCTTCACTTGTTTGATGTTTTTCAAAGCATTTATCTCCGCCCAATACGTGGTTGTTTATACATTTGTTTGTTGTATAATTATCTTCTTTCTGCTCTAGAAAGTAAGTTCCATGAGATAAGGCACCTTGTTTGTCTTGTTTAATTTTTCATCCTCAGCATCTAGAACAGTGATTGACACCTAGTTTTTGAATGAGCAAAATGTAAACACAGAAATTCTCCCCAGGAAATATCACCCCAAACAGAATAAATAAGCACTCAATATGGCAACATTTCTGTTCCCCTTCTTTTTTTCTGTTTATTTACACAAATAATACACTTTCATTGAAGGAAAAAATTGAGAAGATATGAGTATACAAAAATCAACATTAAATCACCAAAAATCACCACTAAGAGAGAGTTAGTGTATATTCTTCCAAGCTTTTTACTGTGCAAATATATGCATATGCAATTATTTTTATACACCCCATACTGCTTTTACTTTGTATTTGTCGTCATTTCATGTCAGTAATCATGGATCTACATTATCTTCTTTTGGCTATATATTATTTCTTGCACATCTGGGTATGAATATCCTTGGGCTTAAAGCTTTTCATACATATCTTATTAGTTCCTTAGGATAAATTCTGCAAACAGAATTGCTAGGTCAAAGGGTATTTATACTTTTTCAAGGTTTTTGAAACACATAGCCAAATGACCAAGTTGTACCAATTTACACTCCTACCAGTGGTGTATGAAAATGTTATGGCTGTGTTATTTAACAACCCATTGTCACTTTTCTAGTCTAATTCAATGAAAAATGAAGTTCGAATTTTCAATGTTCCTGATATTTGATGTACCCTGAAAGTCTGCAGTACCTTGCACCAAAGTTTCTTTTCCATAGACTGCTAAAGGGTCCTCAGATAGAATTCTAGGGGCTCATGAACTTGGATAGCAAATATATTTCAGCTTTATTTTCACTAATCTCCAATTGTAATTGAGATGTCCTTCAATCGTGAATATAAGCAACAGGTCACAGTAGTATTGGCAGTATCTGTGACTTTGTCATCAACAGAATCACATATATTTTCATATCGTATTGTAGTTGTTGCAGATATCTTAATATCTTTTTTCTCCCTGCTACTTTGAAATTATGGTTGTATACACATGCTGCTAGATCTTGTCATTTAGTGCATTAATATAGGCGCACATATATTACTATTTTCAAATAGTATTATTTTTAATATTTCAAAACTGTATTTCAATATATTTGGTTTCCATTATAATCATATGTATGTTCATTTAAATGTTAAAACATTATTCTGAAAATGGGTCCATAGGGTTCATCATCTTGCCAAAGGATCCACAACACAAAACAGTTTAAGGTAGAAGGGCTGGTGTTGGTTAGCTTGGGGACTTGGTCTACAGCCAGGTCTGGGGCTGCCTGGATAGAACTGGGATAGGTCAACTGCTTGGGGAAAGATCACCTGCTTGGCTATGGGGAGCATGTGACAGGAAAGATTTAAAATAACCAGCAGACCAGGGTCAGGGAAGAACAGCAAAGCTACAGGAAGGATTTTTGGTAAGCCTTTAGGCAGGGGTTGCAAACTGGTGTTCCAGAAGCGAAATTGCCTCACAAATGTGTTTTGCTTGGCCTCCACACATTTTTTTAAAATATGATTTTGAATTCCATCAAATAGGGAAAATAGTCTCTATTTCTCCACAGTGCCTCATGTCTCCTTTCATTTTCTACTCAGTGTCCTTCATTCATTTATGCTGTGTCAGGCTCCTGTAAGCATTCGAGTTTGCAACCTTGGAGAAATTGGTAACAGAGTTTGTTGGAAAATGCAATGAGCATCACTATGGTGAGGGACCTGTATACTTGTCTACGGCCCCTATTAGATTAGAAACCTCATGAGGGCAGCACTTCTGTCTACTGTAAATTTTTGTTGCACCAGTGTCTTGCACGCTGAAAGCACTCCAAAAATGTCTGTCAACAGCTTATAGGGCCTGGGCCAAATCTGCAGTCTCCACAATGACAGGAATACCCAGTGCCTGGGGTACTGAGGTCTCAGGCACAGGAGGAAGAGCCAAGACTCAAGAGCCAGGAAAGGGGTCAAAGCTGGGTCTTCTCTGCCAGAAAGTGAAGTGGGAGAGTTTTAGGTGGAAGGTCAATTAAGAAAAGAAACCAGTCTAAAGCAGAATTGGCCAAGTATCTGCCTTGCCTATATGTTTTTAATTTCCTAATTGAAAATATTGGTCCAGAGCCTGGGGCAAGATTGAAGTTGCAAATGGGAACAAGAGCAGAGATAAAGGAACCAGGGAGGGGTTGTGGCCCATATCTGGTGTCTGCCATGTTGAAAGCATGGCATAACTATCTGTATCTGTTGAAAAAATGATTAAACTGGGTTACACGATATCTTGCCACTGATTCTTGGTGAGGTCTTCTGCTATATCAGGGATCACAAAGATCAAATGTCCATAGAGATTGGTCAGGACACGTAAAGGAGTGAAGTGGTATCTATCAAATGGTGCTGGCTGTCACAAATGGTCCTTGCCATGTCTGAAAGGGGACAGCAGCCACTCAGCTCTAGCCAATTGGTGTTATGAGGATGTATGGGCCCATCAGAAAAAAAAAAAGCTTCTGATTTTTCACTATCAAATCTAATTTTTTTAGATGTTAAACCTCCCTACTTTGAAATGCTGGTAGCTAATTTGATTAAAACAAAACAAAACGCATACACAGAAATCACCACTGGCCAAAAAATAGACTTCTAGAGATTGGATATGTACTCACAGTCATCACATTTCAGTACTTGCCGAAATATAGGGTGAGGTGAGTGAGACATTCACCTTGGGTGTAAAATTTAAGGCGGCACCAAAATTGAGTAATCAAGATAAATTATATTTTAAAGTAATATTTTCAAAAATAATCAGAAAAACAGTGCCATGCCAAGCCATATTAAAGCCTGAGGGCAAGGATACATCAATAATACTGATCCTGTCTTTAGTGGAAACTGATGTTTTGTTCACTATGGATTTTTGGCGTTACTTTTGCTTTTTAAAAATATTGTGTTAAAATATTGTTTGTCTTGATTATCGAGGTTTTAAAAGTTTTAGCCGAGTACTGAGCGCCTCGTGCAGCCTCACCCTCATCTCCTCTTCAACATTCATTTCTGTACCTATGATTTAAGGGGCTTGGGGCAGATTAGTGGTTCCTAAAGCTATCTAAACCTAAATGACCCAGGGAGCGTCATAAAATTACAAACTCCCGAGTCTGATCCCTGGAGAGTCTGACTCATTAGGTTCTGGGGAAAGATATGTGTCTAAAGCGACCCCTGATAATTGATTGTTTGGAAACAACTGGGTTAGATGATTTTTAGGTCCTTTCCAGTTTGAGTATCATAGGATTTTACCTTACATTCTTTTTCTGTTTTTAATGTAAATACCCTTGGGATTAAGGTCCATTAAGTCAGTAAAATCTTTATGTGATGTAATTTAATAGCTTGTTTTTCTCTTGACTTGAAGGATCCTGGAGCACAGGACCTGTGGGAGGGGGCTGATGAGAGGAGAGTGGAGCTCAGAAAGGGGCTGTCCCCTCAAAGAGGGTTCACCGAATCTAGGGGACCAGGAATGCCGCTTGGTTCAACCATGAACAACAGGAAATTGCTTTTAATCAATCTGAAAATAAATGGAAGCGAATGCCAGAGCATCTTCTCTTTGAAGAGATGTCAGGAACACTTTCAATCTTTTGTCTTCCCGAAAACAGCGGGAGAGACACCACTGGAATCAGCCCTGTAATTTTTACTCAGTAATTATACCTGTCACCACTTCTGACAAAGCAGATATAAATAGCCAGTTATCTTACTTTTTCTGCTTTTCTTTGTATTTTTCTTTCACCAACCACAGACTTCGGTGGCTGATGCTAATACCCATACACGACACAAAGCATTCACAGAAAGTACGCTGCTAGACATTAGACCAGTGTTCCAAAAAGCCGCATGCAATAGATTGGGAGAATCTCATTTGCCCAAAGAACTCTGGTCTCTAAGATTTATGACAGGTGACAGGGAGAGACAGGCACCGAGGGAAGGGGTTTTGCTTTCCATTTCTATTTTCATTTCAGTCTCACTGGGGATGCGCACGTGCGTGCCTGCCTGCTGTGCGGTGTGTGTTATTACACCCACGTACCTGGTCCCCTCTGCGCCCGAGTGAGTCACTGGGAGGAAGTTAGGGCTTCTGGAGATGGATTAACCCTCTCAGGTCTCTGAAAAGCCATGTCAGAATGAGCTGTCCTCAGGACTAGGCACAACAAAAATATGCCCCAAAAAAGTGTTCCTTATGATGATGGTTATTACTTTTGTTGGTAATAATACCTTTCACAGCCACATAGGGCTTTTCTTTGTTCTTCAAAGGGATTTGACATAAATTATTGTGGAACCTCTCACTAGAATAAATGTGTTCTAGTAGAAAGAAGACAGATTTTGAAGTCAGACATTCTAGCATTCGAATTCCAGCTTTTCTACTTATTACTGTGTCGACCTTGGGTGAAATTATATTTCTACGTCTCAGTCTCCAATTCTGTAAAATGGGAAAAATAATAATGGTTACACTCAGAGAATTTTTATATTAGGTTACATTATGTAGAGCCTTGCCATTATCTGTCCCATAAGTTCTAAAACATTCGTGATATCAGACTCACTCAGAGGGCTTGTGAAGACATGGAATGCTGGGCCCCCTTCCCAGAGTTTTTGATTTCGTAGGTCTGGGATGGCGTGTGAGAACTTGCATTTCTAACTAGTTCTAAGCTGCCACTGCCGCTGGCAGTGGGCCAGCGCCCGGGGATCACCCTTTGAAAACCAATGATTGGCAATTCCTCAATACATGTTATGTTTCCTTGTTTTATGTATTCAATACGAATTATTAAGTACCCTGCATGTTCCAGGCAATGTGCTTGATATAAAGAAGTGCAAGATAGACATATCTCTTCCCTTATAAAATATGCTCTAATAGGGAAAACCAATCCCTCCTCCTACTACCATTTAAAAAAAATGGGCAAGTTCAAGCAACGAAGAGCAAAGCAGTAAGGGTGAGTGATATGAGCTAGGAGGGGGAGGGAGGCAAGTGAAATGCTGAAACCCCCTGCACTATGGTCTGTGTTAGAAATTGCATGAATTATGTTCAGATGAATACCCAGAGATGGAGCCATGTTTCATGGGGTCTACAGCTTATATATTTGGAGGATTCCGTTTAAGAAAATGAGTACAAAATTGTGAGTACAAAATTAGAGATAAAGCTGTGGAAGGGACCCGTGCCAGAAAAGGGTCCCTGAAACCTTAATTAGCTTCATTAGTTTCTTGCACATCCTCCTTTATGCATACCTTAAAATGTATGTATAATCGGGGTCCCTGATATCAAGGAGTCAATAGCGTAGCTGGCAAGACCTATCTGATGGACCTGACCTAGAGCTAAGAGCATCTGTAAAGAATTAGAGCAATGAAGCAGAAGGCAAGAGAGATGCTGAGAAAAGAGACTTTGGTTGTCACAACTGAGTGAGTCCTCCTGGCTTCTAATGGGTAGTGGTCAGAGATGCTGCTACACATCTTGCAATGCACAGGACAACCCCGACAACAAAGACGTATCCTGCCCCAAATGTCAGTAGTGCTGAGGTTGAGAAACATTGTCACAGGGCAGGAGTGCTCCCCAGGTAGGAGATGATCAAGGCTCTACCATCTTGAGAAGCACATCCCTCCTTTCCCCTGCTACAGAGCCCCTGGTTCTTCCCAGTTCTGTCTGGAACACTCTCCTGCAGACACTTTCATGGCTGGCTCCCTCATTGTGGTCAGATCTCTGCTCAGGGGATCTCTTGGGATGTTTTCCCTGACCACCTACCCAATCTAAACTAGCCCTTCCTCTTTCTGTGCCTCTTAATCACTTTGCCTGCTTTCTTTTTCTTCTAAGCCCCTACTACCTGACACAGTATATTATTTGATTGTGTATTATTGGTGTCCATCTTTCAAACGTAATTCTCATCAAGACAAAGACTTTGTCTTGTTCATTTCTCTAATCTCAGAACGTTGTAGCATTCTTGGCACATAGTGGGTGCTTAATAATGGATGTCCAATGGATGGATAAAGAGAGGTTTTATTGACATGCTAGGATTGCTGAGTAAGTGCTCAATGGATACATCCCATTGTTATTAACGTTGTAATCAGGGGTATTGTGTCCTACTTAGACTGCAATGTGATACTGACCTGAGGGTTCTCATTATCTCAGCCTTTGGGAGGAGGAGGCTGATTCTCCCTGCCAGATCCCTGTGGCTTGGCACCAGCCTCACATTTTTCAGTATCTGCTTTGAGAATGAAGCTGACGGGCTCTGAAGGGACTGCCATCCATCACTCAGTCCTTCCATCACTTGCTCTGCAAATGACAACCTCTGACAGGAGAGTGGGGGGAGTTGATTCGGAATTAAGGCCCTGCATCTGGAGAGAGGCATGTTAAGACAGCAAATATTCAGGGAGCAAATCCAGACTGTCAGATCAAGGACAGAGAGGCAAGCCTGGGTGTCCTGGCTGAGCTTGGCTTTGTACCTGGACAGCTGCTTTGAGTAAGGCCCTCGAGTAAATGCAACTTAGTTTTTTTTTTTTTTGAGGAGATCAGCCCTGTGCTAACATCTGCCAATCCTCTTTTTTTGCCGAAGAAGACTGGCCCTGGGCTAACATCCATGCCCATCTTCCTCCACTTTATATGGGACGCCGCCACAGCATGGCTTGCCAAGCAGTGCGTCGATGCGTGCCCGGGATCCAAACCGGCGAACCCGCACCGCCGCAGCGGAGCGCGCACTTAACCACTTGCGCCACGAGGCCGGCCCCTAGTTTTTTTGTTTTTTGTTTTAAACTTGTAGAAGGGAGAGGTAACCCCTTGGGAATGGAAAATTGTCCCGATGGCCCATTTAGACATGATCCTGAGCAATGGGTGAAATTAACAAAAAATGGAATCAATGTCATTTATTCAACATTTACTGAGTGCTTGCCATATGCCAGGTCCTGTGAAGAAAGTGTTATTGCCGTTTCCAGGAATGAGGAAAATGAAGCCCAGAGAAATATAATAACTTGCCCAAGGAAAATCAACCAGTAACTGACTATTCCTCAAACATTCAAGCTCATGCTCCCTTCAGAGCCTTTGCACATGCTGTTCCCTCTGTTTGATCCCTTCTTCTTCCAGGCCTTCATGGGACTGGCTGCTTCCATCATGCAGGAGTCAGCTCAGCTGTCACCTCCTCATGGAGGCCCTCCTTGATCACATTATTCAAAGTCACTTCTCCCTCCACATGACTTTGCTTTATTTTTTCACCATTTCTTTCACTATTTGAAAACATCTATCTAATCTTATCTATGTATCTATAATCTATCTTATCTATCTATCATCTATCTATCTATCTCCCCAAAATAGAATGTAACCTCCGTTGAAGCAGGGCCTTCTCAGCAGTTTTGTTCAGTTTCCAGCACTAAAACCAGGACCAGCACTGGAGTTGCTCGACAAATACTTGAGTGAATAAATTGGTGGTGATGGGCCTCAAACCAGATATGTCTGAAACTGAATCCTACATTCCTAAGCACTAATTGTCCTGTCTCCGGAAGAGCCGTCTTAATGCCCTGGTCCAACATTAAGTGAACTCACGTGAGTCACTTTCTCTCTCCTGGCTACACTCTCCTCATCTTTACTCTTCCAGGCTCAGAGGATTGCTCCAAGATGCCAGCAAGTTAATACTTCAGGATGTTTTTGATAAATATCAAACACTTTATATTGTAAGACATCAAAGTGATATCTGAAAAATAGTGTGCGGGGCCTTAGATAGTTCTGAGTTCAAATTCTGGTTTCACTACTGATCTGTGTGATCTTTGGAAACTTTCTAAACTGCTTTGATATTAGATTTCTCATCTGTGAGACACAAATAATGATACTTTAAGAAGGTGGTTGTGGAGATTAAATGATATGTCGCATAAAAGACACAGAGAAATTCCTGGCACATGGGAGACATTTGACAAATGAAAATTGCTTTTTTGCTTTAATAGAATCAATAGCATGGCCAGTGTCAAATCCCTGTGTGTTTCTGCCAGGAGTAAACATGGGAGAAAAGACCCAGTGGGATGGAGTGGTTAAAGAAGTGTATTAACAATCATTATTATGCACCTACTGTGTGCCTAGTCTTATGATGAATGACGTGTATTCTCTAAATCTAATAAGGAGATAGTCATGTAGAAAGATAATGTCTTTTATTATTGTTTCTTTTTCTGTTACTATTTTTATTTATTTTTTCCTCCCTTTTTCTCTCCCTTCTTCCTTCCTTCCTTCTTTCCTTCCTTCCTCCCTTCCTTCCTTCCTTCCTTCCTTCCCTCCCTCCCTCCCTCCCTCCTATGCTGCTACATTTCAGGCAAGGAAAATACAGAAGGAAAGCAAAAACATGAAGAAACTGGAGAAAGGAAAAATGAAAAGAAGAAAATGAGGCCACGAATAAGTTAAGAGATACTTGCTGGTCTATACTGTAAATTTAGCTCCAAGCTTTCCAAAAGGCAAAGTAAGGGATAAGTGATCAGTTACGAAATTATGTCCATAAAAACAAAGTAATACAATGCTTTTCTAGTCACTAAAATCAAAGGAATATTTCATCTTTGGGTCTGCATAGAGGCTGCTTTTCCAAGAAACAGCATCTTCGACAACATTCCTACTAAAAAGCAAGAGCAAATGTTTTGTAAAATGCCTGTCAGTGTAATATAATGCCATAGCTCATATCAATAAAGTCAGTTCTATAAAAACAACAACAAATAATCAATATGGTCCAGATATACAACTCCCTGGTGGGCTGGCTGGGTCTGAGGGTGAGATTAGGACATTAAGAGGAATGTCAGTTCTATGTATCCTCAAGCAATCCTCTGTGTACATTCTTTCTCAGTACAGAACTTTTTTTTTTTTTTTTTTTGTGAGGAGATCAGCCCTGTGCTAACATTCGCCAATCCTCCTCTTTTTTTGCTGAGGAAGATGGCCCTGGGCTAACATCTGTGCCCATCTTCCTCCACTTTATATGGGACGCCGCCACAGCATGGCTTGCCAAGCAGTGCGTCGGTGCGCGCCCGGGATCCGAACCAGCGAACCCCGGGATCCGAACCAGCGAACCCCGGGCCGCCGCAGCGGAGCACGCGCACTTAACCGCTTGCGCCACCGGGCCGGCCCCTCAGTACAGAACTTTTGATAAACTGTGGGAAGCTATAAATTCTTGGGCCACACTAAAAATGCCACTGTCACCAGTTAAGGACAGATACATAAGCATTGATAGTCGATAAGCAGAGGGCAGATTTGATATCTTAAGACATTTGAAGCATTTGATGAGGATGGAGGCCTCATATTGCAATTCTAGGACTAGGATGGACTTGTGGAGAAGGCCAAGATTTCCTCAGCAAACAATACTTGGGGTGTGAAAACCTTGGACAAGTGGACAGCTGATGCCCCCAATTTGGCACCACGGAGCATGGAGTTTTAGAAATCATGCACTGGTGACTGTCAGAGGTTCTATGGAGGGGAGTTGGAGCTGTCCCCATAAGCCCTATAAGCAAGGTTTTTATCTGGTGTATTTCTTATCTAGTACCATGTAACAAATTACCCTAAAACCTAATGACAGAAAACAACAGACATTTATGATCTCACACAGTTTCTGCCAGTCAGGGATTGGGTAGGATCTTAAATGGGTAGTTCTGGCTCAGAATGGTTCCAGAGGCTGAAGTTGAGGTGTTGTTGGGGCTGCAATCATTTCAAAGCTCGACTTGGGGAGGTTCTGCTTCTAAGAAACAGCTTACTCACAAGACTGTGGGTAGGTCTCAGAAAACCCACTTCCAAGCTCACTTATGTGAGCCTTTCTGTGAGTTGCCTCAACATAGCAGCTATCTTCCTCCAGAAGCAAGTGATCCAAGAGAGAGAACACAAGACAGAAGTCACAGTCTTTTTGTAACCTAATTTCAGAAATGACATTCATTACTTCTGTGGTATTCTATTCATTAGAAGCTAGTCAACAAGTTCAGCCCACATTCAAGAGGAGAGGATTACATAAGAGCCTATCACATCAGTTTACAATTTTATTTAATAAAAAAATGCCCCTGCTACAAATGAATAAAAATGTTTGAGATCAACTTCCTTAGACTTATGGTCATGATTGTCTTAGCCTAGAGCAGTGGTTCTCAACCTCAGCTGCACATTGCAATCACTTGGATTATTTTAAAAAATACTGATGTCACAGTCCCACATCTAGAGATTCTTATTTAATTGGTGTGTGATGCAGTGTGGGAATTGAGATTTTTCAAAAGCTCCCCAAGTAATTCTAACATGTGGCCAAGATTAAGAAACACTGGTCTAGAATATTTTCCCGGGAGGTGTTTCTCATCACCCAGTATGATCATTTAAAAATGCCTCAATGGCACATTTTAATAACACCAAACTTGAAATCTTGTAACACCATTGTGAGCTCTCAGAGATACGCTAGTTGTGAAATGTAATAAAATAATCAAATGAATCGATCTGCTTATGGAGTTGTTAGCAGTGAGCCGGCTCAATGTTGTGAGGTGTTGGAGGGTGTCTGCCAAAAATGATTTTGGTTTCAAAGCAGTTGTGATTTGCAGCCATTTACTTTTTACAACAATTTGATAGCAGGGCTAGTGGTGTATTGAGGACTCTCCTGGCTCATGAAAATAAACCCTCATCAGGAATGTTACAGGAAGATGCCCTTCTGTCTATTCACTGTATCAGGAGAACCTGCAACTGGCTTATCCAGGAGTGGTATGAAGGCAAGAAAATACTGATTTAAAAGAACAGATCTCTGTTTTATCCCCACTTGAACCATTATTTCATCCAACAAGAGATTTTTTTCCCCTATGTGTCCTACTTCTCTCAGTGGGATTAAGGTGGCCATCCTATATACATATACCTGAGAGAGTGAAGAAGAAGGTATTTTGATGAGGTCAAATAGCTCGGCTCAATTTTTGAGGGTTTATTTTAAACGAGTTAATAAAAGCAGAAAGGGAACAGCCATGTGGGCAAAGCAAACTTATCTAACACACAGCTAAAGACAACCAGACTGATAAAAAGAAAATTAAAAAAAAAACTAAGGATAAAAACTGCAGATGCTACCTGTATGTGAACCACAGAGATTACGTAATTATGCTCAAGAATCATAAGAGCAAAAGTAATACACATGTCCTCTTCACAGACACCCGTTGATGCCAGGAAAGGTATGGAATAAACAGGCAGGAGCAGAAAGTGAATGATACTTTTCACATTGGAATTGCTAATTATTGGATATGGATTATAAAAACCCTTATTATAATTATTACCACCACCACCACTGAACTAACTAGGGGCTTAATTACTGTATTGCACACTCTATAAACATTATTTTATTTAATACTACAACAGTCCCGTGAGTTAGGAATTACTGCTTGTTTTACTGAGGAGGAAACTGAAGCACAGAGAGAGTAAGTAAGTTGTCCAAAACCACACAGATAGAATGTGATAGAGCCAGGACTTTAATTCAGATTTGTTGATCTTCACATATACTACTATTTGGATTGTGTAAAATGTTATATGAGAGAAGTGACCTGAGCTATACAACTTAGGGGACAAGTTATTTCTGTGAGCTGGTTTGAGATCATTTTGCCCACTCCTATGATTCTCTGTTACTGGATCAGTAGTATTCCAAGATTCTGAAAGCCAAGTTCTTTTGTCCTCATGGTATCCTTGACTCTCGTGCACAGAATGAAAGAATGAAAGAAACAAATGCTGTTTATGTTGTGGCTTAAAGATTTCTTCACCAAGTAATAAAAGTACAACCATAGTAAATAGCTCAATAGTCCTGAATCTAAAGCAGAGCTATTGCTAATGAAGAATATTGACTTGAAAAACACAAAATGCAAGATATCAGGAGGGAATAATCATGCATTTTAGATGAGATTTACCGTTAGCTAACCTGCTTTCTAGGATTCAAGGTAGAATGAAAAATGTGCTATAAATTAGTCCAAGTCATGACAAGAGGGCCAAGGTAATTCTAAATATTTCAGAGTTGGGATAGAAGGTAAATCAAAGGTTTCTTGTAGAAGATGTGGTCACTTGATCTGACCCTTGAAGGATGGGTAGGATTTCTGAAAGCAGACAAAAGGAGTAGTGATGTATTAGAGCTGGCTCATGAGAGCTGAATGTGCACATCTCTTCCCAACTCTGCACTCAGTGACACCCAACTGTTAGCTTGAAATTGGCCATAGTGAGAGTATTTACACCATGGAAACTGGCAAACACTGCAAATCAGTACCAGCACACCACTAAAAAGGAACTGAGGAATCTGTTGCAGGTGTAGATGCTCAGAAGTGTGAATGCACATTAGGCAAATTCTGGTGACTTAGAATATCCGGAGGAGGGTAGTGGTGGGTGAAACTGATAAGATAGGATTGAGCCCGGTTATGGGAGTCCTTGAATGTCAATCCAAGGAGGCTTGATTTTATTTTATAGGCACTTCCCATAAAAAAACAAACAAACAAAACCCTTTGATATAATCCCATTTGTATTGTGGGCTGATAATTCCAGTGCCAGAGTCACAATTAGACTGAAAAGTGAGAGATTGGTGGGGGAAACCAGTTAAGAAGCTTGTAGCAGTAGGAAGTAGCACCAGAAATCTGAGAGAGACCTGAATAGGGTAGTAAGAGTGATGTGGGAGAGAATAGAATAGACAGAAATGACATGGAGGAGAAAAAATTTAGAAAACTTGACAACTGATTGAATGGGAATTATTGGGGTAGGGCAAGGGGGTGTCCAATATTACTCAAGTCACTCACTTTGGGACAGAGAGTTGATGGTGTTATTTACAAAGATAGGAAAGACAGGGGGAATAGTATAACTGAATGGCAGGTAATACATTCAGTTGTAGATATGCTGACCTTGAAGATATTTTGATCCTTAAGAAATTCCAGTCTAGATCTCCAGGGAGAGGTCAGAAATAGAGATAAATAGGTGATAATGAAGCTCAAGGGCGCAGAGGATAGAACAGGGAAAGAGAACACAGAGCAGGGAGACACAAGGTAGATAATAGAACATTCCAGTAAAACTTTTCATCCACTCTTTCATTCATTTACTAATCCACATGTTTAAGGAACATCCACTGTGTGTTGGGTAACCATATATCCTACCTTGTCTGGGACACTCCCAGCTAATATTTTTTGACCTTGTACAATTATAAATAGCATCCCTTTCTACTCTCAAAAGAGTCTCAGTTTAGATGATAAATCATATCCTCAATTATGTACCACAAACAGTGCTGGCAATCAAGAATTTAACGATTAGCTCACATAGACCCTACTCTTAAGGAGCTCAACTAAATATTGTTCTTTGTGTTGTGAGTTGTGGAAATAAAGAAAAAGTTACACCTTCTTCTCTCGGGTTATTTATGATCTGGAGGTAGAGATGTCACTATTCGCCTACACAATAATTCAAGTATTAGAAGGCAGGGAACAAGTGAGTGCAAACACCATAGCGTCAGTCAATAAACACTAAAGTACTAGAGAAAGAGACCCATCTGTGAGACAGAGGTCTTTATTTTGCCCTCCGGATCTGTTTTCTGACTCCTCCACCCTCCTCTGTGCCCAGGGAGCCTGATATGCATGGACTGCATCAATGGGCTCCTTTGTTTTCTGATTTCCAGAGGGTTTGGCAAATGGAAGGAACCAACAGTAGATCCTAGGAGAATGAGATTGGGGTACTTATTCTTAGGGTCTCTTCATGGTAGGTCACTGTAGATTGGCTGCATCCATTTGCTAAAGCACAGCTCCATACAGGTGTACTCTTTGGGTTCTGGTAACCATTCCCTCCCTTTATCCCTGAATGGATAGAGATATCAAAGCTCAGAGGTGGACTTAGCATTGAGCTTCAGTGGCTTTCACTTGCACAGGTCCCTTCCACACCCTGGGAGGGACTCCACCAATGTAATGATATGGCCATGTGTTTTTGGATACGTTGCTAAAATGAGATCTTGTAATAGAATTCTAAAAATGATCCCCAAGATTGCATGTCCAAATCCCTGGAAGCTGTGAATATGATGAGATATCCCTCTCATGGTTATGTTATATTATATGGCACAGCTGATGTTAAGAGAGGGAGATTTTCTGGGTGGGCCTGGTCTAATCACATGACCCCTTAGAAGTGGAGAGCTTTCTCCACCTGGTGGCAGAAGAGGAAGGCTGAAAGATTTAAAGCAGGAGCAGGATTCGATGTCCCACTGCTGGCTTGAAGATGGAAGGGGTCATATGAAAAGGAAAGCAGACAACTTCAAGGAAGTGATGAAGGCCCCCAGTTGACAGCCATGCAAGGAAACAAGGAGAGCCCTATTATAGATGCAAGATACTAAATTCTGCCAACAATCTGAATAAACTTGAAAGCAGATTTCTCCCCAGAGCCTCCAGGCGAGGACTCAGCCCAATGCCATGATTTCAGCCTTGTAATATCCTGAGCAGAGAACCGAGAGAATGTCTGGCTTACAGATCTGTGAGCTAATAAATGGGTGTTGTTTTAAGCTGCTAAGTTTGTGATAACTTATTATGCAGCAATAGAAAACGAATACAAAGATTTCAACTCGTGTTGGATAAAACTGCCATCTCTTTCTATTTCAGCTTCCCTTGATTTTACTTCCCTTTGTGTCAGGTAATGTGGAATGGCTCTGGGAATTTGGGGGACCAGACTAAGAGGAACTTGAGTTGGATATACATTTAGTTTGAGTTTAGTGGGATCTCGTTTCTACGTGGTTCACAGTCATTTCCATGAATAGTTATGGGTAATCTTCCTGGTAAAGGAATGCCTTCCAGAAATACTCCTATAATCCAATGTACTGGTTTATCTGGCATCATCACAAGGAAATGCATAGCCAGAGGTTGTACTGTGACATGTCCTATAGTGCCTGACACAGAAGTAACTGGGTCCTGGAAGAGAAGTACGATTTGAAATACAGAGCCAAAAGCTAGTGCAAAAAATTCTTCCAGATCTTATAGGGCACCTGTAAAAGAAATTTGGTAAACATTTTACCATAATAATTTCAAAATAATTCTGAACATTTATATGACATTATCTAAAGCAAGTAATGAAATTGAAGTAAATAACTTTATAGGTTTTCTCAATTTTGATTGAAATTGTAACAATTTGCACATCATTACCAATAACAACTTGTGACATAAATCATTGTTATTGGAGAAAGTAATCAAAGAAGATGCAGCCAAAAATTTAGGGGAAAAGTATTATAGCATTTCATCAGGCAGTTAAGTAATTAACTATGCTTTTTCTGGCTTTTGTGGGTTTTGTGGCAGTTGTCAGCTTTGTTTAAACTTGTAAGCTATAGTAATTTATTTTCTCATTTGAAAACATTCATTTACATGATTAATTTTGTATTTGCAATTTTGTGTTCATTTTATTGAAGTTAGTAAAGCGAGTAAGTGAATAACTTCAGGTCCCACACGCCTTGGATCTCCCCATGGGCCTCCCTGCTGTCCTTAGTCTTGGAGTGCTGCACTGTGTCTTAGTTTCCCTAAACCTTGCCTACAACATGGTAAAAGTGCTTATTAACTTCCCCTCAAATTGCCAAGCGGAGTGTGCCGTCTTTTTCTACATGGTACCCAACTGATACCCTCAGTGTTGTCCTGAGTGGCCTTAAAAAATGGGTAGGCTCTCATAGTGACGACAAGGAGGGAGTGAACTTTACTGGTCAACAGAGTGGCAAGAGCTAAGGAAAGGAGGGGGGAATGCGAAGGACCCTGAGCTTGGTGGGAGTAGTAGTGGGGTTCACAGGGATTAACCAAATGCGTATTAAAACTGATAATTTTAAAATCCCACACCCGTAAGCCAACACTTGCCAAATTTGGCCAACTGTTGTTTTTGCCTATAGCCCATGTAGTCTTATCGCTTCTTATCTTGTGTTGCTCCTGGAGACAGTAACCATTAACAGATTTGGAAGCTCCTCTCTAAATTGCTGAACACCTACAGGCTCATTAGGAGAATTAAGGTAGCATTTGTCATGGTATGTGTTATATACATATGTACGTTATATGTATATATATGTGTACACACACACACACACATTACCAGGTGGAGACATCACCACAAGGGCCCTGTCACAGAACCTAAGTTAGCTTCTCAGTGGGCCATAGAGAGTGCTGTTTCCCCAAATGTTGGCTGACATTGCAAAGGGCTAAATGGGTCAGCCAAATATGGATACCCATTCCTTAGACAGGACCGCTTGATAAGGTAGAAATGCCCTGATGATGAAACTTACCACCCCTTAATTCTGTTTTTTTTTAATAACTTAAAAAAAATTAACTCATGGTCAGTGGAGAAAGCTTGAAAAATGCAACAAAAGAGGAATAAAAATATAATAAATATAATTACCTATCAATATTTTACTATGTGCTCTTTAAATATTTTTCTGTACATATCTACATCTTAGATGGCATTGTCCTACAAATACTCTTTTATAACTTCCTTTTTTATTTCATAATATAGAATGGTTTTATCATGATCACAAATATTCTTTTCTACCTCGATTTTAACAACTTTTATTATTTTGCTTGCTACAGAAATTAAATATGACCGTTCTAGAAAATGCAGAAATAGATAAGCAAAAATAAAAAAGGAAACCACGCCATCAAGAACTGTAATCATCACTATTGTTAATTATAGTCCCTATTTACATTTTGATGAACATAATTTTTAATGGCTGTATTATATTTTATCATATGGATACATTGTAATTTAGTGAAAGAATCCCATTCATTAGATATTACTTTGTTTTCAGTTTTTCGCTATGATAAATAAACCTGAGATGAATATCCTTATTTATCAACTTTTGTATACATATCTCTGATTATCCTCTTAGGATGAATTCCACTTTTAATGCTCGGCATGTGTTAATGCTGTGGAAGTCAAAAATGATAAATGGCTCTTAATTAGCCAGGTGCCCAGGGCTTGGCAACTTTCCTCAAAGAATAGGCTCCCTAGGGTAGCTTCATTATCTGTTGACTTGCTGGGACAGTATTGGAACCAAAAGCCAATGATATTCAAGGACCATACTATAGTATGCCTTAAAGTCTAATTACCGATTAAATCTAATACCAAACATGTAGCTGGCATTCCAAAATGCTTTCCTTAGTATATTTAAAAAGTGTATTTAGCGAAAATCTTATTTTCCTGTAAAATCTGTTCTCCTTTTTTTGCCTGTCCAATTCTTGCCATCCTTCAAGATCTAGTTCAATGGTTCATAATATTTTGGGGGTGATAGAGCATTTAGAGTAGAACTTAAGGACCCTGGCTCTAAGAAAAACACAAACATATTTACTTTCTCCAAGCCCAGAGCTCTTCAAAGAGTCATGTTTCCCTTTAGTACTTTACTAACATCGAGTGAACTCTATCCTCCTTGAGTGGGGGAAGTTCAGGTCCCTCCCCATGTATTTCTAGGTCTCTTGGAAATTTGCACACTTGCCTTGATTGCTGCTTATCAGCTACTGCTCTGAACTTCTCCATCAGTCCTCTTTTGCAGTTTAAACATGTGTCATCATATATGCCAAACTCTGTGATCTACTTTGACCCAGGCAAGGATGTAGGCCCCTCTCTTAGATAAAGCTAATGTCAGATTGTAGCATTGACAGAACTCGACACAATGTTGAGGATTAGGGGGAATTGCAGAACAGAAATGGGGGAGAAATGAAACTGAATATTGGGAATAACTGCTGTAAAATCTAATTACTGTGACCCCTACAGAAGGTCCCTCAATGGTCATCTTTCTCCGATGAGCCTGTTCTGCAGCCATATTGCAGGGCCAGTTGGTCCCCATAAATTAGAGACCCCAACCCGGTCTTCTCCACTCTGGTGCTAGACTCAGCATCCCTCCCTGCAATGGGATGGAAGAATGTGGCTCTTAATAAAAATATGATAAACTTTGCAGAGGCAACCATGCCCCCCAGGAACAACTTTTTTAGATTCAGAAACGAAATGCGTGGTCTGAAGCATTTGGAATATGTCGCTGTTTCAGGTTTTTCTGAGAACAATGGGTAGATACTTGCCTGAAATATCTATAACTAAATGACTCATTAAAATGGTCACTCAAAACAAAGGGCAGACCTACACAAAGAACAATTTCTAGCTTCATTCTAGAATGCAGAACAGATTTTTGACATCCTTCCCCATTCCATCTTTTTTATAAGTTCAATGATAATTTTAATAACTTATCTCCAAGAGCTAAAATAAATTGCTGGCAGATTTAAATAGAATTTGTCTTGATCACGCGACCGCACCGTTGGGCTGCATATTTTAAAATATTTTAGACCCACTCCCCCAAGCCTTTCCATAGGTTCCATTCATAACCCCTTGCTCCACCTCAAGCTCTGTTATTTTTTTTTTCTCTGACCTGTACTGATAGCCACTTCTTCTGAAAAGTGCCAACCTCACAAATGATTATTTGCTGGGGTATTAGTCTGTTTCACAAACATTGGTCTAGATTTTTGATTGCAAACTCTTTGAAGGCAGAGACCTTGCTTTTACTTTTAGCAATGCCAAACTCATCATCCAATAAATACTGTACTGCGTTTTCTTACTTCAAAGATGCTATTCATCGTGAGATTGCACCATTGATTTAATAAAAGCTCTTCAGAAAACAAAAACCCCACTGCATTAAACGTACATATTGATTGGTGAACTCATCCCAATTTTAAAAGCATTAATATAGAGGTGGAGGGAATAAAGAAGCTCATTTTGGATAGAGAAAATATGGCATTGTGAAATATGGACCCTCACAGCTCTGAGGACCTCAAAGGTCAACTATTCCAGCCTCTCACAAATTGCTGGACTCTTTCCAGAGGAGATGTGCTTAATCTAGGGTTAATGAGTAGCATTCTGGGAATACATGGATTCTCTGAAATTCCAGGCAAAATTGTGTTTGTATGTGTATAGATTTTTTTTAGGAAAGGATCAACTTGTTTTTTAGCCTCTTACAGCCACTACTGGCTTCAACATTCTTAAGAACAATTAATATAAAGTACTCCTTGTGGGCGATCATCCAGTCTGAGTTTGAATATCTCTAAAGACAGTTCATTCAATCTTTCAACTCTTCACTCTGTTAAAAAGCCTTTGCTAAGCTTGACCTAAAATTTTCTGCCGTGTGCTTGGTCCTGGTCCAGAATATCTATGTTTGTTGAATGTTTTATATATAAATAATAATGAGATAGACATTGATTAGTAGCTTGATTGATATATTTTGGCCTTCTAATATAGGAAACACCAATGTGAAGACCATGAAATCAGGTTGATATTTTTTTTTTTCTTTTCAAGTGAATTTAGATTTTTATTGTTCTTTTTTTGGCCTAATTTAGAATGTGAAAAATTTAAGAAGTAAGCTGACTTGGTGAAGGAATGTTATATAGTTAATGATCAATAAATGTTAACTAGGTGGGTTAATTAGATAAATAATGAATGAATGAGTGAATGAAAAGGAAGATAACTGAAATATGTGGAATATGAATTTATGAATGAATGAATGAGTGTGTAGATTAATATAATGAGGAACTTCAAACACGTGGGTCTAAGATTCTAGGTTTCATATATGTAAATTATTGAGATTTTCTGCTGGACTATGCCAATATCATTTATAAACAATTTCAGTGTAAGAAGTCTACTTCCTCTGAAGATAGATTCTTTCAATCTTCCATCCTCCCATCTATCCGTTCATCCACCCCATAAACGTTTATGGGCTATCCTGCATATCTTAGATGAAGGAAATATGCTATGGTGTAATATGTTAGACACTGGGAAACAACAGGTGACAAGAAAAACCCATGCCGTTAAATAGTGACTGCCACTAAAATTACTGGGATCACAGAAATTTCCATTTAAAAGACACAATAGTGATGACATTTGTTCAACTTCCTCATCTTATTGAGGAAAAACAGACCCAGAGAAAGACATAATCAGTGGAAGATCTATATTCATGATCCCTAAAATGTAAAACAAGGAAAATAGGATGAGGCATATATGATTAGCAAGGCTCTTAATTTAGGGCAAATGTGCAACTGATCTCTTATAAACATAAGATCCTTGGAAACCTGGAATAAATTGACATAAACCATGAAAATTCACTTACATACATACCTACACACATAATTCCCTTATAACTATTTTTGCCCTGTTAATAAGAGCTAAGGAGGCAGCATGTGGTGGAGAAGCATCAGGAAAAAGCAGAAGATTGAGCAGTTAGTCTTAGTTCTGCCGATGATGTGCTGTGTGGTCTTGAGCAAGTGGCAATCTCTCTGTGTCTCAAGTGACTCACCTGTAAAATGAAAGGGCCAGCTGCAAAGGTCTCTTTCTCTGAATTTCTCAAATGGAAGACACTTTCTGATACAACAACCTGTAAGCACCACAGCTTTCTGGGCAGGATTTTTGTGGTTGTGGTTTGTTTATTTGTCTGCTTTGGAAGCACTGCCCAAGACTGGGGGATGGCAGGTATGAACTCTGCAAAGAAATCTTGTGCTTTGTCAAACCACGGAACTCTCAATCCAGCTATATTGTAACCACTATCAGACCTCACTGGAAAACCAAGTCTAATGAAATAGTACATTGAACTTCACATTTCTTTCAAATACTTGATAGAAGTTCTTTCTTTTTTTTTTCTGGCATGTACGAAGTCACACACTTGGCTATACATCTTGGGGAGAGAAGGGGGAAGAAAAGTTCAGGAATCCATTATGGATTATTTTTAAGCATCCTGGAGACCCCATAAGGCATCAATTGGCACCAAGGTAACTGCTTTTTGCTGTAGCCGCTAAGTGGTGTTATTACATTAAAAGGTGAGTGCAGATAGCAGAGCAATTCAAAGTAGAAAAGTGACAGACAGTGATGAGTATTTAAAAAACATCTTAGAAGTTGGGGTTGTGGGGGAGGTGAGTGGTGGGGTATATAGCAGGAAAGGTCCCAAGGACCCTGGGTCCTGTTCAGCCACTCCAAAATCACCAGGAACAGACCCAGAAGAGAAGGAGTGGACAAAAGAGAAGAAATGGACCCTTGACATCTATTGAGCCTGTTAAATTTGTGAAATATTTTAGTGTAAATTCTTCATGAGCATCAATAGGGGAGGTCAGATTAATTAATTCATTCATTCAACAAATGTTCATTCAAAATCTGCTATGTACGAGATACTATGCTGACTGCTGGGTAGTCAGTAGTGAGCAAAACAGCCCTGATGCTCTTGGAGTTTAGCAATGGAGTTCATGACTTTCCTTTTTATTATTTTTTAAACTATTCTCTAAGATAAGCAAGATAGGGTTCATGCCAAGCAGCACCTGAGTCAAAGATTTTGGTGCAAGTGGATATATTTGGGAATTCATCCCAGGAAACACAGTGAGGGCATGGGTATGTGAGATAAGGAAGGGAGGTAAGCTAAAACGTGGTTTGTAAATGAGTGGATCACCAGGCAACTGGGGTTCAGGCCTGCTGGGAAGCCTCTGAGAGACTGTGTAGATCACAACTTAGAATTGACCTATGCAAGGTACAAGGAAGCTGGCGTATTCATCTACCAACTCCTGTCTCTCATTGGTTGAGGCTGCTCCACTTGTTAACTCTCTGGTACCTTCAATGTGTCCTGCACTCAGGCCTGGCTGTTGCCATCGCTGTACAACACTATTAGGCAGAGAGATACAGGAAGCCATGGGAAGTTCCAGGAGCTGTCTGGGAGAGCTGAGAGCATGTGAGAAGAGCCCTGACAGTGTCTACCACAATGACTATTCCCATTTTATAGAAAAGGAAACTGAGGCTTCAGAAGTCACCCATCTAGGAGGTATTAGAGTTCAGACTAGAACCCAGTACTCTTTTATTGCACCCTAGTCCTAAAACAGGATGCTGAGCTCTCCACCAGCCCCAGAAGGAAAAGCTTGATGTAAGGCTCTGAATGACAATGAAGCAATATCTTGGTAGAGAGCTGAGAATAGGTTAGATTCCTGGGCCAGAAGGCAGGCTGACATCATATGGGACCTCACAGCCTTGCAGACCAAGTCCTTTCTTCTTCAGTGAGCAGCCCAAGTATGATATTGTGATTTATAAGAAATATATATTTGGTTATTCAGACAACCAAAATATATATCCTGTGTATATTTGGTCTTCATCCACAGTTCCTGGCTCAAAGTTCCTAAAACCATTGGAATTTTTTGTGATAAGAGAAATAAATGTGTCTTTTGTTATGTTAATGAGCCTAAGAATAGAAGGGCTGGTTGCCAGGAGAACCAACCAAGTGATTAGAGGGTTGGAACTTTCAGTCCTAAGGGAGAGGGACTGGAGATTGAGTTCAATTGCCAATGGCCAATGATTTAATCCACCATGCCTCTGTAAAGAAGCCTCCATAAAAACCCAAAAGGACAGGGTTCGGAGAGCTTCCAAGCTGGTGACCACATCCATACCAGGAGGGTGATGCATCCTAACTCCATGGGGACAGAAACTCCTGCACTTGGGACCCTCCCAGACCTTGTCCTGCGTGTTTCTTTATCTGGCGATTCAACTGTATCCTTGATCATATCCTTTAATAAACTGGTAAACATAAGTGTTTCCCTGAGTTCTGTGAGCCACTCTAGCGAATTAATCGAACCCAAAGAGGGGGTGGTAGGAACCTCTGATCTATAGCTGGTGGGTCAAAAACACAGGTGATAACCTGGACTTGTGACTGCTGTGTGAAGTGTTGAGTGAGGGGCAGTCTTGTGGGACTGAGCCCTTAACCAGCGGGTTCTGAGGCTATCTCTGGGTAGATAGTGTCAGAATTGAGTTAAATTGTAGGATACCAGCTGGTATCAGAGAATTGCTTGTTGTTGTAGGGAAAACCCCCACACATTTGGTGATCAAAAGTGTCAAAAGTAAAGTGTTTTGTGTGAATAGTAAAAAAAAAAAAAAAAAAAAACAACAGGAGAGGGACTGAATGGTTTTCCCCTACAACAGTTGGAAAACTGGGTTTTTCTAATACATCCAAGTTCTGAGCCCTGGGTTGGTATACAATGAGTCTGGGACAAGAGAATGAGTGAAACTTTCTTTTGCACTCTGAAGGCTGATAAAGCCAGCTGAAAGCATGTGATGTTAAAAATAGCTTAGTGTCATGGAAATTCATTGAGTCAAGTGGCCCGGTCCAGTTTTGACTCACTTGTGCAAGCCACTTCACTTCCAGGAGCAAGACTCCATTTTCTCATTTATGAAAGAGAAATATCATCCATCTCACAAGGTTGCTTTTCAGATCGTGGTGATGATTAAATGAGATACTATGTGTATCTTAGTCTGGGTTTCCTGGACAACAGAACCTGAGGTACAGTTTATGTGCTAACACATACTGAAGTGTTAATACATTATTGGGGATGGGGTTGATGTCCGAGAGATGGGGGAAGAGTGAGCCACGTACCTACTGGCTCCCCATTGGTCTCCTGTCTCTCATTTGTAAAACGTTGCCCCTTAGGATATTAACTCCCCCATACTTCTGAGGTGTGTCACCTGCCCTCCTGACAGGTACTGGAGGAGAGTCATCACTTGTCAGGGTTGCGGGGGGTATAACCTGGCACATGAGCCCTATGACTCTTATACCCAGGGAGGCTGTAAGAGATGGGCGATGGTGGATGTGGCCAAGGCTGCATGACCATGAGAATGGTGTCTGTTGCCACTTTGGCTGCTCCTAGAACATAACAAAGAGCGGAGGCCTGGTGGGTGGGGGGAACTGAGAAGATCTAGGGAGGTACATAAACTGGGTCAGGCATGATATGCGTAAAATACCTTTATATGCGTAAAGAATAAGGCAGGCCATTACTATAAATGACTTCAGATCTCCAGATTTCAGTTCTGGTGACTAATTTTTATATTTTTCTTTCTTTCCTTTGTTGTCACTTGTCCCAGACATGAGTATTCTTTCTATGTGTTGTAATAAAAAAACGTTTCGTAAATAAATGAACAAAGAATATTGCCTAATTTTTATAGGCGACTATCTATGTGAGAGCCTAGAGATAGCTCTTTTCCTCTCAACAGAAATAGATGGCATTTATTGTGCACTTGTCCCATGTATTAAGCCAAACACCTCACATGTACAACCTCACTTAATCCTCATCCAGCCCATTATCTCTATTTTACAGAGGAAAAACCTGAGGCTTAGAGAACTTACAGATATTGCTTAAAGTCACACAACTAATGAGCTGCAAAAAATGCACTAGTTTTGTGACTTCTATTTTTTGCTCAATTATTCTGTTTCTTTGTAGCATTTAGGATTGTCTACATCCCAAATACTTGCACATATTCCTATTAGAATTTTGCTCTCAGTTCAATGTTACAGAACATTAAATTCCGCTAGGACAGAATCAATGTCCAGTTCACCCTTGCGTTCCCCAAGCCTGGAAGAGCATTGGCGTGTATTAAGCATAGTATGGTGGAACAGATCGTATAAGGGATGGAGTTATAACTGTGAACATTAGAAGTGCCCTCTAAGGCAGTGATTGGCAAAGCATAGCGCCCGGGTCAAATCCAGCCGGCTGCCTGCTTATGTAAATAAAGATTTATTGAAACACAGTTAAGCCCATTTGTTAATTTATTTTCTATGGCTGTTTTTGTGTTTGTGCTTACAGCAGCAGAGTTGAGAAGTTGTAACAGAGACCGTATGGCCCACAAAGCCAAGAATATTTGCCATCTGATCCTTTATAGGAAAAGTTTGCCCACTCATGCTATAAGGTATGCTTGGAGTAGACTCAGCAGCTGCAATAAAAAGTTTAGCTGTATAGAAAGGGATCTGGGTTATAAAAGTGCCTTCCTCCCACCTCTCCCTTCTCTCTAATGAAAATAAACATAGTTATCATAATGTCATATTAGATGTATAAAAACGGGGCCAAGGTAAATGCCTAACAGTTGAGATGTGATTAAATGCATTGTGGAATGCCGTGCCATCACTAAAACTGCTGCCATAGAGGCAGAACTTATAAACAATAGAAAAAGGGTTACTGTATAATAAATGTAAAAAATCAAAATATTAAATTCAATTTCATTCCATTTTTGTGCCAAAAATATGTATACATTTATAAAATAAACAAATGTGGAAGGAAACACCAAAATGCTACCCATGTTTAGGTGATAGAATTATGGCTCATTGTAATTTTCTGCTTTATGTTTATCTGCATTGTCTATTCTTTTCTACAACACACAGGCATTTTCCCTCAATACAAAGTTTAACTTTAAAAACATTAAAAAATATGAACTATTGCATAATGTGAGAATATAAAAAAAGTCCAGAAAATTGTCTATGTGAAGAGGGCTCATTAGTTAAGGGCCTATCCAGCTTCTTTCTCCCAAATTCCCCTTTTCCCTGAGGGCTTCTTCTCTACTAGATTATTGTGGCCCCCACTACTTCAGGCCCCAGGGAACGCTGTTCTCCCTTAAAAACTGCAAATGCATGAATCAGAGCAACTTTTCTTGTTTCTCTTTGCTCAACTGAGACAGGCTGACATTTTCAAAAAGAATTTGAATACTCAGAGAACAAAAAGGCAATAATTACAGAAAATACAAAAGGCATAACGGTTGTTATGTTTAAAATACAAGCTTCTAGTCCTCTAAAGGGCAGGTTGCTTGTGGAATCAGAAACAAACTCCTGCTGGATCCTTGCTAGTTTCCCTGAAGTGGGCACCACTGCATTTCTGCCACCTGGAATTAGTCTTGGGACAACTAGTCTCTGTACTAGTCAAGGATGAAATATCACTTGCTTTATCCATCTGGGACTTTCCCACTTGGTTCTCCTTCCAGAGACATTACAGTTCATCCAGAGATGACTGACAAGGTGAGACACGTCACTCTGTCACTTTAGCAGTAACTCGCACCATTCACACACACACACACATATATCTACACACTCACACCCACATTACACATACATATGTATATATGCTCATACACACACATATACACACTACACGTGTAGAGAACATAATAACTCATTATTCAGGTGAGCATCTCTTGCCCCTCCCATGCAGGGAAGTGGCCAAGTTAAAGTCCCATCCACTCGTAATATGACATTTCCATATGTCAAAAACTGCACATAGGCTGTGACAAAACATTTTCAGGGTTCTCCTTCTTAATGCACAAGCTAGAAATACAGGAGGCACCAAAATCCAAAGCTTCTCACCTTTGCCCTTGCCCATGCTATTGAGCCCCCCTGTGACAGCACTTCTCCATTCTTTTGCCTGCAAGAAGCCTTCTCTGTAGACCCTAGGAAGAAGTGATGCCTCTCTCCACTGAAATAGTGAAATCTTACTCGCATCTCCCTTTAGCTTGTCCCATAAAACTGATCTGTGCTGAAACTAACTGCATCCCTCTCTTTTGTCTCTGTAAACAGCTTGAGGGCAAGAACTATTTTTTTTTCATTGTTGTATCCCCTATACAGGTTTTAAAAGAGTGTCTCACATGTGACAGATGATCAATAAATAGTCGTTGAATAATTGAATAAATGTATTTTAGTAATTATGGAGAAAGTGTAAAAAGATCAATTTAGGATCAATGCTTGAAAGTTCCCAAGAGATCAATTTATACTCAGTTTAAAAAAGAGCTTTCTCAGAGTCTACCCTGCATAATGTTGCAATGAATTGTTCTGGAAAATACCACTGGGTGTATTCTACTCAAGATGAAAGTCTCCTTTGGAGGAATATCATAATGGGGATTCAGGCAAGAGATGAAAGATTGAACTAGATGTCCTCTAAAATTCTTTCTAGCTTTATCTTCCCGGTAACTTTAAATCCAAATGCAGTCAAGAGATCTCACTGGAATAAGTTTTTATCATTTATTCAGGCTGTCATCGAGCTAGGCTCTCTCTGCAGTGTGCGTATCCATCATTAGCTATTTTTCTTTTTCCTACCTAGTCCTCCTTTCTCGACTATGGCTGTTAAACTATATTAAGTGACATCATAATAGCTAAAAAGCATTAGCAACCAGTGAAGAGTAACTGACACCTCTTGGGAATCCATGAAATGCATGTATTTTATTTGAGGACAATTTGGCTTCGAGTTAAAATATTTGCTAGGTTTCTCTCCCCATTCTTCCTCTAAAATGCTAGTGTCTTGAAACTGGTCCTTGGTGTCTGAGAATTGCCTTGTTCTACTGCCTAGCCTACCTGTGGTCCTGAAATCCTATTTGCAGCAACCAAATTACTTTCTCTGAATCCAATTTATACAATGACAGATGGGGGATTCCAAAAGGGAAAGTTTCCATTCATATCCAGCAAATCATCTTTATGGGAAGAAAGTTAGAAGCAAACTCGGTGACATACACAGAAATTTAACTTCTGGAAACCATCATCTTCCATATTTTATTTCTCTATAAAGTAGCTGGACCCAGAATAAGTTTGTACCTCACTATTTTCAGACATTCAAATTAACCATTAATGAGTGATGATGAATTTACCTTACTAAGTGATATTAAAAAAATGGTTTTCATTTTCTTCCTATCTCCGTCTTTGAATGTTTGTACCATTCATGTCATGAGCACTACTTGATAAGGACATAATTCAAGAAATTAAAGGCCCAATTTCTGCTTTTTTTTTTTCCCTTTTCCTCTTTTTGAAAAATTCACGTTTATGGAATTACTTTGGTTCCAACCTATTGCATATATGGAATTTTTAACATAAATGCTACATTATTAGGTCAATTTCCTTATCTGTTAGCTTATCTGTTTTGGGTTTTCTTGGTTCTGAAAACCCAAAATGTTGTTTTGGCTGCTATTTCACATGAACATGAAAAAATATCACAAGATTAATAATGCCCTGGGAAGAATATAACATAGCAGGCTAGAAGTCTATGGAAACCTCATTCCTGAGAATCGCCCCCCACCCCCAGGCTGTTGAGGGGTGGGAACTGATGCGCTGAGAGGGTAAGTGATTTGCAAAAAATTGCATGCAAAGTTGATGACAATAATGATCACAAACTTTATTATGCACTCATGATGTTCCAGTCACTCTTCTAAATTGTTTTCATTTGTGTACTCATTTAATCCATTTATTCTGTGAGGTTGTTGCTATTATTAGTAAAAGATGAGAAAAAAATGACATATACAGAAGGTTAAATATTTTGCTGAAGGTTACAAAACTAGTAAGTGATGGAGTTAGGATCTGAACTAGGGCAGAATGGTTCCCAAACCTTGCTATTACACATTGTGCTATTCTGCCTTTTTGTCAGAAATACGTGGACTCGTTTTGTGCACAGTCTATAAATTTCTGCATATATATAGAGAAGGAGAAATACATACACGTATACACATACATATATCCTACATGTATATTGTTCTCTTTCATTTGCAAAGCTCTGCCTCTAAACGGGGAAAGGATGACTAACAGTTCCTTCTGGTTGGTTGATTATCATAATACAAATTCCTACAAATGGAAAACCATTGCCCTAGCTAATCTTAACATCCCCACATCAGTAGCTATTTCAAGAAAATGCAATTCCCATCTGTTATAGAAACATATTCGGTGACAGCACCCATCTCCTTATCCTAGTACCATTCCAATGCAGTGCAATGGTGAACACAGCATGATTTTCTTTGTTAATTCTGGAAAGCTCTCTCCGAGCCAAAACATGCGAGGGGACTCAGTGACTTCTTGGTTGTAATCTACAAAATAACAACTATTACCTTTCTCTCTCCTTTTGAATTCACCTAAATGATCAGACATATGTAACAATCAAACCTTTTGGTTTTATGTGCTTTTCTCAGAGTATAATGGACATCTGTTACTTTTTTGCTCAGCATGTTTTTCCTCTGGGGAAAGAGTCTACGCCCACCTGGTGGAATTGTCATTCACATGGTCCTGCCTTGCTTGTGACAGGGAGGGGCTCATGATTCAGGCTGGCCAATCAGTGTGTTCCACCTGTCTGGATGTTGAGATTGTTTCAGGGATGGGTGCATGACCAAAAGTGGGACAGAGTTTTCCCTTAGACTTCTGCACAAACCTTTGAGGAAGAAGAACTTTCCTCTCTTGAAGATTTCTAGGTATGAGGGTAGCATAAGTCTGGGATTGCTAAGGGCCATTGCTGGCATGTGAAATAAGTCTGCCTGAGAATTAAGCCAAAAAAGAAAACAAATAGATCCAAGCAAGAGAGTGAAGAGATATAAAACCTTAAACTCTTGAACTGAGCCACAATTGAAGCTAGGATCTAATTTGGGGTTTTCAATTGTGCAAACTTCAGCAAAAGGAGAGTGTCTGTCACTTGCAAGCAAGAGTCCTAACACTGTACACGGACTCCTAGCACCTGCGAATTAGAAAGGATCTTAATGATCTAATCTCCCACCTGGTAAGGAATTCCATGTGTCGCACTTCTGTCGTTGGTTACCTAGGTTCTGTCTCTGCTTGAATTCTTCTAGTCACAGGAGGTTTGTTGTTACACTTGGCAGTTCATTCCACCATTGGCCAATTATAGTTTCTGGACAATTTATTTTTCCTAATATCAAACAAGTTGCCCTCTTAAACCTTCCCTTCACTAATCTCAATGATGTTCTCTGGAGCTTCACAGAAAAATCAACTTCCTTTTTAAAATATTCGAAGACAGTTATCTTGTCTCATTTCTTTCAAACATTCCTTCAACTTTATTCACAAATTACCAAACTGCTCTGCTCTTCACCCTGCCCATATCAAGGTTCAGAAATATGAACCCCTGAAACTTCCATTCAGTCATCTCAGAAGCTACCCGGGGAAGGTCAAAGAGGCTGTTTTTCAGCCCTACACCCCCTTTAGCTGTGTTTTTCTTTATGTTTCTGCATACTCCTTCATTTGAAAAAAAGAATTGGACAGTCACTGTACTTGTTGGTTTTCAGCCTTCTTAAACTATTCCTTAATGCCAGAAGTAATCAGAGTATGAAAAAGACCTTTCTGGATGAAAGTTGATTTTCTCAAAGTTCATTTAAATTATCCTTGGTCATGATACAGGCGTTATGCTTTCACTGAGGAAGCCTGAACAGCTTTCACCTCTGGGAAGCTCAGAATCCACTGAGATCTTTATTTATTTATTTTTTTTTTGGTGAGGAAGATCAGCTAACATCCATGCTAATCCTCCTCTTTTTGCTGAGGAAGACCAGCCCTGAGCTAAGATCTATTGCCAATCCTCCTCCTTTTTTTCTCCCCAAAGCCCCAGTAGACAGTTGTATGTCATAGTTGCACATCCTTCTAGTTGCTGTATGTGGGACGCGGCCTCAGCATGGCCAGAGAAGCAGTGCGTCGGTGGGCGCCCAGGGTCCAAACCAGGGGCCACCAGTAGCGGAGCGCACGCGCTTAACCACTAAGCCACGGGGCTGGCCCCCCACTGAGATCTTTTATTGTATAAACAGCTGCCAAGCCTAAATATTTATGTGTTTCCAATTAAAATACCGATACTAATGATGAGAACAAGAAATGGATTAATCTTTGGATTTGAGGGTTTTAAGTACATTTTCTTGCTAACATCAATATGCTTTATGTAAAATTAAATTATAATTTTGTTTTCAAAAAAGTCACAAGTGTAACCTCTATAATAAGAAGTCAATTAATTTGGAGATGCTTAAAGAGAAACCTTAATAAACTGCCTCATTCATTACCTCTACTTCTACGCCCTGAGGGAATCATTGGGAACAGTCTGATTTATATTCTCTCACACAAATCTATAGACTCACAAATAGATATACATATATCAATTTACTTTTGTGAGTGTCTTTTAAAGATATGTTTATTCATGGATTCCACAAATGCTTTTGGAGTATTAATGATGCACCACGTACTATTCTAAGCACTGGGGATACAGAGTGAACAGAACCAACGGAACCCTGGCCTTCATGGGGCTTAGTTTCTAATGATGGGGAGAGAGACAATACACAATATAATTGGGTAAAATCCACGAGATTATTAGAGAGTGGCACACTTTAAGGAGAAAATTAAGTAAGGGGGGATTAGAAGTATTGGGGGTTCTGTTTTAGTTGGTGTAACCAATCAGGACTTTTTGTGAAGATCTAGTCATATTTGGGGAAAGGGAAGAGTCAATACCAAGTCCCTGGGACAGGAGTGTCCTTGTATGTTCAAGGAACAACAAGGTGCCCATCTCTGCTGGAGTAAAGTGACTGAGGGACAGAGTAGAAGGGGTTGAGGTTAGAGTAACAATGGGGCTCAGTTCCTGTAGGGCTTTAAAAGTCTTTGTAGCAACTTTGGATTTTACTCTGAAAGAAACTGAATGATTTTCATCCAGGGGATAACATGCCCTGATTTACATTTAACAGGATTGCTCTGGCTGCTGTGCTGAGAGTAGACTGAAGAGTGACAAGAGAGAAGTAGGAGCCCAGTTGGAAGGCTATTGTAATAATCTAGGAGAAAGATGATGGGCAAGATGGTGGAAGTGGGTGTGGCATGAAGTGATAGAATTCTGGATATATTTTCAAGGTTGAGTTCCTGGACCAGATAATGAAGTATAAGCCAAAATGCGGAGCCAAGGATGATACCAAGACTTTTATCCTAAAAACTAGAAGAAGAGTTGCCATAAATTCAGACGAGACAGACTGCAAAATGAACAGCTATTTTCAAAAGAGAAACCAGGAGTTAAATTTTGAGGGACATTTAAGCATGACATGCCAATTAGACATTACCTTACTAGGTGTATAACATTTCTTAATGTGATTAATCTAACCATTCCTTCGTTGCCGAAATTCAGGTTATCCTACTTTTGCAAGTATAAACATCACTGCAATTTTTCTAGGGCTGAATTCTTGTAGGTCAATTCTCAGCTGAAATGTCACCCATTCAGAGAGTCTTTCTTGATCACCCATTTTAAAGTTACAAGTTATCACGTTGCACCATTTAGAGTCTCTACATAACATTTATCTCTGCCTCATATTTTTCCTTACATATTTATTATCCATCTCTGTCCCTTAGAATGTAAGCTTTGTAAGACCAGAGCCTTTGTCTGTCTTTCATGATTGGCACAGAGTAGGTATTCAATAAATATTTGTTGAAAGATTAAACACTATGAATGTATGCAGAATCTCATGTACTGACACTTTTGTCTTTATAGCATGGATTTTCCAAAAGTGGTATTGCTGTATCAAATTATATTTTTAATTGTAGTGATATAGCCAGATGAATTTCCTAAAAGGTTATAGCAACCCGTTTTCCCACCAACGATGTATGAAAGCAATCATTTCCCTGCAACAGTTGAAGAACTGGATGATTTTATCTGTTGATGTTTTGCTTCAGAATTGCTTTCTTATTTGTCAATCCTTCTGCTTCTAATGGCTCCAAGTAGCTTAAGTAATTCACATACAGTTAATGAACTCCTATATAAGGCAGCAAACAAATTTGTCTATGTCTCTTTGAGATTGTCTTAAAGACAGTATTCACTTTTAACTTCTAGGATTGTTTGATATTGTGAGTATAGGTGGTTTATCAAGGATATGTTTAACTCTTCATCCTCTTTCTCTTTAGTGCTTGGAAACTTGAAACCACTAAGAGAATTAGACTTTTCCCATTAAAACACCTGATGGGTTTTTCAGAGAGATTTATGAGAGGAAGTTCTGTGAATCCATATTTTAAAATGCGTGCATGTTGGATCATTCTAGGAGAGGGATGTGAATAAGGGCATAATTAGTGTAATAAATGTTGAGTCCATGTTGAAAATAATTTATTTCTGTGTAAAATCTATGAGGCTATGAAGCCTTCTAGCTCAAACGGATTATTTACATCTCCATTCAGGAGAGGTAGACATTGATTCTCCCCCTCCCCCCAGCAGTCTTTTCAGGATCTTAACCCACATCATCCATCTGTGAGGAAGCTTTTCTGTTGTTCCTTGACTGCTATTGGCCTTTCATTTTTTGGTTTGAATCTCTAAGTTCCACCCAGCTGTGATATTTTCTTCCCACTCTAGGAGTCAAGATTTGTTTAAAGTAAAAGTACATGAAGTCTGAGACTCTGCGTTCAGATACTTCTCCTGCTCTGACTTTCTGTGTGAAGTTAACCAAGCTGCACAATCCCATTGTTCCAATTTTTCCAGCGTAAACATATTGGGTGCAGTAATGTCTGTCAGCTAGACAGATGGACTTGCAGTGTTAAAGTCATAATACCCAAAAAAATCCCATCATCTGGGCAGAAAGATAGTGTTATATAAAAATCTTCTTGCTGACAAATCAGGTCAGCAACAGCATTTGTTGAACTCCTGAAAACAGACACTGTTAAGGTCTGTCCCCAATCTCTCATCCATAATTCCAAATCCGAAAACCTCTAAAAACAGCAAGACCTGATCTGAACTTATCTGGTGGTTAACCCGACCTGAAATGACTTGAGGTTATTTGTTATCTTTATTCCATTTAAAATGAATAGTTATACATTTCCCTGTGGAGATATTAATGTACACAGTTATGAGGAGATCCCACTGGAGGTGATAAGTAATACAAGGTTTATGTAGTATATTACCTTTCAAAATCCAAAATAATTGGAATTCTGAAACCCAGGGGTTTGGCATAAAAGCTTGTGGACCTATAGGTAAGTCTATATGTATATTGACTGCATAAACAATTACAATATCTCATAGATATAGAAATATAGAGATAATTAAAGTCTTTAACAGCAATATCATTTCAGTAGTGAAGGAGGTAAAGGAGTTAAGGTCTGCAAAAGTCTTTTCGTTGACCAGGATAATAAAAAGCAAAGGTAATTTCTGGGGTAACCACACAAAGAATAGAAAATGTGTATAAATTTCAAACTAAAGAAGCAAAAATTAAATATAAAAAAATCCTTAACAAATCCACAACAAGGCAGAAAAAAGGAGAGTAAAAGGAACATAGAACAAACAAGAAAATGTAAAACACATAGAAATATACGTTAATTTAATGAGACTAAATGCTCCATGTAGAAGTAAAAACAGTTATAAATTTTATAATATTATAAAAAATTAATTAAAAAAGACAAAACAAAAACTCATTTGGTATTTCTCCAAAAACTCAAGAGACACATTCTACACATAAAGATATAGAAATGTTGAAAATAAAAAGAAAAGAAAATATATTGCATGCAAACACTCACCAAAGGACTGCTAGTGTGGTTATACTAATAACAGAAATATTAGACCTAAAGGCAAAAAGATTTACTAGAAATAAGGAAGGTCATTTCATAATGCAAAAGGTTTAATTCATCAGGAAGACATAACAATTCTAAATTTCTATGCACATAATAACATTCTCAAAATATATAAAGCAAAAATAGAAATGTAAGGAGATACAGACAAATTTCCCAAACTAATAGGACAGTTTTAATACATATCTCTTGGTAACTGATAGAATAATCAAATAAAACATCAGTAAGGATCTAGAAAATTTGAACAATATCATTAAATAAGTTGACCTAGTGGACATAAATAGGACATTAAGTCCTATAACTGCGGAACATATATTCTTTTCAAGCACATGTAGAATATTTATAAAAATTGATCATATATTGGGTAAAAAGCAAGTTTGAATAAATTACAAATGTTTGAAATTATTTAGAGCATTTTCTGTTTAGAGCATCCCCAATGCAATTATTCTAATAATCAATAAGTCATATATTTATATACTAAGAAATATACTTCTAAATAGCCTTTTGGTTAAAGAAAAAATCATAATGAATATTGAAATATATTTGAACCAAATAGCAAGGAAAATACTACACATCAAAAATTGTGAGATACAGCTAAAATGTGATTAGAGGGAAATTCATAGTTGTAAGTGTACATAGTAGAGGTTAAGAAAGCCTGAAAATTAGAAAGCTAAGCATTCACATAATGAAGTTAGAAAAAAGAGTAGCAAAATAAACACAAAGAAAGAAGAGAGGATAATAGCAGAAATTAATAAAAAAAAGATTGCAAATATGCAGTAGAGAGAATCAATAAAGCCATACATTGTTTCTTTGAAATACTTCTTAAGTTGATAAACCATTGGTGAGACTGATCAAAAAAGGGACAAGATACAAATAACTAATAATCATGAATATATAACATCACTTTCAATCCTGAAATTATTAACAGAATAATGAGTTACTATAAAGCATTTTATACCACTAAATTAAAAATATAAATAAATCTTTCAAAATTGATCCAGGAAAAAAGAAAGCTGAATAATTCTGTACTTGTTAAAGTGATTAAATCTGTAATTAAAATCTTTCTACAAAGTAAAATCCAAGCTGAAATGACTTTACTGGAGAATTCTTCCAAACATTTCAGGAGAAAAGTAACTTTAATCTTAAGTAAACTCTTTTAATGAATAGAAAAAAGGATATACTCCTCAACCACTTTATTAAACTAGCAAGGGTTTTAGGAGGAATTCAAGTTACAGATCAATCTCACTGAAGAACATATATATATATAAATTCTAAATTAAACATAATAATAAATGGAATCCAGCAATATATATAAAAATTAATACAAACATGACCAAGTTGGATTTATTTCAGTAATGCCACATTATTTATCCATAAAAATTAATCAGTGTAATTCATCACATTAACGATACAGAGAAAAATTATATGATCATATCAATGATTAGGAGAAAATCTTTGATACAATTTAACATCTTATCAGGATAAAAATTCATAGTGAACTAGGAACAGAGATTATGTTCTTAATCTGATAAATCCATAATAAATATTATACTTAATGGTGAAATGTTGGAAATTTTTCTTTGATGTTGGGAGCAATGCAAGCATTCCCAATATTACCACTTCTACTTAACATTGCACCTGGTATCCTAGCCAGTACATTAAGGCAAGAAAGAAAAGTAAAAGACGCAAGGATTAGAAATAAATAACTAACTGCCATCATTTATGGATTATTTAATCACATATGTAGGCAGTCTAAAATAATTTGCATAGAAATTATTAGAAATAATAAAAGGAATTCAGAATTGTATCCAATTTTGCTAAATACAAAAATCAATGTACAAAAACTGATTGTCATTTTATTTACCAGCATTTAACACTGGGAAAACACAATTTAAAAAAAAGACACCATTTAAAATAATTTTGAAAAAATAAAGTACCTAAGGTCAAATCTAATAAGAGATGTTCCAAATCTCTGCATAGATAATAGTGGGATGTTATTAAGAAAATTTAATGAAGAGCTAAATAAATGGAGGGATATACCATAAGCATGGATTGGAAAACCTACTGTGTCAAAAATATGAATTATCTCCAAAATGTTTTGTAGATTCAGTGAAATTCCAAACAAAATTCTAATAGTTTTTATATGTGCATGCATATATGTGCAGCTTGACAACTTTATTGTAAAATATATATGGAAATGCAAATGGCCAAGAATATCCAAGGTAATTTTATAGAAGAACAAGATAGGAAGATGTATTGTGTCAGATATAAGACATTTAAAAAACCAACAATAATTAAGACAGTGTTGTGTTGACATAGAATAGACAAACCAGAGTACCAGAGGAGAGATATATACATATGTGGCTACTTGGTTTAATATGCAAAATGGGGTGGAGAGGATGATGTTTTTAATAAAAGAGGCTAGGACAATTTTAGCCACTTAGTTAAAAAACGAAAAACAAACGATCTCTAATTCTCAGCATAGATAAATGTCAATTTCAGATGGGTTGTTGATCTAATTGTAAAGGGTAAAACAAAAGAAATTTTATAAGATACAGAGGGCAATATCTTCATCTTCTTGTATTTGGCAAATTTTTTCTTAAGGAGGAGACAATAAGCACTATCCTAAAGAAAATGATTGAAATTTGACTACACCAAAATTAGGAACATCTATATACTAAATGATACTATTAAGAGAAGGAAAAATCAAATCATAGAATGGGAGAAGATATTTTAAACATATTAACTGATAAAGGACTTGCCAGGATGTAAAAATAACTCGTACATTTCCATAAGAAAACAATAGAAAACCCAATAGAAAATGGCAAAGACCACGAACAGGCATTTCACAAAAGAGTAAAGCCAAATGGTCAGTATGAACATATGAAGTGCTTAATTTCATGAGTAATTGGAGAAACGCAAACTAAAAGCAGGATGAAATGCCACCTACTTTTGCCAACATGACTAAAATGAACGATTCTGACAATAGTAGGTGTCAACAAGAATGGAGAGCAACAGTAACACTTATTTACTGTTGGTTAGAGTATGAAGTGGAACAACTACTGGGAAGTAATTTGGACATTATCTATTAAAGTTGAAAATACACGTATCCTGTGACTCAACAATCTCACTTGTTATATAGGAAAGTATCTTGAGGAGATGGTAGGCTCCTAGTACATTATCAAGCATGCTATCCAAAAACTCATGCAACACAAAGATTCACAGACCAAATTAAAAGGCTGAAATTACGTGGCCAATTGATTCAATTTAAAACACATTAGCAAGGAGAAATACAAGGAATAAGCAGGAGGGAAGCACCATACTTTCTGAATTCTGTGTTATGCAATGCTCATGTGTTCTCTCTCCCTCTCTCCCCTGCATCACCCTTTCCTGCTTAATTACAAGAACCAGAGTTGAGTTTAAACAAGGAAGCCCAACAGAGGGAAGGTGCCTGTCTCCAAAACACAATTGCTCTATTGGGAAAGTATAGAGGCAAATATGCCTGCACACAGCTGGAGCTCATCCAATTAGCCTGAGGCGAAAACATGAAGTTTATGTTTTCTTGGGCAGAGGAAACATGGAGCCAGAATGGAACCATAATGGGTGTCACCAATGGGTAAGTGATTTAAGACTCTATGAATATTGAGTTCCTAATGTGCATATACATATTTAGTGTATCATGAATATCTTGTGCTTTCTGTGCCTTGCAAATATTTAGCACCTACTTGGTCCTTTCATCTTTTGCTATCAATGTTTAGCACACATTTTGCCTTATTTTGTCTAGAGTTAATATGCCTCACAAGCTACTCACTTCTAAACTTATTTGTTTTTCTTATTTTCCAGAGCAGAATCAAATATTCTTAAATAATACAGAAAAAATACATTGCACTATTTCAAGGTATATACCACAGAAATGCATGCTTATATGCATCAGAAGAGAAGTAATGAAAACACTCACAGCAGATGTAAATTAACCATAGCTTGGTTAGGTAAATTGCAATTTATAAAATGGTATACTACACAGCAGTGAAAATGAATGACTGATAGCTGTAGGTAACAGCATGGATAAATCTTAAAAAATCTAATGTGAGAGAAAGAAACCATACCCAAAATAATAAAAGTGTTATATTTCCATTTATATTAAGTTCAAAAAAGAGTCAAAATGAAACTCTATGTAGACTCTGAGGATCTAAGTTCTAAAATGGTGGTGAGAGTGTCACCGACTAGGTGCCTTGAGAAACTCAAAGGCGGGTTTGGAAGCAATTAACTGTTTCTCCAAGTTGTTTCTTTTCCTTTTGTGTATTAAGGAGATGTAATTTCCTTCCTGCCATCCTGAAACTGACCAAGCCTCACCATAAGAGCTATGCCCATGACCTTTGCCTTATTTTAATGCAAGGATCTCTCCAGGAGGAGCTTAGGCCTCATTATGTGGAAGCATGTTCTCCAACTGAGCCTGTGCAAGAGAACACCTGCCTCTCCCTTTTGAATATTCCTTCCCCAACCAAATAAAAGTTCCTCCTTCCCTTTGTTCGGGGATGCCATGACTTTGGAAATGATTCCTCATGTCCTCCTATTTGCTGCAAATACACTCTACTTAGTGAGACAACTTCCACTGGTGTAGAGTCTTATTTAACTCACCAGGACGTGAGCCCACTTGGTTTGGTATCAAGAGGAGTTCCATGAACCTGATCTCTGGTGAAACAACCATAATTGGTGATAATTATATATATGTATAAATATAATTATGTAATTACATATATAAATTATAATAAATATAATTATATATAAAATTACATAATTATATATATATAAAATTGAAAATCTCTGGAAATTGTGTCTAAATCTCTTAGGGCATGCAGCTAATGAGGAAACATTTATTCAAGAAAATCTATGAAGTCTCAGTAAGAAGAGTAGAAATCTATGGTATGTGAGCCATGACCTGCTCCTTTTCTCCTTCCCCCAGCTCAGCAAGACAGAAGCTCCACTCCTGGTAGGTGTTACAAAGAATACGGGACTCGCTTTCACCCCAGCTCCCAGCCAGCATTGCTCATCTGAGTTACTGCTCCGTGTTACAGAAACTAAATTCCATGTGAGTGTGATCAAGAGGTCAAAGGCTCTCTTCCTCCATTTATAGGAAGGAGGTTCTGCCTTTGGTGTAGTAGGCTCCGAATACTGGGGCCCTGAGTGCCCTCACCCCTGCTCACTTGTAGAGTGAATGTTACATGCCAGGAGAGAAAGCTGAGAAGACCGGAGACTACTGCTCCCACTCAATACCTAGTCTGTCTGTAATGCAGGAGTGTCATTCAGGGAGAGGCAGGCCACTGTCCCTGCCCCCAGCTATAAAGCAGTGGCTCAGGGATTTTGTCCAAGGGAGATGATTGACTTTATTTGAAACAGTGTGGGGAAGTTTAAGCCTGAGGGTGCTCTTAGAAACAATGGAGATTTGGATGATAAACGATTGAGATTAGGCTAGTAGGTCCATAAGAGCAACAGGGTAAACTGTAGGCTATCTAGTTTGCCTGAGAGAATCAGGGAAAGAGACAGGTGAGAAGAAACAACTCAAATGTCTACCAAGTGATGAAGAGATAAACAAAAGTAGTGCATCCATACAATGAAATATTATTCAGCAACAAAATGGAATGAAGTACTGATGCATCGACAACATGGATGAACCTTGAAGTTATTTTGCTAAGTGAAAGAAGCCAGTCACAAAAGACTGCATACTGTATGATTTCGCTTATATGAAATGTTCAAAATAGGTAAATCTGTAGAGACAGAAAGTAGATTACTATGTTTAGAGCTGGAGTGTTTGATAGGAAATGGGAAGTGATTGCTAATGAGTACAGGCTTTCCTTTTGGGGTGAAGAAAATGTTTTAAAATTGAATGTGATGATGGTTGCACAATTCTGTGAATGTATTAAAACCATTGATTTGTACATTTTAAATGAGTATATTGCATAGTGTGTGAATTCTATCCCCATAATACTGTTATATTAAAAAACCAAAACTACGGTGTTTAGGAATCCATACTTTGGTAGTAAAATTATAAAGATCAAGGAAGTGAATCCTAGAAAACTGAGAATAGTGGTTTCTTATGAGAGAGGGAAGGGATTAAGTTAGGGACGTAGCAGAGTGAGGAGGTGGGTGATTCTGGAGTGCTGTTTATATCTTTTTCTTTATCCAGGTGATGGCAAACACAGGTCTTTATTTTACAATAATATATTAAATTGTTCATTTATGTGGTAAATATCTTCTGTATTTGTGTTATACTTTATGGTAAAAAATGTAATAATAATATAAAAATTCACGTAAGGAAGTGAATTGGAAAGATAACAAGGTCAAAAATACGGTAAACCTATCCAACAATCATAAATGGAGACACACTTGTAATACCAGGAATGGAGGGTCTGGATCTCCCTGTCGACATAAACCTTTCTGGGGAAGCTCCCTTTGGCTCTTGGTTGGATTGGGATTAATCACCTGAACATTAAGAGAAGACCATTACCTGAGACAAAGCATTGAGCATACGTTTGTTTTCATTCATGTTCTTTGAACTTTCTTATGATCCAGCAAGGTGTAAGTATGTTCTAATCAAGAAGATAGTGATGATGATTATATTGATAATGGTGATGATGATGATGATAATGGCTAACATTCATTCTTACATACTCTCAGGCAGACACCGTACTTCAGTTCATCTTATTTAGGCTTCAAAATAATCACGTAGTTTGTAGTTTTCTTCCTGATTTTGCAGCTTAAGAAACAGAGGATTGGAAATTTCAAACGAGTCACACAAGGTCACCCATTTGGGAAGTGGAAGAGACATGATTGAAATCTAACCTATATCTCCAGAATTTGTCTTGTAGTCTCCTACCTTACACTTGAATGATAATTTAAAGTTTAATGTGACTATATCATCCCATCTCGTATTGACTTTTGTTTCTTTTCTACCACTTGGGGGAGGTAGGGAAGGCATTATTAATCCCAGTCTATGAGAAAGAAAGGGAGTCTTAAGGAGCATCAAGCATCTTATATACTGCTTGTGTCCAGGTCCACACATTTCCTCCTCATCTCAGGAGGTCCCATTGATAATTAGGTGCCCAGGGCACATTTCTATTAGTTGTTTTTTTTTTTTAACTGTGGAATTATTGAAGAGAAATCAAACTCACACATGCATTTCTTCCTAAGTTGCTTGAGAATGCTTTAATTAGCTTGAATTGTTTAGCCACAGCTTGTTCTAAGCTGAACTTCCTGCACTGCAATCAAATTTCTACTCTGCTTCTTTGAGGACCCTGTTCCTCCCTAGCCTCCTTAGCATCTGCGGAGAGCATAGGGTGGACTAAATCCTCTGGAGATAATTTCTCCCTGAAGTCTCCTCTGCCCTCCCACGCAAATGCTGAGACCTCATTAACACCTTCTGCAGGAGCTCATTCATTTCTTACCCTCTAACCACAGGGAACTCAACAGTTCCTGGAGCTCCTCACCAGACAAATAATATAATACATTGACAGTTGTTTCTTTGGCAGTTTGACATAATTAGAGATATCTGCATCTCCTGATTGTTCACACTCCTCAAGAACAATGTGAGTTAATGACAGCATAGGGTCCAGTTTTCCTGTTCCTTCTCAGAATGAAAGAACTGAAAAGGGATCTATTTTTAAAGACTGTTCCCTCCTTTCACAAATAGAGAAATAGGGGCTCAGAAGGGAAACGACCTGCTTAAAGTGAGTTAGTGACTGAGAAAGGATTAGAAACCACATCTGACCCTTAGGTCTTAACTCTTTCTGCAGTTCTATGTTGTATAATTTTATATTGTAAGATCAATTGTATCTTGGTGCTTGTGTTATTTAGACAATAGGGGTTTCAATTACAAAAGGAGCATGATTGTAAGCATGTCTAGAGAATGAGCCTCTAAATTCAGGAATATCTCAGATTGCTAAAATTCAAAGCAGCAGCAAATGCTAATGACAGAAATATAATTGCCAGAAGACAGCAAAGAAATAAGGATGGGTTGGGAGGAATGGCTCTCAGGATTATAAAAGGATGGATAATACTTTTTAAACCTTGAATCTAGGAATATTATTAGTCATTGTGACAAACAGTATGAAGAATCTTTTGGGGCAAGAGTGCTCCTCAAAGCATATTTATTAACCTAAATGTGGGAAAATCTGATTGTATGAGTTCACCTAGGTAGTCTGATTGGTTGGTGCAAAAGGATCTGAACATGAAATGAGAAGGCTTGGGTTGTAATTCTGACCCCAAAAGTGGTTAGCGGGGTGCTTCATCTCTCTGAATCTTAGTTTCTCATTGATAAAATGAAGAAAATGGACTAGATCTGTAGTATCTCAAATTTTACTGTACGTAAGAAATCTCCTAGGGGACCTAATAAAATGCAGATTCCAGGGGCCCATTCCCAGAGATTCTCATTCATTGATTTGGGGTAGGGCCATAGAGTTTCATTGTATCGAACTCCTAGGAGGATTCTAATGACAGTGCTTCTAAGACCACACCTGAAGAAATGAAAATATACTGGTGTGGGTGATCATAATTGGCCACCCCAAAATGTGTCTCTTTGGCATAAGGATTATTTTGGGCTAGTTATTTTTAAAAACTGCAGACACGGGAAAAGCTCTGAAAACCAAGTAGAAGTAGAATTTACCCTTTGTAAGAGACATTTACTTTTGTAAGGGAAATTTCCATCTGTAAAGGTATTTCCCTCTCTGTACCAGGAAGAAGGAGGGATGACCTTATCTCTAGAAACTCTTATCAATGCAGAAGGCAAGGACTTAAATCTGTATAATAACCTTACTCTTGTTTACTGTACTTTTCTGGAATCTCCCATAACTGACTCCCCTGCCCCCAACATCCTGCTTTGTCTTGCTGAAGACGGCATTTAAGATGAGAGCCTCCACCATTTTGGCGAGTTACTCAATTTTCCCAGGTCTCTCCCACGTATATATGTTTGTTATAAACTTTGTTTGATTTCCTCCTGTTATTCTGTCTCATGTCAATTTAATTCGTAGCCCAGCCAGAAGGACCCAGAGTGGGTAGAGGATTTATATTCCTCCCCTACAGTGGGAAGAAGGACTCACTGAAGATCTAATATTTTGTAACATTTGCTTCCCACCTGCTAAAATCTAGCAAATGATGAAATTCTCTGCCATTTAATAGTACTTTCAGAACATTACCTGTTTGCTGCCTTGGGTCATATGCCATACGTTCAATTTATGTATCAAATTTATAGGCTTTTGTGGAGGCCAATGCAGCCCAGCAGGAGGCATGAGTATGAATTCCAGGGCAAAGGATTAGCCTATTTGACCATGACTTCATTTCCTTTGACTCCCCAGGTAGTTGTTAAAGGTCTCCAGTACTTTCAAAATAGTTGAACAAGGAGAGGTCCTTCCAATTTTTTAATTAAGCAAGCTGTGACCTTCAAGGCTATAATTACTCTTGACATGTAACTTATTGTTAATTAAAACATGGTGAGAAATGAGACCTCACTTCTGGAAAAATAGAGAGTCATGGTTATTTCTGTTTTATTAAAGTCCCTCATTTATCTGAAAGGTATGGGCTGAGGTGATCATAGAATAATGTCCCGTCTCAGGGAGAAAGGATCCAGCAGGCACCAAACCTGGGGTGAGTCATTATCCTTCTGAAACAACCAGAGCTTATGAAATTGTCAGGCAGAAAGAGAGAAAAAAAGAACTAAATCATTTTGCTGAGTTATGCCAGAAGAAGAAAGAATGAAAAATTAAGAATGATGGCATTTCAATGAGCAACTGAATAGAAATAATTATTTTCCCCTGTTTTAAAAACAAATATAAAATGATAGTAATTTTCTTTCTTTATGTGCTTTTTTTCATGGCTTTTAAAGTGCCTTTGCATCTACAAGAAAAAATATTTGAGAAGACTTTTTTCTGACAAAGTCATTGAGGGTTTTTTTTTTTTTTTTTTAAAGATTTTATTTATTCATTTTTTTTCCCCCCAAAGCCCCAGTAGATAGTTGTACATCATAGGTCCGCATCCTTCTAGTTGCTGTACGTGGGACTCGGCCCCGGGTTGGATGGAGAAGTGGTGCCTCGGGGCGCGCCCGGGATCCGAACCCGGGCCGCCAGCATCAGAGCGCGCGCACTTAACCGCTAAGCCATGGAGCCAGCCCCATTGAGGGTTTTAAATGATAATTTTTTTAAAAAAAAAGACTAACATTTTTTCTTTCCTCTATTTTCAGAATGAGGACTTAAAATAAAAGATGAGGGCAACAGAAGAAGAAAATTGTCAGTATGGAGGTACGGATGATTTTTGTAGATTGTCCTGGTAACTTGGAAAATGTTTAGAAGTATTGCTGTACCATTAAATCTATTTGGGTGTTACAATGACTTAACTGGATAACAGAACTCCTATTCACTGAAGAATTGTCAGCCTTCTAGCTTAATTGGTTAGAATGACTCAGCTTAAAGTTTGTAGTGAAGAGATCATGGAATCTGTGTTGGTGTGGGAAGGGGTCTTAGAGATCCTTGATTCCAGATCCTTCTTTTTACAGACATGAAAACTGAGGCCAAAGAAAGGACACAGCAAGCAGTAAGTAGGAGGAAGAACCAGGAGATGAATTCAACCCTTCCTGACTCCCTTCCATCAATCTAGTGCCATTTTCCCATCACTTTAGGAATGAGATACTGTCTACATGGCCACAACAGTCATTCTCTGCAGGAGAAAAGGCATACAAGTTTTAGTAACGTTTTGTGCACACTAGAGTTTATAGAAAAGACATGAAAGTCAAAGTGCCTAGACTTGGGGGCTTATATACCATTTTAACAAAGGAAAGGGGGTTTGGGCTTCAAGGAATGATAACTGTGGGGAAGTGACTAGGTAATATATAGGGGAGACAAAGGGAAGATAAGGGTTATTTTAGTAAGATTTGTTTATGCAGACTCATCATGCTGCTGACTCTCTATCTCCAGCAATAAGAGTCGCTCTCTTCTTCTTGGTATGGCAGAGGGGAATACCTTCACAAGGGAAATTTATGCCACTTTCATAAAAAGAGATTTATGCTCTGCTTTTAGGCCAAAAGCGGTAGGGCAGAGAACTCTTCCTGCATCTGTTGATTCTCAACTGCGTTCAGCTCAAAGTAATCCTTATGCCAATGTGGCATATTTTGGGGTAGCGTATCCCGATCCCCTTCATATCTGTATTCTCTTCTAATAAATCTCATAAAGTAGGATTGATACTTTATGATTGGAAACCATGAAAGGAAGTTATCAGCCCACTTTTTCCAAGGCAAAGGGCATGTCCTTTAAATAGAATTATCTGAAATGGATAGTTGGCTGAGACAAGTGCATTAATCTGAGTCCTCCATGAAGCAGGCACCAAGACAGGATTAAATGTGCAAGGATTTCATTAGGGAAAATGTCTGTATAAAAGGAAATAGAAAGGAACTCAGGAAGCCTGGGATAGTTGCAAAGCAATGAGGCCTAACTGAAGGAGAGATAGAGGCTGGATGAATTATCCTAAATTGCTGTGCAGTCTACAGAAGGTTCAGCAAAGTCATCAGATAGTCTCAAGACGATGCTGGCCATCAGAGAAGTCCATATCTCCTAGGATGAGTCTGTCTTAGTATCCTCTATGGACCCAGCCAGTAGCTGGCAGCCAGAGGGAGTCATGGTGTCAATGCAAATGTGGGAATGGATTTCAAAGTGCATCAGCTGGGACCCTAAGTCACACTCCCTGTAGCAGGAGGTCAGTGAGGCACATTCTCAGGACTGCCACAAATATATATATCAGATTGTGCTTCAAAAGTAGGAAAAATATTTTCTTCCCATTTTATAGTTGAGAAACTGAGACACAAGGAGTTGAGTAATTTCCTCAAGGTCGAACTCTGATTCCATGATAGAAACTGAGTTTATCTCGGTGTGACTTTTCTCTCTCTCAAGAGATGCTCAATGTAAAGTTCTACTAGAGAAGTTTTCTCAAACTTGAATGTGCATCAGAATCCCCTGGAGGGCTTGTTAAAACAATGATTGCTGGGAACCACCCCCAGAGTTTCTGATCCTGGAGATCAGAAGTGGGGCCTGAGAATTTGCATTTCTAACAAGATTCCTGGGTGGTGATGGTACTGCTGGTGGGGTAAACAAACTTTGAGAACCACAGTGCTCGATATTTTATGCTTTTCAGTTCTCTAAGTGTGTCTGTGTATGTGTGTGTGTGTGTGTGTGTGTGTGTACGTGTAATTAGAAGGTGGTAAGGGGAAGGGAGAGCAGGGGAAAATGTCTTATTTATCTTATAAACTCCCCCTACTTGCACAGTCCGAACACTACACCTGAATTGTGATAGGTGTATAATAAATATTTGTTAAATTGAATTTCTTTTACTTTAGGAAAATTTTATGAAATACTCAATATAGTGAAAACAGACCTGTCTTTCCAGAGTAAAAACATTGAAACTGACTCATATTTCTGCCAGAAAGGATTTTTTCTTAGGAGAAACAGAAGTTGGTTTTGTCTGTTTTCCGTAGCCCTGTGGCATTTAACATCTCTTCTGCTTTAACCACATTTCTAAAACCGGGGAGCATGAAGGGGCAGGAACAAGGTGGCAAACTTGGTGTGATTTCTAGTTTGTGGATGCTTCTATTAAACATATATATATATATTTTTTATTTTTGATGCATTCAACAGCAAGCACAAGCGAAATGTGCTGGCTGCTAAGTTTTCACATCTGATGATAACTCGAAGAGTAAACTCGCTTCGGTCAGGCTGCTGGGTTTGTTATTTTGTGTAGTCGGATGATAAGCAAAAGGGCCTGGAGAAGCCCATTTGCTGCAGCTGCTACCTGGTGGGGATATGACCTGGAAAGTCCAGTCTGCAGTGGCCACAAGTAATAATAACATTGTGTGTCCAGCATTGAGTTAAGGACTTTACGTGCATATTTTATTTAATCCTCATAAAACCCACATAATGTTGGTGTTATTCTTACTCCCATTTTACCAATTAAGAGAATTAGGCAGAGTCAATAGCATGGCTTAGCTCTGTGGCTGGTGAGGGGTAGATCCATGATTTGAACCCTGGTCTGTTTGACTATAGTATCTTTACTCTCAACCACCAACTATATTGCTTCCTGAGTGCATATAGATATATCCCACAGAATAGGATCACTTAACCCACCCACTACATACAGCAAAGTGATAACCAAAGCAGAAAGAAGGCAGGTGATTTTCCCAGTGTCATGCAGTGCATTAGCAACAGAATCAAAACCAGAACAAAAGTCTTCATGTTTCCTGAGTCAATGTCAACAGTTTTCCTAGTTGCCGTGTTCTTGCACTAGAGCATCATTCTTACTCTCTCTCTCTCTTTGAGCTTCTCCATGACAACTGGATGTCTTTTAGTCATCCCTCTCATGACTCAATGCTGACATGATTTGTGCCTCATCTATATTTACTTACACTACTTTCATTCCCTCCCACCCCCCGTCTCTGTCTGCCCGGCAGGCCTGAGTATCATCTCCAGTTATACTCATTTTAATTTCTCCTCAAGCCATTGAACCTGGATGTTAGGTCTGATTCAGTAGAAACTTTGGGTAAGGGACAACTCCGTCTTGCCCATCTCACTGCTAAGGGAATGATACTGTGAAAGCCATGGAAGATCATTTGCTCACTCTTCTTGATTGTAAATAATTATCCAGAAACCCAAAAATGAAATTTTCAGGCCCTTCGTTGCGTGGACAAACAAATGACATGAGTCAGACAATGACTGCAATCAGTACACTCACTCATCTTCTCATCCAGCCTAGAGAAAATCTGGGCAGGTTAGCTCCAGCGGCTTTATAATCACATCTTCCAAGAAACTACCCAAATTTAAAAAAAAAATTGCTTTTTTATTATTTCCTGGAAACATTATGCCATCCCTTTCCATCCATATCCTGTGAAAGTTAGGATGCCAACCCCCGTTTTGTGTTACCAGAGAAGGTAATACAGTGATTATGATGTGGATAACCAATAATATCTTGAATGTATTACTGTTTTGGCCAGTGAGTAGAAAAAAATAAATTCCAATCAAGGTTGAGAACTTCTTATTTACCTCATTTACCACCAAACTCAAATTAAAATAAAATGCCTCCCATGTCCTCTTAGATTCTTTTATTGAGTTTAAATTATTCCAACCAACAGTGATACTTCCCTCTTCTCATTATCTTTATTTATGACAGAGACTCTGGACCTTATTAACCATAGGATCTGGAAACTATTGATCCTCTGGAGCAGTGGTTTCCAAATTCTGGTCCAAGAATGGATGTTTGCATGTTGTTTCCCCTAGTCCATGGCAGGATGAATAAATAGATCTGTATGGTGTATAGATTTCAAAAGTTGGCACTCCCTAGTCTCCTTCATGGGGTATCCCCTGGGACTTGTCTGCTTCCTCACCGCAGTATTTTTACCACCAGGAACAGCATGGCACACAACAGGCATTCAATACATATCTCTTGAGGAAATGAATGAATACAGTGTCCTATTTTGGGAAGAGCTGTTCTTTATTCTGTGATTATGTCCTTTTTTGGTCTTAAATATCATTTTATAAAAAGGAAATAATGGCGATAGATAGAAGTTATTTTTAATGCTCTTACTGGGCAAAACTAAAAGTTAAGGATCCTATCTTGGTCACCTAAATTTCATTTTTGAAATTTCACTGGGTTGAGATTGTAACAACCTGGAAATCACTGCTATAATCTAATTTCTTTATGTTAAAATGGGAGGATTGCTGCCTAGGGAGAGGAAATAACTTGCCTAAAACCCCAGTAACTGGATTATTATCTGTTCCCCCATGCCCCCCTTTATTAGAGAATTATAATTATAGGTTGGTTCTTTTTATATCCCTCCCTCCCTCCCTCCTTTCCTTCCTTCCTTCCTTCCTTCCTTCCTCCCTTCCTTCCTTCCTCCCTCCCTCCTTTCCTTCCTTCCTTCCTTCCTTCCTTCCTTCCTTCCTTCCTTCCTTCCTCCCTTCCTCCCTTCCTTCCTCCCTTCCTCCCTTCCTTCCTTGTGTTTTTACAGATCATTGTGGTCTCTGAAACAATAATGTAAGCTCCTTCAGAATGTGTATCATGCTATATTCTTGTCTTGTAGGGTTAACAAAACCCCATGTTTGAGATGCAAACCATGGTATTAAACCTCTCCCTTGAAGGCTAAGCTATGAAGGTACAGATAAAAGGAAGGATGTCTTTTTTTTTAATATTAACCCCTTATCTGATATGTGGTTTGCAAAATTTTCTCCCATTCGGTAGGTTGTCTTTTTGTTAATTAATTGTTTCTTCTGCTGTGGAGAGCTTTCAAGTTTGCTATAGTCCCATTTGTTGATTTTTGCTTTTGTTTTTTGCACTTTTGGAGTCATGTCCAAAAAATCATTGCCAAGACCAATATTGATAAGCTTCTTCCCTACGTTTTCTTCTAGGAGTTTTATGGCATCAGGTCTTATGTTCATGTCTTTGTTGCATTTTGTTATGTTTTGTGAGTGGTGTGAGATAAGGGTCCAATTTCATTGTTCTTCATGTGTTTCTCCAGTTTTCCCAGCACTATTTGTTGAAGAGACTATCCTTTTCACACTGGGCGTTCTTGGCTCCCCTGTCAAATATTACTTGGCCCTACATGCTGGTATTTAATTCTGGTCTTTCTATTCTGTTTCATTGGTCTATGTGTCTATTTTTATATCAGTGCCATACTGCATTTTTTACTGTGGCTTTGTAGTATAGTTTGAAATCAAGACGCAACACGCACGTGAAAAGATGCTCAACACCACTAATCACCAGGGAAATGCAAATCAAAACCACAATGAGCTATTACCTCACACCTGTCAGAATGGTTATCATCAAGAAGATGAGAGACAACAGATGCTGGTGAGGGTGTGGTGAAAAGGAGACCCTTATACACTGTTGGTGGGAATCTAAATTGGTCCAACCACTATGGAAAACAATATGAAGTTTCCTCAAAAAATTAAAAATATATCTACCAGACAATCCAGCAATTCCACTTCTGGGATATACGCAAAGGAAATGAAAATAGGATTTCGAAGAGATATATGCACTCCCATATTTATTGCAGCATTATTCACAGTAGTCAAGATATGGAAACAACCTAATGCCCATCAATGGATGAATGGATGAAAAAGATGTGGTATATATACACAATGGAATATTATTCAGCCGTGAGAAAGGAGGATATCCTGCCGTTTGCAACAACATGGATGGACCTTGAGTACATTATGCTAAGTGAGATAAATCAGACAAAGAAAGGCAAAGACTATATGATATCACTTATATATAGATTCTAAAAAAGTCAAACTTGTAAAAAACAGAGAGTAAGATGGTGGCTATCAGGGGATGGGAGCTTAGGCGATAAGACTGATGTTGTTTAAGGGTACAAACTTTCAATGAGTAGTAAATAAGCCATAAAGATCTAATGCATAGTATAATGAATACAGACAATTATATTGTACAGTAATTATGTAATGTGATAAATATCACCACAATGGCAATCATATTACAAAATATAAATGTATCAAAATAACATGTTGTACACCTTAAATTTACCAAATATTTTTTTTCAAATTTATTACAAAAAACAAAAAAGGCAAGGTGCTCCTGTTAATCATCATCCTTGTTTCAGAGTATAAATGGAGACAAGGAAAAATAAGCCTGAACCTGACCATGTTAACCAAGTAAAGATCTGTTATCTGATCAGTCCCATGTAGGGAAAGAAATTGATTTGTAACAGATCAATTAGTTCATAAAGGTGGATGAACACATAGAGCATTCACCCTGAACATGAATTTTGAGATTAGGTTTGCAAAGGTGATTGATACCCCCTGCCCACCGAACCCTCAAAAAGGGAAAAGGATGAGAAGGGACATTCTTTCTGCAACTCATTGAATGCTGTGATATTGCAAGAAAGGATCACATTTCTAATATTTAAACCAAAGATAAAATATGTAGATATAAACACTTAAAAGAAATGAACTTTATTAATGAAGCAATGGACATTAGATAGATTTAGTAAGAAATATCATAATTTACTTTCTTCTAGGCATTTGTTGTAGATGCGTTACAAGAAATAACACACCTCTTTAACTCTATTCTATTATACTTTTTGCACCTTTCTACTTTACCTAATGTTAGTTATTCATAAAAATCTAACTAGTAATTTGGTTGAAAGCCCCTTTTACACTAATTGGTCAGAGTGTACACTCTTACTAAAATTGACCTGTTCTTTCCTCATCTGGTTCCAATTATGTCTTATTTTTGCTTCTAACTTCAATTATAATTTCTTAGGTAAGTTTGTCCTTGTTTCTTGTTAAAAAAAAAAAGCCTTCTTATATATTAAACCATAGTTTAGTAGGGAAAGCCTCCTCTTTTTCCTTTGCTTTTTTTTATTATCTGAGTTTATATCCTTGCATGCATTAATTGTGCAACTTAAAAATCACACAATGAAAATTAAAATAAAATTAAGCCCTAATCCAGTAAAGGACCAAGTCCCTATATTTTCTACCTGGTTCTAAAATTGTCCATATTAATAAAACCAATAAAAACAAAATAAACAAAACCTGATTAAACTGGGGAAAATTTTATTTCAATTTTTTATTATTAATATATCTGGGACATTTAAATACATCCCTAAATGTTGCCGTAAGATAGATCGTTAAGGATGAGCCAAGCTGCCAACCGGGTTTTCGCTGCAAAATGCCCATACGCCAAAAGGGTGGAGGCATGGGTAATTTGGGCATGGCAGCTCTGAGAAGATGCATTCAGTATCAATGTTCCAATCAAACACTTGGCTGTGAGCCTTTGGACGTCACTTGTCTTCCTCCTACCGCAGAATGTCAGCTGAGGAGAGCCTGTTCTTGATAAGAAGAAAAAAGAGAGAAGAGAAGGAAGCAATTGTTCTGAAATTGTCTGGATGCCACTCCAGTTGCTCTCAGTGCAGTCATAGCCTCAGGGGGTGAAGTCATCCAGTCAGGCTGCTGCCCTTTGGGGGCAGAATACCCCGTCCCAGGTCTGCTCGCAGGAGTTTATTAATTTCCAGGAGAGTGACAAAGCTCCTTGTGAGTACTCCATAGCAGTGGGTCAGATGGGTTGGGTCCAGCCCACTCATGTGCTTCATCCACTTGTTCTCTGAGGACTAATCTGACTTTATAGACAGATTGAGGTGTGTGTGTGTGTGTGTGTGTGTGCAAGTGTTTGGAGGTAGACATGAGGCAGGTTTACCAGAAGAACATGCAATGCCAGGGCAAAAATTTCTGGTGAGTTTGAGGCTAGTGAAGTTTAGAAAAAGTTAAGTGTTAGGTTTTACCTGGTATTACATTTATACAGCACATTTCCATTTACAAAGTGCTTTCACATTGCAATCTCTAATTTAATGCTAACAAGAATCCACTGATATTACTAAAACAAGCATACTTAACCCTGTTTTTTCCCAGATGATGCAACTAAAGTTATGCTACTTGCCTGAGGTCACGTAGTTGCTAAAAGGCATAGCTGGGTCAGCAACACAGGACTCTTGTCTATAAATACAGCGTTATCTCCTTATTCCCAGATTTGCTGACCAGTAACCATATAATAACTAATTTGTTTGCCTCTATGTCAACTTTAAAATCTGAATCCATCAAATAGCTGTGAAATCTTGTTTATCCTTTAATGGTGAGGGATTTTTTTTCCTCTGGTGTAAAAAGAAAATTTCCTCATAAAGTTTCAATAATAATACTGCTGACATTCAAATTGTCATCACACAGATGATCTCATTTGAATTGCAGAACAACTCTTTGAGATGAGCAGGCAAGATAGAGTTCCTGTGACGATTAGTTTAGTGTCCATAGCAGTTCATTTCTTACATATAGGAAGTGTCTCATTAGCCCATCAAATGAACTCCAGCCTTGGAGAATTTCTCCAGACCTTCTTTGGTAACATTGTCTATTTTCCTTGATCCTGACTTTATCCCTGGATATCTTTCCGTTCTCCTTTTCCTTGATATTCTGCAGCCTATAAACCCTGTCTTCCTATCCAGCACTGTAAACTTGATAGAGAGTTACACATGCCCACTTACTTGGGGAAAGAACTAGTTAAACCCATTTAACAGGCAGAGAAACTGAGGGCCACAAAGTTAAATGACTTACCCAGAGCCTGCCTATAACTGTCGATCAATATAGATGTTGGAACTTTGTTATTATGAAGGCCCATCATGGAGTCTCCCACACCAGAGCTGACATCTGGAAGAAAACTATTTGGCATATGTCTTTCGTGTACTTCTTACACATCAAATAAAGAAGCATCTTCTTTGGTATAGTGATTTCAGGGGTCATCACATTTCCCTAAATAGCTTCTCCAGTGGTTGACTTATCCACAGTTGGATAAACACTTTGTTTATATCTTTCACTGTCCCTGGGTGATTGTAAATGTCATTGGGAAGGTAAATATTAACCCCCTGTTATTCACTATCCCATTGACATAAACTGAGTTTTCAGTCCCTTTGGGAATAGGATTGAGGAGAGAGAACATGAGGATTGATTGGAGGCAGGAGAGGCAGACTCAATAATAGTCATTGTAATAGACACTTGTTATGTTCTGGGCATTGTTACACAACTCTACATACATCTTACAATTTATTCTTCAAAACTAAGCAGTTCCATGAAGCATAATGTAATCAGAAGAGGAAATCAGCTTACACAAAGGGAATAATTTTTCTAAGGCCACAATGGTTAAACCAGATTTTTGTTTGTTTGTTGTTTGATATGCCCAAGATTGTGCCTGTTCTACTGTACTCTCTGCCTTGGGCAAGATATTTTCAAGAACTCAAACAAAACAGACTTCTTTTTTTTAATGCAAAGTAACCACAGAGCTTCCTGTTTTTCCAATGGAAAAAACACATCTGCCCTGCTTCTCTGTGTAGGTCCCTCACTATTCCCTAATAGTGCTTCAGGACTTGAACTTTTACTTATGTACACTTCTTTTCAATTATGCTATGTTGGTCTCAGACCTGCAGAATTAGAGAGCCTACTCAGCAATTTTCAGCAAGAAAGACCAATAAGGACTATTTTTCCACCTGATTGAAATCACTGAAGCACTGAAGACTGTCACTGTAGCCCAGAGCAATTAATCCTGGAAACATTTCAGCCACACTTGCCTCAGAGGCAGGCCTCAGTCAACGTGGGAAGAGAGAAATGGATCTTTGACTTCCTCAGGATTGATAAGTTGTCCCTTTATCCTTCTTGGACATAAACCTCTTACTTTTCTTTGGAGTCCCAGGATGTAACTCCTTGTATTCTGTTGTGCATTTCTGCCTCTTTTACATGTGCAAAAGAAGGTGAGGTTTTCTGGAAAAGAAATGTTAGGCATTGTTTAGAAGGTTGGGGAGGAATTTGGTGTTTGACTTGGGGTAGAAGGCATTTCCTGTACCTTTGAAAGTTTGTCCCAAAGAAGGCAGTGTGATGTGGGAAGAGCCTCAGGCTGGGAATCAGGGGCACCTGGGTTCTGGGATGAGCTCTGCACTGAGCTGCTCTCTGGCCTTGGATAGTCACACTGAGTGATCACACTCCACCCAGCAATTCAGCGTCCCTCTGGATCCAACCACCAGTGCTCAATCCACCCTGTAGTAGGCAAAGCTTGCTATTGTTGGAGTGCCCACAAGAGTCCCTTCTCAGGCTCTTGGTCTTTTAAAATAAGAGGACAAATAGACACATACAGGGATCACCTCTAGAAGTGCCAATAGGGACTAATTTTCATGGATTAAGAACGGGGGGCAGGGTGACTGCTAATGGGTACAAGGTTTCTTTATGGGTTGATGAAAATACTCTAATAAGATTGTGGTGATAATTGCACAACCCTGTGAATATACTAAAAGCCACTGAATTATACATTTTGAGTTGGTGAATTGTATGATGCGTGAATTATATCTCAATAAAGCTGTTATTATTATTATTTTTTTTTCCAGAAAAGGCCTTAGAGATCATAGTCTAGCTTTTTTCTGTGTCTCAGCCCATCCTCTTCTTGGTTTTTATCTTAAGAAATTTGTGCCATTTGGGACAAGGTGTGCATCTCCCAAATAAAGGCAATATATTCTTTTCACAGAATATTTAGCACAAGGGTACATGGTGGGCTTACTGTTTGTGAAGCTGATAGGCTAGAAAATTACAATTTCGTCTTTGGTATGACGTGGGTCACACCTTCCTGGAGGCAAATTAGATATGATTTGAGGGGAACTAAGAAGGACTATGCATCCCAAATACCTACCTCTACCCAAAAAGGTCAGTTATTCAATCTTTGGGGAGAAGCTTTGTAGTCTCTGATTCTCTTTGTAAATCCAAATCTTACTTTGAGTGAATCCTTTAAATCTTTATCTTAGGCTGAATTCGTTGATTCAATTTGTCTCCTATCTAACGATGGATGTTATGATTTAGAATAGTGTTGAAGTTTTTGAAGAAGGTGTGGAAAAATGAGGTGGAGACTTGAAAAGGCTTTACTAAATTTATAGTCTACGAATGACTGCAGCAAATGCCAAAGGGAGCAGAAGCGAAGAACCTGAGCTCAGGATGACCTGTTTCATTCACAAACTAGGTGCAAGTTGAAATTGGGAAAAGCATGCTATTCAGAAAAAAAGAGACTATTTAACTGGAATTGTTTAAAAATGATTCACTCTACAGGTGTGTGCACTTAGAAAAATGTGCTTGATTAGAATACTTTAGAAAAGGAGGAAGAAAAGGAAATGGTTTTAAAAAGATGGCAACAGAATCGAGACAAAACCTGTTAAAGACCAAAAATGTTGCTATCACCTAGGAACAAAATTGTTCCTATCATCAACTAGGATTCTGCTCACCTCAAGCTATGTAGTTCTCCCTCCTTGGCAACTTTGCTGACTCAGCACAGGATGAGAGGCAGAGAATAGTTATATGGGAAAGCTATTGCTTTTATGCCCTGTTATCCTGCCCCTCTCTTCTTTTGGGAAATGGCCTCTTCACAAATTCTGCTCATAAAGTTCCTCTAGAAGCAGACATGCTTGCACATGATCCCTCCCAGCTGGCCAGAACTGTTGTCTAGGAGTGAACGTGTGACCAATTTATATAAAGAAGTCCCTTCTTTAGGATTTCTAGCACCCAATAATTGTTTTCTCAATAAATGATTGAGGAAAGTTCAATACAGGCCACAATATTTTTTAACATCTAAGTACCCAAAGGGAACCCTGAACAGAATATTTTCAGTTGATATTTCTAATAAAGGTTGATGTTATTTGCTCCAAGGATAGTTACTGCATACTCTGTGGAATTGGGAAAAAAGAAAAATGAAAAACCAACAACCAAAAAACAAAACAAAACTCTAAGGCTATTGAGAAATTGATATTACTTGAATGGATTTACAATAGCCCAAATCACACACAATAAACCAGTAATTGAATTGAACACATCATAAACAACCATCTTCACTTTACCTCCTGGTTGAACAGATGCTGCTGCCTTAAATTTTAAAATTTCATGAAAAATGCTTAAGCTGGTGTAATATACTAATAGGGCATTAGCATCAGGGATAAGATTACTTCTCTGCTGTTTTGACACCTTATGGAGGGGGAGAACGTACTGCTATTACTAATGATAGGTCAGGGTCCCAATCATAGCTATTGCTAGCAAATGTTTTTGCCATAGAAAGAGCTATCTGAAGTAGAGAAAAGCCTGGGGCTTTGTTCTGTCTCCAAGTCTGCCCATTTCTAGCTGTGTGAACAAGACCAAAACCTTTCCCCCTCCGAGCCTTGATTTCCCCATTTATAAAATTATGGTATAAGATTAGATAAACTTTATGTCTTGAATCTAAATATGACATGTGTTCAGGACACATGGACATTGAGCCAGACAGACCCTAAACATCATTACTGCTGTATGAATGACTTTATAAAAACAACTCACAATTTAGCTTCAAAGGAACTAGTCTGTAAAAGTCAGATCTGCCACTTATTAGTTGTGTGATCTCTTTACTAAGTCACTTAGATGACCTAAAACTCAGTTTTTCTGAAATTGAAAGTGAGTATAAGTTGGTATAATAATACCTATCTGACAGAGTTCTTGTAGAGTGCAAATGAAGTATTGCATGTGAAGATACTTGAACTTTTATACATTTTTCGTGGTAGTAAAAGTGGTGGAAATGGTAGCAGTAAGTAGTAGTATTCAAGTGATTATGATACCAACTAGTGTTTATTGAGCACTAACTGTATGCCATACACTAATTTGAGCATTATACCACTCACTGTCCCATTTTGTCTCCATAACAGTCCTTTGAGAAAGGTGTCTCACTTTCCCCCTTTTATAGTTAGAGAAAAGGGCTCAAAAAGTTTAAGTTACTTGCTCAATGACTCGGCTAATAAATGGCGGAACTCAGATGCAAACCTGGGGCAATCCAACTCTGCAGCGTGAACTTTTACCCACTGTGATATACTGATTTATTCTTCCAGTATCAAATAGATTCAGATTTATATGTGGAGATTTCTACTTCCAGCAGTTTCCATTTCTTGTTTGAAATGAAGACTTCCACTGAGAGTACCAGAAAAGTGATATCCAAAAAATCTGTTTAATGATACTGGAGAGGTTCTAAGGCAGTGGGCAATCAAGGGATAAGCTGCCAGACAGAAAAGGAACTCAGCGAGGTGAAATGGATATTCAGCACCATTTTTTTGAGGCATTGACCAGTTAAAAAACTGCACCTGATAGGCTGAAAAGCTGAGTAGAACTTTTGGGAGTTTCCTGGAGCTGGGGGATACAAATTGGAGTTCAGAGCCCCCCAAGAGGAGGATCCCTGGTAAATACTCAGGTTCTTAATTGTGACTTCATTCTAATCACAATGGTGAACTGGAAATAGATGAACTCTCATAAAAGACTCAAGTCTCCCTCTAAACCACCTCAATCCATAATTGTATTAAAATGATCTGTCTGTACTCAAACCGCCTGCTAAAAGCAAAAGCAAATTTCTGGAGGCAGATTACATAATCCAGAGCCTCAAAGAGCATCTGGGATTTTTCACATATAATGAAAATTTAAAAATCAAATTAAAAAAATCACTGGGTGTCAAAAAGACAAGAATTGACGAATGACTATGAGGATGTAAGAGGACCCCAAGAGATTCAGATATGAAGAGTAATGAATTTAAAGTAACTAACTAATATGCTCAAGATATTAAATGACAAGATGCAGAATTTCCATAGAAAACTGATATCTACAAAAAAGAATAAATATCCGTAAAAAAGAATAAATATCTACAAGGGAGAAAAAATAGAAACTATAATATCTCAAATTAATAACACAATAGATAAGTTTTAACAGTATATTTGGCAAAGTAAAGAAGTGGAGGAAAGGTCAGAAGAAAATACCTAGGCTGAAACACACAAAATGATGAAAATGCAGAAAAGAGCATAAGGGTCATGGAGACACAGTGAAAAGATTTAATGTAAGTATAATTGGAGTCCCAGAAGGAGAGGAGAGAAAGAATGGGGCAGAAACAATACTTTTAAGAGAAAATTACTTAGAATCCTCCAAAGGAAATACTTTCATATGTTTTTCTTTCAATTTTGACACTAAATTACTGATAAAAGTTTCTTGTCTGAGGGTCATTGTTCTTAACTTTCTAGCTATAATAGACCTTTGAGGTAATGGAAATTTCAAGCCACTCTGAAATAATAGTTGGAGAAAGATAAACATTTAGGGATATTGTACTTTGAGAACATAAGGGACCCTGATGTGGAATTTGAGTGAATGTGAAATGTTAGGAAAAGATGAGTACAGGAGAAGTGAAGAAATTTGGGTTCAGAATTCCTGCTTCCTCACACATGCGGAGCAACAAAAATATCACGGTTTTGGCATCAGAATGATATGGGACAGAATCATTATACACGTGTTTTGAGAGAGGATTAGAGAAGTACCTATTACCCATACGCCTCCTCATTGATTGATTCATTTAGCTGCTTTAAGGCTCAGCTCCTTCAGCTGAAAATAAGAATGATAATGCATTCTTTATGGAGTTTTTATGATAATTAACTGACAGTGTACGCAAAAGACTGACCTAGTGCCTGGCACATTCAAGGTGCTTCATTAATGTTAGTCCTCCCCACCTTTTTTCTTTCCTATATTAATTAAGAAAATCGTTTCTGACTTCTATGCAGGGCTTCTTACGTCCCTGTCAAGGTAGCAATGGTTTTCTGCCAAACTGAACCAGAAAGCAAGGAATAACAAAGGGTTCAAGTGCAGAGAAGTTTTATTATCAATAATATCAATACCACTATGAAAATTCAGTTACCTAGATGTTTGGAGAAGAGAGATAAGGCAGATATTTAGAATCAACAGGTACTGCTTGAAAAGTTAGAGTCCAAATTAGCAGGAAAGGAATCAGGTAATAGAGAAATCACTCAATGTTTAAGAACACTAACTAGTATTCACAGGACTATTTTGGGGAGCCCACCTATGTGCTCACTTCTGGAGGAATGGTTTTATTTCATTAGTGGGTTATGGCTTCCCTTTGTATTTTATCACTCGAGATTTTTCCCTTTCCTTAATGGCAGGTAATTTGATGTTTCTTGCTTTTCAGTTTCTCTCTAATGGCATAATCTCAAAATTCTTATTAAACGCGTTTGTTTTACTGGACTTCATATTTTCTATGTTATCAACCTATTCAAAACACAATGTTAAATAACATGCACTAAGAAGTTTTTACCCAAGCTTAGCAAAAGCAAAATGGTGGTGGTGGGGGGGGTGATGTGAATGTCTATCCTGGGATAAATTAAGGTCTTCTATTTGCCTGCACCACGCTTCCAAATGTTGCAAACACTTCTAATATATGTTATCTTTCTACCATATTTATTCAATGGTAATACTAGGAGAATTGGATGAGGCAACACACATGAAATCTTAGAATATAGAAAGCTTTCAATAACTATGAGTTGTTAAAATGTTGAGGCTGATGATAATGATGGCTGCCAGTGTTTTCTAGCAGAAGTTGCAGACAAGTTTAAGATAAGTAAAAGAAATCCTCTCCATGGGGAAATGTATAAAACATGCTGGATAAGGAGAGCCTATAGGTTGAAACTACAATTAGGTTTTGGGAAGATGAAATTTATTGAGACTAACTATTAAATCTACCACAGGTAACTTAGGGGAGGAGCTCACTCTATCTTGTGATCATGGATTGAAGTCCTCCAGAATGCCTTCATAGTGAGTGTCCCTACTCTTTGGGATAAAAACTCACTCTCTAACAAAACACAAACAAACCAGGCAGCTTGTCCCATGGAGATGACTGAGAAAGGGTCATTCTCTGTGTTCTTAAATGAGAGGTTCTCTCTCTACCTCCGGCAACTTTTGGCTTTAAATGAAGAGCCAAGATGATGAACTTAGGCCCATATTTCCTTAGATTTCCACATTAATTTGTACTCCAGAGACTTGTTTCTATAGATAAATTCCATACTACCTAGGAAGCAACAGGGGATCTCTCTTAGAAAGTTAAGAAGGCTAGAAAAATGCAGATTGGCTTAGGTGATCATTAGTAAGTTTGGTGATGAAAGAGAAATGTGCTATTTAGTTTCCTCTTTAAGGAGGACTTGTGGCCCAGGATACTGGGAATGCTGTCAGCAAACAGCCTTCAGCTGGTAGCACCTTCAAGGATTGCATCAGCTGTAGAGAGTCACCTCATCCAACCTCACCTCTTTCCTAGGTGGCCCACATCCAACCACTGATCAAGACTGGGATAGAAGATCCTGGCCATTTGGGGATAATATGGGCTACTTTAGTTCCTGAGTTCCCCATGGCTTGGCAAGAATGTCATTGGGTCTGCTTCACAGCTCAGCTTCTCTCTTTGCTTAACCCTGAATTCTGCTGAATTCCCTCTTCTTCCACAGGTGTTAATTCTCAGGATATTCTCCCAATAAATATGCTGCACATTTAACTGTTTAAGAGTCTGCTTGCCAGAAAAACTAACCTATGACAGATTTCTACTACATAGGGTCAGTAGAAAAAACTGGATTTAAAGACTGAAAATTATGGATTCTAGTGCTGTCTGCGCCACTTATGTGACCTTGGGCCAGGCGTCTCACATCTCTCAATGGTAGGCCTTTGTATGTGCGTGTGTGCGTGTGTGTACAGAATACAGATAAAAATACATTCCTCGTAGTGTCATATAAGAAACGAAATAAAGAATGATGGTGAGAGTGCTCTAAAGACAGTAGGATAATTTGTAAACCCCAAAGCATAATGGTGATGATAATTACTGAACTTTCATTCTGTATTTCTTTAACATCTGAGCAAGACCTCTGCAGATTACTGTTCCTGTATTAATACATAAACACAAATGCTAGCACATTACTCTCTTGAATACTCTGGAAAAACATTCTGAAGAAGTTCTTAAATAGTCATGAGCTTGGAAAATACAGGAATATGTGTTTCTCTCCAAATGAATAGGTCAAAATATAACTGGTAAAAAAAAGAAAAGGATAGCTAGAACTTTCTTGTAATTATCCATATTTGTATTCATGTAGCACAACTTTGTACTCTTTCATCTCAAAATTGATTTCTAATGGAAAGAAGGAGGATTATAGAGAGCTACTGGATGAAATTCAGTTTGAATTGTATGGTTTTTTCCATTTTCTTCCAGAGAGAATTTTTAATGTTTCATATTTTGAAGATGCCACAAAAAACAAAACCAGACAGAATTGGCTAAACATGCGTTTTATAGCCCTATAAGGGAATCAGGAATCACAAAATCCAATTTCAGTGTAGAAAACTAGACATTTACATCTGGTTTCAGGGAGCCTACGGTTAGGTCCATAGATTATAAATAAAAACGAAAAGTCTACCACTTAACCAGACTTCTAAGCCTCAAATATTTCTTTTTATTTATTCATTCATTAATTTGTTTACCCATGATAATTTAATGTACAATATAGAAAGCACATGGTTCCTTGAAAGCAGCATGCACTTCTTTTTTCTTCACTGTTACATCCCCAGAGTTTGGCACAGTGGTTGGCACGGGGTCAGTGCTCAAAAGCATTTGTGGAACTGTTGCATGAATAAATGAATGAAAAAACTGTGCTGGGTTCTCTAGCTGAAAGCCAAAATGAATCAGTCATAGATCGTAGATCCTTGTCTCCTCTCATGCCTCCGCTGAATGTCTCCTCCTCTGCTCAGGTTGTAAATATTGTCAGTTGTCAAGCTTTTCACTATCCTTTACCTAGGCAGGCTCATCAAACTCAATATTTTTCTTTTAATTAATTGAAAATATACATTCAGAAAAATGCACAGATCATAAGTGGACAGCATCATGATTCGTATTGGATGAATATACTCATGAAACCAGCACCCAGATCGGGATATAGAATATTGCCTGCAGCCCAGAAGCCTCCCTCAAGCCCAATCTCACCATTATTCCCTATATTTCACAATTTTTGTTTTCATAAGATTTTATTTTTACCTGATTTTAAACTTTATAAAAAATGAAAACACATAGATTGTACTTTTTCATATCTGGCTTCTTTTGCTTAATGTTATGTTTGAGACTGATCTCTATTAGGTATACTAATAATTACTTTATTTTCATTTCTGGATATTACCCATTGTATGACTATTCTACAATCTATTTATCCATTCTCCTGTTGATGGATATTTGGCATTTGGGTTGTTTTCAGTTTTGGCTACTAGGATTAATGCTGCTGTGAATAATCTTATGTATCCTTTGGTGCACATGGTTAAGCATTTTGTTGAGTATATATTTAGGAGCGTAACAGGGTATACACTTTTCAGTGTAAATATATATATGTATTACCAAAGAGTTCTCCAGAGCAGTTGTATTGGATAAGCAGTGTGTGAGCGTTCTAGTTGCTCCACATCCCTGCCAACAATTGCTACTTTTGTTTTTTTATTTTAGCCTTTCTGATGTATGTGTAAAGGTATCTTATTGTGGTTTTAATTTGCAATTCCTTGATAAATAATGAAATTGAGCTCTTTTTCATATGTCTATTGGCCATTGGGATATTCTTTTTGGTGAAGTGCCTGTTTGGTTGTTTTTCTATTGGTTTTTAATGTATTTTGGTTGTGAGTCCTTGTTAGGCAAATGTATCGCAAATATATTCTCCCACTCTATTGCTTGACTTTTCACTCTTTCCGTGGTGTTTTGTTCTGTTTTTTTCTGATGAGAGAAGTTCTTAAATTTGGAGTAGTCCTGTATAAGAAATATTTTCTCCCCCTCAAGGTCATAAAGATAAACTCCTACCATCTCTTCTAAAAACTTATTGTTTTACTCTTTCCATTTAGATTAACATTCTACCTAGAATTAGTTTTTGCATTCAGTAGGAAATAAGACTTAAGATATATTTTTTCCATATGGATATCCAATTTATCTAGCATTATTTACTGAAAAGACCATGGTTTCTCTACTTCACTATAGTATCTGTCAACTTTGTCATCAATCATGTGACTATGTGTATAGGAGTCTCTTTCTGGACTCTTTTTATTCCATTCTATTTATTCCATCAATATATTTATTTCTATCCTTGTGCTAATATAGCATTGTCATTATTACTGTTACTTTATATTAATTATGATACGTAGAAAGTAAGTCTTCCAACTTTGTTCTTCTTAAATAGTGTTGGCTGCTCTTGTTCTTTTGAATTTCTATAACATTTTAGAATCAACCTATAAATTCTCTCTCTCTCTTTCTCCCCCCCTCTCATACACACACACACCAAAAAAAAAATAAACACTTCACAAAGTTGGTTAAAAATTTTAAAATCAATAAATGCAATTTACCACACTACCAGAAAAATGGAAAAATAGAATATTTTAACTCTATACATACTTTGAAGTCCACAATACATTATTCTTAAAGTTTTTATTACTGTGTTATTAATATTATTATTGTTACTTCCTATTTTCATTGCCTACTGCATTCCATGCTTACATCTGGTTTCATATTCTTTCTCCCTGAAGTATCATATGCACTAGATATCTGAATCCATACATACATATATATTCGTACCAGTCTTGGCCATTTCACAGTAGTTCATTGACTGCTTCCTTCTTTTTGAGTTGCTCTCTACCTTTGTTTCCATGACAACTATGTTCCAGATTTTCTTCATTCCACACTGACCCCACCTTCTCTGTCCTTTGTGGGCTCACTTTCCTCTGCCTGACCCTTAAATGTTAACATTTCACAGGCTTCTGTTTTGCCATCATTCACTGACTTCACCCTGTGGTGCTAATGCCCAAGTGAGGCAGAAGAACACACAAACTCCTTTGGGGAGGCAGATAAGAAACTCTGGAAGGAGGAAGGAGATAGGTCATAGAGCTTACATCTTTATTAAAAGGAAAAATGTGGTAAACAAAAGTCAGTAATACCACTTGTCACCCTTGCTGGTGATTGGGTAAAGCCACCCACTTTTGTCCTTCAAATGCTAACTCCTAAACCTCTGGAACTTCCTCTGACTGCTCACCTGAGCGTGCCCTAATATCAAATAGATGGTCACATTTAAATGTCCTGCAAATACCACACACTCGGCGTGTCCCAAAATAAACTTATAACCCAGCCTATCCTATCCTACTGGGTGCCATATCTCTGTGAATGATTCCATCTTTGACCCAAACACCTAAGCCAGAAAACTTCGAGTGCTGCATATTTCCTTCTTGTCAATACTCAGCTCAAATATCACATCCTCCCAAGTGTGTATGTGTGTGTGTGAAATACTGTGTATACTATACCGTATTATTATATATTTTGGCATGTCTGTCCCCTTTACCTGTCTGTAAGTTGCTCAATGGCAGACACTGTTTCTTAGTAACCTCTGAATACCCAGTGCCTAGCATGGCTCACTGCTTATAAATATTTTTTTAACCAGTGTGCATATTTCAAGGTTAAATGAGGTAAGTGTCATGGAAGTAGAACATTTGGATTGCTGTGGGGGTCACCAGAGGGAAAGGATTCTTGGGACTGGGGACATCAAGAAAGGCTTCATGGAGGAAGTGGCAGTTAGATAGGATTGGACGACTAAACATGGCAAGGAGGGGATTCTAGACTGATACTTAGTATTGGTATTTCCTGGCATAAGTTGTATAACATGTGTAAGCCTCAGTTTTCTCATATGTAAATAGGGATAATTATAGTTTTTTACTATATCTCTGAGAATTAGACGAGATGGTACACATAAAGCACTTAGGCAAGTGCCTGGCACACAAGAACCGCTCGGTAAATGTTACTTGTTAATATTAATGAAAGCAGAGCTCAGGCACCGGCAATCAGGAGAGGACAGGAGTTAGGGTGTACAGGAGTGCAGGGTGCAGGAGAGGGTAGGAGATCTCTGTGGTTTGAAAAACAACACATGAAGGAGAGTATTGCAAATTTAGGCTGGAAAGTGAAGAGAGATTTAATTCACAGAGTATAGTGAATGCCCTCAGTGGTCTTAATTCTGAAATATGTAATCATCTGAACAATAGAACTTAATTAATGGAAGTAGGGCAAAGGGCGCATGTAGTTGGCATGCAGGCCTTCGCTACCTCTATTCTGTGCCGATGTCCGACAGTCATAACTGATGCCGCACCCAGATGTGGTTTCCAAATTCTTGACAGATTGGTCCAGGCAGGCATTGTCAATCAATCAGGAACCTACTTACCGTCTCTGAATAGCAAGGGTCTGTGGCTTCACTTAATTTTACTTGTGCAGACATAGCTAAAGTAGGCGAGAAACTAGACAGTCCCTAACCAAATGATATGAGAATAATTGAAAGAACAATTATTAGTTAAGAGGCACATTTCTAGTCTATACCTTGAAATGTCCAAGCTTTTATCCTTTGCATTAGTATGACCCATCAGAGCTTTCAATATACATGATATACCATATGTATGATCTCGTTTCATCTTCTGAACAACCCATGTTGGTTTAGAACCAAACTCACAGAATCTGCTTCACAAATAAGCTAACTGATGCTGTGTGCTGCCTTCAAAATTCTCGAGTAAATTAACGTTAGCACCAAGGTTGAAACCCTGCCCTAACACCGAGCTGAAGGAACAGGGGCTGATTCTTCTGCATAGGTTTTGCCCTCTACCTCAGTATTCTAGTGTGGATCCAGTTTCCAATTAACTAACAATCATAAGCTTGATCAGAAGCACCCTTCCCTTTCTTTTATTACAATTCCCTTTTAGTTTGTTTAGTTCAGCTACAGAGCTTCAGAAGTGATCTCTGAAAAGAATAGATGCTTAATTAATTGCAGGTTCCCTCCTATCTCTTGTCTAGGGGGCCTGTGAACTATTGAACTAATTGATCCCAGAAGCCCAGTAATAGAAGAATAATGACTTTTTGTCAACCTCAGCTGCACACTGACGGTATCAGTTTAGGAGCTGGCAATTTATGCCTTTTACTCTCTTGGATCTCCACAGCTTGTTTTCTGGACTCTGATCGGGAGGCAGGCCTGGAATTATTCTACATGCTTGTTAATTAAGATACATGCAATGTGGCAGCATTAGAAAGGCACAACCGTTTGGAACAAACCATGTTCCAAGGGAATAAATAGAAATGAAAGCTGTGCTTTCCCGTGACGGGAATGCTCTGCATCACCCCTTTCTGCACTACAGGACCCAAAGTACTCACTCTTCATGGTCAAGATCAAATGCTTTCTCCCTCTAGTCAACTCGCTCTCTTCCTGACCTTTAACTAATAGTCATAAGCTTTATCAGAAGCTCACTTTCCTTTTTTTAATTACAATTCCTTTTTAGTTGGTTTAGTTCAGCTACTGAGCTTCAGTAATCATTGAAAAGAATAGATGCTTAATTAATTACAGGTTCCCTCCTTCTCTTGTCTAGAGGGCCAGTACCCTAGATGGGTTGGGAAGATGTGTTCTGAGCTCCTCACCTTGACCCCATCCATCAAATACTTGGGGAAACTCTAAATTGAGTGAAGGTCAGCAGTTTACTTTACTGTAGGACTCAGAGCCTTTATATCTCTGGGCGAGTAAAATAGTATTCATTACCTCTTGTCTTTTCCATGCATTTTGACTTCTGATCGCATTTTACTTCACGTTCTATTTTATAGTGAAATTTATCTTTCCCTATTTTCTTTAATATGTGTAAAGCTTCTCTCTAAAATTAGACTTTAAGCACTTGAAACTGAAGATATAATAGATTTATTTAGTAGATCCCATAATACCCAGTGTGGTACTGAGATTATGTTATTAATTCCATGTTTCAGATGTGGAAATGGAGAGTCAGAGAATGAAGTGAATTTCTTAGGGTTTCTACTCTTCACTCAAGGGCTCTTTGGCTATACAGCCTTGTCTCAGTTTCCTTGTCTGTAAAATGGGAATATTAATAGTATCTACCTGGGGGTTTTTTAAATGAGGATTAATTGAGTTGGCTTATGGAAACTCTTTGGTACAGTGAGTAGCATAGAGTAAATAATAAAGATTATATATATTATTATATGCAAATTATATGCAAATACATGAAAGAAAATAGAATATATTGTGACCACCCAGCAAATAACTATACAACTGAGGTCTTTAGCCAAGTGGTCTGCAGTTCAGCAACTGTCCTTTTGCATCTAGTTTATCAGAAATAGGAGTAACCTTTTCTCCTGATGACTTCCAAGTAGTTCAGCCAGCCACTAAGAGACACAACAGCTTGACTGTGGAAGACATTCTGTTCCAAGGTATTGGCCTATAATAGAATTCAACTCTCAGCTCACTGTGTGCTCATCTGGAAAGTTCTGTTCCTGCTTTCTATGACTTTCCTCCAGAAAGAAAATATTCTAACTTAGTATTGGGGGTTTAGGGTGGAAGAACCTGATCAATTTTAACATATCTTAGGTTTACCATTTTTGTAGAGCAGGAAAAGTCAAATGGAAGCTTGAAAGGAGGGAAGGGGAAAAATATCAAATGGACACACAACTCATTACAAGGTTACAAGTGTTTGAATACTTTGAATTTGGAATTATGAATGGTGGAGTGAAACAAGAATAGGATCTGGAATCAGAGAACCAAGATTCTAATCCTGGCCACATCATTAGTTTGTTGTGTATGACAGTTAAAATTTGTTTTCTCATCTGAAAATGGGTGCAATAGTAGCAGCTACCCCACAGGACTATGGGGAGGGTAAAGTGAGATAATGTATGGGAATGCATCCAGTAAGTGTTCACTATTGTCTTTAGAAGTGAACGACCACTGTTATAATCATTCAACTACCCAGAAAATGTGACACTGCCAGCATTATTCTAGCTTATTGTTCAATGGAAAATAAAGCAGTATGTTTAATCTACAAAAACATAACCTGAGAACACAAAAAATTAGGACCAATTATTCACACCACAATATGCTTCCAAGATTTTTTTTTTTAACTCTTCTACATATTTCCCTTGAACATAGCTATAGCTTCCATAGTATATAAACCTTTTTTTAAATTATATGAAAGAGAAGGGCATTGAAGAAACTTATAAATGAACTTGACTGTTGCTTATTGAGGATCAATCACAGACAATGATTAAAATGACAATATAGTCTATTTAAGCTGTGAAAAATAGCATTTGATTTGCCAATATTAATCAAATTTCCTTAACTTTGGGGGTACTGAATGGAAGCTGTGAATAGAGCCTGTGTAAAAACACAGACCTTGATTTCAGACCAGGGTGCTGTTTGCAAGTCTGACCCTTGTAAGCTGCAAAAACTTGGGCAAATAGGTAACCCTCTTAGCCTCATCAGTAAAATGGGAATATTAGTTTCTGTGGGCTGTAATGAGGATCGAGTGAGCTAACACATCTATAGATAGAGCCCAGCACTTATTAAGCATCTAATCAATTTTAGTTATTCGTTTTCCTTCCTGTTCTACCTGGGGTATTGTTGTACCTTACCGCACCATTACCTAGGGAGGTGGATTGTACAGAATCCTTTCTATATCCGTGACATCTGCTTGAGCTCTAGAGAGATATGGAATGTAAGAGCTGGCCAGGGCATGAGAAATCATCTAGTTTCAAACCATCTTTTCTCAGACGGGTTTCTGACGCTCTGATCAGCTATGTTCTGTTTAGAGCCCACGTCTCTACACCCTCCTCCCCACATTCTCCATCCTCATTATCCACTGAGGGACATCTGAGAACACGACGGAAGGGAATGGACCCGGAGACATGGAGTGTCCAAAGGGAGGTGAGAGGAAATTTCACCTGTTAGAAAGGGAACTTGGAATAAGTTTAGACTTGAATCAGAAGAAAAACATGCCCTTAAGCCCTTTTCAAATAAGCCCATAGCCAAAGGCAATCACTTGCAGCAAAAGAAAATGTTGAGTTAAATGAATTAAAAGTGAGAGACCCATTTAATGAGTATCAGCTAAGGTATAGATTCATGCACAATAAAATTCTGCATTTGACAGATTTTTTACTACTCTGCATTTCAAGTTTGTACAAAAAGCTAATAATTTTTCTCGATAGGGCATTCTTCCCAAATGCGTTTAATCAGTGATAAGAACAACAAAAAGGCCTCATTCTATGCCTCAGCCTTTATAGTTCTCTGTATGCATTTTTTACGTTTAATATAAAATTGCTCTTTGGGGAAAGGGTTTAACAGGACTGGGCAATGCTTTGGATATAGATCAGCATTCAGGAATGTCAGAGCTGGAAGTGTCCTTAGGAATCATATTAGAGATCATTTTCAATATTGGAAACCAAGACACCAAGGCAATTTATAGCAGAAAACCTGGTTCTCCTGCAGAAGTGCTTTATAAGCTTCCAGATTATCAAGTCTTATGCTTAGGAAAAGTAAAGTAGGTGTTCGTCTACTTGTTATGATTGAGATGCTTCGTCTCTACCACCTTTAAGTATGTGACTTTGAAATTTGAAACTCCAATGTTCTGTGTGTCAGGCTTTACTTTTGTCATGCAAAGGGTCGTGGTCACATGATGCTAGCACCAAGCAATTCAAATATAATATAGGATTTATTGGGGGAAAACTTATAGGAGAAGTAGTAGAGTGCATACAATCTCCTGAACTGTCGTGTCCTGAGGCTTAGGCTGGGCATAACTGTTCTAAAGGTGTCATGGCCAAAGAGAGGGGCCATGGCCTAATGCTCTACATATTCATAAGGTCAGGAGGACAGGGAACATCTTTGTGACTTTCAGTAGTGCACTGGGGCAGGCTTACACTGTATCATGAAAGCTGATTGTGCTCACCTCTTCCCAGCTGTGCCTTCATGACTTCACATTGTTAGCTTGATGTTGGTCATGGTGAGAGTATTTACACATCAGAAATTGGCAAAACTACAAAGTGGAGATATCTTTTTTTTTTGAGAAAGCTATTTTATTAGCACACACTGCACCTGTGTAATAATGGAAGCTTTCTTGTTAGAGAAGTGCCCTTGTTAGAAAGAGGAAGACTTGGGAGCTAACCCAGACCTGATGAGCTCATTTTAGCAAAGATACCCAAAGGAGGGGACGGAAATGAGCCTTACAGAGCCATCCAGATCTGTCCCTCATCAGCTCTCTTGTAAAAGCCTCATTGTCCAAGGAGGGAAAATAATTTTTATAATACCAATAGCTAATATTAAAAAGCCCTTACCATGTGTCAGCTATTTTGCTAAACACTTTACATACATTGTCATTTAGTTCTCAAAGCAATAGTTGATGTAATTATTATCACCATTTTATAGATGAGGAAACCGAGGCCTTTAACATATTAAGCAACTTGCTTGAGGAAGTAGAGCTTTTTAAGAGGCAATGGCAAAGATCTGTCAGTTTCTAGACCTGAAACTCCTAAGCATGACTCTTCTGTATATTATTCCCTTAAGATAGTGGTTTCCAATTTACGGGCTGTGGATGCCAGAGGGAGGGAGGTACAAAATAAGCTATAGAAGACTTTCAAGGGGTAATTGAATCCATATGCACAAGAATCATTGTCGGAAACCAAATAATTATCCCACATGTGTTCATACTACTGTTTTCAAATTTATGTAAATACTGTTGAGATAAGTACACATTTACTTATTGAATTTATATTAGTATTACAGTAATTATTAAATGCCTACTATGTTCTAGACATTCCACCGTGTGCTGGGCATATAACAATGAAGTAGATGAATATAGTCCTTAACCTCATATATTTTCTTTATTAACAAATGCTAAAAGGGCAATACCATCATGTGGGGTAAACAAAATTTTTGCCAATACAAAGAACACATTGTTTTGGAAATGTTTGGGAACTCTTGCCTCCAGAGTGAATGCCTCTTACCTCCATAGTCTTCTCCCCAAAGTTCACTGCCACTTGTTGTATAAGTGCCTGTATTATCCCTTCCTTGGGACTACTGTTATAGCTTCCTAACTGATCAATCACTCTCCTTTTCCTCTTGACCCCAATCTGCCCTTTATGTATTGCCAGGTTCTTCTTTCTAATGCTTATATTTGATGAAATCATTTTCTTTTACTGAATGATGGTCAAGTCTGACAAACAGGATACGGATCTAAGAACCAATGTGTGTTTATCCCTCCAAATTTGGTGTAAGTCTGTATAAGTAAACCATGCTCACGTTACTTTAATACTTAGTATTTAATTATTGTGCCTCCTAAGATCTATCACACACACACACACGTACACACCTCCAAAAGAAAAAGCAAAACAAAACAAAATAAAACAAAAAGTGTCCAAACAACAAAAGCCATTTTTCAAGCATTTTAAAAGCTTTGGGTAACACAAAGATCACATCTGACCGAAAGTTTAGATGCTGATATACTTTCCAAATATTCTCCCAGCAAGTTGCAAGAATATCCTCCGCCAGACCTAAAATCTGCATCATTTCCTAATACACATGCAATTTTATTTTCATTTATGTTATTTTCAAACATAATTAATGACAGAATAATACAATCGATTAAGAATTATATACCAGATCTAGATAAATTACCTGGTTGTTTCTCCTCAGCTAACATGCTTTTTAAAATCAATTGGTATTTAACCTGAGAAAAACAGCTTTTGAAATCTTAATGAAAACCTATTCTGAGAAAGTTAATTTGAAATGTGTCAGTCTCTTCCCCCCAGCAATATGAGGTGTTGCTTTGTGTGTGAGTAATCAGGATTTGCAAGGGGAATTTTTCCATATTCATCTTCAGAGACAACTTCTTGAAAAGACAGTGCAGAAACATGATCAATATATTTCTCCTCATGGTATAGAAAATACCAAAGCAAATCAAGTGCAATTTGAGGGCTGATTTCCAATTTAGCTGGACCGGTGGAGAAACTCCTGGACTGGCATGGTGATAAAATCCAGGGATATCATGGATGAGTCTAGGGGGCCCAGCTCTCCCGTCAACCTCCCCATCATGGCTCCAACATCGTGCTCATTGTGGAAATGTCCCTGGCACTTGGCTACTTCCTGCATGGCCTCCTGCTTATAAAACCACATGCTAACACTGTACAGCTTCATTAATGAAAGAAGGATAATTGGGAGATCTCCATTAGATTTCAAAGTGAACATCTGTTTGGAACATTTATAATTTTTTTTCTTTTTTTTTTTTTTTTGGTTTCTAAGGAGAATCTCACATTCAATACCAAGATGAGGGTATAACTGAGAGCTTCCCTGCTGACAGTATAACAGCTTTTCATTGCTAAAGCACAAATAATTACTTATAAAACAGCAGGTGGTCTGCTTAAAGAATCCAAATAAATGTTCTAGGTATTTTTGGGCATCTTTTGCTACAGGCCTGTCTCATTCTCTCTTGGATCAAGTGGCCACTCTTAAAAGAATCCATTAGCATGATGAATACTCTGACAGCTGTTTTCTGTAGATGGCTTCACCTTCATTTCTTCTTTCTTTTTCCACTTGTTGAAGATTGATCTTGTCTCTTCTCTAAAGCCATCTACATCTGAAGCATATGGAGTTCTACGTTTTTATTTATATATACAATTCTTTCATCCAAGGACCCAATCATGAACTTAGTACTCGTTGTATTTACCTGTTTTCATCAGCCAAGAGAGAACAGAGAAGCTAAGAGATTTGTTGAGAGAAAAGAATGGAGTTTAGAATTCAACATATCAAGTTGGATTTAAGTGTGGTGCCAAATTCCAACCATGTCTCAAAGTTGTTTTTTCTACCCATTGTACCTGGATCTGTCTTTCTTTTTCTGTCCTGCCCTCTATAAAAGCCCCCAAATTGTTGGTTATATGGGAAGCTACTATTATTAGGCAATATCATGGATTATGAGCAAAAGAAACTTAACCTGGTGAATTTAAGTACAAAGATATTTATTTAAAGGATATTGGCAACACACAGAGCCAATGAGAAGGTTAGAGGACCAGTCATGGACATGTGCAGGAACCAATTCATATTCTGCCTTTTTTTCCAGGATTCAAAGTCCTGGGAGAGAGGAACCAACTGCCTGATTTTGGTGGATGCTCACCACCACCAAGCTTTACCTGGGTGGTAGGAGCATGGATCTGGCAGAAGTAACCTCAAAGAAGTCCTTAACCGTGGCAGAGTTTCTCAAGCAGTGTTCCTCATCTGAATCTTAGAACAGAGAAAATGATTTATGTGGCCATTTTCTCAATTATTTCAAGGATGTTACATAACTAGTACCATTCTACATGCATGAGAGAGCAGCAATTATGTACAATGGATGCTGTAGGCATCAAGACAATTTTTGTCCTGGAACCTAGTTGGCTTCATTTTGTAAAGTAGGCATCTTAGTTTACTAGCCCACTAAGACAGCACTCAAAAGGAGGGGAGATATAATTTCTCAAAAGGAAACCAGTGTGCTATTAGAAATTGAGAAGCCAAAAAACAACAAATGTCTACTTCACTTCTTATACAATAATTTTTTTCCAAGGTTTATTGAGAAATAATTGACATACATCACTGTATAATTTTAAGTTGTAGAGCATGATGGTTTGATTTACATGAACTGTGAAATAATTACCACAATAGGTTTAGTTAACATCCATTATCTCATATAGATACAATAAAAAGAAAAGAAAAATTCTTCTTGTGATGAGAACTCTTAGGATCTTCTCTCTTAACGACTTGCTTATATACCATACAGCAGAGTTAACTATAGTCATGTGGTACATTACATCCCTAGTACTTATTTATTTTATAACCAGAAGTTTGTACCTTTTGAACACCTTTATCCAATTCCCCCTGCCCCCACCCCTTGCCTCTGGTAACCACAAATCTGATCTCTTTTTCTATGAGTTTGGTGTTTTTTAGATTCTACATGTTAAGTGAGATCATATAATATTTGTCTTTCTCTCTCTGACTTATGTCGCTTAGCATAATGCCTTCATGCTTCATCCATGTTGTTGCAAATGGTAGAATTTCCTTGTTTACTATGGCTAAATAATATTTTATTGTGTATATATATACCACAACTTCTTTATCCATTCATCTATCGATGGAAACTTAGGTTGCTTCCATGTCTTGGCTATTGTAAATAATGCTGCTATGAACATGTCTTTCATATGAACGTGTCTTTCATAGCAGCATTATTTACAATAATCCTGAACATGCACCATTGAACATGCAGCAGCACTGAACATCATTGAATAGCATAAACATGCTGAGCATGCAGCTGGGTATGAACGTGCCAATATCTTTATGAGTTAGTGTTTTGTTTCCTGTGGATGTGTTCCCAGAAGTGGAATTGCTGGGTCATATGATAGTTCTATTTTTAATTTTTTGAAGAATCTCCATACTGTTTTCCATACTGGCTGTGCCAATTTACAATCCCACCAATAGTGCACAAGGGTTTCTTTTTCTCCACATCCATGCCAGCATTTGTTATCTCTTGTCTTTTTGATGATAGCCATTCTGACAAGGGTGAGATGGTATTTCATTGTGGTTTTAATTTGCATTTCCCTAATGACTAGCGATGTTGAGCATCTTTTCATGTACCTGTTGGCCATTCATATATCTTCTTTGGAGAAATGTCTATTCAGGTCCTTTGCCAATTTTTTAATTGGGTTATTTGTTTTTTGCTATTGAGTTGTTTGTGTTCTTTAAATATTTTGGATATTAACCCCTTATCAGATATATGGTTTGTAAATTTTTTTTTCCTTGCTGTAGGTTGTCTTTTCATTTTGTTAATGGTTTCTTTTGCTAGGCAGAAACTTTTTAGTTTGATATAGTCCCACTGCTTTATTTTTTGTTTTGCTGCTTCTGCTTTAGATATAGTTTCCAAAAAATCATTACCAAGGCCTGTGTCAAGGCGGTTTTTCTCCTATATTTTCTTCTTGGAGTTTCACAGTTTAAGGTCTTACGTTTAAGTCTTTAATCCATTTCAAGTTAATTTTTGTGAATGGTGTAAGATAGGGGTCAAGTTTCATTCTTTTACATGTGAATATCCAATTTTCCCAGCACAATGTGTTGAAGAGACTGTCTTTTCTCCATTGAGTATTCTTGACTCTTTTGTCAAATACTAGTTGACAATATTTATTTCTGGGCTCTCAATTCTGTTCCACTGATCTATTTGTCTGTTTTTATGCCAGTATCATACTGTTTTGATTATAACAGCTTTATAGTATAGCCTAAAATTAGGAAGACTGATGCCTCTTGCTTTGTTTTTCTTTCTCAAGATTTCTTTGGCTATTTGGGGTCTTTTGTGGTTCCATATAAATTTTAGGAGTGTTTTTTCTATTTCTGTAAAAAATGTCATTGGAATCTTGATAAGGATTGCATTGAATCTATAGATGGATTTTGGTAGTATGGACATTTTAACAATATTAATTCTTCCAGTCCATGAACTTGGGATACCTTTTTATTTATTTATGTCTTCTTCAATTTCTTTCATCAATGTCTTGTAGTTTTCAAAGTAGAGATCTTTCACTTCCTTGGTTAAATTTATTCCTAAATATTTTATTGGTTTTGATGCTATTGTAAATGGGATCAATGTCTTTATTGCTTTTTCAGAAAATTAGAAAATTTGTTGTTAGTGTATAGAAATGCTACTTTTTTTTTTTTTTTTTTTTTTTTTTGGTGAGGGAGATCAGCCCCGAGCTAACATCTGTGCTAATCCTCTTCTTTTTTTGCTGAGGAAGACCAGCTCTGAGCTAACATCTACTGCCAATCCTCCTCCTTTTTTTTTTTTTCCCAAAGCCCCCTAGTAGATAGTTGTACGTCATAGTTGCACATCCTTCTAGTTGCTGTATGTGGGACATGGCCTCAGCATGGCCGGAGAAGCAGTGCGTCAGTGCGCACCCGGGATCCGAACCCAGGCCGCCAGTAGCAGAGCGTGCGCACTTAACCACTAGGCCACCGGGCCGGCCCCAATGCTACTTACTTTTGTATGTTAACTTTGTATCCTGAAACTACTGAGTTTGATGATTAGTTCTAACATTTTTTGGTTGAGTCTTTAGGATTTTCTATGTATAAAATCGTGTCATCTGCAAATAGACACAATTTTGCTTCTTCCTTTCCAATTCTGATGCTATTTTTTTTTTCTTGCCTAATTGCTCTAGCTAGGACTTCCAGTACTATGTTGAATAGGAGTGGTGAGAGTGGGCACCCTTGTCTTGTTCCTGATTTTAGAGGAAAACCTTTCAACCTTTCATTGTTGAGTAGGTTAGCAGTGATCTTGTCACTCACGGCCTTTATTATGTTGATATATGTTCCTTCTATGCCTAATTTGTTAAGTGTTTTTATCATAAATGGATATTGAATTTTGTCAAATGCTTTTGCTGCGTCTGATGAGATTACCATATGATTCTTTTCATGCTATAAATTCTTGACATTCACAAGGCAGCATTTTCGAAAGTGTTTTAGATGGAATACTAATATCCCTCAAGCGACTGAAAGGTATTCCTAGACAAAAGACATCTTAGGAAAAAAAACATTTAGGAGATATTCTATGCTATAATCCTTCTCTAGGAGATTAACATAAAAGGCTCTAAGAAGTCTTACAATAAATAGTCAAGAGATCTGTTTAACTGTATTTCCCCAACTTACATGATTATTGAATCTTTTGATGATATATCCCACAGAATTAATATTGCAAAGAATATACCTTAGAAAGCAGCCTTAAAAAATATGTTCTGGGGGCCAGCCCTGTGGCTGAATGGTTAAAGTCCCACGCACTCTGCTTTGGTGGCCTGGGTTTGTGGGTTCAGATCCCAGGTGCAGACCTACTCCACTCACCAACCATGCTGTGGAGGCATCCCATGTACAAAAAAATAGAAGAGGATTGGCACAGATGTTAGCTCAGGGCTAATCTTTCTCAAGCAAAAATGAGAAGGATTGGCAATGGGTGTTAGCTCAGGGTGAATCTTCCTCAACAACAAAAAAATATATTCTAGGGGCAGGGCCTGTGGCCTAGTGGTTAAGTTCAGCATGATCCACTTTAGTGGCCTGGGTTCGGTTCCTGCGCATGGACCTACACCACTTGTTGGTGGCCATGCTGTGGTGGCGACCCATATATCAAATAGAGGAAGATTGGCACAAATGTTAGCTCCGGGTGAATCTTCCTCAGGAAAAAAAAAAAAAAATTCTGATACTTTCAGGAATTCTCCAACTTGCTAGTATCACTCTAGGGTTTAAATACCCTAACTGAAATGATAATAGCTAAAATGAAGGATCTTGAAATGATGCCTAAATTACATTTTTGTCATTCCTTGCCTGAGTGTCAACAATTTTCCCAAATGTGGCCCCCTTCTCTTACCTTGGATGTGCAGTGGGAATTACCTGGGGAGCTTTAAAAACTGTTGTCCTTCATCCTGAGCTATCAACTTTGCCTTATTTGTAAGTGGTACCTTGAGAAAATAGCCAATGATAGTCAGAAGCCATCAGGGTTAGCAAAAATTTAAAAAATAAGCATATAGAACATGAAGACATCCTGAAACAAAGGTTCTGAGACTTTAGCATGTGAGGAATCACCTAGAGTGCTTGTTGAAACACAGATGGTTCAGTCCCACCTCAGAGTTTCTGATGCAGTAGGTCTGAAGTGGGGCCTGAGAGTTTGCATTTCTACCAAGCTTCCAGATGATGCTGATGCTGCTGGTCTCTGGAGCAACTTTGAGTGTCACTTATCTAGAGCATGAAAATATACAATCTAGGGTGTTTTCAGCCAGGTAGTCCTATCTACTTCCCATGTTGACACATCAATTTGTTTAGATAAGAACATATTGTCTTTTGTCAAATGCTAGGCACGTCCACAAGTGTATTACCTTTTTTTCACTATAGAACACAATGAATCTTAGACTGGGATTGTGTTGCCCAGACTTGTCCACCATACAGTGAAGGAAAGTGGTATGGTCAAAATTGAATTTTAAGAAGAACTTAGATTTGTGTTCACTGGGGATTGGAGACAACAGAGAATATGTGAAGTGTGGCTCATAGTTATTTGACCTTGGGAATGGATGTCAAGGGGCATTTTTCCATATTCATTTGCAGAGACTATTTCTTGAAACAAACAAACTCTCATTCTAAGAGTATTGACTCCCCACCCAAACCTCCACCTGTTCGTAATTTAATCTCCATGAGTTCAGGGATCATACTCATTTTTCTGTTTTGTTTTCTGTGTAGAATGTGATATTTATTCCATAATATTTGTTGACTAAATAAACTGCTTCCATAACTAGGGAAGAGACTTTACCTGGTGAGCCGTCAAGATGTTCATCATCGGCACGGTCCTATCTTTGCTCAACTCTTCCTTGCTGGCCTTGGGTTCCTCACCTCCCCCACTCATGGACTGTACTTTGCCAGCACCAACCCATCCTTGCCCTCTTTCTCAAGTTTTGGATAAATGTAAAGTGGCATTTCTTTTATGGAAAATCTGTGAAGTATGGAGTGCATAACAAAGGGACATCTGAGGAGAGAGAGGTCAGTTCCAGCTAATTTTATCATAAAAGCATAGAGAGGAGATGGAACTTTCCCTGGTTCTCAAAAGGCACATTGAAAGTAGATATTTGAAGAGGCAGAGAAAAGGGCCTTCCTGGCAGATGGAAAAAAATGTGAATAGTCATTAAATTAGGAAAATGTTGGTTATAAATTAAGAATGTCACGTTCTTAGTTTGGGTGAAATCTAGATAGTATTAAATGAGTAGTGATTTAAAAAAGAGGACTGAGATTAGGTCATGAGTGGCCACAAATGCCAGACCAGGCATTTGGATTTTACCCTGAAATCACTGGGAGCTATTGAAAACTTCAGAAGAAGGAAATCAAATAGTAAAACTGAACCTTAAGAAGTTGCAGGCCAGATGGGTTGCAATGAAATAGAAACTCCAGAAGGAGAAACCAGTTAGGTGGCTGTTGCAATAGAAGCTGGGAGGAAAACAGCAAAATCTGCTTTTTAGTCTTTAACTTATTTAACACCAATTTGCAGCAGAACTATGTGTTCCTGAGTTATCAAAAGCAGCAGCATGTTCATCATTTTGGAGCCTTGAAACTGGCTTCCTCTTCAAAGGAAGCATTTGAATCCATTGTAAAATCATATGTCAGCTGGGAACCACAGAATTCCTCTGGCAATTTTCCAAAGTTATTAGAGGTAATAAGAAGGATTTAGGTAAACATCAGCATGAAATCCCCTCAATCTTGATGGATGACAAAATCGATGAGATTCCCACCTGTATCTTCTAATCTAATATTGCCTCACATAGGTATTGTTAGTAGCTTTGCTAATTTATATTGAGTCTAAACATGCAGGGTGGACATAGGCCAGAACTGAGGCAATTATTAGGAAATCCCACACAAAAGAATCATTAAAATTTAATGAATTGATTTCTGGAATCAGATTTCCTAAGTTCAGCTGATGATCAGTAACTTCAAACTCTCTATTATTTTCGTTTCGCACATCCCTCTCCCCGACATCCCCTCTCTCTAATACTGATCTCAATAATCCTTTGACCTTACCAGGTTCTCTGATCCATGGATCCTACCAAATCCTCACTATCCCTCTTCCCCTTGATGCCCTCACTATCCTCCTTATCCTATATCTGTTATCATGATCAATTCCTTGATTCTCTTCTCCCTTTCTATAGCTTGGCAAAACACAACCTGGGTAAATCCAACTTTCCACCTACTCCAGGGCTCAACCCTCTCTCAGTTTTTCTTCTACTTCCCTGATTACTACTTAATATCCTTTGCTAGTTCCTCCTCTTCTTCCCATCCTCTTAATGATGGGGTGCTCATCCTATGTACACTCTGCTCTTTCTATCTATACGTGCTTCTTTGTTGATCTTATCCCATCTTGGCTTTAAATATCATCTACAGTCTGATTTATACCTCAGTCTGAGGCCTCTCTCCTGATTTGCATATCTAATGGCCTACTCAGCAACTCCAGTTGAATATTGTGCTTGTTATTTACCTAATGACTCTCAGCCCAAAATCTGCTCATTGATGCTGGTCTTGGGATTCTGAAAACTACATTTCCCAGATTCCCTTGCCACTTGCTTCCTCTTAGATTCTCCCAAGTGGAATTATGAGAGAGAAGGAATTAGATACAGCAGATCCTTTGGGTACATTGCCCCATATGCCCTTGACCCACCTTTTATTTCAGCTGCAGTGTGATGAACAGTACCATGCATGCTGACAGTATTCTTCCTCAAGGGCTTGCCATTGTTTTTCAGCTTTTCTGCCTCAGGGCTCTCTCCCAAGCCAGAGGACCCACTTAGTCTCTATACAGACGCAGCACAGAAATTCAGGTGAGTTGACATCCCTGCAGAAAACCCTCAGCCAATGGGATTGGATGAATACTCCAGCCTCCTTGTCTTCATATGGACAATTCTAGGAGAAATTCTGGATACTTCTCATAGGAAGAATCTGATTCCTACTGTCTAAAATCAACAACCTTCATAAATGCATCCATTTTCGCTTTTTTTCCTTTCTCATCTCATTTTTTCTCACTTCCTCACTCCTGCTTCCTGGGATCGTCTCCTAAATAAACGACCTGCACCCAAGTCCTTGTGCTTTACTTTCAGGTTATCTCAGACTAAGATGGCAGGAGGATTTGAAGGGGTTCCCTTTTATTGTTTGGTTTTCCCCTGGTCCTCTCAGAGTCATTCCACAGTGGCAGCTGTTGACTCAGCCTCTGGCTTCTTTCAGCACTGCCAGATCTCCCTTAATCAACTCTTTTTTTTTTTTTTTTTCCCTAATAGCACTTATCACCTTCTAATATGCTATTTGATTTACTTCTTTATCATGTTTATTGTGTATGGTTTATGTTTATCCCCACTCTAATGGAAACTCTTTGAGGATAGGTATCCTTTGTTTTATCCACTTAGATATCCCAACTGCCATAAAGGGTCTCTGAGCACATAGTAGGCACTTGATAAGGATTTATTGAACAAAAGAATGAATGATGTGATTACTTAATTATTTAACTGGGGAAAGTTATGTAGCCTCTCAAAATTTAATGTCCTTTCCTATAAAATGTGAAAAATAATAGTGCCTTCTTCATAGGATTATTATATAGATTAAATGAGTTAATAAAAGTAAAGGGCTTAGCACAGTGCCCAGCACATAGTGAGCCCTTGTCACCTGTTAGTTATTATTAGTTTAAGTGTCGACAATTCCTCCATGGCATCATGGAAATTGGATAACGAGACAGACTATTCATGTTTCCTCAGGCTAACGTAGCAACTAGATAGGTTGCTTAGTCATAGACAATCGGCATGTTTATGCATGTTTATGCAGACCCCACCCAGCTCTGTCACCTCTTGTTTCCTCAGCTCAGTTCCATATTACTTAGGGAGACATTCTGCCTTCTTTGGAGTTCAGTTGAGAATTTATAACTAGGAATACTCAGTTTTCTTCATGATTAAAATTGAACCTTCGATTCACTCTACCTTCAGGGGAAATTGGTTTATAAGAAAGGCTCATGCCAAGCAGCCAGATAAGAAGTTAATTAATTGAATGTTCAGTGTGTACTATAGCCAGAAATTCAATGTTCTATAGAATTTTTTTCCCTTTTGATCCAAAATTTTTTTCCCCCGGACACCATAGACTGTTTCCTTTCTCTGCTGAAGTCATGGAGCCACTGACTATTTGAGGTTGACCTTAAAGATACTCTGGCTCATCAATGTTATACACTGGGGTGAAGGGCAACAATGATGCATCAGAAATAAATCCAGCTCTCCAAAAAGGCCCAGCCAAATAGGATACAATATAAGAAAACAGAGGCTATAAGAGGTCAACTGAGTTTCTAAACATTACCGAGCAGGTCAGTGGCACAGGCAAGACTGGATACCTGGTTACCTGACACCTGGTTGACAAGCCCCTGTCTGTTTCCTCATCTTTATGGAAATATTACATGCAGTTCTTAAAATCAAAACCACACAGAGAAGGGAAAAATCTTCTTTATCCTCTTTTAACAAGTTTTCTTGAGTCTTGCCTTTATTATGCAAGGAGGAAGACACTTTGATCTTCCTCCTTCCTCTGCATTGGGCTTGTTCTCTCTTACAATTTTAAAATGTTGTGTAAAGAAGAAAAAACATCCCCCAAATGGACCACATGCTGACAAGCTCCTGGTGTTCTCAAATGGAGCTGGAGCATTATGTTTCAAAATTTCCTGGATTAGGACCCTGACTTCTACAATGGTGCTTCCAGTATAGGGGACTACATGTTCTCTGGAGAAGGAGGTGGGGTGATAGAGAGGAAGAACTGACCACGTGGAATTAACCAAAAATCAAGAACCTCTTTGTTAGGAAATGATGCCTTTGCTAACCTGGACTCGTAGAAACCAGATTCCAGTTTACAAGTATTTTGTTACCCTCCACCCCTGCCCATCAGCAACAGAAAGATAACTTTCCTAGGCACATCAGCAGATGGAATTAAGCTTGGAACTGGTGTCCCATCAGCTGTTCCCATCTGACAGTGAAGCTCTCCAAGCACTAACTAGAAAAAAGCATATCAAACCTTATAAGCTCTCGATTTTGTACCTAAGTTGAATATCACACTGTTTTAGAACTTTCGCTTGTCAGGCCCAGCCATGCTAAATTTTTTTTTAAATCCCTCCTTTGGGTCATATTCTCTCTTATCTCCATGTCTGCACCTACGGGGTTTCACCTACCTAGAACACTCACCACCCTCATCCTGCCCACCATCTCCTTGCCCAGTGGTTAAGAGCACTCCTCTCTTAGTTCAAATCCCAGGTCTTACACATGCTAGTTTTGTAACACTATGGGAAAAGTGATGAACCTCTCTGAGCCTTAGTTAGTGTCGTCATCCAGAAAATAGAAATAACAGTATCTGATAAGATTGTCAACAGAAATAAATGAGGATTCAATCCATGTAGAACACTTAGAACAGTGACTGGTATATGGTAAGTGCTCAATAAATATTAATCTTGTTATTGTAATTATCATTATAAAAGTACTTGGATTTTGGAGTCAGATACACTCGAATCAAATCTAATTTGAGTCCTGGCTTTGTCACTTACTAGCTATGTAATCCTGAGCAAGTTACTAAAGTTTCCTCATGTGTAAAAGGTACATCATCATCATCATCATCATAAAACTTGTCCGTAGAATCTTATGAAAATTAAATGAGTTAGCAGCATGTCTAGAATGCAGTTAATATTAATAATACTTAATAATTCCATGCTTAATAAGTCTACTTACTCTTTTAAGTCTTAGCGTGATGCTACTTTTGCCAGAAAAATTTCTGTTACTCATTAGGTCCAAGTTGTGTGCCCCTTGACTGAGCTTCCATAGCCCCCTGGACTTTCTCCTGCTATGACTTGCCCTGCTAGGTCATAATTTCTGTTTACTTGCCTATTTGCTGCCCTGGACTCTGAGCTTCACTAAGGCAGGAATATTGCTTTGTTTATTCCCCATCATATCCTAATCAGCCAGCACACACAGTAGGTTCAATAACAGAATGAAAGCATTTACTTATACTGCTCTCTTCTCATCCTGTTTCTTCCATCTGCTGATTATAAAGGCATCCGTATATATTTCTTTAAGGGATATGCCAAGAACTGGCAAGACATAGGATTGCAGGGCTTTTTGTTAGGCAACATAGAGTTTAAACATTTTTGATTTAGTTGTGAATCATCTAAAAGTCTGAGGATTTAATAGTCAAATCCAAATTTCCAGTTTCTCGTGAAAAAAATTGCAAGATTTGACAGGACTGAGGCCCATATATAAGTTCCACTTATGTATGTTCAGAGTTCAAAGTTCCACTTTGCAACAGTAGGCTAAAGCCAAAGAGTAGCTGCCCCTTTTTAGATGGTGTGTTGAAGTCCACACTCAGCCTGTTTCACTTACTTATGTTCCCCCTCTGGCCTTTATAAGCATTTGACTCCAAAACCTCTTGCTTTAAAGGCTCTGCCCTTTGGCTAAGTTGAATAAACAAACTGACGTTGAATATGAGGGGAGGGGAGTCAAAAATTGATCAAATAAAATCCCCAGATCAAGAAGGGTACTTTTTCTTTGTTAGAAACTAAAATATATATTGTCATAGGCACTGTAGCAATAATTAGAACCTCTATCACTTTACATAATTGTCCTTTCTTTTTTTGTGGTTGGAACAATTCAGTTCTAGTCCCTAAGCAAGGTTGATGATTTTAATACAATATTGTTGTCTGTATTCACTATACTGTGCACTAGATCTCTAGGACTTACTTACTACTTGTTGCAAGTTTGTCTTTTTCTGTCTATTTATCTCACTTAGAATAATGTACTCAAGGTCTAGCCATGTTGTCACAAATGAAAGGATGCCCTTCTTTCTCATGGTTGAATAATATTCCATTGTATATATATGCACCACATCTTCTTTATTCATTAAGTGATGAGGATTTAAGTTGTTTCCATATCTTGGCATTTGTGAATTATGCTGTAGTAAATATAGAAGTGCATATATCTCTTTGATATCCTGTTTGAAGAATATTTTTTCTTAACCTAAAAACAATATGTTTTCACGTTCTTTAAATGAATATTAATTGAGCTGCTATACTCTGTGGAAAGCAAAGTTATAGTAAGTCTCTAAAAATCAGAATGCATCACTTTTGATCATAGTGCTCTGTGAATTTGGGTGAATGGCATCAATTTTATGGGCTTTTCATCTGAAAGCATGGCTAATACTGTGCCACAACAAACACACCACCACCACTTAATACAACCCAGGGCAGTTTAATGTAATCGTGAAGAGATCTAATTCTGGAACTCGACAGACTGAGATTCAAACTACTTACTAGAAGCACGACCTGGGGCAATTTTTAAAATTTGTATGAATTCAGTTCCCTCTTTGTAAGATTAGGATAATAATATTACCTGCCTTAATGTGTTATTATAAAGATTAAATGCGATAATTCATGTAAAGAACTTATGTGCTCAGAAATATAGTAAACTTTCAAATGATGGTTGTTAGTAGCAGTTGAAACAGTATAAAGGGGTTAGGTGCTGAAGAGGTTATAGATTTATGAACAAGAGCTTCTGAAGAATAAGAAACCCACAGAAGCCATCCACTTTGTAGAAGGCATGCTTTTTCAGGTAAATACAATGACCATTAGATGATAATATATTCCACATCCATAAACCATTTCCTCTGACTGTGACTTATGGGAACTAACAGAGTAGTGTTTATATTGTAATCGAAGAATAGAAACTGCGAAGCATGGTGATTTTAACGGTTTGTTTATAACTAACTTGTTGGGATAAGCAGAAGACACTGATCCTGCCTTTAAAAAGATACCTTCCCAGCAAAAAATATTTACATAATAGTTACGATAATGAGCTTTGGAATAAGATTACTTGAGTTTGAATTCTGATTCTACTACTTATCAGCTGTGTGATCTTAGGCAAGTTATTTAAATTCTCTGTGCCTCAGTTTCCAATGGGCAAAACAGGAATAGTAATGGAATGTCTCCAAGAGTATTGTGTGGAATAAGTTAGTTAAATTGTGTAAAACACTTATGAGAGTAACGCATTGTAAATGCTCAATAATTTTTGGTTCATATTATTATTATTCTATATTTAAGATGAATTTAACCAGAGTCAGCATACAAATATTGCCATAAAGTTGTAATACTAATTAATGCATATGAGAATTAAATTGCCTCATTTGTCTTGTACTCTTAATTATTGTTTTGTTATTCTTAACGCGCTTCCTTCAAGTGAACCAGCCAGGAAAATATGCCTAGAGTTATCCTAGAATATGGAATAAGAGCCTAAATTTAATTTCAATCTAAAAAGTGCCTTTTAATCAATACAGACTATTGCCAATAGAATGAATTTCCCAGAAGGCTGGCAAAGTATTAGGTATAAAAGCATTTGTAGGAGGATATAATGGGGAGAGCTGAAATTATTTTTAAGACTCTACAGCCTTAAGATTCCATATTGGGATCTACTGCCAACATACAAAAGGATGATCAGACACTGTATTGCTAGACAATTTAAAATTTTACTGAAGGAGATTATAATGACAGTGTGCTGTTAAGAATTTCTCCAAACTATCCTATGGCAACAGAGAACTGGGGTAGCAAAACTGAATAGTCATCAATAATATCTGCAATAAACACGAAATATGGAAGGCTGGAGACAAACCACCAAAAGCTACAAATCCTCTGTGTGCCGTATTAGGATCTGTGTGGAGGGAAGCAGTGGGAAGTAATGGGGTGTTGGATGGAACTGAGGACAGGGAATTCCAAAATCACAAGTAGAAAATCCCTGGAAAGCATGGCAAAATAATTGAAGAAGAACAGTAGACATCAGAAGCATTCTTTGCACACTCCAATTTAGGAATGAGCACAAGTGATTGATGGTAAGGTCTGAGGGGACCAAAACATGATGAGTCCCCAAAATTCTCAAAATTGACCAACTGAAGCTCCCTTTCAGGACTGAGAAAATTACTGGGAGTAGAATCCAAATGGAGTAGACTAGGTATAATAGGAACAAAGGAAAAAGAGGGTCCAGATGAAATTGAGGAATGACAATAGAGGAAGAAGATCTCGGAAAGTACAAGATTGTGTGTGTGTGTGTGTGTGTGTGTGTGTGTGTGCGCGCGCGCGCGCGCGTGTGTGTGGTGCAAAAACAGCAGAAGAAGGAGCTCTAGATCAATAAAGCTAGAAAAGGAATCCTGGCCCACTCTTCCTTCCTAAAAGTTTAGGAAAGCTACTCTCATGTAGAAGTGAGCAGCAGGAGAGAATATCATTCAAATCCCATACAAAGTTATTATGAGAATAAAGGAGAAGGAGGAACAGAAAAATATCTCCACACACAGTGAGCTAAAAGAAATAAAGAAAATGACACAATAAATTTAAGAGCCACATAAATCATAATGAAAATTAAAAAATCAGAAATGAGGTGATACAATATAGGAAAGAATTATAAGTAAAAGAAAATTCATTTCAGAAACGAGAACTAAACTAGAATGCACATGAGAGCAAATAAACACAGCACAGACAGCTTAATGGAAATTGAAAGTTGAAAGGAAGAAAATTTTAAAAAGGATTAAAGAGAAAAAAGAATTTGAGAAAAAATGGGAGATATAGGAGCCAAAGAATATCTAACATGGATGCAATATAAGATTTCTGAAGCAAAGAAACAAAACAAAAACTAAAAACTGTATTTCAAGAAAATTTTCTTGAAATAAAAGTATTCTTGAAATTACATATTGAAAAGACACCCTGTGTACTTGAGAAAATCAGCACAGAGTGATTAAGAAGAAGACATATTCTTGTAGATCTACTGAACTTTACAGAAAAAATGGAAAGGAAATCCTTTGGGTTCTTGTAAAGGAAGTAATCACTTTTAAAAGAAAGAAGATCAAATTTGTTATCAAATTTTCCAATAGTAAAACTTTATGCTAGAAGACAATGGAGCAACATTTCCAAGATTCTCAAGGAAAAGGTGAAAAAAGAAATTTTTCTGACCAGTTAGCAAAGTAAAATGCTGCTGCATACAACATACATACCTAAAACAAAGAGATTGAGGGGAGAAAAAAGTTTGGAGCAGGCAAATGCAAACAAAAAGAAAGAAAAGGTCATGATGTTATCACTAGAAGGCAAAATACAAAGAAAAGTCATTACAGGGAAAGGAGGGAACCTTATAATGCTAGAGGCTACGGTTCACGATGAAGGTATCGATTATCAATATTTATACACTCGGTAACACAGCAATATTTTCATAAACAAAACCAAAAAAAGATGCAAAGAAAACTGATACAAACACACTAATTTTAAGAGATTTTTAACACAGCTTTCTCAATCTAAAACAAATCACGTGAACTAAAAGTGAGTAGGAATTTAGAAGACAACAATCAATAAAATAGATCTTACAGATATCAAACTATAAACTTAGATAATAGGGAATAAACCTTCTTTTCAAGTGCACATGTAATGTTCACAAAAATTGGTCATATCATAGGTCACAAAGAAAACCTTAATAAATTCCAAATAAAAATAATACAAGAGCATTCTCTGGTTGCCATCCACTAAAACAAGCTACAGCAAAATCAAAACCAGAAAGGCCCTTTGCCTGGAAATTAAAAAGAAAAGAAAAAAACCTGTTCCTAAACAGCTCTTGGGTCATAGAATTTATTGAAAATTAACAGTAATGACAACACACACAAAAAATCAGAATCTACGGTATACAACTAGAGTATTTATTAGAGAAAATCTGAGAGCATTAAATACTCATAACATGAAAAATTAAATTCTGAAAGTAAATAAGTTAAAAACTCAATTTAAAAGCTAAAAAAGAAAAACAAAGTAAAACAAGAGAAAACAGAAGAAATTCAGAAAAGCAGAATAGTTAGAAAACAGAGCATGAGTAGAATTAATAAATAAGTCCAAAGGCCGATTCTTTAAAAACAAAAAATAAATATAGACACGCTTCTAGCTAACATAAATAGGAAAAAAGGAGAACACACACATATGTAAAATTAGAAATGACAAGGAGGAAATAATCTTCAAAGCAGAGGAAATTTTAAATCACCAGAGAGTATTTTGCACAACTCTATGCAATTAAATTTAAAAACCTAAATGAAACGGGTAATTTTAAAGAAGAATATAACTTATCAACATTGACCTAAGTAAAGACAGCAAGTCTAAATTAAAGATCAGACATCCATAGAAGAAAGAGGACAAATTGTTAAATTCACACAAAAAAGCATCATACCCAGTTGTGTTTCGTTTTGTTTTTCCCCCACAAGGTAACACTATAGAGGGACTCAAGCCAACCTGAAGAGGCTTCGCTGGCCAAATGTGAGACCATTTGAACATCAACAGAGATAATAACTGCAAAGGACTGAAATATATCAAAAATGCCTCATCTATGAGGATAGCAAAACAAACCAATTCTAACTAGTCACCATTGGAAGATGCTAGTAAACCAACCTATTATTTTGAAAACTGATAAATAGCTCGAAAGAATGGGGCATTTATCCTGTCTTTCCTATACGAACCATATCACCCAGTACACAAATAGATGGTGAAGGCAAATTTCTCTTTATAAAAGTATTGCCGCTAATAAATGAGTATCATCATTTTGCAATCTGTAATGAATTTTTGGATCATGGTATGTATCATAAAAGTCTGCCAACATCACAAGAAGAGAGGCAACCAGACATCGTATGCCTCCTAATATAAGAATATGTCATTTATGAATTGGTCTTGCTGAAAAAAAACAGTCCTCAATCTGATCAAGCCTTAGATTGAAAGAAGTTGTGAGAAGCCCAGGGATATAAGCAGCAAAATCCAGACTTCAGGAGCCTCTACAGGACAAATAATCTGGTTTCTTGATTAAATAAAGTGGAAGGAAAAAAGAGAGATAGAGAGGAACTTATGGATTCAAATAAATTTAAGGCACACATCAACCAATCAATATACAGAATTTATTTGGGTTCTCATTGAAATGGTAAAAAGAGAAAACACGAAATAATTGGAAATCGGAACACTGAGTGGGTGTTTGTTTACATTAAAGTGTGATTGTTAACTTTTAATTGAGATGACATAATGATATTATGCTTTTGTTTTTTTTTTTTAAATAGTGCCCTTGGCTTTCCGAGATACCTACTGAAATATTTACAGATGAAATAAGATGATGTCTGGGATTTGCTTCAAATAAGGGGGAAGTAGGAAGTGAAACAGATAAAAAAGATTTGGCCATGAGTTGAAAATTGTTAAAGCTGGTTGATGGATATATGGACATTCATTATACTATTCTGTCTATTTTAGTATATGTTTGAAATTTTTCATAATACAAAAAAATTAATAAAAATTATGACTAAAGTGAGAGCATAATCCTCATGGATATCACATGATTATTGTTAACTAAACTGTGACAGAGTGCTCTATTATCTCTGCTTTAACATATTCGAGATCATTCCAACTCCAATAACAAAGGATGTATCTGTGTACTAACAGGGGCAATAAATTCCCTTTCTTTGCTCCTCTGGTTCTTTCTCTATTTCCAGACATTCATTCAGCTTGTAGTTATAGAGCTGCTGATATTGTAAAAATGTTGCTTAGCAACATGTTAATGGGGAAAAACACTCCTTAAAACATTAGGGTTTTTGTCTTTTGAAATGTACTTGTTCAGCATATGATACCTCCCACAGCTCAATTTAACAAGAAGAAAAATATCAACTCTTTGAATATAGTTTTTTTTGTCTTCTTAGCTGAATCTGAGTTTAATAAGAATATAAGAAATGGACTATGATGATGACCCTGAACTACATACAGTTCCATTGGTCTTTGATGAGAATGGCTCAGAGATGACAGACTATAACGCTCTGCCCGTTACCTAGTATCTGGGATAGCCACTGCCAGTGCTTCTCAAACTTCAATGTGTCTTCTGTGCCTTTCCTGGGCATCTTATGAAAATGCAGATTTTGTTAAGTAGGCCTGGTGTGGGGCCTTGAGTTTTTGCATTTCTAACGAGTTCCTAGGTGCTGCTGAGTCTGCTAGTCAGGGGGAATCACACTTCAATGGCAAGGCTCTAGGATACATTCAAAGAGCAGAGAGATTAGAAATTGTCACTTGTCAGCCTTGGCATGGCGTATGGTTAAGAGGACAGCTTGAGAGCCAAAGAGATCTCTGAGAGAGTTCAGATCTTGGCTCTGTGGTTAGAGGTTCACATCTTGGCTCTGTCATAAGACATGTCACTGAGCTACCCAGAGCTTTGGACTCTTCATCTGCAAAATGAAAGCATGGGCAGTTTTTGAGAAGACTGAATGACATAAGGATATCACTTGTAATATTCTTAGCTAAGTGCATACTAGGTACTATCTAAATATTATTATTGGAAAAAAGAAAAACAAAAGAGCATTTATGAAGGATCATGTTGCAGTATGAGTCTTTGCCTTCTTATTTACGAGTGAGGCAGCGTGAAAAATTGGGAAGAGCACTGGGTTGATTCAGAGAGTAGGTTCTTCTTGTCACTGCTGCAAATGTGGCAGTCATACCCTTTACTCGGCCTCAGTTTACGCTTGTCCAATGAAAAGGTTGAAGCCATGCCTTCCTGGTCCAAACATCCTAGCAATGTGTTTTACTCCCCTGGATGAGTCAGTGCCAGGAGCTGCACCAAGAGCTCCAAGAAATCAGCTCCCCATTTAATGAACTGTGAGGAGAGAGGACTGGTAGGTGGCGGAAAGCTTATCAGAACTGGATGAAAAGACCAGACCCACAAGAGGCTGCCAAGCAGGGAGTCTATTTTAAAACTCGGTTCTTTTTAGCAACAGAGAGCCCAGGTGGTGATTTAATTACTGATGGGCTCCGTCAGAGGCCAAACTGGAGCCAGCATCCCTGAATCAGGGCGAAGAGCAGATTAACCAGCTCGGGGAAGGACAGGTCTTCTGTTACCTGTTCATATGTGTTCTTGAGTCTGGGATGTGCAGAGCTTTAGATTTTTAGACAAATGTGCTTGGGACTCCACGATTTTGTCCATTTTCTAAAGGATTTTCTAAGCATCTGTCAGCTTCTGTCTGAATCATGCACACACGTGCATGTGAATCACTTCCTTCCCATGCCATGCCAGGATCCCCACCCCCCACTCTCTCACAGGCATCCTCACCACCACCACCATTTGAAAAGAATAAATGAAGGAAAGGGGGATTTTGTGGTGATTATCATACTGAAAATGTTTCTTTTTCAAAACCACGATTGCTCAGAATCACTTGGGGAGACTTCCCCATGAGAGAGATTCTGGAGGATCCTTAAGGAGTGTGGTTGGCACTGAGCAAGCAGCTCATTATTCAGAGGGTTCAACGACTGACAGGACCACTCTGAACCAGAAAAGAACCTGAGGATTGTGTGAGCCTCAACATGATGATTAAGAAAATCCTGGATTCTTAGAGAGGATAAACATTACTTAATGAAACCTAAGTAATTTGGTGACAAGTGCAGGCTTTTAAGTGAGAAAACTTAGGCTCAGATTCCTGCTTCATCATTAACCAAATTTGCTTCACTAAATGGTGACCTTGGGCAAGTGGCTTTACCTCTCTAATCCTCTTTTCCCTCTAATGTAAAAAGGGTAACTATCTTCATCTTAAGGTTCTCGTAAAGATAAAATGAGATTTCATATTTAAATTACTTGAGATAACTCCTGGAACAATGACTTAGCTATAATAATAATAACGAAACACTCAAAAATGCCCTTAATGAATGGATTTCCAGGTGCTTCTCTAACGCCCCTATTGTAGGATTTAGAGCAGCAGTGTCTCTATGGGTTTGATTCCACCTGCAGATTTATTTTGTTTGCCCTTTATAGCAGTGGCCAAGGTGCTTTGTTGTTGTTGTTATTAGCCAATATTTTCAAATTGGGAGATTTTACAGTTTTGCATCATTATCTACATTTCTTGAAACTTTTTTGAAATATCAGAAGATCTGGCAAACATCAAGCCCATATTGCTGCATTGTAATAATCACCCGGAGGTGAGTAGGGGTTGCCCCCTTTGTATGTCATTTTTCTCCCCTTTGCCACAGTCTCCACTACTCTCTGCTGATGACTGTTGCACTACTTTACTTCATGTGCATCACCTTCTGTCTCTGAGTCAGGATTTGAGTCTGTCATCCTTTGATATGGTGCCTAGAATGTAACATCATCCTTTAGTGTGGTTTGATTGGCAGCAGCAATCATGATCCTGCTATTAGACACAGACACATCCACTAATGATTTTAGAGAATGTCATGTAATGAGGTACATTATTAGAGTAGCCCATTTCAGGGTACCTGCCCAGATCATACTCTATTTTTAAATTATTTGCTCTTCCCACTGACAGCCCTCCTGAAGGGATAGCAGTTAGCTAGACAGCACCAGGTACCTTGTGAGACAACGCTCACCTGGGTCACACATGGGTGCACCAGAAACCAATACCTGATCCAAGACAAACCAGGCAGATTCTCTCTCCCAGAAGTTCTGAACTGGGGTATTGAGAAGCTGGGTCTGTGGCCGATGACGGCAGCACTGGAACTAAAAGCTCATGCTGAGTTGGGGCTGTATGAAGGTGGCAGGAGACAAAGACAAAGGCCATGCAAACCACAGTTTTGGAGGAGCATATGGTAGCTGGGAGTCACCAGAGGAAGACAATCTGCCAAGAGGAACAGGAAAGCAGAGGAGACCTGCAGAGATGATCATGGAAATAACCATGTGGCTTCCCAGAAGGACAGAGGGTGTCCATTCCTGACCTTCCATTTGCTGGAATTGGGCAGATTGCTTGTACATGCTTCACCGTCTTCAATCACTCACTCCCTGACCTTCTTCCTTTTTTATTTCTATGACACTATCCTCCCCTATTCTCCTACCTCTCAGCATCCTTTTTTGGCTACTTCTACTACATTTGAGCTCAAAATGTGGACTTCCCTGGACTCCATTATAAGTTCCCTTCTCTTCTCTATTTTCACTTGGACTGAAGGTTTGTGTCCCTCCAAAATTCATACGTTGAAATCTAATCTCCAATGTGATGTTATTTGGAGGTGGGGCCTTTGGAAGGTGATTAGGTCATGAGGGTGGAGCCCCTCTTGAATGGGATTAGTGCCTTTATAAAAGAAATGCCAGAGAATTCTCTCACCCCTTCCATCATGTGAGAACGCAGCGAGAAGATGACTGTCTATGAACCAGGAAACAGGCTGTCACCAGACATCGAATCTGCTGGTGCTTTGATCTTGGAATTCCCAGCCTCCAGAATCGTGAGAAATAAATGTCTGTTATTTAAAAACAACCCAGTCTGTAGTATTCTGTTAATAGCAGCCTGAACAGACTAAGACATACTCCTTAGATGATCTCAATTTAACACTAGTTATATGCTGACATATCCTAAGTTTTTATGTATACAGTTTTTAAAAATTGTCTCATTCCTTAGAATGTGGGGTCAACCACCTCGGGCAAACTTCATGTGTCTGGTTCACAGCACTGCCTGACACAAAGTAGACACTCAATAAATATGTATGAAATGAATGAATGAATTGAATTTTTGTCTCCTGCTCAGACCTAGGTCATTCCCTCTATGCTCTGCACCAAGCCCCTGCCACACTGGATATGTCTCAGCTTCTCCTGCCTTACAGAAAATACATTCCCTTTGCCTGCAAAGCAAAGGTCCCCTGCTTCGTGGTATCTCACCACTCCGCATGTACTTTCTGTAATTACGCCCTGTTCGTTACATACATAGCCTCGGTTTCTTTTCTTAATTTGTAAATATGCATGAACTTACTTGTTTCCCACGCATTTGCCTGTATCCCACTCTGCTTTTCTTTTTCTTTTCTCAAATATGCTGTTAACTTCTTGAGTCAAGGATTTGACTTAACATACTCAACATCTAGCACAGTTTCTAGAACAGAGTAAGTGTTCAATATATGTTCAGTGGATGAATGGATACTCATGGTGTGCTTTATTTTACTCTTTCCATAAACCTCATTTTCACATGAGCAGCTTGATTTGGTTTTGGTTTCTTGTAATCAAAGAGCCTTGACTATGACAATTATAGTGATGACCAGAAATTTACACTTTTTAGATGCTTTTGCGATTACCCTCTTGATAGACTAGGAAAAAACAGTGACCTTCACAGATGACTTTAGAATGCCATTAATCATGTACATTTCTGTAGTTTACAAGGTGCATTTGTATCTATTAGCACAGTAAATTTTCACAACACTCTGCACAGCAAAGGACAGTTGAGACAGAGATCAAAACAGCTAATAGGAGCCAGGATCAGAGCCCAGGTTTTCTGTTTGCCAGCCATTTGCGCTATTGATACACCACGTGGCCTCCATTGTTAAAAGTATACCTCTGCTGCTACTACTACTAGTGATGATTTATTGAGCATTTACTACATACCAGGCACTAAGCTATATACCTTTCCTTAATTAGATCAGTTAAACTTCGTGACAACCCCAGGGGGTTGATACTTTTATTGCTCTCTTATGACAGATGAAGAAACTGAGGCATAGAGATGTCAGAGATCTAATAAATAGGTAAGCAGAGATGTGAGCCCAGTTTTTTCTGATCCCTAAAGCTAAACTACAAATTACTATGCTATAGTCCTTCTTGCTATGAAGAGAAGTAAAAGAAGAACATCTGCGACTTTGGGAATCACTCATGTAGAGTAATCCAGGGCCATGTTGTTGGTAATAATCCCAAATCCTTTAAGGTACAATGAAGAGTTATCCAAAACTTTATGAGAACAGGAAGCACAGCAAGATGTGACTGAATGCGAGTTGTTTCACCAACATCCCCTCAGATGCGGGGACTTAATTAGTGCACTTAATTGCTGAGAGATATGTAATGAGATTATTCAGAGCCTTGGCTGCGCACTTCTTTCCTATTGTTAACTGTGTTAATTTACAATGATGCTCAAGATGCCGAACAGGCTAAATGAAAACTCTTTCTTTTTTTCAGAGTGAGAGAAAGGGTCATCACACTGGGTAATTTGATTTTGATGCACTGCTTTTTCCTCCTCTGTTTAAACACGCATACTCTTTATAAATCGGTGAAGGTGTGGGATCATTTGGTGAGAGCATAAGGAGGCTGATTACCACAAATGTGGCAAAGGGAACTCTTCAGTCTTCCTCCATGTGGTGGATTCCTGGATTAACTTCCATTCAGGTGAAAAAGAAAGAAAGGAGGGAAGGATAAAGGGAACATTCAATGAGTATGACAGTATGAGTATGAGCATAAGGCCTTGTGTCAGGCTCTCTCACCCCCATTCTTTAACTGAATCTTCAGAAAGCTCCTGGTGCTGCTATTTGCACTCCCATTTTACAGATGAAAGTGTTCCCTGATTTGATTCCTCCTGTGACAGCAACTGAGAATGTTAAAACACCAAAATGTCACATCTAGGAATACACCAAAGGGACATATTAAGAGATGTGGGAAAAAATAGCAGAGAGGAATGGAGCTAATGATGGGGCTGTGGAGATGGGAGTATGTTATATTAGCATCAAAGAACCCAAGTACCTCCATTCCCAAACTAGATTTGATAGTGACTAGATTAGATAGTCAAACAAACGCTTATGTAGTTTGAAATAGATTTGGTTACGTAATTCAAACTTCCAATAATAATAGTAATGATGATAATATATACTTGCATTTTCAAATTCAAAGTTGTTGTTGTTGTTTTTTTTTAATTTCCCCTCAGTTGGTTTAATCACATTTGAATACTTATTTTGCCCTTCATTCAACGTTCTGAAGCTGAGGTTTGGTTAAAAAGCAAATTATCTTTATAAAGAGCCCAACCCTCTTGTCTCTGGACCTCACAGGGAATGGCTTTTCAAATCATTTTCACTCAATTCACACTCTGAAAGATCAAAGAACTATGCTATGTGCCCATTCCAGAAGTCCCTCTGGGGCCCTCTGGGGGCCATCATGAATATAAATCACTGTGTTTGTTATGTTTCCAAAATACTCATTCATCATCCATCCTAGCTTTGTTCAAAGAGACGTGGGGTCAGTTCAGCTCTCACCTTCACAAGCCTTCCTGCTTCTGTTTGCACAGCCAAAGGAGCACTCGAGACAATTAGCTACTCGCTGCTGTGGCTGCTGCCAAAGGTCTCCCCCACAGGGATGAGAAGAGACATCCTCAGGAGGAAGCTCCATTCAGGCATTGAGTGTGGCTCTTGGCCAAGGAGGCAGCACCTCTTTCTACCCTCCAACTCAGGTCCTCTTTTGTGTAGCAAGACAAAAGCGAACAATGGCCACCTCCTCTCTCCCAGAGGTGACAAGGGGAAAGAAAGTATAAAGCTAGCTTTGAAAACTCAGCCTTTGAACTCCCTGCCACCCCAAGAACCGGACCTGAATCCACTTTCTGACAACGACGGGAGGTGATTGTACTTTTCTTTAAGAAGCTGGCAGCTTGGAAAGAGCCCACCAAGAGAGAAAGGGATTGCCTTCCCAAAGAGTCATAAAGAATATCAAAGCTGGAAGGTCTCTTGGTGATTATTGAGTCCAACCTCCTTGATTTATAAATGAAACCCTGAGGTCAAGAATTTAGTCTAAACCATACAGCCCAGTGCAGGCTCCTCCAAATATCATCAGAGCAACTTGTTGATAAGTCAAAGCTGAGTTTATCACTTACTGTGATAAGAGAGAACACTACCTACCTAGACAGTCTTGATTGCATCTCAAAGGAAGAAGAGCAGTCAGGGTATTTGCTGAAACTTTGAAATCTGGTTTAAGGAGGGTCCTTCAAGGGAATAGGAGGGTCTTGTTAGGAGTGGATGGGGATCACGATACAATAGTTTAGAACTGGTGGACACAGCAAGGGAAGGATTTTGAGGAGAGGGATTGAAAGAATCTTGGGGTATAAACAGATGGCCAAGGTTTTCTATTGAAGAGTTGACGGATCTTTCAGAAGGTTGTCGGAAGGCACAATAAAGTTATTTGCCACTTTTATCTTCCTGGGCAAAGTTTCCTGAAAAATGGTGAATCTGTGCTGATGAAGACAGGAGACTAGTAAAGTCATATCAGAGTAGACAGTAAGCTGTGTAGGCATAGATAGTTTTGGGTCTCAGAATCCAAGTCCTCACTTGATAAATGAAACCCTGCTCCAAGCCACACAGCCCCTTCTCTGCAGAAGATAAACTGGAAGCCAGGTCCCAAATTCCCCACCCACTGCCGATTTTATAACACAAGAGTGTATTATCTGAGCCAAATGAACAAAACCAGTCTCTGGGCTTAAAAAATTTGTTTTTGAAAGATTAGAGGAAGAAAATAAAAGATAGTGATGAGATCGAGTACGTGTGTAGGAGGAGCCTGGATGCCTCAGAGAGGAGTTCCGGAAAGTCTCTCTGAGGAGGTGACATTTGAGATGTGACCAGAATATGCAAAGAACTCAGGAGCTCTCCAAGCTGAAGGAAACAATTGCCAAAGAATTAAACAGCTTGGGGTTTGAGGAAAAGAAAGAGTGTGGTTGGAGCCCAGTGAGCAAGAGAAGAGGTAGGAGATGAGGTGAGACTGGAAGATAGGGTCAGATCACTGGGATTTTTGGGGTGCTCTCAGAATGCCTGACTGGGATGGGTTGGTCCTGCTGTTGCATATGCAAAATGTGCTCTGCTTGTTTACCTCATGAAAACTCACAGTTGGAGCCATTCTTACATGAGTGGTAAAAAAGACCATGTCTAGATTCTTCAAGAAGAGGGGCTGAGAGATACTCAGACATTGAGTTATTCATTTTTCCCTGAGCAAAGTAAGAAATACATCAACTAAGCCAGCTGTGGGGCTTCACAGAGCAGTAAATTATCTTTTTTTTCTTTTGGTTTGTTTGCAAGAAATGCCTAAGATGCAGGGTATTCTCCTCTTATTCTTAGCCATTATCACGCTCCAACATTCATTTTCAATTTCTAACGTTGAGCTGGATGGTTTTTATGGCATCTCAGCTAGAGAAAAATGAAAATGAATGTACGAAATGAAAGATAAGATTTATTTGGGAAGGGGAATAGTTATTGTAGTTCTTCCTAAAGCAAAAAAGAACCTTTTAGAAGGATTTAATTAGGCACACCATTTTCTTTTTAAGTGTACACATAGGCGCTAATGGGACAATTCAAGTCATCTACACCCAGTATTATCAACAGATGATGATTAAAAAATTTTAAGAGCATTGCTTGATGCTTACATGAAAGTACTCAATAGTCTATATGCAAGCTCACCAAGGCTGTGTAACAGATCTGAAAGGCCAGGAAATCAGTGAGTAATAGAAAACAGCAAAGCACTCAATTCATCAACTAGAATACTCATTCTTATTTTATGAATTCAAACACAGAAAAGTGTTTGTGTACTGACGTTTGAGTGTGTGTGAGCGGTTTTAAAACTCATCCTCTTTTCGTTATTACATCTCAAGAAATGAATACCACCATTGCGGATAAAATCATTGGGCACAATCTGGAGATGTTCAAGTGGTGTCAGTTTCAGGGTGGACCTTCCTCAGGACAGGCTAGGACATTGATCTGGGAGGCAGTATTTCTCAGCAGGTAAGGGTGTGGATTTTCAGTTTTAAATCTCATTTCTATCCTGAAAAGCTAGCTTTATGACCCTGGGAAACTTATTTAACCTCTATGAGCCTCAGTCTTCCAGGCTTTAATATGGGAGTAAAAATAGTAACTCATAGGGTATCTCTGAGGATTAAATCAGATTGTGTACACTTTTTAACTAAAGACCTAAAGCTTTTAAAATCTTAACTATTAATATTGTGTGGATTGATTGAGAGGTATATTGCAGTCAACTCCAGAAAAAAATGTCTGCTGCCTTTGTGTGTATGTGTATGTGTGTGTTTCTTTTTGGACATAGGGGTATAAGGCAAAATATCAAATAGTATTCAAGAGTGTATGATGAAAAGCTACAGTTCCTTGCTTGCCTTTTTCTATTCTTTATCACATTCCTCAGAGGAAACCTCTCTTAACTATTTCTATTTTTATTTTTCCAAAAGTACCCCATATATCTAAATAATATGCCTGCATAACATTTCTTGATTCTTCAACTTTAGGCAACATCTTTTTACTCCATTATGTAAGAATTGAAGATTTATTTCTTCCATTATTCTTCTCTTTCATCCTCTGTCTTCCCCCAATGTTGGATGATTATATTAATATTATTTCTTCTATTGCTCCTTTTTATAACTTTTAAACAATACAGTTATACATATGTTTTTATTTTATCAATTTTCAAAACTATCTGGACTTTCCTCTATAACTTGAAGATATTTGTTCCCCCCTCCTTTCCTCCCTGATTTCTGAATGCCGTCACTGTATGTATGTGGAAGACGTCTGACAAAAAGTTTCCTAAAAGTAGAGCCTGCGGTGGGGGTTCCTGTGCATGTGATTTATGGAGAGGGTGCTTCCAGTGGGAACCTCTAGAGGAGTGAGGGAAGCAGGGCGAGGAAAGAGAAGAAGCCAGGAAGGATATGGTTTTCAGCTGGGCTCTAGCTTCAGCTTGCTTCCATAGGGAGCTCTGGAGTGTGAATTGTACCCCAGAGTAAGGCCGCCCCTTGGACCTCCCTTATCAGATAGTCACTGGCTGTAGGCTAGCTGCAGGAGGAGGAGCATGACTTCCCTGCTAGGGCAGGCCTTGTCAGCTAAGGGCAATGCTCCACAGAAGGAGGAAGTGTGAGCTATTATCAGCCAATACTCTCAGCAGCTAGAGGATGGGTGCACAGGCCAGGTAAGGGGATCTGGATGGAGTACCAACAATCTCTAACACATAGGAGATGAGGAAGAGGATATAATGAAGAGAATGGCCTCTGGCTCCTCATCGCCTCTTGAATTTATTTGAGATTCACTGTTTACAAAGTATTTTCACTTATATTTTTCATTTGGTCCTTATTCAAGTATACACACACGCACACGCACTCACACCATCACTACCACAACAAATACCAATACCAATACCATCGACAAAACAATAGGAGGTAATGTTGGTGTTATTCTCTGTTTCAAAAACTAAATACAGAGGGCGAACTCAAGATGGCGGCATAAGCAGACTCGGAACTCACCTCCTCCCGTGGATACAGCCAATTTACTACTACTTGTGGAAAAATTACCCCTGAGACAGAACTGAAAACTGGATAAGAGGAACTTCTGCAACAACGGACAATCCTAATTGAGGTGGAAGAGGCAGAGACTCCCTTCTGGAGAGGAAAAACGCCGCCCTCACAAGCCGCCAGCTTCACGGCCGCCGGGAGCAGCTCACAGGTACGCAGCCTCCCTGGAGGCGCGGGGCCCTGAGCTGGGAGCGCCCCCGCTGTGGGCATTTTGTGGACCCAGCACAATGGAGACGAGTGGCATAATATCTGACTTTGCCTGCTACTAAAACATTGGGGAGTACCCCAAGAAAAGCTGGTTCACAAAGAAACTAAAACCGGCTCTTAAAGGGCCCATGAGCAAACTCACCCGTTTCAGAAAGCACCCTAAAATCACCAGAAAGAAAGGTGCACAGTGCTGTGGTGAAAAGAGACTCGCCTAATAGGCCCTGAGTGCATCTTGGTGAGAGGTGAGACCTCTCCAGGGACTGGGACATTGGCAGCGGACATTGTTGTGGCCTGGTGTGGGCGGGCTGACACAGAGGCCATTGCAGTTCTCCCTGAGGCCTGCTAGCCCAGGTCTGTCCCACCCGCTAGAGCACTGATTTAATCCAGCTCAGCCAGGGCAGGCAGCCCACCCTAGAGACTGGCCCCACCCAACAACAAGCCCTCAGGCAACTTGTGGGCCTGCATAGATTGGTGACTGGATTCTCTGCAGCCTGGCAACTGAGCCGACTTCAGCAGGGCAGGGTGTGCACAAGGAGCGGGTGGAGAGTGTGGGGCGGTGGTGGACTGTGTGGGGCTCCTGCTGTGGAGAGACTGGGTCCGCTTGGGGAGGTCAGGGCGCTCACACGGGGCAGGACTGTGTTGACTGTGTGTGTGGACCTGTGGGCGGCAGGGTTTGTCAGCTGCAGAAGACTTGTGCTTCTCAAAGACCCACATAGGAGGTTTGCCCCACTTTCCAAATCCTGAAAAAATCAGGTGCTCCTGTGCCTGAGGCCAGCCCCACCCAGCTGCAATCCTCAGAGAGCTGACAAGAGGCCTAATAGGCTAGAGGCTTATAGCAATTGTAAGGCCCTGAGCCTAACAACCTGCCACGCTGGGGGCCTACTCACTTAAAAGAAATACTGCAACACAAATGTGGTATTAGAACTTGCAGCCAACTGTGCTGGGGCTCCCCACACCTGATAAAGAGACTGAAGGGCCCACAACAACTACAAGCAGCTGAGCATTACAACAGCTGGCCAGGAGCATAACTCGGCCTCCCTGGGCGCCTACAGGGAGAGCAAACAGGCCACAACAGAAGGACACACGTAGCCCACATAGGGGTCACCCCTGGAACATTGAGAACTGAGGGAAGCACACTGGAAGCCTCCTAAGGCATCACTTACATAAGGTCACCTATCCAAGAGCAGGAGACGTAGCTGACCTACCTAATACATAGACACAAGCACAGGGAAAGAGGCAAAATGAGGAGGCAAAGAATACATTCCAAGTAAGGGAAAAGGACAAAACCCCAGAAAAGGAACTAAGTGAAACAGAAATGAGCAACCTACCCAACAGAGACTTCAAACAAAGAGTATTAAGGATGCTCACTGATCTGGGGAGAAGAATAGATGAACTCAGTGAGAATGTCAACAAAGAAATGGAAGATATAAAAAAGAACCAATGAGAAATGAAGAATACAATACTGGAAATGAAAAATTCATTAGAGGGACTCAAAAGCAGAGTAGAAGATACAGAAGAACAGATCTGTGAGCTGGATGAAAGACTAGAAGAAATTACCCAAGGTGAACAGGTAAAAGAGAAAAGAATTAAAAAGAGTGAGGACAGTCTAAGGGACCTCTGGGACAACATCAAGCGCACTAACATCCCTGTTATAGGTGTTCCGGAAGGAGAAGAGCAAGACAAGAGGGCAGAGAATCTATTTCAAGAAATAATAGATGAAAACTTCCCTAACCTAAGGAAGGAAACAGACATCCAGGTACAGGAAGCACAGAGAGCCCCAAACAAGATAAACCCAAAGAGGCCCACACCAAGACACATCATAATCAAAATGTCCAGAATTAAAGATAAAGAGAGAATCCTAAAAGCCGCAAGAGAATGTCAAGTTACATACAAAGGAAACCCCATAAGGCTATCAGCTGACTTCTCAGCAGAAACCTTACAGGCTAGAAGAGAATGGCATGATATATTTAAAGTGCTAAAAGGAAAAAACTTACAGCCAAGAATACTCTACCCAGGAAGGTTATCATTCAAAATGGAAGGAGAGATCAAAATTTTCCCAGACAAGCAAAAATTAAAGGAGTTTGTCACCAAGAAACCAATGCTACAAGAAATGTTAAAGGGACTGATTTAAGGGGAAAAGAGAAGACCACAAATAGAAAAAATTATCTATTTCCATGATAAGAACGTAATGGATACAAATGCACAAAAAAGAGGTTAGATATGATATCAAAAACATGATGGAGGATGGGAGTTAAAGAGTACAGCTTTCAGACAGAGGTGAAACTAAAGTGACCATCAATTCTGTATAGAAGAAGAAAGGAACAGAGAAGGACTACTAAAACACTGAGAAAAAAAAAAAAAGTTAAAATATGGCAGTTAGTACATACTTATCAATAGCTACTTTAAACGTCAATGGACTAAATGCTCCAATTAAAAGGCATAGCCTGGCTAATTGGATTAAAAAAAACAAGACCCATATATATGCTGCATACAAGAGACACACTTCAGACCTAAAGACACTCACAAACTGAAAGTGAAGGGATGGAAAAAGATACTCCACGCAAATGGCAATGAAAAGAAAGCCGGGGTAGCAGTACTCATATCAGACAAAATAGACTTTAAAACAAAAACTGTGAAAAGAGACAAAGAAAGGCATTACTTAATGATCAATGGAACAATCCAACAAGAGGATATAACACTTGTAAATATCTATGCACCCAATGTAGGTGCACCTAAATATATAAAGCAATTATTAACAGACATAAAAAGAGAAATAGAAAGTAACACAATAATAGTAGGGGACTTTAACACTCCACTTACACCAACGGATAGATCATCCAAACAGAAGATCAATAAAGAAACATTGGCCTTAAACGACACACTAGAACAGATGGACCTAGTAGATATATACAGAGCATTCCATCCAAAAACCGAAGAATACACGTTCTTTTCAAATGCACATGGAACATTCTCCAGGATTGATCACATATTAGCCCACAAAACAAGTCTCCATACATTTAAGAAGATTGAAATAATACCAAGCATCTTTTCTGACCACAACGGTATGAAACTAGAAATCAACTATAGGAAGAAAATCAGAAAAGCCACAAATACATGGAGATTAAACAAAATGCTACTGAACAACGACTGGGTTAACGAAGAACTCAAAGAAGAAATCAAAAAATACCTGGAGACAAATGAAAATGAAAATACGATATGCCAGAATTTATGGGATACAGCAAAACCGGTTCTAAGAGGGAAGTTTATAGCGATACAGGCCTATCTCAACAAACAAGAAAAATCTCAAATAAACAATCTAACAATGCACCTAAAGGAACTGCAAAAAGAAGAACAAACACAGCCCAAAATCAGTAGAAGAAGGGAAATAATAAAAATCAGAGCAGAAATAAATGAAATAGAGACCAAAAAAACAATAGAAAAAATTAATAAAACCAAGAGCTGGTTCTTTGAAAAGATCAACAAAATTGACAAACCTTTAGCTAGACTCACCAAGAAAAAAAGAGAGAAGGCACAAATAAGTAAAATCAGAAATGAAAGAGGAGAGGTTACAACAGACACCTTGGAAATACAAAAGATTATAAGAGAATACTATGAAAAGCTATATGCCAACCAATTCGACAATCTGGAAGAAATGGATAAATTCTTAGAATCATACAACCTTCCAAAACTGGATCAAGAAGAAGTAGAGAATTTGAATAGACCAATCACCAGTAAGGAGATCGAAACAGTAATCACAAACCTCCCCAAAAATAAAAGTCCAGGACCAGACGGCTTCCCTGGTGAATTCTACCAAACATTCAAAGAAGACTTAATACCTATCCTTCTCAAACTCTTCCAAAAAATTGAGGAAGGGGGGAAGCTCTCTAACTCATTCTATGAAGCTGACATTACCCCGATACCAAAACCAGACAAGGACAACACAAAAAAAGAAAATTACAGGCCAATATCAGTGATGAACATCGATGCAAAAATCCTCAACAAAATACTAGCAAATCACATACAACAATACATTAAAAAGATTATACACCATGATCAAGTGGGATTTATTCCAGGTATGCAGGAATGGCTTAACATTCGCAAATCAATCAACGTAATACACCACGTTAATAAAATTAAGAATAAAAATCACATGATCATCTCAATAGATGCAGAGAAAGCATTTGACAAGATACAGCATCCATTTATGATAAAAACTCTGAATAAAATGGATATAGAAGGAAAGTACCTCCACATAATAAAGACCATATATGACAAACCCACAGCTAATATCATCCTCAATGGTGAAAAACTGAAAGCTATCCCTCCAAGAACAGGAACCAGACAAGGATGCCCACTCTCACCACTCCTATTTAACATAGTATTGGAAGTCCTAGCCAGAGCAATCAGGCAAGAGAAAGAAATAAAAGGGATCCAAATTGGAAAGGAAGAAGTGAAACTGTCACTATTTGCAGATGACATGATTTTATATATAGAAAACCCTAAATAATCCACCAGAAAACTTTTAGAAGTAATAAACGAATATGGTAAAGTTGCAGGATACAAAATCAACATACAAAAATCAGTTGCATTTCTGTACACTAACAACGAAGTAGCAGAAAGAGAAATTAAGAATACAATCCCATTTACAATTGCAACAAAAATAATAAAATACCTAGGAATAAACTTAACCAAAGAAGTGAAAGATCTGTACACCGACAACTATAAAACATTTCTGAAAGAAATTGAAGAAGACACAAAGAAATGGAAAGATATTCCGTGCTCTTGGATTGGAAGAATTAACATAGTTAAGATGTCCATACTTCCTAAAGCCATCTATAGATTCAATGCAATCCCTATCCAAGTTCCAACAACATTTTTCACAGAAATAGAACAAGGAATCCTAAAATTTATATGGAACAACAAAAGACCCCGAATAGCTAAAGGAATCCTGAGAAAAAAGAACAAAGCTGGAGGTATCACACTCCCTGATTTCAAAATATACTACAAAGCTGTAGTAACCAAAACAGCATGGTACTGGCACAAAAACAGACACACAGATCAATGGAATAGAATCGAAAGCCCAGAAATAAACCCACACATCTATGGACAGCTAATCTTTGACAAAGGAGCCAAGAACATACAATGGGGAAAAGAAAGTCTCTTCAACAAATGGTGTTGGGGAAACTGGATAGCCACATGCAAAAAAATGAAAGTAGATCCTTACCTTACACCATACACAAAAATTAACTCCAAATGGATTAAAGACTTGAATGTAAGACCTGAAACTATGAGACTTCTAGAAGAAAACCTAGGCAGTACGCTCTTCGACATCGGTCTTAGCAACATCTTTTCAAGCACCATGTCTGACCTGGCAAGAGAAACAACAGAAAAAATAAACAAATGGGACTACATCAAACTAAAAAGCTTCTGTACAGCAAAGGAAACCATCAACAAAATGAAAAGACAACCTAACAATTGGGAGAAGATATTTGCAAACCATACATCTGATAAGGGCTTAATCTCCAAAATATATAAAGAACTCATGCATCTCAACAACAAAAAAACTACCAACTCAATTAAAAAGTGGGCAAAAGACCTGAACAGACATTTCTCCAAAGAAGATATACAGATGGCCAAGAGACACATGAAAAGATGTTCAAAATCACTAACTATCAGGGAAATGCAAATCAAAACTACAATGAGATATCACCTCACGCCCGTCAGAATGGCTATAATTAACAAGACAGGAAACAACATGTGTTGGAGAGGATGTGGAGAGAAGGGAACTCTCATACACTGCTGGTGGGAGTGTAAACTGGTGCAGCCACTATGGAAAACAGTATGGAGATTCCTCAAAAAATCAAGGATAGAACTACCATATGCTCCAGCTATTCCACTGTTGGGTATTTATCCAAAGAACTTGAAAACACCAATGCGTAAAGGTACATGCACCCCTGTGTTCATTGCAGCGTTATTCACAATAGCCAAGACTTGGAAGCAACCTAAGTGCCCATCAAGGGACGAATGGATAAAGAAGCTGTGGTATATATACACAATGGAATACTACTCAGCCATAAGAAACGATGAAATCCAGGCATTTGTGACAACATGGATAGACATTGAGGGTATAATGCAAAGTGAAATAAGTCAGAGGGTGAAGGTCAAATACCGTATGATTTCCTTCATTAAGTAGTAGATAATAACAACAATAAACAAACACATAGAGACAGAGATTGGATTGGTGGTTACCAGAGGGGAAGGGGGGAGGGGGGAGTGTGAAAGGGATAATTCGGTACATGTGTGTGGTGATGGGTTGCAATTAGTATTTTGGTGGTGAACATGATGTAAGCTATGCAGAAATAGAAGTATAATGATGTACACCTGAAATTTTTACGTTATAAACCAATGTTACTGCAATAAACAAAATATTAAAAAAAAAAAAAACTAAATACATGATTCCAACATAGTTATGTGGCTTGTCCAATACCCATAGTAACTAGAAAGAGTGGGACCTAATTCCAGATGATCTTACTCCGAATCTAGTTTCTATATGAACATCTTTGGTTTCTTTCATCATGGTACTTTGCATTAAATCCATTTGCCATATATTTATTTTCTTTCATTTGGCCTAACTTTGTAGACCTACTTGTTTTTTCCTCTAAACACATTTTTTCTTTTGCATTTCAGATTGATCTCTCAGTCTTCCTGGTGGTCTCGTTCATTTCCACCATATTGCTTCTCTATCAGCCAGGGCACCTGGAAGCCACAGAGAACATACTAACTAAACAAGGCCCAAACAATAGAGATGTTTACTACTTCACGTAATAAGTCCAAAGCCACAGTAGTCCCATACCAATCCTGTCGAGTCATCAATGTCATTAGGACCAGGCTTTTTCCTTCTCCCTCTGCCTCCTCTGGGCAGTGGCCTCTCCTTTAGGTCAGTCATGCCAAGATTGCCAGGAGGCTGCTCTAGTTCCAGGCTGCACATTCTTACAATGGGTCCCATATGCAGAAAAGGGGCAGTTTCTATTCAGTCATCCTCTTTCTTTGAGAGGAGAGAGGGAAGATTTCTCAGAGCCCCCAATTCTCCTCAGGCCCCATTGATCAAGATTAGCCATGTAAACTTTGTGGCCCCATTGATCAAGATTAGCCATGTAAACTTTGTTTCCAGCAGAGGAAGCTGGGAAATTAAGGATTTGTCATTTTCAAGCGTGTGAGCGTGTTCGAGTGTCATATGTGTGCATGGAGGTGGGGGGTCTCTGTCAGCAAGGAAAGAGTGGGAAGGATTTTTAGATAGCCAACTAACAGCCTTCCCCTCCAGCATTTCTTCCCACCGTTAATACACACACATAGATAGATAGATAGGTAGGTAGGTAGATAGATAGATAGATAGATAGATAGATAGATAGATAGATAGATAGATAGATAGATGATAGATAGATAGATGATAGATAGATAGATAGATAGACAGACAGATAGATAGATAGATGATAGATAGATGATAGATAGATAGATAGATAGATAGATAGATAGATAGATAGATAGACAGATGATTCAGTTAGCTAACCTCCTTTTTGTGTATAACTGGTTAGTTCCCTGTTGGTGAAATACCAAGTAATGAGGGTTTTTTGTTGTTGCTGCTGCTTTTTTTTTTTGTGAGGAAGATCAGCCCTGAGCTAACATCCATGCTAATCCTCCTCTTTTTGCTGAGGAAGACCGGCTCTGAGCTAACATCTATTGCCAATCCTCCTCCTTTTTTTTTTTTTCTCCCTGCAGCCCCAGTAAATAGTTGTATGTCATAGCTGGACATCCCTCTAGTTGCTGTATGTGGGACGCGGCCACAGCACGGCTGGCAAAGCAGTGCGTCAGTGCGCGCCCGGGATCCGAACCCGGGCCACCAGTAGCGGAACACGCGCACTTAACTGCTAAGCCACGGGGCCAGCCCGCTGATGCTTTTTTTAATGCTGGTGTTCTGATAATAGAGCACAAAGTGATCTAGTAGTAATTTTGTAATTCCATTCAATGAAGCAGAATACAAAATGCTCGTCTTCCATCTGTCTTATTCTAGCACACTGTCTATACGTGGTCTGTGAATTGACTGTTTTTGAGGCAGACTTTGAGAAATACACCATCAACTACTGTGATTGTCTATTGTCTTCTGGATTATTCTCTTCAGAGAATTATGGGATGGGATGTGTGTACATTTGGAGAAAAGAGTTATGAGGATAGCAGGAGCAAATGGGAGTAGATATTTAATTCTGAGAGGGCAAGAGCTGACACACACAATTCTGAAACAACTATTGGCAAAACCAAGTTCATTGACAGAAGGGGCAAGTGCCCAGTGTGCATTGCTCAGAGATTGGCAGAAATCACTTGGGATGAGAAGAAAGATTCTGGTCAAAAAATGGACTTTTGGAGGTCTGTGGGGTGATGGCTTCATTACAAGTACAAGAAAATCCAACTAGCAGTTGATTATACTAAAAGAGCATTTACTGGCTCAGATAAACAAGAACAGCTGAACATAGAAGTATAACCGACTTCAGGCTTTGCTGGAGTTAAAGACTCAAACACTGTCTTCAGGACCTGGTAATCTGCCATTCTGCCTCTATTAACAAATTTTGCAGATCTAGATAATGGCAAGATGGTGGCAGCAGCTCTGGGTTCACATCCTTTTATGTTCAAGTACGGAGAGGAGAAGAGGCTGTTTTTTTTTAAGTAGCTTCTTCAAAGGGCCTGAGATCCACTCTGTTTAGCCAGGTTAAGCTGGCCTAGGGAAGGGGATACTTTTCAGCTTAGACTTGAGTTACCCTCAAGTTAGTGATGATGTCCCACCTAAACTGTATAGACTAGAGTGGAGTTGAGGGTGTCTTGCCAGAAGAAATAGGAAGTAGGAAGAATGAACAATGGGCTTAGAACAACGTAGGTCCACTCCAATGTTTTAAAAGAAAGAGCGACCTCTAAAGTCTGGAAAACTCAAGATCAGCCAGGTTATACTTCTTTGAAAGGGAATTTCACCACCAAAAAAAAAATTCTCATGTGCTGGTTTGGATACATCTCTGCAAGTACTTGTCGTATTGGAATTCACACAAGCCAAATAATTTTGTCCCCATGAGCACTATAGCATGTCAAGTAAAAGACTGTAGTAGAGGTTCATATTGCAGCCCACATGACTTGAGAAGGTAAATCTAAGCCCTCCTAAACTCATCTCCCTGCCAGAACAAGTGATAAAAAAAAAAAAAACATAAACCACTTTTGTACATGCTTCAAATTTTGGTGCAGATAAAAAGCAATTTACTCTGGGCTGAAAACGAAATTCTGGCAAAAAGCAATGCCTATTAACAAATGGAACAGTCCCCTGGTGACAAGATGGAGGCGTGCAACTGGGTACATTTGTCGTTTTAACTCCAGAGGCAGACTTGAGGTATTTTAATCATGCTAAAGTAGAATTACAGGTAGAAACAGCATCATATTTGATATAGGAAAGAATGACAACATTATTCTTTTGAACAGGTTACTTTCTACATGTGAATAATTTGATAAGATAACTTAATATTTTATAATTACTTGATTCCTAGATATCAAAAAAAATTATAAATGGCCATCTCTGTTCAAATTTATCTTTCTATCCATATGCCTGCAAATCATTTCTCTGAGTGCACTGTTCTACCAAGCTGCCCTTCTGCTCAAACACCTTCAGAGGCTCTCATTGTCCACAGGAAAGCTCTGACTCAATAGCTAGGCATTTAAGGCCTTCTGAAGAGGAGAGCTTAAATGCTTTTCTAGACTTAATTCCCAGGATTTTTGTATCAATCAGGAGAGGTTAGTGTATGTTGCGTGCCTTAGTTTTCTATTGCTGTGTAACAAATTACCACAAACTTAATAGCTGAAAGCAACGTATATTTATTCTCTCCCAGTTTCTATGGGCCAGGAATCTGGGCATAGCTTAACTGGGTTCTCTTCTCAGGGTCTCCTGGGCTAGAATGTAGATGTAGGCTGGACTGCTACCCTTTCTGGAGCTTGGGGGCATCTTCCAAGCTTACATGGTTCTTGGCAGAATTCAATTCCTTGCAGTTGTAGGTGGTGAAGGAGTTCCTGTCTTTTCTGTGGTTGTCAGCTAGAGGTCACTCTTAGCTCCTAAAGGCCCACCACGATTCCTTGCCACATGGCCTTCTACTATGGAAGCGTTCTTCTTTAAAGCCAGAGTGAGAATCTGTCAAGACAGAGTCTTACATCACATAATGTAATCATAGGAGTGATTTTTTTTCCATCACTTTTGCCAGATTCTGTTGGTTAGAAGCAGGTGACTACTCCAGGATTACACAAAGGTGTTGTGGATACTAGGGGGTGGGAATCATGGAGGCCATCTTAGAATTCTGCTTAGTTACCACACTGTGATAACAAACAATGCCTAAATTTCAGTGCCTTAAAACAACAATGGCTTATGTCTATCACAGGTTGGCTGAGGGCCTTAGCTCTGCATCATTGGCAAAGAAGCAGTCTTAAGGAGGCTTTAACTCCACACTTCACTACAGCCAAGGTAGGAAAAATGAAATGTAGCAAATCTTGCTTCTGCTCAAATCTCGGTGTTGGAGGCAAGTGTCATGGCTACCCCTAATTTTAAGAGGTCAGGGAAGGACACTTCTATCTGGTGCCCAGATATAGAACTGGAAATATTTGGTGAGGAGCACAAATGAGAACCAAGTTCTTCTTCAACAAAATGTCTTCTTGCTCTGTTCTGGATGTTGCTGACCATTTCTCTCCTCAGGTCATTGGTTCATTATATTTTCTCAACCCAAATGACCTTTCCTCCACATCCCTGTTTCCAAATTCCTCCTGAGCTGCAAGGTCCAACTCAAAAGCCACTTTCTCAGTTAAGTATTTTCTGATCTTTCCCTTCAAAATTACTTTTCTTTTCTTGGATCTCCCATAAAACTCCTCTGTACTTGCTCCATCTATCTTGTACGACATTTGTAATTTCCTAATTTTATCCCAGTTAACTATTTTAGATGCCTTAGCTCCCATATTGGTTGTGAACATCCTGAGGACAGGAACCATGTCTGAGTCACAATTATGTCCTCTAAAGTGTCCGATACAGGGCTATACTCAATGTGGTGTTGCTCCCCAGAATGTCTATTTACTAAGATAGCTTTTGGCCAATCTTTGAATTATTCAGGGAAAATGAGTTGCCTGATTTCCTTATTCCGTCATAAGCCCTAATTTTTTCCAGTTAAATTTTTTTCAAATCCCTGTTGAAGTGCCTTTTTTTCTCCTCATTTTCTCTTGTTTATCCGTAATGAAGATCATACATCACATAACACAGTTGGAAGAATCTTAAAGATTGTCTAGGTCAGTGATTTGAAAGTTTCTGTTTATTTTAAGAAGCTGACTCTTCTGTTCAAATGTAACCTTAAACAGAACACAAAACTATAAAACAGCAACAACAACCACAACAAAAAGCTGATGCTCTGATTGAAGTGAGAATGCCAGGTTCAGAGTTCTGGTCACTTAATATCTCCTGACCAGTCTCCAGTTCCAGGAGTGGACCTTGGGACACCTCTATGAAATGCTAGACACCTAGTTTGAAACCCCTTGATGTTGACTCAACTTTTCTTGTTACAGAGCTAGAGAGACTAAGTGCCTTGTTCAAAGCCACACAGATAGAGTTGGAGAATCTATTTCAGTAAATATTTATTGAGCGCCTACTATAAGTGAGTTTGGCTAATAACAAAGATACAGCAAGCTTCTTGATATAGGTAGCAATAGAAGCTACATTTCCTAACTCTCAGCCTCATAACTTAGATGGTTACAATGGTCAAGACTTCCATTTCATTTTTCTATTTCTGTGACTTAGCAAAGTCAAGGTCAAAGAATAAATGGTTAATTTTAAAGTCTCAGTTTCTACAGTGGATCTGAGAGTTGAGTTCCTGCTGAGTTCAAAGCCAGGTGAGATCCCAGCTCACAGCCAGAGCCTCCTGTGAAGGTGTGTGGCAGTGCCATTTATTCCTCTTGAATTCCTGGGACTCTTCCTCTCGTCAAACACAGGCGAAAATGTCAGTCTCTTAGATGAGCTCACTCTTGCTGGGAATTCATTTATATTTCATGCAGATTGGCATCCATGTGCATGAAAAAGATCAAAAGGAAAAAGTTGATCTTATCCATCCAGCTGCTCCTGCACAGGGTGGTCTTGTGGCTACTTAGCTATGATTAGAAGTTGACTTTCCTCACACATGTGGGTGACTTGAGTCCATTGGCATCCACTCAACATCTATTGTTGCCCACAATAATATATCATCATGGAATTTATATGCTGTTAGGAGGCTTGAAAACTTGCACAAAGCAAATGGTAAATATGTTAATATGTGATGAAGTCCTAAATTATGTAGTATAAGTTCTAACTGCCCCTGGAGCTTGAAAATGGCACTAACCAAACATATCAGAATAATTAGCAGAAGTCTTCCATGGGGAGGAAATGTCAATGAGGGTCTTGAAAGATAAGTCAAATTTGAATTGGATGGATGGGTGAAGGTGAAGGGAGATGAGTATCATTTCAGGCCATGGATATACCATGGGCAAAGATGTGAAGGATGGAATAAGCATATTTTCATAGCAACTAAAATGAATTGAGAACCTAAAATGTGTTATGCTTTGTATTTCTCACTTCACTATGAAAATCTTCAAAACAACCTTGTGAAGAGGAACTGATAGTATCCTTGTTTTGCAAATGAACAACCAAAAGAGGTTAAGTAACTTCTGTAAGGTCATACAGTTAATGCATTATGGACCTAGGATAACCCAGGACTGTATGATGCCTCAAACAACGGTATTAACAAAGCTCCCTATTGTCTTTTGACACGTGGGAAATAGTAAAGAGAAGAACGTGGTGGCCCAGGGCCAAGGGTAGGACTGCAAATTCCACCGTGGCCTTCTAGGTTTGGCATCTCACATCCGTAATCACTTATCACCTAGTTCTCCAAAGCAGACTCATCATTTCCCCCAAAATGATTTGTTTCAGTGTTTCCTTAAATCTCTCTCTCATCCTTCCACCCATCTCCAGATCCACCTCCAGCATTCCATGGAGCCTCCATCTTCTCCCACCTGGAGCATGGCAATAACTGATTAGTATGGCAATAGCCTTTGATTAGGCCTGCCTTTTTCCTCCTTGAAACCCCATTGGGAAGTCCTCTACAGAGTAGAGTCATTGTCACAAAAAGTAAATCTGATCAAGTCACCTTAATGCATAAAGCTCTTCAAAGGCTTTCTACTACTCGAACTAGAGGGCCTGGCGTGATATTTTCACTTCAAATCTGTCTCTCTTGTCCTCTTCTCTCTTTCAGTTCCTTAAAAGTGCCCCCTCTTCTTTTTCTCTAGGCCTTATATCACTTATTCCTTTGCCTGGAAGCTTAGCCCTACCCCATCCCACATTCTTCATTCTTTTCATTTGAATAATGCTTCCTCATCCTTCAGCTTAAACATCACCTCCTCAGAGAGGACTAAGTTGCCATAAGCCACCCTGTATTTCCTCTTCCATAATGCTTCTCAACAGCTGATTATTAGATTAATATTTATCTTCCCTGGTGGACTATAAACTTCATGTAGGTGGGGATTGTTTCTGTTTTGGCCAGCATCATACTCTCAGAACTTAGTAGGGGCTCAATAAATATTTGTTGAATTAACAAATAAATAAGTACAGTCCTGGGCACTGAGTAGGACAAGAAAGATATGCTTGATTCTCCACCCATTGCATGCTCCTGAATTTTAAAATGTGTGTAGCATGGGCAGGAATGAAAGTAACCACAGACGTTTCTTGTCCAAGGACAAGGAATACTATGCAAATGAGGAATTGCGGTGGACACGGGATTTGGATAGATGGCAAAAGCATTTACACAGACACAATAAAAGCTATAATATCCTGAACAATCAAAACCTCTCTTTTCCCCTCAGCATAGTCACCATGCTTGTTAAAATCAGGACTATCTGCTGACTAGGAACATTCCAGCCATGTAGATTGCAGACAATGTCGTACAATTATTTATACCTTAAGCTAAAATTACTGCTTTCCTCTCAACCTGAGAAGATACAGACAAGGTACAGGACATTCTCCCTCAGAGCAGCAAGCAGCAAAGTATTCCATTAAAATACCATTTTTAATGGAAGAACAAGTGCTCTCACATTTTCTCTATGAAAATGTCAAATCTATCTCCTTTTTTTTTTTTTTTTTTACTGCTACTAACCCCTAGCCTTCCCTCTGAAGGCAGATCCCATTTCAAGACTAAATCTGCCACCACATAACAAAGAGAAACTGGTAACACCCTTACCTGAAATGTACTGATATCTGACGTACAAGATCCACTAAGCGGTATGTAGGAAATTTATTTATTTACGTATTAGTTTAATTATTTTTTGGGAGGCAAAGAGGTAGCCCACTACAGTTTGATTTTCTTCTTTATATAATTGTTTATAATGATCTTTAATTTCACTTTTGTAGTGAAAATTTAAGTCACATTACTAGAAACCTGATTAATTGGACTTTAGCTCTGAATGACCAATTAATCTGGAAAATACCTTGTTTGAAGACAATTAATGTGCTATTCTATAGAAGATAAATAACTCAATTCTCTATTCTCTGTTTTTGAAGTGTGGGTATACTTTTATGATTACAAATACGACATCATAGAGTTATTGTTCCTGTGGAATCAGGTACGTAGCCACTTCTAAAGACATTTTTACAGGCAATTTCCATGTGCTTTTCTTTCCTTTCTTCCCTCTTTCCCTCCCTCCCTTCCTTCCTCCCTCCCTTCCTTCCTCCCTTCCTACAAATATACATTGAATGCCCATTCTGGAATAGATATTGTTCTATCTAGACATTGAGATTCAGAAGAGAATTACATACAAATTCCTAGCTCTCATAGATTTAAAATTCTAACAAGAGGGAGAAAATAAAAACATAGTAAAATAAATAAATGAAATATAAAAACAGGCATAGTTGCTATAACACAGAAAAAGGAAAAAATGGGGAAGTTAAGTTATTCACGTAAAAATTTGAGAGAAGGGTGTTCCAGACAGATAGACCAGTGTGGGCAAAGACCGTGAGCTAGAACCCAGCTTGGCATATTGGGGAAAGGAAAGAAGGGCACTGTGGCGGAGCAGAGTGAGCACGGGTGTGTGAGGGTGACGATTGAGGTGGGCCCGGAGGTGAAGACAAGGCCTGATATCACAGGGCTCTGAGGGCCATTATTAAGATTAAAAAAAATTTAATATTTGAAAACCATTTGGAGAGTTTTAAGAAGAAACATGATATAAACATTTTTTACATTATACATTGTAAAAGTCATTTTACATTTTACATTTATTCTGATTATGTGTGGAGGGTAAACTTTAGGGAGTGGCGATATTGGAGACAGGAGATGTTTCCTGGGCTCTTGCAGTGTTCCAGGAGACAGATGATGGTGACCTGGACCAGGCGATAACAGTGGAGACAGAGAGATGTGGGTGAACTCGACATACTGAAGGCCTACTGTGCTGCACAGCCGGGGGGAAAGCGAACAGCATCTGTGCTGCAGTGTCTGCGAATGGCACCTCCTGGAACCTAACTCCATTGTGTGTGAGGAGGCCCATCCCTGTTTAGAATCAAATAATAGTATTTCAGGGTCTGAAAGATACCTAGGTAATTATCTAGTCATTTCTCTATGAATCTTTATTTATCCCTAATAAATTTCACCTTTAAAAATTCTTGCCGTTATTGCAACACTTTGAGAACTTTTTGGATTCTAAAATGATCGTATAGAATGTTTATTGCTCCTTCCAGCTTTGCAGCATCTGCAAATTCAGTTCAAATACGATCAATGACCTTATCCAACGCAGACATAAAAATATTTACTGGGACTTGATTGAGGACAAGGCTGTGAGACAGGACGCTAGAGACTATTCTCCTATTTGACATCAGCGCACTAATCCACACTCTAATTATGGTAATTTACCTGGTTAAAAATCCACCTAAATATACCATTGTTAGTCCTTCCTCTTATGGAAATTTTAAGCATTACAGTTCATTTATAGGAGAGATATACTTGGTCATACAGGCCTTGTATGCTTTTCATTTTACACCATGCAGGCATCCTCTGCAATCTTATGCCACAATATCGAAACTCATTGTTTTGCCCATAATTTCTAGGCTAAGGCTAAAGTGAGCTTTGGGATTTGAAGCAGTTATAGTAAAATTTACTTTACAAAGAAACAAATTTTTTTGCCGTACTGTGAGAATATCATATATCTCTTTTTGCGTTGACTGCTAGGAAGCTCAAAAACTATATTAATATAGATTTTTGGAATGTAATTTCTGTTTTATATATATGGTGTTTGCTAACCTGTTTTCCATTTTATAAACAACTTTTTCATTAATACCTTTTATTGTAATCCACCTCAAATTATTTTATACATATTTCATTCTGCATTCTGCATTCATTATGCATGATTTCATTCTCCAGAGCAAAAATTGATAAAACTTTAATCTTATTGAAATTTTAGACATAATATAAATCCTAATGTCTTCTCAATATCTTTAAAGATTGAATTCAATAGTCCTGATTCCCAGTTAGCTAGGGTAAAAGGCAGGATGGCTTTCCAAATGGTCAATGGCAGATGTGTGTATGAGTGTGTGTATGTGTGTGCACACACTCTGTGTTTGAAACACATCGTTTTCACTGATGACTGCATTATCTTGAAATCTTTATTCCTCATCTGATGTGTGAAGGCTAGATTTGGCGCTCAAAAGCTGGCTTAAAGCTGTCAATATATAAGGCTTAAAACTGGATTGTTGGAAAGTGGAGCTAAAAAAGAGAAGGGCAGCCTGTTAGTTATGAATTAAAATATACTTATAGTGAACGACAGTGCTTCAAACATTGGAAGAGAGTGATGGTTTGCCTCTGAGTCTTCTCTATTCTAAAGAGCTGTGGGATAACAGGGAAGATAACAGCTCCAGACAGTCAACAAGTTATACAACCCAAATTTCACCCCACTTATGGACACAATCTACTTCCAGCATCTCCTTAATAACTCTGGGCCCTCAAAGCTCAGGCTGCCTGCTGTTGGGAGGATTTGAGGAGACAGTGAATATGAAGCACTTAGATGGGTGAATGGCACATAGTGAGTGTTCAACACACACTGGCTGTTGTTGCTCCTATGACACCACCTTCTCCATGCCTCATATGATGTGGTTTTGTGAGTGCCTTGATTGCCCTGGCTTGCTCTCCTCTGAATGAGCTCTGTTGAACCGTTGAATTGGCACCTCCAGTGGACATCTCCCATCCTCTTGAACTTACTTCTGATTCCAGCCATGGCGACCACAAACAGTTCTGTCCAGACTTTGAGTCACTTCCTGCTGACAGCATCTCACCTCCAGGCTGTGCTGTGTCTCTCACTTCCTGTTCTGTTGCTTCTCTGACACAGCTGAATCCCCAGGAAGTTGCTTGGCACTCACACATCTGTAACACAGAAGAGTAGAGTTAGTGAGTGTACGGGTCACCTGTGACGGATGGGAGCACAGGATGGGAGCACAGGAGCAATGGGTGGATATAAAGGTTCTCCTTTTTATCTCTCAGGCAGGTGGTTCTGAGAGCTGCTCATAAGATTTTTTTTTTTTAATTTTTTATTTATTTATTTTTTCCCCAAAGCCCCAGTAGATAGTTGTATGTCATAGCTGCACATCCTTCTAGCTGCTGTATGTGGGACGTGGCCTCAGCATGGCTGGAGAAGCGGCGCATCGGTGCGCGCCCGGGATCCGAGCCCGGGCTGCCAGTAGCGGAGCGCGCGCACTTAACCGCTAAGCCACGGGGCCAGCCCTGCTCATAAGATTTGATCCAAGAACCAGCTGCTGACACTGGTGGCCCATTTGATAATACTTCCTCTTACCGGTTTTTTCTCTTTCCCTGTTCACTCCCCCATCCCTCAACAAACAACTTTTTCTCAAGTCTTTGTCTTAGGTGCTCCTTTCAGAGGACACCCAGGGTAATATAATTATGTGCAGCACACTTTTAATCAGATTATCCTGGCAAACATTTATTCACTCACTCATTCAGAAGATGTTCAGTGAGCAGTTAATCTATGAATAAAACAAAGCAAGTATGATCTTTGCATTTTCTGACCTTCTGCAACACTTTCAAGTAAAGGTACAATTTAGGAGATAAGTAATACACTATCCTACTTATCTGATGCTATTTCACACCTGTCAGTTATGTAACAATAAAAATAATAATTTATTGAACACTGATTATGCCCAAAGTACTTTCCATGTATTGTTTTGTTTAATTGTAACATCTACCCTATTAAGTAGCTTCTATTATCCCAATATTAGAGAAGATGAAAAAGAGGCCAAAGAGATTAAATCAGAGGCACTAGGTCAGACCTCTAGCAAGTAGCTGGCCTGAGATAGAATGACACTTTTAATCATTACTTTGTTCTATATCCAGCAATTAGGTTCCTCTCTCTCTCACACACACACTTTTGCATGCACATTTATTTAATAGTTCACTGACTTAAGGAGTGTATTTTCAAGAATTATAGCATACGAGTCATGAAAGTGGTGGTAACCTCATTATTCCTTCTCATATTAGGGATGGAAAAACTGATGCCAAAAATATGATGCAACTCGGCTAGATACACAATCATGGACGGGGGAAATTTGAAACTAGATCTTAGAGTTCTTGATTCCCAAATAGGTCTTTTTTCCAGAAAGACATTTGACTCAAATCAAGAACTAACAATGCAAATGTAGCAGGGGGTCTGCCTGGAGGCCAGAGTTCAGCTGAGGAATTAGTTAGCCTGTGATATCTCCTGGTATTTATTGAAGTTGTTCTTATAAAGGAGGCTTTTTGCTTTTTTTGTGAAACAAGTATTGTGTATATGTCTGTTTATAGACCCTACGAGGGGGAAATATGGAGATAATAGAATGTGAAGTCATATCTGTCCCTTATTTGGCCTCTTGGACCAGGTTTAAACTCCTCTGCAAAGAAGATGGCGAATTGAAGAAGCCAAGAATTGCTTTCAAGTGGGACTTTGTGAGATTCTGATTGCAAACAGAGCTGGAACAATCTTTGGCTCTTGGTTGAGGGGACATAGTTCTCATCACACCTGCAAGACATCTTCAAGATCAAATGGTTTGAGGAACACCAGGAAAAGGTATCTTCTTGTAGACATGGAGCATCCTCAGATTGTGGACCATCAGTTCCCAAGAAGCTCATGAAACAGCTTGGTGAAAAGAATACACCCAAATTTGAACAAAGTGGTGTTGGAGTAAGAGAGAAAGAAAGAGGAGAGGACACGGCAGCTGCGGATGACAGTTCAAGAGGAAAGATGAATACCACTGGGGAGTCCCACAAATGTATAGGGTGCAAGAGCCTGGAAATCAGTTTATCAATGTGAGTGTCAACTCATTTGTATCCATGGGACAGCAAGGCCTTGAGCAATGTGAATTCTATCATGGGGAATAAGAATTCCTAGCGTTGGCTGACTAACAAGAAGATCCGAAGGCCATTAAAAGAATGAGCACATTTCCTTTGATCTTCACATTCTGCTAGTTAAAAAGAATCACACACATATCCTTACCAGATCGTTTCAAACTGTTTCTTCTTCAAACCATACCCACTGATTTCTGGAAAAAATACACTGGAAATATAAAACAAATGTATGATTTTATGTTTAGCTGCTTTAGAAAATATCAAGTGGGAGGAACTCAAGCCAGCGCTTTCCAACCTCTTTCATGTTGTAACACATAAAATATTAACATATTTATATACATATTGAGGTAATTGGATGAAATTAATTGGCCCAAGGTGACAGTTTCCATCCCAAGGCTGAGAGATCAAGACCCCGGCACACCAACTGGAAGCTCTGACTTAAGAAGCAAATGATGAAAGTTAGGACAGCCTGCAGTAATGTTTTAGGAAAATGTCACTATATCAGAGCCCACTAATTTGAATGTATGATCATTTAATGTTAACCTGTCTGACATTTACTTTTATGCTAACAAAAGTATTAAAATATCTAGTGGAGATATGCTAGATGAATTGGAATGGAGGGAGACCAGAGGTGGTGAGATCAACTAGGAGACTATTATAGGAATTCAGGTGAAAAGGAATAAAAAGAAGGATTAGAATGAAGCTCCAGGAACACATCTGATTCACCACCTCTCCTAGCACCGTGTACTTAGATTCTTTTTCTTTCTTTCTATTTTATGTGTACGTGTATGTGTGTGTGGCAAGAACACTTAAGACCCACTCTCTTAGTGAATTTCAAGTATACAGGACAGTATTGTTAACTGTAGTCACTATGCTGTACATTAGATCCCCAGAACTTACTCCTCTTGTATAACTGAAAGTTTGTACCCTTCGGCCAACATCACTTCATTTCCCCCTCCCTCCAGCCCCTGGCAACCACCATTCTACTCTCTACTTCTATGAGTTTGACTGTTTTAGATTCCATATATAAGTGTGATCATGCAGTATTTGTCTTTCTGGGTCTGGCTTATTTCACTTAGCATAATGTCCTCCAGGTTCATCTATGTTGTCACAAATGGCAGGATTTCCTTCTTTATTTAAGGCTGAATAATACTCCACCATATATATATTTATATTCATTTTATTTCTCCATTCATCCATTGACGGACATTTGTGTTGTTTCCCTATCTTGGTTATTATGAACAATGCTGCCATGACCATGTAAGAGTTGCGCTTAGATTCTTGATAATTGTTTGGAAAATGAAGAGGTGGAGATATTGTTAAAGACAGATTCTCCACCAAAATAACGATAATAATAAAATAGTTGTAATAAAAAAATAATATTTTTTTGTCACTGACCCTTTAATGTTCTTTTTCGACAAACTGCATCCTGAGTGCTAGAAGTGAGTCTGAGAGCGTTTGAAAGTATTACAAATAACATTCAAAATATGTTAAAGTACTGGTGAGTATATATATTTATAGGGAAATGAGCAGGGTTTTACACTGTTGGAGGTAGTGAAAATTGGTGAAATAATCCGAAAAGCGATTTGGTGGAACTTTACCCCTGAAATTTCATTTGTGGACATCTATATTAAGTTTTCTAGGAGTGCTATACCAACGTGCTGCAGACTGGGGGGCTTGAACAACAGAAATTTATTTTCTCACAATTCTGGAGGGTAGAAGTCCCAGATCAAGGTGTCGGAAGGATTGGTTTCTTATGAGGCCTCTCTCTCTCTACTTCGAATGGTAGACGGCTGTCTTCTCTCTGTCTTCACATGGTCTTCCGTCTGTGCATGTTTATGTCCTAATTTTCTCTCCTTATAACTATACCATTCCTATTGGATTAGGGTCTACCCTAGTGACCTCATTTTAACTTAATTACCTTTGTAAAGACTCTCTCTCCAAATACAGTCACATTCTGAGGTCCTAGGGGTAAGGACTTCAACATATGCCTTTGGGAGGAGGGGACACCATTTGACCCATAACAGACTCTAAGTACTGAATGTCCATGTAAGTTTATTACAGCATTGTTTGTAAAAGAAGAGGAAACAATCTAAAGTTTCATCAGTAGGTAATTGGTTAAATAAATCATGTTTCATTCATACTATGGAATAACAGATGACCATTTAAGAGAATAAAAGCAAAATACTACATGCTGATATGAATATATCTCTAAACATATTGTTAAGTAGGAAAAGAGCACATTACCAAAAACTATATATAATACGATAGTGTTTTTGCAAATAGAAGATAGGTTTGTATATACTTATACCTGTATGAGAATCTATGGAAAGAACATACCTAAGAAAGTTGACTGAGATTACTTGTGGGGAGGGGTGCATAGTAGAGGAGGGCTTTCTTGTTTTGCTCTGTATACTTCTGTGGTCTTTGAATAGTGGGATAAAAATAAACATTTATTCAGTATTTCTTCTGGGCTAACACTCATTTAAATGCTTCAGATGTATGAATTCATGATTCTAACAGTAACTCTGAGGTATGTACTACTATTATCCCCAAATTATAGCTGAGGAAACTAAGGCAGAGAGAAGATAATCCACCTGCCAAGGTCATGCAGTTGGTCAATGGCAGAACCACAACTGGACCCCAGGCAGTCTGGCTTCCTGGTCTATACCTGTAACTACTGTATATGCTACCCACTAATGCACTACTCCAAAAAGTGTGCAAAAATTAATAAAATCGTTGATCTCATATATTTTCTAATTTGGATTTTATCTCCAACAACCTGCCCCTCCGCCCATTTAGACTGAAGGAGTAGGAGGGGATACACCCTTTTATTTTCCCCCTAGACGTCAGTATGGTTTAATAGAAAGAGCTAGTCAGGGTGTCTAGGTACCAGGAAATAGGCTTCAGGGCTCAATCCACCATCTTATAGGAGTCGCTATAAATCTCTCTAGGACTTCCTTTCCTTATCTAGCCAATGGAACAATGGTAGCTGCCTGATCTGTCCCTCCAGCCTTGCTGTGAGTATCAGAAGAAGTCTTGCATCTGAATTCTCATTCATGGAGGGCTGCCTGTATATGCTCAGTCATTATCCTGTGGTGAACACCTCTTAAATTTATAGGCAGATTTCCAGGAATCCACTAGAGGAAAATGCATATTTGAATATATTAGTAGCATATGGAAATTTATAGATGAGCGAAATCTTGTGAAACAACTTGATGAGTGCTCTGGATCTTTGGGAATGGGATATGAGACCAGCACAATATGATGGGCCTACAGCCACTATTCCAGCTTTGGTCACTTCACTTATTCCTAGCTTATTCACTCCTCATACAGTGCTTGGAACAGATGGGGGGGGGGGTGGTCAAAAAAAGTTTGTTGAATGAATGTGGGAGAAAAAGAAATAAGATATTATGTCTACTCTGAAAACGTTTCCCAAATAAATAGGGAGATAAACACAACCGAGAGATGAATAATTAGGTTGCTGAGGACTATGCATCTTGTCAAAATTAACAAGAGTGAGAATGCCAAAGCAATAGAATAGAACCATGCAATCACAAACTATGGATCTGGAAGGGATCCTGGATATCATAAACCAGTGGTTTTCAAACAGTGTTCTACAGAATCTTAGAGGTTCATGGATGTTCTTTAGGGACCCTTCACATAGTCAAGGAGGGGTTTCTTGGTGGCACACCATGTTCAGTGAGGCCCACTATGCATTGTTTCTTTTGAATATTGGACTTCCTGGAAAGATTTCTTTGAACAAATCTTCCTTAGCTGAAAAATTATTTGAAATCCACTTAATGACAAGTCAAATTTCTTTGTTAACAGAGGAGGAAATTGAGATTTGGAGAGAAAATTACTACACCTAAGAGTTCTGATTTTTTGTCTATATTGGAAAGGAATTGAGATATGTATGTGAAATATAACTTATAATAAAGGAAAAAAGAAAACACAGTCTAAAAACCCCAAATCATATAACAGACAATGCTTTACAGTTGTGTGAAGTGGTAAAATAAGAAGATCAACACAAATCTTCTTTCTTGTTGTTAGTCTTTTATTTTAAATAATCAGTTATATTTTGGACCAAGTTTTAAGCAAGGTCTCTAACAGAGATAGTTAAGGGGAAGTGTTGGGTTGGGCCAAAGTGGGGAAGGATTTAAACTGTCAGAAAAGATTGAAATGACTTCCCCAGGAAGAAACAGCCCACTTTGATCTTTTTCTTGCCTCTTGATGAAGAGTAGGTTATAATTACAGTAAAAACTTCTTTTATATTTATACCTTGTTTTGTTCACTTTAAATTTAGGGAGATATTTTCTGTTGTCTTTTAAACTTATTAAAGAAATTGTAGAAAATTTTCTCTTTGCAAATCCTTACCTATTTTGTCTTGAAACTTTTATCTTTTTGTCCTGGACTCAAATCCTCGCATATTTGGGGAAACTTAATGAAGATTAAAATGTTTATCTCCTATGCCTCTCAGCATTTCCCTAGTATCATTTAGGTAAAATCCTGGGGAAAAAAAGTCAACAGATTGCTTTTGGAAAGGCTTTTGCAATTTTACAGCATCACTTGCCAAGGAAAATGGCTGAGTAAATACAGTGTCCCAGTGTAAATATAAACAGAGAATTGGTTTATCTCCTTTTAGGTCTTGGTCCATATGGCTGTAAGAGTTCCCAGGGGTCTCTCTAAACATTGGAGAGGGAAATAGTCAAAACTTGCTGGTAGTATCCTTCCAACACAATAAGCCGAAATGTCCAAGATTATGTGTGATCTGTTGTCTATCACGTAGGGGATGTTTCTTGGGTGTCTATGGTCCAAGTTTCCTAGCATCTCTAAGCAACATTAGATTCATTTGGGAATTGTATCAGGCAGGAGTATATTCAGCTGCAAGAAAACAGAAAATCCTACTCCAAAGGCTTTAAGAAATAGGAGTTTAAGTATTTCATGCTACAAGAAGTCAGGAGGTAGGCAATCCAGGGTTGCCATAGGAGTTCTGTGATCCTTTGTCCTCATATTTGTTGTCTCCTGGTTACAAGATGGCTGCTGCATCTCCAGGTCTCATTTCCACCTTCCAGGTAGGAAGAAGGAATAAAATGTCTATTTCCAGCAAGTCTTTGTCTTTAAATGCAGGAAAAAAAATGCTTCCCAGAAACATTTTCCAAATCTCATTGCCTACCTCCGAGTAACAGGGCCATCCATACCTGCAAGTAAGAGCAGGAAATCAAGAATTTTAACTTTCCATCTTTTGTATAGAAAGGGAAGAGAAAAGTAGGGTGTGGATAAACTTGGGGTAGCCAGTTCATAATGCATTCCATACTAAGCTCAACTTGAATACCAAAATAGTACAAATTTTTATGCACAGAGCTATTGAGACATGTGAATCTAAGCATCATTTTTTTCCCAGATTTAAGTGCTAAATTGGTTTTGCCAACTCTCCCATCAAAATTAACCTGTCTCAAAGTCTGCAAAATAATTGAATGACTAATTTCTGTGGGGTTACTTTACACTAAATAAATACTAATTAATATAGTCTCTATACATTGCTTCTCCATAGTGAATATCTGTCCTTTTTGCTACCAGAATCTATTCCCTCTTCCTCTGGCAAGAGAAAATCCAATTTTCATTTGGGGAGCCAAACCACCCACACCCTCATTCCATATGGTTGGAGTAGGGTTGACCCCATCTCTGCCAGAGCCAATGAGTCATGCATAAGCCAATCAGAACACAGCTTTCACCTGGATTGATTGGATTGACTGACTTCTTAGGGATGGGGATGTGACCCAATTTGGGCCAAGGAAAGATAAGCCTAAGCCTCTGGTTGATGCTGCTGAGGAAAAGAGGCTTCTTTTTCCTTTAGTAGAGCTGTGAGGGTCTAGACTTCGACATAATGGGGGACACTACATGGAGAGAGCCTTCCTGAGGGTGACACTAACAAAGATGACAGCAGAACAAACAGATGTGAAAAGAAAGACTATACCCTGGATCCTCCATGTCTGATGCCAATATATTCCTAAACTTCCCACTTCCGTTAGCCAATAAATCCCCACCCTTTTTATATTTGCTTAAGCCAGTCTGAGTTGAGTTTTTCTCTCCTGGTACTGACAATGCCCTGAATAATACACTAACTAAAGGAAATTTTCTCTTTCAAAGTAGGCTGTGTCCTTACTCAGACAAATACATTTCTCTTGGTGAAAATCTGAGCACAAGGTCATACCAGTGTGGGAGGTATATTTCAGTCCTTTAAATTACATTAGATACGTAACCAAATACTTGTCCACTAGTAGATATGAGTAAAATAAGATTTCAGTTTACCAGCTGGCAGAATAGATGTTCGGGGTCCAGAGTTCTAGTTCTGACCCTACAAACAACTTGCTCTGTGACTCTGTTCAAGTAGCTTCAGCTTTCTGAACCTTAGCACTTTCGTTTCTAAAACTGGGTTAATGACACCTGCTGTGTGAAACTGCCAGTTGAGGCTCCAGTGAGACAATATATGTCATGGCCCTGTGGGAAAATACACCACCATACAAGCAAAACACATAGTCTAGAACAGGGGTCATCAAATTTACAGCCCACAGGCCAAATCCTGTCTGCCACTTGCTTTTGCAAATAAAATTTTCTTGGAATACAGCCGTATTCAATCCTTTAAGTATCGTCTATGCTGCTTTTGTGCTAACATGAGGAGTTTCAGCAGAAACTGTGGTCTACGAAGCCTAGATATTTACTATCTGTACCTTTACAGAAAAAATCTGCTCGCTCTCAGTTTAGAATTAGGACAACTGTTTTAACAACACTAAGGAGAAAATCTCTCTTATCTAATCAGCGTTCCCTGGGAGATTAGCGAGTATTTACTTTACTCATTTCTTCTTCTTTTCTGCTCTTCTCAACTATGGTTTTAATGGCATCAACACTAAAAGCTGAGCAGCATGGAAAAGTGGAAATGAGAGTAATTCAAAAAACGTTCTTTTTAAATATGCATTGCACACAGCTGTTGAACTAAAATTTGATTATTATTCTATTGGAACAAAGGCATTCTGGACAGCTAGATTGGTGCTTTAAAATACACGCAAAAAATGTCTCAAGTTGGAATCCAAAGAATAACATCTGCTTTGTCAGCTTGTGTGTGTCATGTCAGCTGTTTGCATGTGGCTGAACGAGATGAACAATTGCTCAAGTAGTCTTGTCCTCAGGACTTCATTAAGAGGGGGATAGAGTGATAGTATTTGCCCTTTAGAGTGGATCACTTAGCACAACTCTGCGTCATGTGTTCATTCATTGATACAAAAAAATATTTACTGAGAGCTTAATATGGGCCTGGCACTATGCCCGGCAGTGCAGTTAAGACTTTTGACGAGACAGAACGATTGCTCATGATCAATGACCTCATGGCACTTAAATTCTATTGAGGGATGCAGTTTTCATTTAGTTTCTGCTTGATTCTGACATGCCATTACTTAACTTTTGCTTAAACACACTATCACTGGCGAGCACATTTCCTGAATGAATAGATGTAATCACTAGAGAATTTATTATTATTATTATTAATCTGAAATAATGTTCCTTGTAGCGTCCCTCTTCTTGTCCTGGTGGTATACTCATGGCATCAAGATCATATCTGCTCTGTTTTTCACATAACGGCCTTTCAGTTAGGAAAAGACTCCTCATGGTCTATTATTCATCTCCAAGGTAAAAATTCCATAATTTTTCCAACTGTAGATTTCAGAATTTTAGTTTGTATTCTATTAAATGCTAACTCGTGTTATTTTCATTCTAAATCGCCCTAAGTATATGTAAAAGTCGAGATGTGTAACAAAAGGCCTGTCAGGCTGAGACTAATTTATTTTGCCTGTAAATATGATAGGAATAATACATAACAACTCCTTATTAGAGATGTTTTTAATTCTAAGAAATTCATCTGATTATTCACATTAACTGTGAAAATTGGTGCCAGTTACTAGCTTGAAAAATTGAATTGGGGGATATAAGAAGTTTTGGTTTCCAGAAATTTTTAATTAATGAAATGTCAGATAACTTATCTTTTCACTACTTTCAGGTTTAGCTTGAAAGCGTTTTGAGTTGCTTTGTAAATGACCCCTGTGACAGTAAATGAATTCATTCTAAGTAATATTATCCCACAAGAAGAAAAAGCATGAGCTCTCAGTACTTTAAGTATATACTGAAATCCTAATCTTCTCAGCCTTTGCCTTATTTCAAACGATTTATTGATTTTTAAAATAGCACACATCTTTAGAAACTGTACCAGAACATCCAGGAGCAGATCGAATGACTCCTTTATTCCCACACTGCCTGCCAGGATTACTTCCTCCTCTGTTTAATTGCTTGGTAGGGCCAGAGTGGAATCATTGGTTTGAAACAGATTTCAAAAGCACTTATGATGAAATGCTCTGACCTTTTAGCCTGGCTAATCTCATAGTCTCAATGGCAAGTAGGAGATGCCAGAACGGCCATCCCATCATCCTGCTCATCACTCTGATCCCCAAAAGATCATTGAGCTTATCCACAGCTACCTTCCCAAATAAGAGACAGGTGGGATAGTGTTCCAGTTACCTAACAAACCAACACGCTACTTAATAGCTTAAAACAACATTTATTTTCTCACAAATCAGCAATGTGGGCAGCGCTCGGTGGAGACTGCTCCTCTCTGTCGCACTTGGAATCAGCTAGGCAGCTCAAACTCCGGGAGCTGGAAGGACTGAAGGCTTTCTCCCTCTCCTGTCGGGTGCCTGGGCTGGGAAGAGGTAAGCATCCAGGCTGGACCCCGTGGGGTTCCTCTATCACTGTATAGTCTCACCTTGTGATCTCCCCAGCATGGCAGCTTCAGGGTAGCCAAACTTCTCACCAGTTGTCTCAGTGCTCCCTAAGTACATGTCCCAAGAGAGTGAGCAAGGTGGAAGCTGTAATACTCTTCATAGCCTAGCTTCAGAAATGCTGCAGCAGCACTTGCCCTGTAGTCACAAGCCCCCTCAGATTCAAGGTGAAGGGATACACTCCACCTCTTGAAGGAGGAACGTCAAGATCACATTGTCCACATTGTCAGAAGGATGGGAGATATTTATGTGGACGCCTTTGGAAAATGCAGTCTATTACAGACAAGGGCAGAAGCTCTACCCCAGCTCTTGCTATTAAGAACATTTTGCATTTGGGTAACTTACTTAAACAACAATGTAAAGTTGAAAGGAGTTCTAGGTGTCACTTCCTACAGCCACTTGCTTTCTCTGGTCTGTAGGTGTGTAAGGTGAGGAGAAGCACTCTCCTCAGCCTCTACCCATCTCTCAGCACTCTGTAACTTCCTTCAGGCCCTTTTCTCTTAATCTCCCAGCGTTCCGGCTGACCTACAACCTCTACCTACACCCCCTTCAGCTGGCCCCTTTGTCTTCACTTAAGTGCCACCTTTCCTTGTTCTCAGTCCCAGTCCTATTCCTCTGCTCCTGCTCAGGCTCTATCCTTTACTCCACCCTAACCTGGTTTGACTGACGTCTTGCCCAGTCAGAGCCTCATTTTCAACCACCAACCCTAGCACACAAATACGGACCCAGGACCTCTGTTTCCCCGGCTTTCATCCTTCCACGCTCCTATCCCTGGACGAGACTTTTCTTTTCAGGCTGCCACTCTCAAATTTCCCATGGATCTGTTAGATGCCCCAAGTCCAGCATTGTCCCCCCACTGTTCACATTAACTTCTTTCCATCGATTACTTTAATACCCTTAGGACCCTGATCAACAGACTAAACCCACTTTCCTATACTGGGCTCTGGCATTTCTAGTCTCAACTCTCTAACTTTAGTGGGGGGCACATCTTTCTCACTTATCATTTTAGTCCTTATTTACACTTTTTTGCACATTTCTTTATTGACTGTTTTTCTCTTTTGATGTAAAGAAGTCCACCATTACCATCTCCTAATAATTGCATAATATTTCATTTAACCTAACTAGCTTATTATTTATGGGCATTTAGATTGCTTTCAATTTAGTGCAATTATAAATGATGCTGCAATAAACACCTTTATACATAGCTCTCTGGATATGTATTTGTCTTAGGTCTTATTCCTGGGAAACAGACTCAGAGAGATTTGCATTCAGATGGTTTATTGGCAGTGTCCTGAGAACACCTATAAGAAAAAGAGGAACGTGATGCGATTACAACAGCCTCAGCCAATCCCACAGAAACATATAAAACTGAGATGGCAAGGACTTTGTACTCCTGCATTGACTAGTCACTGGGCGTGAGATACCCTTGGGGGAGGGGATGTACACTTGGGTGAAGCAGCTCCCTTTGGCTGAGGGCAATTCCTGGGGAAAGGCACAGAATGATTCAGCATCAGGCAACACTACTGGCATCTGAGAAAATGAGTGCCTCAGTATTGCAAGGGGTATATGGGCAAAGTAACACAATATCTATTACAATGTCCCATTATACTGGGTTAATGGATAAGTACATTTTAAAGCACCATTTGGTAAAAAGAAATACTTTGTATAACTTAAAATATTTTAAATTTATTGAGACTTGTTTTATGGCCAAAAATATAGTCTACCTTCGTCAATGCTTGTGTGCATTTGAAAAGAGTATGTACTTGGTGTTGAGTGGAGTGTGCTATAAATGTCAATTAGATCAAGTTGTTTGAAAATGTTGTTCAAACCTTTCCTATCTTGACTGATTTTTCTGACTTCTTCATCCATCAATTATTGGGAGAGGGGTATTAAAACCTCCAACTATAATTATAAATTTGTCTATTTTCCTTACAGTTCTTAATTTTTGTTTCATGAATTTTGAAAATCTTTTACTGGTATATAAACTTTCAGGATTGTTATATATTTTTGATGAATTAATCTGTTTATCTCATAAAATGAGTTTCTTTATCCTTGGAAATATTCTTTGCTCTGAAGTTTACTTTGGTATTAATATAGCCACTACAGCTTTCTTTTGATTAGTATTATCATGGTATATATTTTTCAGCCTTTTACTTTTAACCTATTTGTGCCTTTGTATATAAAGTGTATTTATTTTGGGCAGCATATATTTGAATCCTAAATTTTTATCCAATTCAACAATCTCTGAAGTTTAATTGGGGGTATTTAGACCATTTATATTTAATGTGATTATTGATATGGTTAGGTTTAAATCTATTATCTTGTTGTGTGTTTTCTAGAGTCTTATTTACTCTTTCTTTCCTTTTTTCACTTTTTCTGCCTTCTTTTGAATTGAATAGGTATTATTTCATTTAATCTCCCTTGTTGACTTATTAGCTGTAACTCTGTTTTATTATTTATTGGATGCTTTAGGGTTTATAGTCTACATCTTTAGTATATCATAGTCTACCTTCAAGAGGCATTATATCTCTTCATATATTGTTTACAATCCTTATAATGGTATACTTCCATTTCATCCCTCCTGGACCTGATGATCGTAAATGTAACTTTTACAAATGTTACAATCTCCTAAACACATTGTAATTACTTTTATTTAAACAGCCATTTATATTTTAAAGAGATTTAAATAATAAGAAAAAATTTTATATATTTACCCATAGAGTAACCATTTCTGTTCTCTTCTGTACTTTGTGTAGATCTGTATTTACATCTGGTATTATTTTCCTTCTGCCTGAAGGACACATTTCAACATTTCTTGTAGTGTGGGTCTGCTGTTCATATATTCTTTATTTCATTTTGTTTTTGAAAGATATTTTCACAAGGAATAGAATTATAAGTTGACAGATTTTTCTATCAGCACTTCAAAGATCTTGTTTTCTTGCTTGCACTGTTTCCAAAAAGCAATCTGCCATTGTCCTTATCTGGGTTCCTTTGTGTAAATGTTTCTTTTCTTTAGCTGCTTTTCAGATTTTCTCTTTATTCCTGGCTTTGAGCAACTTGATTATGATGTGTCTTAGTTTAGTGTTCTTCATGTTTCCTGTGCTTGGATTTCATTGAGCTTCTTGGATCTGTGCGTTTATAATTTTCATCGAATTTGAAAATTTTTCAGCCATTATTTCTTCAAATATTTTTTTCTCCTCCCTCAATTTTTTCAGATGTTCCAATTATATGTATATTAAGCAATTCAATGTTGGTCACATATATCATTGGTGTTCTTTTCTTTCTTCTTCTCTTTTGGTTTTATTTTTACTGTGTATTTTATTTGGGACGATTTATATGGCTGTGAATTCAAATTTACTAATTTTTTCTTCGGAAATGTCTAAGCTGCTATTAATTCCCTCTATTGTATTTTCATCCCAGATATTGCACATTTCTTCCCTAGGAGTTTTATTTGGGTCTTCTTTTATCTTGAATGTCTCTACTTAACTTTTTGATCATATAAAATACAATTATAACAACAGTCTTAATGTCATTGTTTGCTATTTCTAATACCTGTGTTAATTTTGCATTGTTTTTGATAGATTATTCTCCTTATTATGAATCATGTTTTCCTGCTTTTTTCATGTATGGCAATCCTTGATTGGATGCTAGACATTGAGAACTTTGTTGAGTGACAGATATTTCTGTATTCATATAAATATTCTTGAGATTTGGTATGGTGTGCAGTTTAGTTATTTGAAAGCAGTTTAATTTTTGGAGATCTAGATTTTATGACTTGTTAGGTGGGTCCAGAGCAGTACATGATCTAGGATTAATTATTCTCCACTAGTGAGGCAATATCTTCCTTAATAGTCAACCCAGTGCCCCATGAGTGCCCCACGATGTTTTCCTTTCTGGCTTGTAGGAACCAGCTCTATCCCCAGCCCAGTGTGAGAGTCATTCTAATCCCTTCAGACGTTTCTTCTCTGGCCTTGGGTATTTTACTCACACACACATTAATATAATAAATTAATATTCTTCTGAATACCTGAGGGGAACTCTCCGATCTCTTTGTGCAGCTTTCTTCTCTCTGGTACTCAGTCCTATGATTCTAGTTGCTTTGTTTTTCTGAATTCTCAGCTCTGTCTCCTCAACTTGAGGTGTCTGCCAGGCTCTTCTTCAGTTCCCTCTCCTTGTGCTAAGGCCTGAAATCTCCCAATATGGTAACCTGGGGCAATCTTTGGGTTCACTTTGTTTATTTATTGTCTCACTGCCTGATGTCCCAGGTCTTAAAACTATTGTTTTATATATCTAATCTAATTTATTTATTTTTTTTTAATATTTGGTAGTTTCATGCAGGAGGACAAATTTGGTCCCTGTTACTCCATCTTTCTCAGATATTGAAGTCCGGAATTTATTTTTTAAAAGTCATATTCATGGAATGGTTTTTGAGTGCTCCTCTTCTAACGCAGGTGAATGAATGAAATGACCTGCTCAAATCTGTCACTCTCTGCCAACCTGAGTCCTGTATTCAGCTGCTTGGGAGCTGTTTGTTCTGAGAGTGAATTTTTCCGGTGATTTGGGTTTCCTCTTGGGGTCCATAATTTGCCCTGCCTGAATATTATCAGGCTGTAACCACAGTCAGCTCTTGAGAAAGAATTTTTAAATGCTGTCACTCTCCTTTTAGACTGCAGGTCTTCACAAGCTGGCATTGTCATTATTACTTTTATCTGATTCAGTGTCATAGAAACACAAGTCTCAGACAAATCATCAATAGAGTGTTTAAAAAGGCTAACATCTGATAAATAATTCCCCACCTCCCTCACCCACACACATTTTTATGGAGACAAAATAGTTTCTGCAGCTTCCTGACAAATGAAGTCACTGTCAAGATTATTGTAGTTAAGAACATGGTGAATATAGAACTGGAGTTTTACCTCCCCCTGTGCTTCATTTTTCATTCCATTTTCTAATCTAAAGTGCTCAGGACCAACCTATGATACAGGCCTCCACTGGGACAATTATAGCTTGATGGAAATATTGAATGGGCTTCCATGGTGGGGGCAGAATTTGATTCTCAAAGCCAAAGTATTATCCATGGGAGTCCATGGTGTTTCTTAACAGTGGTGGCTACCTGCAGTTCTCTCTCTCTCTCTTTTGGATCTCCTGGGCTACACGATCCAGGCCTCAGCTCCATGGGAACCTGTTGCAGTGTATTGACTCCCTGACTCTGTAATAGGGCTGCTTATTGTTCAGGCAGCTTTCAGTTTTCATGGGATTCAAGCTGCAAGGATCTAATTCAACCATATTTTTAGAGATAGGGAAGTGGAGGTTTAGGAAGAGGAAGGTCGCACAATAAGGTTATGACTAAACCAGAACAGAATGCAGCACCCCCTACTCCTAGCAAAGTTAAATACTGTAGTCAACAAGTCAAGCTCTCTAGAAAATATCAAAGAGGATGGGTATTATCTGCACACCTCTGTAGCCCTGTTATGGGATTATAGCATGTGAAAGCATTTATTTGGATGACCTCATAACAGGGGAGGTTAATCAGGGCCCTGATTCAATATCTTTTTCAGTCTCCCTGCTCAGACTTCTTTCCCAAGACTTTCAGATCCCGTAATTAATAATTACATACAATAGCAAGAGGACAATATCAATCTTCTGTATTGGTAAAAAACTATATACTTTTAAAAGTGCTAGTAGTTTTTTTGATTTCTCATTTGATTCTGTAACGAAAACTAGTCATATTGAGCCATCCATCACCCAAACATCCGTTCCCTTTTCCTGATAGTAGGGTATGTTTGTGGTAGGCGTGAGGTTTCTTCTCCTCTACCATGTGATTTGCAGTCAGACTGCAAATCAGTTTACCCTGCCCTCTTACTGAAGCATTCAAAGAGTTACCAAGAGATTTCTTCCTTTAGATCCTACCTTTTGCTTGCCTTGTGCAGCTAAAGGGAAGTCATATGACTCAAGATTTCCCAATCAGACTCTCTCTCCCAGGACTGTAAATTTTGAACATGGTGGTTGCAGGATGAGGACAAACTGAGAGGTCATTCCTTAGGGTGGTAATAGATGTAAAATTGATGTTTTAAGAATGTGTAAAGATACATTTCCCCTATGTTCGTTGCAGCATTATTCACAATAGCCAAGTCTTGGAAGCAACCTAGGTGCATTCATCAAGGGATGAATGGATAAAGAAGATGTGATTTATATGCACAATGGAATACTACTCAGCCGTAAAAAAAAAAATGATGAAATCTAGCCATTTGTGACAATATGGATGGACCTTGAGGGTATTCTGCTGAGTGAAATAAGTCAGACGGATGAAGTCAAATACTGTATGATCTCACTCATAAATAGAAGATAAAAACAATAACAAACAATCACATAGAGACAGAGATTGGATTGGTGGTTACCAGAGGGGAGGAGGGGAGGGAGGAGGGTGAAAGGGGTGATTAGGTACATGTGTATGGTGATGGATTGTAATTAGTCATAGAATGATGAATATGATGTAATCTACACAGAAATCAAAATATAATGATGTATACCTGAAATTTATATAGTGTTATAAACCAATGTTACGACAATAAAAAAAAATTTATGTTTCAACAGATTGCACCACACTGATCGTTACGCATTTACTATTAAAACCTAACATCTTACTTGCCTTCAAGAATATGGGTCCAGAGATATGCCGACATAGTAGTGAATAATATTCAACAACTATCATCTGCATGATGCATTTCCATATCCCCTGATTTTCTTCAGTTTTCCTCCATTAAGTGGACCCAAATGTCAACAGCTTGCTTAAAATGGTGCCCCATCAAATCTGAGGCACCTACTTCAAAAGTGAGAGTCCTCCAAGCCTGATTGATGAGGGTGCTTATCAAATTAGACAGTATCTAACTCAACAGTATGTATACTCAACAGACTACACCTGAAACACACTCAGTTTATTTACACCTTTGGATGATTTCCCTGTGGGGTTCATAGTCCTGGCTTTGCTCTCACATGACTCTCTGCTACCTCGGCATCCTTCCACAGTCAGGGGGTAGTCTGCTTACACGAAAAATTCTTATTCCTATCAGTTTCTGACTCTGTAACCTTCTAATAAAGACCGTTTTATTGCTTAAGCTAGCTAAAATAGCTTTCTGTTAATTACAGCCAGAGGATCGTAAGTGATACGTAAGTGATACGCATCCTCACACTACCTGTAGAAGTGAGTCAAGGCTGTGATTGATATATACATTTAATATATGATGATATTGAAGCTTAAGGATGTTCGATCACTCAGCATTCTAAGATTACATAGTGTGTTAGCAACAAATCTGGAATTACAATTTGTCTCAACTTTTAATTCTGTATATTAACTGTATAGACTTAAGCATTTTTTGCTTGTTGAAGTAAGCATTTGATACAAGAACACTGATTGTCTTAGTTTAGGCTGTCACAGAATCAGGCCCTGAGGTAAGGACTGGAGCACAAGTAGTTTATTGGGAACATAATTCTAGCAAACACCAGTAGAGCAATGAGTAGCTGAGACAGAGAAAGGAAGGCACACAAAGGATGTGCTCCCAGTATCTGGAGCTAAATTGCCTGGAGAATTCTGAAAGCCAGTGTTGGGGACTGACTTGTATCTTCCCAAAATTTATATATGGAAGCCCTCACCTCCAATATGACTGTATTTGGAGATATGTCCTTTAAAGGGGATAATTAGGATTAAATGAGGTTATGAAGATGACACCTAAACCATTATGACTGGTGTCCTTGTAAGAAGAGGCAGAGACACCAGAGAAGCATGCTCACAGAGCAAAATTCCATGTGAGGACACAGTGAGGAGGCAGCCATTTGAAGGGCAGAGAGAGAGGCCTCAGGAGAAACCAACCCTGCTGACACTCTGATCTTGGACTTCCAGGTTCCAGAATTGTAAAAAATAAGTTTCTGCTGTTTAAGCCACCCTGTCCGTGGTATTTTGTTATAGCAGCCTAAGCAGATTAATATAGCCAGGGTGGAACGTGTACCTCGGAGTTATCCCACCTGAGAGGTGAGGACAGTAAGGCATGAGCACCCCAGTTGTTCTCAAAGTGTAGTCTCAGGACCAGCAGCATCGGTATCCCTTGAGAACTTGTTAGAAATGCAAATTCTCAAGCGCACCCCAGACCTCCTGAATCAGAAACTCTGGGGGTGGGCCCAGCAGTGCATGGTTTAATGAAGGCCTCTCCAGGTGATTTTGATGCCCACTGAAATTTTAGAACCACTGGTATCTACCAATTCTCATCCAGGATTGGTTGAGGGTTGTTCCTAGAGGCCTTAGACTCCCTGCACTTCTGGCCTGCCAGGCAGATGAGCAGAGTGGGCTCCAGAGGCTAGCAAAAGCTGTAGCCAAAGAGATGTAGATCATGTTTGGAAGGTAAGCTGGTATACACTGAAATGATAAGTCCTAAGGGGGATATAGGTGAAGTAGCATCTGCTAGACTAATCGTGATGATGGTAGTGTGTAAGCCTTCTATTGTGCGTTACTTGAAGTCAGCAGCACTCCTTTGCAACTCCTTTATGGTTTCCCCTTTTTGTCAAAATTTCCAAGTGACTAAGGTCTGTCTCTCCAAAGAAGTGGTAATATCTTTGAGAACAGCAGGGCAAGAGAGAGGAAATCTGTGACAATATTGATGTTTCAGGAACTGTAATCAGAACCTTAAATGTGCTTAATCTTTGCAATAATCCTGAAAAGTAAATACAATTATCCTAATTCTACAGTTGAGAAGGTTAAGATATAACGGAATTTGCCCAAGATCATATAGAAAAATAAGTGGCAAAGCTCGGATCTGAACCTACATATGCCTGACTCTAAAAACCCATGTACTATCCACTATCTGAACCCCTAGGAGTTCATATTGATTTCTCAAGTATAATATCTTTTGACTTTTTGTTGTGAACATGTCTGGAAGAATCAAAATTTTAGCCTTCAGTTGGAAACTTCCACTTAATCAACATGAGTATTGGGGGAGGAAGCCAAGGCCTAAGCAGTAACTATCATGACCATTGGGGTTTGCTTAAAAGGCAAAAAAACAGGTCTCTATTACAAATGGCTGTTCCTGGGAGACTCCTGGTCTTCCCTAATCAACTTTTCTCAATGCAGCTTTCTTAAGAAGCCTGGGCGCCAGGCCAACACTCTTAGCTGTGGTCTCATATTTCTCATCTGTTGAGTTTAATTATGTGCACAATGTTCCTTTAAGAAGAAGGCTGAGGCACCTTTGTGTTCATTGCCCTAGCAATGTGGAGAGCCCATGTAAAGGTTTTTGTGCAATAAGACTATTTAGAAAAAAAAAATACTCATTGATACAAAGTTTCTGGATAGTTAGTGAATTAGAAGGTTTTTGAGTGAAGAGACCTCTCCCAATGTCACCCAGTCTCAGCTCCCACTTAAGGATGAAATGGGACAGCTGGTCGGCAAAGGTGTACTTGGACCTCCAAGCACATGAGTGATGAGGTAGCCTATTCCAATAGGGAGCAATTGTGAACCAAGAGGAAAACCAGGGTTCTTCAGAGAATTATGATCTGAATGTGGCCTTCACAGTGGGACCAAAGCATGACTTTTCTTTGCACTAGAGTATATTGCTCCCAAGCTACGTCTTCCATATTTCTTCAGGTTAGCAGTAGAGAAATCCTGAAGCAGGTAAAATTCATCTCTATGTCCCCATCCCTTCATGTTTTGATCTTGCCTCCACTGTGGGTGATTGAGAGATCAGAGAGTCAAGACTCACATACTCTCTCCACATTTATTGTAGACATACCAGCTACTCTCCACACTGTTGCATGGGAGATCGTTGACCACTATTAAACAAAGCAATTCCTCCTACACCTCTTCCTGGGGAGTTGTCCTTGTGAAAAGCAACTCAACAGCAGATAAAACCTGCAATCTGGGCATCTGTCCTTCTGACTAGACTTAGGATTCTTCCTTCTCTGTCCGTGGTATCTTAATATGTATGGCGCACCTCTTGGGAGTAAGAGTCACTTGGCCTCTCATTGAATCTCCTTTTAGTTTCTTTTGAAGAGGCCAGCCTTTTTTTTCCCATGGGGTGTTCCCCAAAATCCCACAGAGTCAATATTCTTAAGTCACACCCTCCTAAACACATCCTTCAGAATTAACAAATATCCATCCAGCTTTTTTCACATGATGTGACATTATAAAAAGAAGACATAGAAAACTATTTATATAACTATGAGTATACATTATACATATCATATATGTGACTGTACCCTTTTGGCATTTTAAAATCAATAATTATGTCAGCTGACATTCCTTGAATCTTCCTTTGATAGCTTTGGGTAAAATTGGATTCAGGGGCCTAATTTCTTGTCCTTGTTCTGTAAAACTTTAATATCATCTCCATGACTTTTGTGAATTACTGGAGGCTTCTATCTATCTCTCTGTCTATCTATTTATCTACCTATAAACTATAGGAAACATAAAGCTTTGTAGCTCACTTTAATAATTTTCTAATTATATTAAACATTTCCCCATGTTAGTTATTCTTTCACATCATGATGTTAATGGCTGCACAAATATTCTAATGTATAAACTTGGTGTACTTTGTGTAAATCATCCCCTAATTTTGAAGATTTAGTTTATTTCCAATTTGATGAATATTCTTGTATGATCTTCCTCATTCACATTTCTCACAATTTCCTTAGAATAAATTCCTACTGGCAGAATTGCTGGGTCAAAGATTGTGCCTATTTAAGGCTTCTAATATATACCACTGATAGTCATGAGCACTAAGTTATATTCTCAGTAGCAGAGTATGGGAGTTTTGATTCTCTACATGCTACATATTATCATTCTTTCTCCTCTTAGACAAAATTATATTCTTGTCTTGACTGAGATTTTGACACATGATGGGAATTCTAGAGAAGGCAAATAACTAAAATAGGAAGAAGAAATAAATACACACACACTTGCACACACATATTCCCTCACATGGTTGTATTTCTCTTAATTAACCTTGTAAATTAAATTCTTCAGCTCTGATGAAAATATATTTTCTTCTGTCTAATTCAATTTATACTGTGAAACGTTATCTATTCCTTCAGACTAATGCTGCCGGTAGCCTCTTCTTGAATCTAACTTACAGCTTATGTGACGCATATAATATGCAAGTTTGGTAAGATTTAACAATTATTTATCAAGTCTGTGCTAAGTGCAAGGCTATGCCTCACAGTGGGCAATGCTGGAGAAGGAAATGAATATGACATGGCCCGTGCCCGTTGTATGCTCACTCACCACGTTGTGAAAGATTGTGGCTATAACCCAAGGCCCACTGAGTATGCAAAGGCTATATTAGAGGTGTAAAATTCAGTGAAAACACACGTAGCAGCACTAATAAAATAACAATAAAAATAACTACAATAGTATGGTTGCTACTCTTAAAACCAACCCTTTTAAATGTTCATTATGTACCACGCAGTGTACTGAGTGCTTCATATATCTGACTTCATTGAATCATCACCATGTCACTATGAAGTAGGTACTACTATTATCCATTTTTATATGTGAGGAAACTAGGAAACAGAGAAGATGAACAAACTGCTTGAGGTCATATTGCTGGAAAATATTGGAAGCATTGGGAGGTCCTTTTGGAGAAGGTAGTGTATAAGATCTGGAAGAAGGGCGAAGTCTTCATAACGTAGAGACTGGAGTCAGGAGCATCCCAGGCAGGGAGCACAGCACCAGCAAAGGCACTGCCATAGGACAGGGCAGGGCAGGTATGAGAAAGCAGGATTGAGGAGCTGAAGCCAGGATATAGGTGAGAGATAAAGGAGGCTGGGATTTGGTATGGAAGGCCTAGAATGCCAGATTTAGGTGTGTGCATTTTATTGTGTTGGCAGCCAAAGGGATACATTTTAAAACCTTTGCAGAGGTTGAGTGATCTGATCAGAGTATTAGAAGGTAAGTCTGGTAACATTTTACTGGATGAGGCTATTACACTAGTCTAGAAGGAGTTTTGTACCAAATGATAGATGAGCTCAAGATATATTTATGTATTTAAGTTTCACATCTGAGATCTTGTGGGTAGAGATGGGACCATAGAAACAATAACTCAAAATTTGTTGGCATTTGTTCCTGAAATTGGATTGTCCCTAGGAACCCCAAAGTACTTCTCTTCTATCTTGCAGAGCAATTTCCTCTCACCAGTTCTTAGCCCAAATGTACGTACTCATGCCCAACTCAGATGAACAAAGGTAGTTAAATGTACAAGAAGCTTTTCACCACCCCCTTTTGTTATCTGTATACGTTTTTATCTGAGTTCTAAATAGACTTGGTGCTTTTTGAGGGTAGGGTTCACCTCTGATTTATTTTTTTCTAACTGCACAATATTTAGCCCTGTATTTTGAACATAGCCAGTGTTAGACACTGAATGAATAAAAGTCACATGGGACTCAGATCAGTGTCACATACTTTTTCGCCTATGCCTGAATGCATATCTAGAGCTACATCTGGGTCTCTCCCAAACTCGAGCCAGTGTTCATGAACAGGATAACATTTAGCACATTTAGACATGAGGAACCTATTTACATTCATATTGGTGTCTAAAATCATCTGTTGGGACTGAGCTCATCTTAATTTATTACGGCCTTTACTGCCTGCCAGGAAGCAATGATGTGCTTGAATTTCACTTGCATTTCTTAGCAGGAACCCAGACTCAATCAATATTTGGGGGGAATATGAGTTCTTGGGAAGGCTTAGGATCTGATTCTAGCTAATACATTATCATCATTCATAATAGAACTATCATCAGGACTCTGATGAAAGGATTTGCTAACAGCTGTTCTCTGTATTTAGACTTGTTTTTGAGTCCCGTGGGTAATCAGCAGGCAGACTTCCCTGAGAATAGGTCTTGGTTTCTAGAAGTCTCTTATAAAAAGAGCACTGGATTGGGAGTCTGGAGATCTGCTTTCTCTCCAGGACTCAGCTGCCAGTGAGCTGTTTAAGATTGATAATGGACTTCTGGAAGATGGAGATGATAATCCCGTGTTAGGACTTTGAAATCACTTTAAGGCTAACTTGCTCTCGGCAAGGTCAATAAAGCCATCTCAGTTGAGTGAGAAGCCAGTACAGGCTTCTCTACTGGTGCAATCTGATAAAAGTTCAATTAAACCAAGGGCTTGGGGGTGAGATGAACCTTTGACACCACCACACTGAAATTTCCCTACTTGCTTTATAAACCGTCAGCCTTTATAACATTTAATCTGAAGTCATACTTTACTTTAAATCTCTCCCCTATAACTTTGCTCCCATTCCCTTTTGATCCTTACAAACCTTCAGGCGTTGTGGAAAAATAGTTGGGAGGTAGGAAGCAGGCCTCCATTTTAGCAAAATGGAAAAAGAAGGCAGTCTTGGGTACACTTTCAGCACCTCTTTCTTTGCCCTATTTTGTCTTAGCACATTTTCTAGAACTTCAAACATGGATGTGCAGACACTCAGCAAGGCAGGCAGGGAAGGAGAAGTTACGTTTGATTTGTGTATAAAAATAGCTGATGATCATTAGCTCTCTTTTATTCATTCAACAAACACTGATTGAGGGTGTTATTAAAAAAATGTGCAGCTAGGAGTCAAACAGACGGGGTTTGTGTTAAGGCTGTTTAGGTAACTTTGAACCACTTTCTTAACTTCTCCCAGCCTTTGTGTGCTTGTGTGTAAGGTGTAAATAATAATAGCATCTGCTTCATAGGGTTACTGGGAAATTAACTGAATGAGACATTTAAAGTGCTTTATGCAGGCCTATTTGAATAAACAGGAGCAATTATTATTAGAGGGTGTGTTTTACTTAATGTTCTGGACTACACAAAGTTGAATGAGATAGGCCATTATCTACAGAAGTCCACACACAGTCTAATGGTGGACACATACCATTCGGATTGAACATCATGGAAATTCAGAGAAAGCATATGTTTCAGCTGGGAAATTGGGAAACTGGAAATCATAGAGTAGGTGATACTGGATCTGAGTAATGAAGGATGGGAAGAATTTGGATAAGGGGAGCGTGTAGGGTAGTGGTACATAAAATACGGTGTACATGTAATGCAGATACTGCCATCCTCCAGCCACCTTCTTTCCCTAATGTCTCTCCCAATGACTTACATGGTGTCTCTTGGTGACTCTGTTTTTCCCTGAGGGCAGTCAATGGTATTCAGTTTTAATATTATTTCACCTACATGAATATACTGCAAGGGTCTTCATGTGACATTCTGAGCTCTTTATTACCCCCACCCCAACCACCTTTCCTGCTGTTCTTTCTCCTTCCCTCCTCACCGGTTTCTATGCTTTGTCTCTTTCTCGTAGAGCTGAATTTCAGCCAACGAAAGGATGAGGGTAAAGGAGTTACTGAGCTCCTTCTATGAACTAGGCACTATCCTGAGCATTTTATAAGCCCTACCATGAAATACTCAAAAGGAGCCTTCCAGGTAAGTAGTGTTATCTCATTTATAGATTAGGAAATTGAAGCTGAGAAAAATTATTTACCTGTCTGTAGGAGCTAGAATTGGAAACAAAAAACATGGTAGCAAAAAGAACCCTGAATTTCAGTGACTGAAAATAACAAAAGTATATTTCCTGCTCATGCTCCTGCCCATCTTGGGTTGTCCGGAGGCTCCATTTTCATGTCTTCAGCCTGACACCCAGGCTGACCGAGCAGACACTCTGAATTATGGTCTGTCGATGAGGCAGAAGGAAAGAGAAAGCATAGAGAATTGTGTGCTGGTTCTTAAATATTTTACCCAGATGACACATATTACTTCTCTTCACCTTGCAATGGACACAGTATGTCACAAAGCCACATTTCCCTCCAAGGGGGCAGGAAAGTCCAATCTTATACTCCAAGAAGAACTTAAAATATTTAGTGAACAGACTGATTCACTAAACAGACTACCATATTGCCCAAAGTCACCCAGTGGTAGCTGAGTCTATCCAATTCCTAAGTGTGTGCTCTTAGACACAGCACCTGCTGCCTCTTAGCTTTGTTGTTAATGCCGTCCAGTCTATTCTGACTTCTAGCAACCCTGTGTATAGCATAGCTGTACCCTACCCATCTTCCTGAGCCATCCTCTAATCTTCTGGAGCTGTATCAGACAATGCTCTGCTGTTATTGACAGGGTTTTCATGGCCAATTTTTTTCAGAAGTGGCTGTCCATGTCCTTTTTCCTAGTCTTGGTCTGGAAGCTCTGCTGAAACCTGTCTACCATGGGTGACCCTGCTGGTATTTGAAATATCGGTGGCGTATGTCACCACAGTATGACAACCGTCAGACGTGTGGTATGGTTCCCTGATGGGGAAACGAACCTGGGCCACAGTGGTGAGAGCACCAAATCTTAACCACTAGTCCATCGGGGCTGGCTGCCTCTTAGTGAAGGATCAGATAATCTCCACTAAGCCAGTAATTGACAAGGCTTTCAATCATTGCCTCTCTCAAGGGTTACTTACTTTTAAGGACTGAATATTTGATTTCTAATGATGAAATTTCAGACCCTGCATGAAGCAGAGATGAAAGATTTAAGCTAAGGGTGTGCAGGGGCTCCTCAGATTATACAATGGAGGATTCTGTTTATGGGAGATAATGGATACTAGGCTTTAAAACGACCAAGAATTATTCTGTGGCCTTTGAGCTCTCATTTCTAAGTCTGTACCAGTTCCTGATGAGGATGAGTCAGACTGGGGTTGCAAAACAGAGAGGCAGACTAAGAAGTGACAAGAGCGTTAGATGCTGACGCAAGAAACAGGTCCTGCCCACAGCTTTGCCACCAATAACCGATAGGCTGTATAAACTTGGACACATCCATTCTCCTTCTGGGCCTCAGTTTCTCCTTCTGAAAGATGGAGCTGTTTTAGATGGAGTACTCTCTCAAACTTTAATGTACACATAATTGTCTTGGGGCTTTTGTTAAAATGCAGATTCTGAATCAGTAGATCTGGGGTAGAGGCTGAGAGTCTGCATTTCAACAAGCTTCTAGATGATGCTGAAACTGGACCCCTGGACTATACTCTGAGTGCCCAGACTTAGAGGATTCCTAAGGCCAACTCAGAAGTCAGCACACGTTCATGTGGTACCTATTATGTGCCTGGCACTCTGCTGGGGGCTATTGATACTGAGATAAAGAAGATCAGTTTCTACCCACCAGAAATACTCACATTCCAATAGGAAAGCAAGACAAATATATCATTTCAAAATAGTGTGAAAAATAACAAAATTGAAGTTTCTACAAGGAAAAGAAATGCCACAACATGGAAAAGAAATGATTTATTTGGGGGTGAGGGATGAGGGTTTAGATGTCAGAAAGTCACAGATCTTGAGGAAAAGGGTTGAAAACTGTCCAATGTTGTACGTATAAAAGGAGTCTCTTGATCTCAGAGGATGCTCAAGGATTCCTTTGTCCAAGGGGGAGGCACAGCTGTGGGTATTGGAGAGGAATTATTTTGATGAGTAGTCTTGATGACTTCATCTCAGCCATGATTGCTTTCTCTGTGCCTTCCCATCTTGTGGCTGCCTGTTAGCGTCACACGGATGAAAGATTTACTCCCCTGGCCGAAACCAGGGTGTGTGTGGAAGCTCCAGCAAGCGTGAAGCTGGCAGAGGTGCAGCGAAGGCAGCACCTTCGCCCCCACTCAGCTCCCAACAGGCCAGAAGCAGTGAGTCAGGCAAGGAAAAGCAGGTGGGTGGAGAAAGGATGCAATCCACATCTGCAACATGCAGGGATTATGTTTTCTCAAAGAACACCTGAACCCAGAGGCGCCACCCCAGAGGAGGCAGGAGTGTTCCCATCCCCTGAATAATAAGGGCCTGAGCAGAAAGCAGCTTAATTCAAGGATTACGGGGAAGCGGAGAAGGACGGGGAATGAGGGAACATCCAGGGCTGCAGTCCTCCTCTGGCTCATCATAGGTTTTATACTGAAACAGATTACCGGGATGCTGAAAGATGATCACACTAAAAAAAAGTCCTCAGGTGGCAATTGGGAGAGCTGGCTTCTGGCACCAGCTCACCGTGTGATCTTGGGCAGGTCAACCCTGTCCAAGAGTCATTTTTCCCAGCTATGCAATGGGCTATGCAGTTGGGCACAATTTCCTGGGTAACTTCTAACTTTAAGAGATGGATAAAAACTAGACTATTGGTAGTGAACATGATGCAGTCTATACAGAAACTGATATATAATAATGTACACCTGAAATTTACACAGTGTTATAAGCCAATATGACCTCAATAAAATAATTTAAAAAATAAAATAAAATGTCTGTGATTAAATTTTTATGTTCAAGTTGAGTAATCCTGCACTATGAATCTCTAACAGATTATCCCTTGCATTCTTGTCACCTCCACCTGCTACTTCTCATATACAACCAGATTTGTGGCCAAATGTGGTGATCTCAGATTTTTCCACAGATCCAGGTAATTTTCTGTCTTTTTTCAGACATCGAGCCTTCATTTCCTTTCAGAGAGGGAACTGGGCATCCAAGCCGCCGTCACCCTCTGTGGGGACTATTGTAGCAGTCTCTTTGCTGCACTGGATCCACTCTCGTACCTTAACATTTTCTTGTCTAGGTGCAGCCAAAGAGATCTTTTGTAATGTAAATGAGGCAAATAAGACCATGTCACCCCTGCTTACAATGGCCTCCTTCTGTGTAAAATAAAATCCAAACTCCCAAGTGGCCTACAAGATCTTTTGCCACCTGACCCCTATTAACCTCTGCAATCCCAATTGCTATCCTCATCCCATATTTATTGTGTCCCGGCCATACAGACCTGTCTTCTGTTCTTTGAAAACTCCAAGCTTGTTTCCATCCCAGGGCCTTTGATTTTGCTCTTAGCGCTGCCTGATATGTCCTTTCTCCAGACCTTCACATGCGAGGCTCATTCTCATTCGGTTCTCAGTTCAAGTGATGCCCCATCAGTGTGACCACCCTTGACCACACTGACTGAAGCACTTTCCCACAACATGTCACCCTCTGGCCCTTAACTTTGGTTTGTTTCCTCTACAGCATTAATCATTATCTGACATGATCATACTTACCCTTTGCCTCTTGTGTACTGTCAGCCTCCCAGTCCCCATCTCCACTAAAATGCAAGAGCTAGGAGACCAGGGACTTTGTCTTATTACCCTGAGAATAGTGAGTGTCTCAGAGTAGGTGCCCAGGGAATATGTGTTGGATAAATAGATGGAAAAATGGAAGAAATCAAGGGACAGAAGGAAAAAAAGGGTGAAGGAAAGGGAGAGGGTGGGGGACACTCACGTTATTGACGAGGCTTAGTCCTGGATGTTCTTTTTACTCTTGTGATATAACTTAATCTTCGCAACCACACTGCAAGGAAATGGAGTGGAAATGGAAATGGAAATGGAAATCCAGTGATTTGGATCCAGCCCATTACGGCTTCGAAACTCAGAGTAGTCAAGCAAGTTGTTGGGCAGGTCTGAGCACAGGCAGGTATAATGTGATGCCACCTGAGTAAAGAGTCAATTTCAGCCACAGGGGGAAGGATGCAGTTTCAAAAGGGGTAGAAATGGCTTCCAGCTCCACAATGCCTCCCGTCCTCGCTGGATGAGGCCGTAACCACACTCCTTCAGAGCCTAAGGCAGTGGCTTTAAGACTTTGATCCCTATTTTTAAAGGAAATTCATCTGAGAGGAGTAAGGCTTGCAGCTCTTCTCTCTTTCCTTTATATCTCTTTGTGAATAACAAAAGCATCGGTGAATTTAAATGTGTGTTGAGATTTGGAAGATGAGGACGGGGGCAAACTCTGAAAGAGGTGTAAAGAGGGGCTCTCAACCTTGGCTGCACATTCCAGCCACAGGGAAGATTTTTAAAATATTCGTGTCTAGATGTATTCCAAGTTCCTGATTCAATTGGTCCATGGTGAGGCCCAGGTTAAAATATTTTCTGAAAGCTCCCCAGAGGATTCTATGGTGTAGCCAGAGCTGAGAGGACTAATCTAAAGAGTGGGATCCAGAAAGATGAAGCTTATTCCAAGCCATCCCCCTTATAGATGGGTGTTTTTGCAGTGGAATTTGCCAGGGAGTTGACAATCACTGAAAGCCAGCTATGTCTAAGGTGTGGAGACAGAAGCTATGGGGGACGATGACAGAAAAGTTTCTTAGACTGACCCCTTAACCTGACGACCTTACAAAACAAACAAAATACAGACTGTGGACATTAATAAAGCGACAAATAAATGATAATAGTTTAGAGCAGTGTTTCTCAACCTTGACACTACCGACCTTTTGGGGCAGACAACTCTTTGTATTGGGGGCTGGCCTGCACATTGTAGGATTCTCAGCAGCATCCCTGGCCTCTACCCACCAGACACCAGTAGTTCCCGTTCCCAGTTGTGACAACCCAAAATGTTTCCAGGCATTACCAGCTGTCCCTTGGGGAGTAAACTTGCCTCTGGTTGAAAACATTTGTGGTTATAGGGATCAAAGCTCCTGTGGAGAGGTGTCGATTTAACTTTTAGATGGGTAAGATGTCAATAAATAGAAAACTGAGGGTGAGTAGGCATTAAAATCCTAAAATGTATGCTTGATAATATTTTGGAGATATTAGGGCTTTTTTCCTACTTTTTTTTTTTTTCTTTTGTTTCAAGTGTAGAGTTAAACAGCTTTTTGTAAACCATTTAAAACCAGTGGTGATGATGGCAGCAGGAGTGGAGGCAAAGAAAAAATATTTAATCCCAATGAGACAACCCCTGATTTTGAAGGTTTTGAAGGTCCAAGGAGAACTTGGAAGTTTACTATCTGGGAATAGGAGGGGATGGAGGATTTTTGTCTAAAGAGCAGAAAATGGTGGCCCTATTCCCAGAGGAGGGTTGGTTGTACCCATTGGGATTCTGACAGGAGACAGATTTTTGTAGGCATCTGTGGCAGAGACCCAAATCTCTCAATGCAGTGCCCTTGAGGTTGTACCACCTCCAATGGGGGTACCTGAATGGATGCTTGTGGGAACTGGACACTCATCACCATGAACTTGGCAGGTGGGCAGGTTTCCAAGATTGGGGATATTGACAGCTCAATCTCATTTCAAGTTGCCTTCACTTCTCTTTACTGCTGAACCACCAGCAAACATGCAGTACAAAGAAAATGTGCGGGATAAAGATACAAGTGGAAACAGCTTCCAGGGTCAATGCCATCTGCGCGGAGTGAGGGACACTCCAGGTTGGAGGAGTAAAGGAACCAGGGGCTCCATGCCTTTTGCCATTAGGCTGGGAGAAGGGCCACAGGTGCACTTTAAAGGGCCATCAAGCACATTATGAGGTAATTCCTTTCTGAATCTCAGTTACACACTTGCTTGTCAACTGGCTGAACTGGGACCCGAGAAGACCCCACAGTGGCTGTGCCAAAGCAAGTGAGAAACTAGCGGCTGATTGCAGTAGCAGGCACCAAGAGGAGTGATGACGGCAATACTAAAGCACTGAGGACCACAGAGGCCTTGCCCCCATTTTTCTGGAATACTTGAAGCCTAGGAAATTTTATAACTCAAGGAAGGGGTAGAGCAACAGGGAGATTGATGAATACTGAAGACAGTGAGGACTCAGGGCTGGATTTGACTTGATCTAAGAAAATAAAGATACACATTATCTCTTGTACTTGAGCGATATAGAGTAATTCATTCTTGTTATGTTAACGATTCTACTTTTAGAATTTTATTCTAATGAATTAAATACAATTGTATGAAAAGGTTAGCTATAGGGATGTTCATTACACCACATTACAGTGAAAAATTGAAAAGATGTGGATTTTTATCAAGAGTACCAGTTAAATACACTTTAGTTCATTTACACAAAGTGATATACATAATATAAACATGATTTTGTGGAAATATCTCTACTAGGAGAAAGTTAATATATATTTTAAGTGGAAAATATGTTAACAATAGTACAGAATTTTGAAAAATAAAATAGAACCAGCTAGATACATATGCATCAAAAATGAGTCTGGAACATTTACATCAAGGGGTAATAGCAGGAATTTCTAGTTGGTGGAATAGTATGTTATTTAATTTTCATCTTTTTTGCTTGTGTGTTTTTATTCTGATTTCTCTACAATGATTATATGTTGCTTGTAAAACAAGAAAAATACATGTAAAAAAAGAGAGAATAGATGTTAGAGGATAAAGGACAAATCTCACTCCACAGTACTTGACAATATTGAAGAAATGTGGATTTCATTCATCCTTGGTGAATGTCCCTTCCCTTACCCTTGCTTCCTTGGTAAAACAGCCATGTTGATGGGTTGACAATCCATCAAGAGGGCTTCTTTCAGCTCTTCTAAAATCATATCTTCTTTCAACTGCTGAAACTTCCCACTGAGGTCCCTTTGAGCTGACTGAGGGGAAGCATTTTCGTTAGAAAGGTTGCCTGTTTCTCAAGGAGGATGAGAGCAGGAGGCACACAGCCCAAAATTTTAATCCACATTGTTCTCTCCCTCTTTGAAACTCCTAGAACATTTATTTTTATACTGCACAATTGAACTGGATTGCAGAGCATCTTACATGGTTCTCTAATGGTGTGCCAGTCTTTTCCTCAAGCAGATTTAAACCTCAAATCCAGGATCCCTCTTCTACATGATTTTTGTGTTGTTATTCTTTTTCTTATTATTAGTATCATTAACATTATTATTGACTGGCTTAGGGAGAATCCCCCAGGGAGGTGGAGTTTGAGTCTTGATGAGATTTGGCTTTGGGATTTGATGATCAAACTACATTCACTGCACCTAAGGGCAAATGGAAAATATAACTCTTAATAATTGCAATAATAGTAAAAGTAGTACCTTACATGTGAACGCTGTATCATTGTTTTAGCCTTCCAAATCATTTTCACATATATTCATCAATCCTCATAGAAAACCAGTGAAGTGAGTAGGGTCAATGAGTAGGAACTTTCTCCATCTTTACAGACGAGAGAAAAGAAGTACAGAGAAATTGAGTGACTATCCAAATTATTTACAATGGATCCATAGCAGAACTGAGGCTAGAGTGCAGGTTTCTTGATTTCAGAACTCAAACTGTTTTCCTATCAGCACAAAACCACGCTCATGGCAGAACTTTAATATGTGCTTGTGCGTTTCAGGTTTTTCAAGTCGTAAAAACAATATTCCTCTCCTCTAATATTTGTCAACTGTAAATCCTTTGTAATGAAGACCAGAGAATTAAAGGTAGAACACATATTGGAATTTATCCTTTTCCTTTATTCTGGACCAATGAAGAATATACGCAAGGGTCACCAATTCAGCATAATAAAAGTAATAGCATTTTTAAGAAGCAACCCGATAATCCACCAGAAGGAGAGCAGTCTAGAAAACTGGACTAGAAGAAAGAGCCCTGGACCTGATGGCTGTTAGAGCCTACTTCTCCCTTCCCAACTCATCCCTTCTACCAAGCCTTTGGCAGAACTGGGTCCGCAGAGCAGTCCCTGAGTCCTGCTGCAAGGGCAGAATACACCAGCGGAGAACGGCCAGCTTGAACACCGGGAGGATACCTGCTAATGAGGTATGATTAGGTCTGCAGTGAAAGAGAGAAGCAAGCCAGTTTCCTGACTTGGAGGTGCAGGAACCACTCCTATTTATAAAACATTGTTTTACAGGATTGGGAAAATCAGTCCTACCTTCTTCCCTGGGTGAGTAGGCAATGGTAAATGTTCATTTCACTCTTTTTTGTTTCAGGAAAACCCAAAAGTAATACAGAGTCTATAGATGTTATCTGTTAATTACTCACTAAGTAACTTCTTACAGTGGCCTTTGAGGCTGTACTGTAGTGGCTCCCTGTTCTCTCTTTGACTTCATTTCTTATTATTCCCCTTCTCCCTCTGCTGCAGCCACACTGGCCTCCACATTGTCTTCCAATCACACCTGACATACTCTGTCTCAGGGCCTTTGCAGTAACTGTTGCCTTTGCTTTGAGCTCCCTTCACCCAGATATCCACATGATTCAACTCCTCGCTTACTTCAGGTCTCTATGCCAATATCATCTCCTCAGTGAGACCTTCCCTATCTACTGTCTATTATATTTAAAATTGCACTCCACCATACTTCCTTGCTATATCTTACTCCATAGCATTTATCACCGTGTAACATACTATGTACTCTACTTTGATCTATTTTGATCATTGCCTGCTCCCCTCACTAACATACACACTTCATGAGAGCAAACAGGGCCTTTTGTCTGTTTTGGTCATTGCTGTCTTCACATGGCCTCTGTGGCAGGCATAGAGTATTCATTCAATACACAATCTTGAATGAATAAGTGAATAAATAACTATTGACATGATATATGGGTAGGCAGAGGCCCAGAGAAATGAAGTGACTTTTCCAGGGTGACAAAAGAAGTTTCCTTGCAGAGAGTATTCATCCACCATTAGAACCCAGGTCTCCTGACTCCTGCTTTGGTTCACATCCTACCACCACCTCAAGATGCGTTTCCAAATAGAGAATCTTGATGCTATTAAATGGCTATGCATTGAAGGATTATAGAGGGCATTTTACTTTAGCAAATTAGCATAGAGACGATGGAAGAGGAGAAATTCAGTTTTCCAGCTAGAGTAGGCAGCTCCTGCCAGTTGGCCTTTTAGAATTTGGCTTTTCCATTCTACTCCTACACAAAAACTGCCTTTGAGCCAGGGAAATGTAACTTTGCATGACAAAGAAAGCACAGTGACTTTTTTATCCGGTAGAGAACCTCAATAGCTGTTTCACAAACAAAGTACAAACTCACAAACTAGGGCAGGGATTCCCTACCCTTATGGGTTTTTGTTTGACTTCATGGTGCTCCTTTCTTCCTAAAGCCCTCTATAACATTGAGGAGTCATCAAATTACGGGAACCTGGCCCTTTAGAACCGCAAGACCCCCGGGAGGTTGTAGGCTGTGCACAAATGGTAGTGAGGCGCCCTCTAAGAAGCTGGAAGTTAAAGATATAGACTGTTCTCCTAGAGCGAAGTACCGACATCTACACAGAATGGATTAGTATGGAAGTTAGAGAAGCTCTCATAAGGGAATGGAGTATTTCTCCAGCTGGAACAGGATTGATGACTTTTTGGTCTGTGACTTCCAGAATTTTTCCATTTGAGACTCAGTTCTCCCTTAATATCATAGCACCAACTAAAGTCAGCCCTTCCATCTCCCTGCATAAAACACTCCAATGGCTTCCCATGGAGATACTGCTCCACCCTCATCTCCTTCCACCTCCTGCTCGTTCTCTCGGCTCTTCTCATGGTGGCTTTCCATTAGCTCCTTGCATAGCTCATACTCTCTCCTGCCTAGAGACCTCTCCACAGGCTGTTCCCTCTGTGTGGACATCTCATAATGCTCTTAATCTGAGTAAGTGATCCCCAGTTTTCAGATCCTAGCTGGGGTATTGCCTCCTCCTGGGAGCACCTCTTCTGGCCCTCCAATTGTATGTTTAAGAGCCATAGTAAAAGGTATCATAGAACCCTGCTTTACTTGCTGTGTCTCTTCAATTTGGCCCTTCAGATCCACTTTCACCCTTCTCCATCCTCCTGTGTGCCACAGAGAGCTCATCTTTAGGCACTACTTCCACAGGCTCCTTGCCCTGCAGTTTCCAGTTTGGTTTTCCCTATTAGGAGATGGGGGTGTGGAGGGGAAGAGAATGAAGGAGAGGGTGGACTGCTCTGGGTTGTAGCTATAGCTTCTGCCGGGCAGCTCTCTCCACACAGCTACCCTCGTTGGTAATCACCCTTTCTTCCTGCGCCTCCAGACCTAGGGATCCTTGAGCCCCCAGCTCTTCCTAGCTTCAGGGTGCTGCACTATTCCTTTTCAGGAATCTACTCATGCCTTTGAGAAACAGTCTATTTACTACCCAGAAATACATATGCCATTTGTTTCTGTGGGGGCCGGACTAATGTTTGTTAAGAACATTGTCATTCGCTGGTTTCTTGTCTTGTCTCCATTACCCTCCGCTCTCAACCCACCCTCCCTCCAAGTAGATAGTAAGTTCCATGGGAGAAAGGACCTTTCTTGTTCCCTTTCATATTTAAGACGCTACTGTAATGCCCAATGCATTGTAAATATTAGATACATATTTTTTTGAATAAATCAAATTTAAAACAAAATCTGGTGGATGTATTTGTGTGTTTATATTTGCCTACAAATAAAAAGCTTGAAGTTTCATTTTTGGGTTTATTTGAAGGGAGCAGAGACTGTAATAAAATTGTCTTGTAACAAAGATCAAGAATTAAAGTGAAAGAGACAAGGAGAACTATGGGTGAGGGAAGAGATTTTTGTTGTTTAAAGGCCAAACTGGTGAGGAACAGGAGAAAAGATACATGTGAGAAGGACCTTGAGAAGCTAAGGAAATGGGGTGAGAATCAGCCTTGGGTGCAATATCCAACGGGGAGCTGAGAAAATATCCAACAGAACCCTGAGTTTTTGTCTACCTCTCAGGGGCACTTGTGAAAGAATTCATTGTCAAACTTATTATCTCAGTCCACATTTTTTTCCACCCACAATAAAATATCTTTAAGGGAATTGAATTAATATTTTCTTAAAGCGAGCTACTTAGTTTGCTAATGGAAAGTGTGTTTCATTCAGTCTTTGGAGAAACAAGGACGGTTTTACCTTGTCTCTCCATCAGATCTTTTGCAAATTGACTATTTTACAACATCCATGTTCAATAAGGTGTACTAGTCAAAAAAACATATAAGTACTTATTCCTCTAGTAAGGACTATAAGCAGGTAATAATCTAATGCAATTATTTAAACTATTTTGAGGGTAAAGAATTGAATTACATACTTTTTGAGCTAGAAAGAAAGTGGGATAATGTTGTAAATCTCAATAAAACATCATGCTGTTTTGTAAATGATTGTTCATTCATTCATTCAATTATTTTATTCTATAAGTACTTATTGAGTGTGTATTTTGTGCCAAAGTGCCAGGCTTTGTGAGTTCAGTGATGACTCCTGCCCCACGGACTGTGCAGTCTAATGCAGTGTCTCATTTTTGGCTCATGCATCACCCACTGAAGCTCTGGAGATGTTTTTCAAAAGTTCCCCAGGAGATTTAATAACCACTAATTGACCTCTGCAGAATTCCAGCAATTCATGGACTAGAAAGTTGGGTGGGAGGGGAGAGGAGAGGGGAACTTCTACTGTAAAACACCAGTGATCCTGGATAAAATACAAGAAAATTGCTTTAAATACACAACCGATCTTGCAGACTTTGAGGAAAATATACAAGATCTAAAAACAAGGATCAAGGCAGGAATCCAAACTATTCAACCAAAGAATTAAGCCTGAAATAGTAGCTGCCCTCAGGGGCACTAGGAGCCTTAGCCTTGGGTTCCAGTAGCCAATCAATGGCAGGAGACCAGGCCCTGTATCTATAAATGGTGGCTATTTGGTAATGAGACCCCACCCTAATCCTTACTTGGTAAACTGAAGAGTCTCAATAGGAGGATGACCACACATCCTCGCTTGCTGAAGCCAGTCTTGGTTTATGCCTATTGTCTCTGCATTCTTACTAATAGCACCCGCTTCCCTCTCAGAAATACCCAGGTTTGGACAATGAGTTACATTGTCACTCTACTCAAGGGATACTTAGTGAAAGAATGGGCAAGGAAAAAGAAAAAGCACACAACAGTTAAGAGAGGCAAAATGTAACATTCGTCTTGGCCTCAGCTATGGGTAAAGGAGATTTAAAAATTAATAAAATATGTCCCCTAATAATTTATAACTAGAGTTGTGTGCTTACTCAGCATGGAGTTCAAAAGTTGTTTATATGCATTGACTTTAAAACCTGAGGAATTTAAAAGAAGAGAGAAAATCGCTCAGTTTCTTTAACCAATTAAAAACAATGCCAATATTGTCTTTTTTTTTCTTATCCAGTCTTTTTTTAGACTATTTTTTCTTCAGTTTTATATTGGATCATATTTTACAAAACAACGTTGTGTACTGAATTTTCACTAAACCTAATGAAGAGTTTTATTGCCATGTTGTAAACTTTGCAAACAATATTTAGAATGCCTGTTTTTATTCTGTTTAGTGGCTGTGATTTAAGCAAAGCCCTGTGCTGTACATGTAAGTTGTTACCAATGTTTGCTGTTAGAATAAACATCATAATGGACATCTTTGAGTATAAATCTTTCTTGACATTTAGGATAAATTCTAAATTTAGTAAAAGTGAAATTACTGCATCAAGGAATAAGGTCACTGTTCAATTTCTTGACACATGCTATTGCCAATTGGTTTCCAAAAGGGTATATCAATTTCCATTCTGTTTCTCTTTGACACAGTTGGGCAGTCATTTATTAGAACATCTTCCTGCACAGGTTATGACTTTCCAAAGCACTTTTGAATCAAGCACTCTTCCTTCACCACTGAGGGCCCTGTCCAGGAATTATCCATATATAACTGGCAAATTCAGGGCCATGAATCTGAGATGGGGGAAGGAGGAGGGAAAGAAGTCAAATGAGCCACAGCCTGTCACTGTGAATCTTGGCAGTAGGAATCCCATAACTCAGACAGCCAAGATGTAAAAGGGATATTAAAGCTGTAAATAATTTCCAATTAGCACTATCGTCTACATCCTGGGCTGTTTAGCTCCAGCTTTCTGCTAGTAACAGGAGAATTGGGATGCTCCCTCACCATGCTGAAGAAGCCCTCAGGCCCTTTCTGGGAAGAAAGAACACTCGTAGCTTACCCCAAGGGTAATCTTTGGATGTTAAAGAATATAGACCCTATTCAATGAATAAAAAGCACCCACTTTATTTGGGAGAATCCTGGGGCTTAAAGCTATTTTTGAAGATGGATTTTCCATTATAGAAATGGAAATAGCATTGTATATGAGGAGTAGTAGATTAGGGTTTCAGTTCTGCTATTTCCAAAGTAATCATCTGACATTGAATGAAGGTGAGGTGGATGATAATGATGATGATAAATATTTATTCAATAGATATTTATTGTTTGTCTACAATGCCTTAGACATTGTTCCTGACTCTGGGGATACATTAGTAAACAAAAGAGACAAACACTGCCCCAGTGGAACTGGCTTACATTCCATTGGTGTAGGACAGATAAGAACCATAATAAATAAGCATAGTATATAGTAGGTTGGAGGGTGAAATGTTGGTTGATTTTTTGTGTCCACTTGGCTAGGCCAGAGTGCCCAGATATTTGGTCAAATATTATCCTGGATGTTTCTGTGAGGATGTTTTTTAGATGAGATTAACATTTAAATGGGTGGACATTGAGTGAAACAGATTACCCTCCGTAATGTGGGTTGTCCACATCCAATAAGTTGAAGGCTTTAGTCGAACAAAGACTGACCTCCCCTGAACAGGAAGGAATTCTGCCAGCAGATGGCCTTTAGACGTAAACTGCAACATCTGTTCTCCCCTGGGTCTCAAACCTGCTGCCTGCAGAGTTTGGTCTTGTCAGCCTCCATAATTGTGTGAGCCAATTCCTTAAAATCTCTCTCTCTCTCAGTCCCTCTCCAAATATATATCTATATATATAGTTGACATATATATATGATTCTGTTTCTCTGGAGAACCCTGACTAATACAGATAATGAGCATTATGAGAAAAACAGAAAAACGGAAAGAAGAATTGAGAGTCTATTGCTTTTCCCCTTGAATCTTCTTACCTCTTTCCCCTCCACTCCTATTTCCAAAAATGTGGGTTTAAACTTGGGAATCCGTGCATGTGTTTTGTTTTATAAGCAATATGCATAACTTTAATATGCAGCCAGGATTCGGTTCCTTCTTTCAAAATAATCTGTCTGGATTTTAATCCCCAAGATTTATTTATACATGGAGATGATGATTATTGTCTCTTCAGAAGTAGACAATGACTTTTTTTTTTTTTTTTTTTTTTTTTTTTTAAAGATTTTATTTATTTATTTTTCCCCCCAAAGCCCCAGTAGATAGTTGTATGTCATAGCTGCACATCCTTCCAGTTGCTGTATGTGGGACACGGCCCCAGCATAGCCGGAGAAGTGGTGCGCACCCGGGATCCGAACCCGGGCTGCCAGCAGCGGAGCGCATGCACTTAACCGCTAAGCCACGGGGCCGGCCGACAATGACTTTTTTTTTTTATCTTCAGAGCTTATGGCATCTTTGAGCTAATAGGAACATTGGAAGTTATGGAGTACAGCAGAGCTTAAACTTTAATGATTATAAGAATCAGCTGGGATGATGGTGAAGCTACAGATTCCTAGGCTCCGGCTCTGGGATTTTGATATCTGGGCTTGGTCCCAGAAATCTGCTTTTCACCAGTATCCTGGGTGATTCAGTTGCAGATGAAAAGAACCACACTTTGAGAAGCACTGATCTAGTTCAGATGTCTCAGCTCTCTCTAGTTCAGATGTCTCAGCTGAGGCCTAGAAAGGGGAAGTAATGCTCTTAAGGTTACTAGGCGCACCAGTGGCACAATTCCAATCCCCTTTCCTACTTTTGCAGCATTGGCCTCTTACCCTTCACCAGCGTCTTCCCTGGACTAGCAGAATCAGCATTGTCTGTGATCTTGTCAGAAAAGCAAATTCTTAGACCCTGACCTAGACTGACTGAATCAGAAATCCTAGACCCCGAAATCTGTGTTACAACTCCTCCAGGTGGTTCTGAGGCGTACTAGTTTGAGAACCACTGCCCTACCCCACATTGCTTTGAGAGCTGCTGGTTTCAGCAAGCGGCAGTCAAAATGTAACCATGTGCCCCTTATTAGAGGTGTTAGGAATTTCCTTGATTACATGGCAGGAGCGTCCCATTTTGGCCAGGTGCTGCCCATCAGCATTGCTGAGGGTCTATCTAACCAAAGCCAGCTGATGGATCCTGCTGTTCTTGCCTGCACCCTTCCAGCCAGTCCTCTCTGTGGGCCCTCGTGCTGTTTGTCCATCTTCTCCATCGGCACCCACAACATGCTTCCGCCCTCAGTGCCAACAGCAGGGTGAGTAACCTCTGGTTGTTAGATGTGAAGCGTGTATCGTTTGCTAAGGGGGACAAGGACCTGAGTCAGAGCCTGGCCTAGGAATTTCAATGCATTCATAGATGGAGAATAGGCACTTTTCCTATTAATGACCCTGAGCTCAAAAAATCAAGTGTCAAGATTTCCTCCCGAGCTGCTCATTCTGCTGTCAATGGACAAGGACCAACCCCATCATTTTCTTCTCTAGAGGAAGGAGATGGTATGGCGACAGAGCTTTGCTCATCCTGAACAGTTGCTTAACGGTAATGATAATGAGCTGCATTTATATGGTGCCTTTCATCCAAATAACTCTACAGGCTGAATTTATGCTCACCATTGCTTAACACATACTTCACAGAGTCCCAAGAGTGTATCTCTCGGAGCCCCGTAACCCCTTCATTTGTTAAGTGTTCTGCAGTCTCTCTGCTTACACAGCCTGCAAAGAAAGAAGGATAATGAGCAATGGTGGTGCTGTAATTAAGGCTGCAGACTGACAGAAAAGAGATTTGATCTACTCTGACTTTGTGATGTGTTACTGGTCCAATTCATTGATGTTTTCTTCCAATTTTACATCTTTGTCAGGGGTTCTCTGGGGAGGAATTGCATTAGAGTGTGGGAGATGTGCAGTTGAACTACTAAAAAGCAAATCTGAATGCTCAGACCCTTTGTAAGAGAGTGTGCTCCATGGACTCACTCCTCTCTGATGAGTCTATTGCTAGGAATTGGCTTCCCAGCATGCAGGACTGGGAGAGAAAACCGAGCTGAAATGTGTGGACTCCTATGGTGAATTAGCAAGTAGGGGGAGAGTCTTTGACTAAGCATGTTGCTCTTCCAAGTTTCTAATAACTGAAGGCAGAGCGGTGATTTGGGCTGTGGTGTGCTTGGCTTTACATTGAGACATGGGGAGCGGTGCCGTTGGGAAACTTGGTGGAATTGTGGAAGAAGACTTGCCTTCAGCAGATGTTTCCACTTTGAGTGCTCATTAGAGCCTGTTGAGCAAACAAGATGGCAAAGGAGACTTTATCTGTGACATTGTAATTCCTTTTCAAAAAATACCAATCCTAGAAACAAATATGAAAATAGTCTCAGCTCTAGATGGTAGGTACAGAAGTCCTTTTTAACATTCTTTGTGCTTATCCCTAACTCTCTAAATGCTCAAAAATGAGATTAGGTCTCAGTGACTCCATTTAGAAATACTGCACAAGGTCTCCTTTCTCCTATGGTATGGCCCAAGGGATCACATTATTAAAAGCTCCTCTGGACATTCGGATGGATGATTCTGGGTAAGTTTGGTACTCAGCCCATGGAAACTTTGTTGTCTGAGTCTGCTTCTAATTACAACTCTAAGTCAAGATTTGCCTGGCAAGTATCCATTCTTTTTTTTTTTTTTTTTTTTTTTTGGTGAGGGAGATCAGCCCTGAGCTAACATCCGTGCTAATCCTCCTCTTTTTGCTGAGGAAGACCAGCTCTGAGCTAACATCTATTGCCAATCCTCCTCCTTTTTTTTTTTTCTTCCCCAAAGCCCCAGTAGATAGCTGTATGTCATAGTTGCACATCCTTCTACTTGCTGTATGTGGGACGCAGCCTCAGCATGGCCGGAGAAGCGGTGCGTTGGTGTGCGCCTGGGATCCGAACCCAGGCCGCCGGTAGCGGAGCACGCGCACTTAACCACTAAGCCACAGGGCCGGCCTAGTATCCATTCTTATCCATTTTTTTATTGTTCAAGGTCACTCGGTCTTTCAGTTATTCAGGTTTGATTCCTGACTTGGGCCAATTAATAGAGTGGTGATGATAATGGCTACATACCCTGAGCATTTGCTGTGTAGCAGACCTGGGCCCTGTGTTCATGCATTGCCTCCTTTAATTCCCCCAATCATACATTTTGTGCTTGAGGAAATGAAGACTCAGAGCTTAAAATTAATTGTTTCACATCACATAGTTAAAAAGTGATGAAGCCAACATTTGAACAGGTATATTTGACCACAGAGCTTGCACTCTTGACAACCATGACATATCAAGACTCATTTGAGATTTCTCAGTTATATAGATGAAGAAACCGAGTCCAGAAGAGTAGAAGAGGAGGAACCAAGGCCAGTAACGTTAAAGCCAGTTATGGAACTTCTCTGTGACTCTTCTCCAGCTCTGGACTCTGTTCTCAAGGTGCTTGGTCTCGGTACTTGTTAGGTCATTAACAGCTTGCCATGGTCTCCTCTATCTCTAGTCTTCTGTAAGAACCCAAGGGCTTCTCATCCGTGTGGTCTCTTGTTTCAACTCTCAATCTCAGCATGGAAAAATGCCCCCTCTCCATTCTTCACCTCCACTTCCTTCAATAAGACTTATTGCAGTCGTCCTGGTACAACCTTTCTCTTAGCAAGTATGTGATCATGCTAGGGATTCAGGCTTTCTGAGGCTGCCCAGCTCACAGTAGAGAGTCTGACTAAGTTATAAAATTGATTGCTAGGTAGGGCATCATTAAATGGGGAGAAAGCTGACAAATTGACAAGGAATTCATGAGTCACTGGTAATTGGTTTCCTGGGATCTTTTCTTTTTCTATAATATTTTTTCCAAGAGAGAGGATATGCATACCTATAGGATAGCTGATGTGCCTCAAATGACCCTTAAAGGCTACTCTCCTCTTTTGCTTGATTGGTAGATTCTCTTTTAAATCAAAGTCAGACCTTTTCACCCTTTAGGGATATTCAAAGAGCCATACCATTGGGATGTGAAACTCTTGGATTCTGGCACATAGTGGGCACATGTTGAATAAATAAATGAATTGATGAAGGCAATGTTTCCCAAAGAAGGAATGAATACCACAGGTATGCAAGATGAGTGAGAGTGATTCGTGGACATTTTCCAAACTTTAAAAGTTATTGATCTTTAATCAATCAGTGTTAGAACAAAAGAAATGTGCACATCAAGCTGTAAACTAGAATATAAATTTAAAAGTGAGTTATTTTATAGAAAATAAGAATTGAACAAATATGACATATACATGTTTTAAAGATAGAACTATATCTTCTTAAACAATAGGTGAATTTGATACAAATTTAATTTGCTAATCTAAGATAGAAATAGGAAGAATATGATGACGGCAGAGGTGGGGGGTGTCACTGAAATGAAAAGGGGTGCCTTGGAAGAAGAAAAGGATGCAAGAGGAACTACCTGACGCTACACATTTACAGAACACTGATCATACCATACATGGTATGATCTATAGGTTTATCCTCTCTTCTTTCTCTGTTGAGCTCTTATCATCATCCTGTCCAGGAAGCCCCCTTGCATGAGGTTAGAAGGATTTTTTTTAAGAGAAATCCCATCCTAGTTTCTTAAGACCAAAGAAATAAAATTGTTTATTTTTTCCCCTGGGTAGAGCTAGATGGGGAGGGAGGGAATCCCAGGAAATCTGAAGGCGTGATATTTTATCCAGTAAAAGTCATGAAACAGTCATGGTAGGCTGAGAGACAGGTATCATTTTGTAATGACCTCCTAGTCTTATGAGATATCCAGAAAGACCTTAGAAAATCATTTTGTTCAGGACTGCTTCACTTCTTTGAAGATGAGAGTTTCTGAGGCTCAGAGATAAGCAGTAACTTAGTGAAGCAGCACAGTGACAGGCAAATTCCCCTTTTCATCAGTTTGGGAGTTGATGAGTTCCATACAAACTGACTCAGAGTAGCCTAGGAGCTCACAGGGAGAAAGAAGGAAGTGGGGGAGAGATACAAGCAAAATTCTCAATAAATCTCATATTGGCAATTGAGAAAGTTGGACTATATATTCTCCAAGTATCTTTCAATTCTGTCTTTTACTAAAGTAATTAAAAAAATTTTTTTAATTAAAGACATTTTGGAAATCTAAGGGAAACGGTGCATCCCCTCCCCAGAAAAACACATATGCAGATAATTTTGCATTTAAAAGGATAAAACTTTCCCCTGAATCTAAAGTTAGGACCCTTGTAGTGGGCTGAATGGTGGCCCCCCAAAAAGATAAGTATATATTCTAAGCCGTGGAGCCTGCTAATATTACTGTGTATGATAAGAGTGAATATTACGTTTGATGCCCAAAGATGTGATTAAGGATTATGAGAGGAGGATCTTATCCTGAATTATCCAGGTGGGTCCTAAATCCAATGACATGTGTCCCTGCAAGAGTGAGGCAGAGGGAAATTTGACCTATAGAAGCGCAGGAGGCAATGTGACCAGGGAGGCAGAGATTGGTGTGATGTGGCCACAAATCCAGAATATCAATGGCAACAAGATGCTGGAAGAGTCAAAGAATGTGTACTCCCCTAGAACCTCCAGAAGGAGTGTGGCCCTGATGGCACCTTGATTCTGGACTTCTGCTTCCAGACTGTGAAGTAATTGATTTCTGTTGCTTAAGTCATCCAGTTTTTGGTAATTTGTTACAGCAGCCACAGAAAACAAATATAAAGCCCTACTCCAGAAAGTAAAAATGAAGCTCTTGAGAATCCACCCTACCGTGATTAAGAAACATGTGATAGAAAGGTGACAGCCTAATTTTCACTATAGTACTACTGGTCACGTCCACAAAACTCTCCATGCCCATGATCTTAAATTTAAATTTTTTCATACTTCTAGTTCCTTTCTACCTACCCAGACTTTATTTTCCCCTTGTATCTTTTGATTCATGTGACTGGGAAACTTTTTACAGATTGTGTCATTACCTCATTGGGAAAGGATAAATGTAAGAGTCAAGGTGAATACCTTCTGGTTTAAACTGGCTGCTTTGGTAGTTCTTAGAAATATTTTGTTTTGGTCAACAAGGCTTTGCTATGACATAATATGTTCCTATATTAACATTAATTTTGGTGTGTCTAATTAAAATGAAAAGGGTGAGGCAATAATCCTGCTTCTCTGAGGCAATTACAGGAATAAGGAAATCTCGATTCTGATGCAGTGATCAATGGGGAAGCAAACCAGAGAGAAGCAGAGCCTGTTTCTGCTGGATAGGATTTGAAGAAAAAAATCTACACAAGATCTAGCCCCTGTCAGGAGGTGAAATACATCTTCTGGATGATGTGCTGAAACTCAGTTTGAGCCCTTAGGTCATGGTTCCCTAACTTCAATATGTTCAAGAGCAGCCCAGGAGGTTTATTAAAATGCAGCTCCCAGCGCCTTCACAGCCATCTATTGAATCAATCTTGGGAGGACTGGCCAGAGAATCTGCATTTTTAAACAAGCTCTTCAGTGGATTATATTGCAGGTTGTCAGTGTAAAATATCTTTAGATTCATCACCTCAGCTTTTCTCCAAAGGTCTGTTGTGATGGGACTCAGAGAAGGGATATGGAAGATGGCATTGATATTACATCCTCTCCTAGCCACTCCAACTAGGGAGAATGATCTGATCATGAGGCTATTGTGTATTGGGACCAACTTGGGAGAAGAGGAACAATGGGAGATTGGTATAACTTTCTTTTTCCGTCCAGACGCACTGGCATCCTGTCTTTTGTTAAGCGTCTGGTGTTCAGTGGTTAATTTGATCAGCCCATGTGGACGTGTCAGGTAGATGTGAGAAACGATGATGCTCCCTTTTCCATTATCCCCCAAACCACGTTATTGCCTCCTGAAACTGGTATCATGTGCTGGTTCTTCTCTCTGTCTTACCTCTGATTTCTCTATGTGTGCGACATTCCAACTTCATTCACGATTGTTAGTAGAAAACAATAGAAACTACCTCTGCTTAGTTCAGGTAGAAAATTATATTTATTTAAAGAATACGTAGTAGTTTATGAAAATATTCAGAAGAGCCAGAAAGCCAAGCTTTGAGGCCATTAAGCCAAGAGAAATGCTCCAAGTTGTGCCTCAAACTAGTTTAGTAAAGATACTCTCTAGCTGGCTACTTAGCAAATGGTTCCTACTTCCTTCAACATCCAGATCCTGATCAACAGTTTGAGTTAGGAACATCTGATTTGGCAAACCCAGATCACGTGTCCATGCTTGTACTGAAAGAGCTGAGGGGAAAAAAGATGACATGGCATTTTTAGCTTCTATATAGGCAGGCCAACTCGACCTTCCATGGTTAGCAACCCCTCAAACACCAGAAAAGGTTCAGATACTGGGTGGTGCCCCTAAATTTTTTTAATTCCACCTTCTTTCTTACCTCCTCTGTAGATCTTACAATTCAAGTGCCAACACAAATTCAGTCTTCTCTAAAATTTTCTTAGTGACTCAAAACACATTGATCTCTCCCTTTTCTAATCTATCACACTAACAGACTGAGTTACACAATGAAAAATCTAATTATAAACCATTTTTGCCTGTTTGCCAATTGCCTCATGTGCACACGTCTGTTCTCCCCAAATCAATCAGCAGCAAGTCTAGAATAGACTCTGTATCGACGACTTACACGGCTGGGTGTTGGGGAGCATGTGTGTGGCCCTGTTGGAGGTCATCAGCTAATTCTTGTTGCTTGGTTTCAGTAATTCATATTTTTGTGTGTACAATCAATTGCCTGTGGTCTGCGAGATGACTGTAAGCATAATAAATAGAATAGTTAAGAGAAGGTAGATCAGAAGCAAGCATAGCATGGACTCAGCCATGAACAAAATAAACTCTGCAAAGAGACTTAGGAAAATGTTGTCTCATCTAACTAGGAGATCACTTTCAAAGTGACTGGAAGACAATATTTATATAGGAGAAATATGCTTCTGGCCTAGCATCAGACTATACCTGAAATTTTCCTGCAATAATTTTCCTGTGCTCCTGGAGTAGACACAGTTGGGGTAGAATATATGTAGCTACCTCATGCAAAAGTGATTGGTGAGCTTGTTTTTCCAATGATGTCCCTTGCACAGTGCTGGTGTCTATCAGATTCTGTCTTTGAAATGTTTAAGTAAATATACTTCTACCTTCCTCTACGATATCCTAACTGTTTTACCAAGTGATTGGTATCTCATTTCCCGTTTAAATCTATCATTAGTAAAGGACTTGATATTGGAGTAACCTTGGGTTCCAGGATCATCAGCCTGTGAGAACAGAGGAGGTCATGTTAAGTACTATTTGACAGATTAAAAGAATGTCCCCCAACTGATCTGCCCTCTGGGAAAATCCATCTTAGCCACTCTATAGCCACTTACATCTCTTCCTCTTACCCTACCAATGCAGAGAGTTTTCTCAAATCCCTAGGAAGGTGTACGTGGTTGCTCAGCAGTATGTTCAGCCTGCAGGGCACCAAGTTGCAAGGAGCCCATTAGCCAACGTGCTGGAGCTTCCCTGGTGCCAGGGCTGCACAATAGTTGGCCCCTCAGCCCTTGGCATTTCACCATTAGATGGTCCTCAAAGAAATGCTGCTTGTACCTCCCAACTTTTTTCCAACAAGCCAATTGTACAGTTCTTTCATCTTTCAGGGTTAATCTAGAATCTTTTTCCTGTTCCTTCTCTCCCTCTTTTACTCTCTTCCCTGACATATCTAAGGTCAGGTTAAGTATGGATCCATAACATCTCTCATAGTATATGCAAGCTCTGGATGTCCCCACTGTAGTTGACTTTGTCCCTGTGTCAAAATGGTTCTGCTTGGTGTCTTCATTCTGTGGGATGTGCTGTCTTGCAGGAGGTCCCTCTGCCTTCTCCCTTCCCTCTCCACCTCCACTCAAAGAGATTCCCAGCGTAAGCAAGCTGGTGGAGGAGCTTTGAATGTGTAGGGGCAGGAAAGGAAGCAGGGGAGACAGACCGTTTCAAGTAGTCCTGTCCCAATAAGACATCACACTTCTAACCCAAATGAGAATGTCCCTTGCTCTCAGTCATTTGCTTAACCTTGATAGTTAATTTACTTCTAAAACTTCATCAAAGATATTGTATAGAAAGTACTGCCAGTTTATAAACTACAGCTTTTGTATTTCTCCAACTTATTTTGCCATCTGGTAGGAACAGTCTTATGCTGCAATCTTTAATCCCAGGAGGCTGGCCCTGAAGACTTTTAATGCCGTAGTCACTGAGACGGCAAATCTCATCAGGAAGATGTCAGCTGTAACTGTCTGGTTCCTTGTGTCTGAGCCACGTAGTCATTGAGTATTGATTCTTTGAGCTGAGGGTTTCTATCATCTCTGGGTTCTGGTTCTTCCAGTGGCATCTTTGCTCCAGGAACCCAATGGGTTTGACAATGTTTATGGGTTATAGATAGGCAAGCAGAAAGAGTGAGCCTTGAGAACTCAGTGCAGACTTAGGCTAAAGAGACTAAGACCTGATCATTAGGAAAGACTCCACTCTGAGAGGGTTGCAAGAAACCAGAATAAAATTCAGGGACAGAGTAGGTGTATCACAAACTAAGTTCTACTTAACAAGCGCTTATTGAACATTTCTTATGCATGAACCTTGTACTATGTCCAAGCACAGAAGTTACTAATTAGAGCTGGGCATTGGAATCACCTGTAGAGTTTTTGTTTTTAAATAAGCTTGCCTATGCCCTGCCCAGCCCTACCTATACCTCATCAATTTCTTTGGGGATAGTCTGCAGATCTAAATGAAAACAATAAAATAACCACTGACAAAATCCTGTATAGTTGATTTTATGCTCCTGCTTGTTTAAAGGCTAATAATCTATAATGGTGTCCAAATAAAAAATTCACAGTACTTGTTCTTGAAATGCTAACAGCCTAGTAGGAAAGACTGGTATCTCAACAGTTAGAACAAAGTGATCTGTACTAAATTAGAATGTTCATGAATAATGTACTTAGATTCCCCACACTCCCAAATCTTTTTCGATACGTGTAAACAAGTCAGATGGTCTAATTTACTTTTCTAAAAACTTGTTTGGTTTGGGGTCAAACTATGCTAGTCTCATAATAATTGGAAGTTTTGTTTTTTTTCTATTTTCTGAATCTAATTAGATAATAAAGTATCTGCTCCTTGCTGGTTAGTGTCATTCAGGGTGGAATTTTAAAAAAAAATTTTATTGTGGGGCTGACCCGGTGGTGCAAGCGGTTAAGTGCCGCTCTCAGCTTCAACGGCCTGGAGTTTGCAGGTTGGGATCCCAGAAACGCACCAAGGCACTGTTTGTCAAGACATGCTGTGGTGGCGTCCCATATAAAGTAGAGGAAGATGGGCACAGATGTTAGCTCAAGGCAAATCTTCCTCAGCAAAAAAAAAAAAAAAAAAAAAAAATTGGCATCGGATGTTAGCTCAGGGCTGATCTTCCTCACACACACAAAAAAGTTTTTATTGAGGTAAAATTGGGTAGAATATTTTTGATTTTTTAAAAAATTAATAGTTTGTTTCAATTTTCTACTGTTTTGGTAACTGTTATCTTTAGAGAAAATTAGCCATCTTGTTTGTTTTCATATTTATCTTTGTCATTCAGACAATAGGTAGAAACTCTGTCCTATCTCTAGTTATGCCTCTTTCTTCTTTCCTAATATTACTTATTTTTATTTTTTTTCCCCAATAAGCCTAACTAAAGCTTTGTCTGTTTCCTAAGATATAGCTTTTGGCTTTATTTATCTTTTCTATCACATCATGTTTTCTATTAGATTAATTTCTGCTTTTATCTTTATTTTTTTATTCTCCATCTTTCATTTGGTTTATTATATTATCATATTCTATATCAGCTGTTGTAGATGAATGTTTATCTTATTTTAAATCAATTCAGTATGGCTATAATTCTTCCTTTAAGTATGACTTTAGCTGCTTCCTACCAGTTGTGATATATATTTCGATTGTTATTTAGTTGTAAGAATATCATTTCCAGTTTGATTTTCTTTGTATCACATGAATTATTTTAAGCTTTCAAATCTTTTTAAGACTCTCTTCTTGTTGATTTCTAATATAAATGTATTGTTGTCAGTGATCCTTTGTAACACAGTTCCTACACAGATTTTTTTATATGTTCCATGAGCTTTGAAACATGTATATTTTTTATTGGGTACAGAAATTTGTATGTCCAAGTGTGTCACCAAATTATCTTAATTTTCTTTTAAAATTACTTGAAGCATTGTTAACTTATTATAATACAAGTAGATTAAATCTATGACTAAATTTTTTTCTTTTTTAAGACTGTACATGTTCAAGAGCATGCAAGAATTTAAATTCTTATTTCAAAATCATTAAAACTTTCACAACATTGCAATAATAAGAACATTTATACACACTTTGCCTAGATTCACTAATTGTTAATATTTTTCTCCATTTGTTTTATCATTTATGTGCAAACTCTATTTCTGTATATATATAGACACATAATTTTTTCTAAACCATTTGAGGATAAGTTACTTACATCATGGCCCTTTAAGCTGAACACTTAAGTATATATTTCCTGTGAATAAGAATATTAAATAACAAGGGCATTTTTCTGTTTCAGTAATTATAACATTGGTACAATACTATAGTATACTGTCCATATTCTATTTTTGTCAGTTTACCCAATGTCTTTTATAGCATTTTTCACTTTAATACAGAATCCACTCTAGCACCAGGTATTGTATTTATTTGTCATGTCTCCTTTAATTTGGTACATTTCTATAGCCTTTCTTTGTCTTTCATGACACTGACATATTTAAAAATAAAATCTGCACCCCTTCCGCTTTTGAATGGAATATTTCTCATTTTGGATTTATCTGTTGTTTCCTCAGGATTGGTTTCGAACTATGCCTTCTCAGTTGGATAACTACATAGATGGCATGTCATTCTCAGGGTATCACCCTGGAGGAACACTATGAGTGTCTACCTCTCATTAGTGATACCTGCTTTGATCACCCAGTCAATGTGTTCCACTCTATAATATGTTTTCCCTTACAACTAGATATTTAAGACTGAATAAACAGGAAGAATCTTGAATTCAGGATTCAATCCTGAGTAGATAGGATGGACCCCATGCAAAATTGAGTTTGGATGTTGAGATTAATGATGCTATGCACATGTCAAGAGAGTATGGAAAGATGTGTTACTCAAAAGACTTTTTTTTTTTTTTTGAGCAAGAGCAGGGAAGGCTTCCCACACTGGTCTATATATGACTTGAGACAGAGTGGGGAAAGGAGACTGGCATTTTATTGTTAGGGGATGCAGCCTGCATAAGGCTTTCTATAGGTGGGCAGGGGCTTGATTGATTTGGAACTCATGCCAGCCCAAAGAAGGGGCCACCTGGGCTTTCTTATCAACTTACCCACATGTGGGCCAGAAGTAGAAGAAAGAAGGATGAGGCTTACAACCTGTCAACAGTCAAACCTCAAATCATAAGGTCAGGCTCTTTACTACAAAAATCATACATGTTCTGATTCTCAGCATAACAGCCTCTGTTAATGATTCTTGCACAAATCGGTCCATATTATAGTCAAATCAAAATGCTGATCCTAGCACATTTATCAGTCAGCCCTCAATATTTTACTGCAAACAAGAGCCCTCCCTCTTAAGTTCTCCCTCCTGAATAAGTCCTCTTTCTTACAACTGCTTGATAATCCACAATTATTTCAAAATAAGTTTAATTAAAAGACAATGCAGTTATTTTTATAATCACCTGAAAGTTTGCCAATATGTTAAATTGTAATTGTGCTCACTGTACTTTTGTAAACTCCATGCCTTCTTTGAGTTCACTCTTCTTCTTTTAATAGTTTTGGTTTGGGTAAATTATCTTAGTCATTATATTTCTGTAAATTCTTTTTTTTGTCCTGGATTTTGAAAGATTGGGTAACATTTCTTGGTTGACTATTTTTCCTCAGCACTGCCCCAAATGGACATCTATAATCGCTGATGAAAAGTCTGCTTTCAATTTAATTGTTATTCCTTTGAAGATAATTGGTCTTTGATCCCTAGTAATTTAAGTTTTGTTTTTGTTTTCTTTCTGGAGGGTGATTAGAATGTGTCCATATGTGAACTTAATCTATTTATCCTCTTCACACTGGCAGCTCTCTTTTAATCTGAAATGTGATTTTCTTTCATTCTGGAAAAATTTCACTACTTTTATTCAAATATTGCTTTTCCATCTTTCCTTTTTCTTTGTTCCTTTAGAACCTCTATCAAATACAAGTTAGGACCCTCAATCTATTTTCCCTATCTCTTAATTTTTCTTCCCTCTCTCTCTCTCTGTCTTTCTCACCTTCCCCTCTCTCTGTTTCTCATTGCCTGCATGGGCAGTATTTGGGATAAAATGATGTTTATAGTACACAGAGGTCTATTTCCTTTTTTAATGATGAGAAGTTTTTCTTGTTTGCCTTTTATTTAAGCCAATAGAGGAATATCTTTTGGTTTTATTCTCAGATGATGCACTGAAGTTTTCATCTATGTGATTTAATTAACAAAGTTTCCAGGATAGCAAACAACTTCAATAGTAGTTCTTTTAATGCTCCTGTTTTCTTTCTTTCTTCCTTCTTTTTTTTTTTTTTACTTTTACCTTCCTTAATATATTTTTTTCTCAAGCCTCCATACTTGTGTAGTTTGGCTATTTCTTCAAAATACATCCAATGGCAAATTTCATTTTGGGGGAGGAAGAAAATCTGGTGGACACTCACTTTTGACCCTGAATGTTATTTTGTTCTCTCTGATTTGGAGGACATATCAATGAAATTGTCAAGGTTTTATGTTCATATAAATGTCAGATTAAATGACTGATATACCACCTACTTGGAGGTTTAAATTAATTAGAATTTCAAGCTCAGTACAAATAATGAATCCAGTTCTGAGTTTAAGCCAGTAGTAATATCTGACACTATGAAAGACATTCTCCATTTTAGCTGCTATTGAAAAAGCTAAACAAAGCCCTGGATATGAATAAAGAAACACAAAGAATTCTACATACGATGAGCCCATATTAAGTGGCATATAGGTAGCATAGGAAATATATTCCTCGAGACACAGATTTTCTCTGTGAGAACAAGTATTCTGCTATTCTGATATGAATGACAACTGTTTCAGTTAATCACTCACCCAAACACTCAAAGTTTTTTATCTGAAGATTCTCTATTCATAGTGATTTTTTTCAGTTGTTTTCATTCAATGAGTGTTGTCCCTAAGCTTAACCAGTTCTATATCTTTCCTCTATATAAGTTCTCTGTGTATAGACACAGTCACTTGATGTTTTGACTTGTCAAATCATTCAGAGTCCAACTATTTATGTCTGTCATCCCAACTATGAATGACAAGTGTATGCCTAGTTTTGTGGAAGAACTCCCAAACCTGGAATATTAATTTGGTCAGAATTTTTTCTAAAGGAAGGAGAATTTCAATAATACTACAAAATGCAAATGTATTACCTCCCTAGAGCCACACCCCTCTCCCCTTTATTTTACCCATTTAAAATCCAGTGTTCATTCCTGATTAGGATGTTAAGCAGTCTGTTATAAAACCAGCTCTTTAGTCTTTTCCCTTGAAAGGTGTTCTTTTTTTAAACTTGCATTCAAGTTGCACCTGGCTTTGTTTACTCAGTTATTCTTGCTTATGTTTGCCCAGGCTGGTGGCACTTCTCAAAGCGGTGAAGATGGCTTTTACAGGGGCGTCTGAAGTCACAGTGGGGGAGCTGGGGACCACAGAGCACTCTGAAAGCAAGGCTGGTGGCAGGTGAAAATGTGATTCTCAGAGGTGTGACGGCAATTTTGAAGCCATAATACATTGTCTTCTTCCTCCCCAAGTGACCATGTGCACCTGTTCTCTCTCCAGATATTTACATTTTCTCAGAATATCGCTGTTTAAAAAAAGAAGAAAACACCATGGGTTCTGTCATATTGAATTGAATTTCGGAAGTGGTTAGGGCAAGGATAACAATGGTGATAAATGTGCTGGGAAGAAAGCTGGCTGCTTTTTTCAATAGACCCACAGGATTTTCAGTTAGAAGGTGTTAAAGAGGTTCATTGTTTGCTTTGGGGAGGCCTAATATCCAAACAGAACCGAGCTGACTTGTGCAAATTCACAGAAGCCTTTAGACATTGACCTCGCCATCAGAGCGCAGGCTGAGGAAGAATTCTATTTTCTCCTGGGCCTAATAGTCCTATGCAGTCCCTTTGTTCTCATAATCACCCCTCGAACATCAGAGGGGGAAACTACTAGGGCTTTGTGTTTCATTTTTGTTGGAGACCCCTGTGATTAGGATATAGGTACGGAAAAAATGAAGCAAGTATGCATCTATAATAATTATTAGGACAAATTATTATTATAATGATGTTAATAATAGCAGCCATCATTTAATTATGGCCAAGCTCTTTCTGAGAGATTTACCCACATTCTCATTGAATTAATAGAATCTTATGAAGTTGTTATCATCATTATCATCATATTTCTGCTGGGAAAAATGTCTCTCCACCAGATTAAGTAGTCGCCTAAGGTCATATTGCAAGTTAATGAGCAGACCCACGATTCAACCCATTGCTCTCTAACTCCAAAGTTGACCTTACTATTGGCAAGCAGTCACTTGAACCTCTGTCCATGGTACAGTAAATCTATTTAACCTGAGACTTTTGAAGTATGGATGTCATAAATTTGGGGTAGGATATGTTTTTTTCTATGGGAAGTTCAGAAACCACTGGAGGCCTGTGGAATTAGAGTTACTGATCATGAAATGTCAAAAAGAAGCAAAAGTATACAGCTGTGAATAAGACTCAGGGCCTGTTTTTAAGATACTTGTAGTTTTGTAGAAGAAATGGACACTGACCGAGCAGTTAACAAATTAATTGTAAGGTCACTATTGCTATAAGTATTATGAAGAATATAGGGGGCTGGGAATGCTTACATGAGGAAAGCTCAATCTTGCATGCATATATATATATATAAAATTGTTTTTTCTTCCTAGCAGAATCTGGCTCTCATTTTAGAAGCTAAAAATATAGTTTGTTTCCCTACTTCCTTTGCAGTTAAAAAAAGGACATTAACTATTGCTGGCCAGTTGGAGCTGAGAAGTCTGTGGAGGTGCTTCTGGGAAATGTTTTACATCCTGATAAAGCAGACATGGAGGGAAATGCCTCCCCCTTTCTATGGAAACTTTCTATGGGTGTCCCTGTGGTGCCTGGTACTGCTGTAGGTATCCTAGGAACATAAGGAGAGAGCAGAAAGATGGTGAGTACCTAGGAACCTGATGAGATTACTGAACACCTGAACTAGCCCTGGAACTCGCTGTCTTCAGATGGCTTGTTATGTGAGGAAATACATTTCTTTTTGTTTAAACCATTTAAGTTACGGTGTTCTCTTTCTTGCAGCTGAAAACTTCCTAATTGACAAAGAGGCTTTCCTGAGGAAGAGGCATTAGTGCTGGCATATAAAGGATGAGGAGTTGTTGATTAGATGAAGGGATAAGAAGACTTGGAGGCAGAGGGACAGCAGGACAGAAGGCCCCAAGGTTGAAGTGGTTTGTCAGGTTTTTAAACTGTAAATTAGAAAAGTATGGAATAGAGTTTAAAAATTAGAGGGAAGGTGGTTCATGATGAGCTGGAGAAGTAAGCAGATGCCAGGTCACACAAGGATTGTTGGCCACGGCAAGGGGACTGAACTTGATCCTAAGACCCGGAAGTTTTTAAAATGTTTTAAGCAGACGAGTGATCTAATCAGATATGCACAATGGCTTGGAGCAGAAGCATCGGTGGAAGTGAAAAAAAGCAAGGAAGTCCAGACAGCAGAAGATAAAGGAGAGATGGCTTTGAAATGTGGCTGCTCAGTTAGGCAGGAGAGAGATCAAGCATGGATTTGTAGATCCTGTCAAGAGTAAAGACAGTTCTGCCCACCTTGAGGTGGGCATGGGGGTCTGTACCTCCATCTGTGGACTTTCTCTTCATCCCCAACCTTAGCCCCACAGGCACAGATGTGTGACCATGTGGATCTTCAGAACACTACCTAGTCTAATTTTTTCCTCTCTGCCATTCTCCAAAACCCTGCTTTGTTTTAGAAATGTGGCAACTGAGACTTAAAGAGGGCAAATGGCCTATACCTGCCCAAAGTCTCATGGGGTCTTTTAGAGACATATCTAGACTTGGAACCCTGGTCTCTTGATTCCCAGGCAAGAGATCATTCCAAATGGCCCCCTTTCTCATAAACAATTCTTAGAAGATTGGTAAGACTTGAGTGGGGTCATTCAGAGTATCTTTAGTTTATAAATATGTAGCATTACTGTATTACTGTCTACTGAACAGTTGTGATGTCTACTTTTTTTTTTTTCTAATTGGCTTGCCGCTACTAATCAAAGAGTAAAACATAGCATGTGAGATAAGGAAGATGAAAGTGATGGGGGAAGGATGTTGGGAAAGGCCAGAAGCTGATGACTTTCACCATCCAAGGGCTAGGTAGGTACGGTGAATGTGAGCTGGCTGGGTGGGAAGTGAAGAACATGTGTCCCCAAAGGGGCAGCTAATATTCATCATCAGCCAGTTGTCCTATGGGATGGTGGATGCTGGGTTGCCAGATCTTCCCATTTTTCAAGAGAACCTGAAAGTTTGGATTTGCATGAGTTTTGTTTCGGGAGGCAAAATTATGCTCAGACTGAGAGTGTCTATGCTAATAGTTGATTTAACACAGCTTCACTGTGGGATTTCTAATAGTTTCACAACCCAATAGCATACAGGATAATGTCTCTTAATAAGCCAATAAAGATGTAACATAGCATACTCCAAACCAGTGATAGATGAATCACACTATTGTTCCAGGCAAGGGGAGATGAAAGGAATAAAGTCCAAATTTAATTGAGGTGGAACTTTTTATAGGAGGAGGCACTTGAGAGAGATGGCTAAACCAACCAAGAGCTGACTTCCAGCTGCCAGCACAAAATAAAAGTCCCTTGTTGCTAGAGTGTGTTGCTAGGGAACAACAGCGTCGGTGTTGGCGGGCAGGCTGATCTCCTTCATGGGGTGGCTTTACAGTTTGTCACCACCACTGATAAGGGAGTTGCCCCTACCAGGGTAGGAACTAATGACCCAAGGGCTCAGAGGGTTTAATTTAGTTTAGCAAAATATCAACTTGTCCAGACCAAACCTCTCAAATATTCCTCACAAACTCGGTGTATTTATAGTCTAATAGTCCCCTTGTCATAGTTGCTTCTCCACATGTTCTTACTGATAAGGCCCTCCAGCAGTGTTCATCATCAGCTGAGCTACTGAGTTCTTATCAAGCACACCAGATGAGACAATGACATCCTGACACAATTTACTTGATTCTTATATTAAAATGACTTTTGTCTTTGTCATAAACAAGTGGATTAAAACAACTTCACTTAAGTCATAAACAACATATCAAACCAATACACAACAGCATGTGAAATGTTATTTAATGTTTTTAAATGTTTGCTAAGTTGGTATTTGATGTTTGCTTAAATTGTTTTAAAACATTTTGCAAACAACGACAAAAAATCACAAGTAATTTCCACTTCTGGGGAGGAGTAGTTTTCAAGTTCTTTTTTTAAATCATATGCTTTTTGAAGAAAAAAACAATTATTTATAGACCATATGTAAAAATCATTAATATCATGTAAGTTACTAAATCTACATAGAGCCCAAAAGAAAGTTAGATGAAATGAGCTATGTTAGTTTCATGTGGCTGTTGTAACAAATTACCACAGATTTAGTGACTTAAAACAACAGAGAAGTTTATTTTCCCACAGTTCTAGAGTTCAGAAGTCTAAAATCAGTTTCAATGGGCTGGAGCTGACCTGTCAGGAGTGCCATGCTCCCTCTAGGGGCCCTTGGGGAGAATCTGTTCCTTGCCTCTTCCAGCTTCTGGCGGCTGCTGGCATTTCTTGGCTTGTGGCCATGTTACTCCTATCTTCAAAGCCAGCACCTTCAAATCTCTCTCTGCTCCATCTTTATATCACTTTCTCCTCTGTGTCTGACATGTCTCCCTCTTATAAAGATACACATGATTGAATTTAGAGTCCACCCTTTTAATCCAGGATAATTTCCTCATCTTAGTCCTTAATTTCATGGCATTTGCAAAGATGCTTCTTACATATAAGGTAACATTTACAGGCTCCATGAATTAGGATGTGAATATCTTTTGGAGAGGCCATTTTCACCCTATCACATGAACATTTTATATTCTCTTGCTTCTTGAGAAGGTTTTATGCCTTTACTATCTCAAGTCACAACATATACACTTACAATGATATTCAATGTTAGCAATTATAGGTATAAATCTATATTTCAAAAAATCCTTAGTGATTTTAGTATATTTTATTGATTTCTTAGCAGAATTGATTGGTTCCTTACTGTTTCTACCTCATGTGGCAGATAAAAAGCTCAACAAAAGTGGCAGTTCTGCCATTTTCTTGATGTTTGTATGTGCTTGCATCATTAATATTATCTTCAATCTGTGGTGTCTTTGTAAGGATTCCTTAATGCCACTTGTTCCTTATTTAAAGATTAGTTTAGCTAAAACTGGATAAAATTATCTATAAATCCCCTTGACCTTACATAGTGTATTGCAAAATATCATACAAAATACCATACCAAGCAAAAAATTGTCAACCCCTCTGTGTCACAGAACTCCCAGCCCTTCCTCATGTTGCCTGGATGCTATGTGATTTACAATCTCTGACATACAGGGCAGGAGGACTGTGCCAGTATTAATCCAAGTACTAAATATCAGTAAAATTTAATTTCTTAACTTGATTTAGATTAATGATATATTTAGGTCTTAGGTTGTGTTCCCTAGAAGCAGATCCTAGCCTGAGGAGTCTGGCAAGTGATTTACTGAGGATGTGCTCTGAAAAGAAACCTATTAGGGAGTGAGGGAAGCAGGATTGTACAGAGGAAGAAATTGGCAAGGACCTGATTTCAGGGGAAGTCTAACCTCAGCCTGGTCTCACCAGGAGCTCTGGAGTATAAACTGTACCACAGTGGTTGTATCACCCAGAGGTACAGGGGTCTGGAATGTTACACCCCAGCATCAGTGATTGATTATGACAGATAACCCCAGGAAGCACACAACCTCCTAGGTATCCTCTTGGCGAGGTTGTGCCTCCCAGTCAGGGCAACTCTCTGGACAATTAGCAGCCATCTACAGTAGCTGGAGGACAAGTTCACCAGCTAGATTAAAGGAAATCTGGGTGGACAGCATCAGCAGCCATTACACTATATGAATAGAAACTTGGTGTTCTATTCCAGTAGCCCACTTGTAAGACAATTGGCCTAGAGCAGGGTTTCTCAACCTTGGCATACTGATATTTTGAGAAAGATAATTCTTTACTGTTGGGGGCTGTCTTGTGTACTGTAGAATATTTAGCAGCATCCCTGGTCTCTACCTGATGCCCACTACTAACCAACCCGCCCTCCACCACTATGATAGCAAAAATGGCCCCAGTGTGGAGGAAATAAATGTCCTACCAACACAGAGAGACCTTTCCACACCAATATGAAAAGGAAGGAAACTGGTTCATTATTAAATTAGCACAACAGTCTACATGCATATAGGTAGCCTGTAAGAGACCACAAAGACAAAAAAAAGTCACAATTTATACACACAGCAAAGCAAGTACAAAGTGCTCTTGGGAATTAAAGTAGCTCTTTGTTTAGTTAATTGTTTTCCTCTGAAAAAATGTCTCATCTCTCCCAAAGACATGTGAAAGATGGTTACATCTTGAGATGGGCTCCTACATTAACTCCATTAATATGTTTTTACATTTCAAGGGGGTAATGGGCCTGTGGCTTTGGAGACATTTCTATACTGTAGATGGGGCTTTGCTAGTCCCTGGAGAGATTTGTCTACAATCCAAGTGTTAAAGAAAGAATTTAGGAGCATCATGGCGGAGTGAGCTTCGCACATTGAACTCTCCCCCTCTAAGACACAATGGAAAGGACATTCATATTCCAACAGAAGCTATTCACACAACATAGGGGACATCTGAGGCACCCAGGCAGCCATACACCTGAGGACAGAGGGGCTGGAATCCCCAGAGGAAGTGGAAGGAGGTAAGAGGAGCTCCTTTCCTTCCCCAAGGACTGCGACCCAGAGACTGAGACCACACCGCTCTCAGAGGAGGGGGAGGGGCAGCTCGCCGTGGGAAAACTGGCTCTCTTCAAGACCCCTCACAGCCCGCGGGGATCCCCCTATGGAGGGAGCAGAACTGTTGTGAGGGTAGTTTCAACAAGCTAGCCCCTCTGGAGAGCAGAGAGCAACAGCGAGGCGAGAAACCTCTGAGATGGGGAGGCGAAAGTAAGCGCCCCTCCCCCACCTGGCCCACCTGACTGGCGCTTCACCTCAGCCCCGTCCCCAGAGGCAGCAGCTACCAGGTGCCTGGGCCCCACCAGCAGGGGCAGTGTGACCGCCCCACCCCCACGGGCAGTGGCCCCCAGGTGCCTGGGCCCAACCAGCACTGAGGCAAGCCTGTGGCCCTGCACCAGAGGCAGCAGCAGCTCAGGCCCCACCATGCCACAGCCCCAGCTGCTCTGGCTGGACCAAGTCATGGCCCCAGCTCCTTCGGCTGGACCATGCCCTGCACTCAGCCCATTCGGCTTGACCGCCCCCCACCCCTGGCTCCAGTGGCTTCGGCTTGGCCTGTGCTCAGGCTCTAGCTGACTTGGCGACAGCAGCTTCGGCCCACCGCACTCCAGTTCTAGCTTCTTTGGCCCAGCAGTGCCCTGGCACCTCCTTCTTTGGCCCAGCGAACTCCAGTTCCAGCTTCTTTGGCCCAGCAGCACTCCAGCTCTTCCTTCTTCGGCTCAGCGCACTCCAGTTGCAGGTTCTTTGGCCAGAGGTGCTCCAGCTTTTCCTTCTTCAGCCCAGCACACTCCAGTTCCAGCTTCTTTGGCCCAGCGGTGTTCCAGCTCTTTGTTGTTCAGCCCAGCGCACACCAGATCCAGCTCCTTCTGCCCAGTGGCACTCCAGCCCCTGCTTCTTTGGCCCAGTGGCACCTCAGCTGCATCTGCTTCAACCCACCTGCACCCGAGCCCCTGCTGCTTCAGCCTAGCTGCACTCCAGTCTCAGCTGTTCCCATGCTCCAGCTCCAGCTGTTCCCATGCTTCCTCCCAGCAGCCTCCACTCAGCCACACCTCAGATCAGCCAGGGGCTGACGAGAGTGCCCACGGATTGAGGCGGGCCAGAATACACAGCCCTTGACCCCCACCCAGTGGCAGCAAGAGGAAACTGTGACCATATATTTTCACTATGAGGAAAAGTAAGCCAACACCGACAGGCACCATGCAAAAATATATTAAATCTCCAGACCAAAAGGAAAATGACAAGCACCCAGAAGTCAACCCGGAAAGCATAGAAATATATAACCTTAATGACAGAGAATTCAAAATAGCCATCATAAAAAAGCTTAATACAATACAAGAAAACACAGACAGCCAATTCAATAAAATCAGGAGTTTCTTCACAAAAGAGATGGAAACTGTAAAAAAAAAAAAAGCAAATCAGAAATCTTAGAGATGAAAAACACAATAGGGGAGATAAAGACAAATCTGGAAGCCTTAAGCATCAGAGCTGACAATATGGAGGAAAGAATTAGCAATATTGAGGATAGCAATGCAGAAATGCTCCAGATGGAGGAGGAAAGAGAACTAAGACTAAAAAGAAATGAAGAAACTCTCCAAGAAATATCCGACTCAATTAGGAAATCCCACATAAGGATTATAGGTATTCCAGAGGGAGAAGAGAAGGAAAAAGGAGCAGAGAACTTGTTCAAAGAAATAATATCTGAGAACTTCCCAAACCTGGGGAAGGAGCTGGAAATACCAGCGAATGGAATCAATAGATCTCCTAAATATATCAACACAAAAAGACCCTCTCCAAGGCATATAGTAGTAAAGCTGGCAAAAGTCAATGACAAAGAAAACATATTAAGGACAGCTAGACAAAAAAAAATAACATACAAAGGATTTCCTATCAGGCTCTCAGCCGATTTATCGATGGAAACTTTAATGCTAGGATAGAGTGGAACGATGTATTCAAAATTCTGAAGGACAAAAACTTTCAGCCAAGAATACTCTAGCCAGCAAAAATATCCTTCAGATATGATGGAGAAATAATAACTATTCCAGATAAACAAAAGCTAAGGGAGTTCATTGCCACAAGACCCTCACTACAAGAAGTGCTCAAGAAGGCCCTCATCCCTGAGGAAAAAAAGAGAAAGGGGATTCAAAGTTTTGAACAAAGAGGAAAATAGGTTGATGAAACCAAAAAAATTGCAGTCCTCTACCAAAATAGATTAGCAAACACTTAAATATAAAACCAAAGATCAAGGGAGGGTAAGCACCAAGCATAAATATAACCTCATAATGTTAAACACGAACTCACAACACAAGAAGGAATAAGATGTGACAACAATAACTTAGAACGGGAAGAGGAAAGGGGTTCAAATCGACTTAGTCTAAGGGAATAAGAGGCCATCAAAAAATGGACTATCACATCCACGAGATTTTTTATACAAACCTCATGGTAACCACTAACCAAATAATCAGAACAGAATCACACATGATAAAGAGAAAACTAAGAGAAACCCCATACAGAACTACCAAACTAAACTGGTAGTCCGAAACACATGGGACGAGAAACAAAAGAAATGTAAAAGAACCAGAAAAAGAGTGATAAAATAACAACAAGCCCCCATATATCAATAATTACCCTAAATGTAAATGGACTGAACTCTCCAATCAAAAGACACAGAGTGGTGGGATTGGTTAAAAAACAAGAACCAACAATATGCTGCCTCCAGGAAACACATCTCGGCTCTAAAGACAAACACAGGCTCAGAGTGAAAGGATGGAAGACAACACTCCAAGCTAATGGCAAACAAAAGAAAGCAGGTGTTGCCATACTTATATCAGGCAAAGTTGACTTCAAGATAAAACAGGTAATGAGAGACAAAGAGGGGCAATATATAATGATAAAAGAGACACTCCACCAAGAAGACATATCACTTTTAAATATATATGCACCCAATACAGGCACACCAAGGTACATAAAGCAACTATTAACAAACCTAAAAGGAGATATTAACAACAACACAATAGTAGTAGGGGATCTCAACACCCCACTCTCATCAATGGACAGATCATCCAGACAGAAAATAACTAAGGAAATAATGGACCTAAATGAAAAACTAGATGAGATAAACTTAATAGACATATACAGAGCATTCCATCCAAACACAGCAGATTACACGTTCTTCTCAAGCGTGCATGGAACATTCTCAAGAATAGACCATATGTTGGGACACAAGGCATGCTTATATAAATTTAAGAAGATTGAAATCATAACAAGCATCTTTTCAGACCATAATGCCATGAAGTTAGAAATCAACTGCAAGGAAAAAACCAGGAAAATGACAAAGCTGTAGAGATTCAACAACATGCTACTAAATGACCAATGGATCATTGATGAAATTAAAGGAGAAATCAAAGCACATTGGGAGACAAATGAAAATGAAAATACACTGTACCAACTCATATGGGATGCAGCAAAAGTGGTCCTGAGAGGGAAACTCATAGCAATACAGGCCTACCTTAACAAACAAGAAAAAGCCCAAATAAGCAACCTCAAACTACACCTAAAAGAATTAGAAAAAGAAGAACAAACAAAGCCTAATGTCAGCAGAAGGATGGAAATAATAAAAATCAGAGCAGAAATAAATGAAATTGAAATTAAAACAACAGTAGAAAGGATCAATGAAACAAAGAGCTGGTTCTTTGAAAAGATAAACAAAACTGACACACCCTTAGCCAGACTCACCAAGAAAAAAAGAGAGAAGGCTCAAATAAATAAAATTAGAAATGAAAAAGGAGAAATTACAACAGATGCCACAGAAATACAAAAGATTATAAGAGAATACTATGAAAAACTATATGCCAACAAATTGGCCATTCTAGAAGAAATGGATAAATTCCTAGACTCATACAACCTCCCAAAACTAAATCAAGAAGAAACAGAGAATCTGAATAGACCAATCACAAGTAAAGAGATTGAAACAGTAATCAAAAACCTCCCAAAAAATAAAAGTCCAGGACCAGGTGGCTTCTCCGGAGAATTTTACCAAACATTCAAAGAAGACTTAACACCTATCCTTCTCAAAATATTCCAAAAAATAGAGGAAGATGGAACACTTCCCAACACATTGTACAAGGCCAACATCACCCTGATACCAAAGCCAGGCAAAGACAATACTAAGAAGGAAAACTAGAGGCCAATATCCCTGATGAACATAGATGCAAAAACCCTCAACAAAATATTGGCAAACCGAATACAGCAATACATTAAAAAGATCATACACCATGATCAAGTGGGATTTATACCAGGGACACAGGGATGATTCAACATCTGCAAATCAACAAATGTGATACACCACATTAACAAAACGAGGAATAAAAACCAGAGGATCATCTCAATAGATGTACAGAAAGCTTTTGACAAGATCCAACATCCATTTATGATAAAAACTCTCAAAAAAAATGGGTATAGAAGGAAAATACCTTAACATAATAAAGGCCTTTTATGACAAACCCACAGCCAACATCATACTCAATGGGGAAAAGCTGAGAGCCATCCCTCTGAAAACAGGGGCATGACAAGGGTGCCCACTCTTGCCACTCTTATTCAACACAGTACTGGAGGTTCTGGCCAGAGCAATCAGGCAAGAAAAAGAAATAAAAGGAATCTAAATAGGCAACGAAGAAGTGAAACTCTCACTGTTTGCAGATGACATGATCTTATATATAAAAAACCCTAAAGAATCCATTGGAAAACTATTAGAAGTAATCAACAACTACAGCCAAGTGGCAGGGTACAAAATCAACTTACAGAAATCAGTTGCATTTCTATATACCAACAATGAACTAACAGAGAACTCAAGAAGACAACTCCATTTACAATTGCAACAAAAGGAATAAAATATCTAAGTAAATTTAACCAAGGAAGTGAAAGACCTATATAATGAAAACTATAAGACATTATTGAGTGAAATCAATGATGACATAAAGAAATGGAAAAAGATTCCATGCACTTGGATGGGAAGAATAAACATTGTCAAAATGTCCATACTTACCTAAAGCAATCTACAGATTCAATGCAATCCCAATAAGAATCCCAAGGATGTTCTTCACAGAAATAGAACAAAGAATACTAACATTCATATGGGGCAACAAAAGAACCTGTATAGCTAAAGCAATCCTGAAAGAGAAAAACAAGGCTGGAGGAATCACAATCCCTGACTTCAAAACATACTACAAAGTGATAGTAATTAAAACAGCATGGTACTGGTACAAAAACAGACACACAGATCAGTGGAACAGAATTGAAAGTCCAGAAATAAAACCTCATATCTATGGGCAGCTAATCTTTGACAAAGGAGCTAAGGACATACAGTGGAGAAAGGAAAGTCTCTTCAATAAATGGTGCTGGGAAAACTGGACAGCCACTTGCAAAAGAATGAAAGTAGAACATCTTCTTTCACCATACACAAAAATTAACTCAAAATGGATCAAAGACTTGAAGGTGAGACCTGAAACTATAAAACTCCTGGAGGAAAATATAGGTACTACACTACTCATCATCAGCCATAAAGGGATATTTTTGAATTCCATGTCTACTCAGACAAGGGAAACAAAAGAAAAAATAAACAAATGGGTCTTCATCAGATTAAAGAGCTTCTACAAGGCAAATGAAACCAGGATCAAAATGAATAGGGAACCCACCAGCTGGGAAAAAATATTTGCAAACCATATATCTGACAAGAGATTAATCTCCATAATATACAAAGAACTCACACAACTGAATAACAAAAAAACAAACAACCCAATCAAAAAATGGGCAGAGGACATGAACAGACACTTCTCCAAAGAAGATATACAGATGGCTAATAGGCACATGAAAAGATGCTCAACATCACTAATCATCAGGGAAATGCAAATCAAAACAACACTAAGATATCATCTTACACCCGTTAGAATGGCTGTAATCACCAAGACAAAAAGCAACAAATGCTGGAGAGGCTGTGGAGAAAGGGGAATCCTAATTCACTGCTGGTGGGAGTGCAAACTGGTGCAGCCTCTATGGAAAACAGTATGGAGATTCCTCTAAAAATTAAAAATAGAAATACCTTATGACACAGCTGTCCCACTACTGGGTATCTACCCAATGAACCTAAAATCAACAATCCAAAGAGGCTTATGCAGCCCTATGTTCATCGCAGCACTATTCACTATAGCCAAGACATGGAAGCAACCCAAGTGTCCCTCGAATGATGATTGGAAAAAGATGTGGTATATATATACCACGGAATACTACTCAGCCATAAAGAAAGACAAAATCGTCCCATTTGCAACAACGTGGATGGACCTGGAGGGCATTAGGTTAAGTGAAATAAGCCAGAAAGAGAAAGACAAACAGTGCATGATTTCACCCATATGTGGAAGATAAACCAACACATGGACAGATACAGCTGTTTGGTGGTTACCAGGGGCAAGGGGGCTAGGGGGTGGGCACAGGGGTGGAGAGATGCACTTATACGGTGACTGATAAACAATAATGTACAACAAAAATTTCACAATTAAAAAAGAAAGAAAGGATTTAGGTCCGCTATGTCTTCTTGGAGACTCTCAACAGGGGAAGAGGCAGTGGCTGCTGCTTTTCCTCTCTATAAGCAAAGAAAACTTATTTTAAAAAATTTTCCCTTATACAGAATGTAAGATTTCCAAATGTCCCCTTGATACTGGACCGGGTGGGACCGGGATCCCGGTTGAGACCTGGCCCTTAGTGTGCGTTCTTCACCTCACTCAGGAAGGAATTCAAGAGCGGGTCAGGAGAGATTATGCAAGTTTATGGAAAGGTAAAACCAGACTGATTAGAAAGGAGCTGAGGAAGGAAAGCAGGCCGGGCTGACCAGGTGGAAACTGATTGACCAGCCCTGCGTTGGGGTCTGGGGTCCAATTTACAGTGGTTGAAGTGGACAGCTGGGGATTGGTCAGTTTGAAATGGAGAGTCGGGCTGGCAGCCGTCTCCTGCAGGCCAGGCGCCAAGCTCATGACCAGACCGCTGATTGGCTAGGCAAGAGGAGGGGAATGTTCGCAGAGCACGGAGTTCCTGGAACTTGTGAGTCGAGGGCCCATGGTTAATCTCAGATGCTGGGTGACAGCTGCATCCTGCTGCTGCTCTGTCTGCTGCTCAAGAGACAGTTTTGGTTCTGCCTTTTTCCTGCCTCACCCTGGGGGACAAAATGGACCCCAGTTGAGAACCGTTAGCCTAGAGCAAAGTGTGACAAGGTTAGCAGTCAGGTGGCAACATGAAGTCAAACAGGAACTTGGAGAAAGCCACGGGAAGAAAACAAGCTTTGCTTATAACAGTTTAACTCATATGTGTTCAATTAAACAAAGAGGCCATTTGAGGTGGCTCTAATGCCGTGGCAGCCTATGTAAGCAAACAAAAATCTAAGCTTGTGTCTCCAGATTACAAAATTGACACCAAAGGATAACTGATCACAGACAGCCAACTAGGCTTTAAGCTATAGCCAATCAGTAGTTTTCTTACTTTGATTCTGCCTTTTTTCTATAAAAGTCTCTCCCCGAGCTCCTGTCCGTAGAGTGGTCCTAACCACTTCCAGTTGGGCGCTGCCTGATTTCAATCAATTTTTGTTCAAATTCTTAAATTTTTAAAATGTTTCAGCTTCAGTCTTTTAACAATTACACTGTTCTTTTGATTATAGGCTCATTTGGTTACTATTAAGTCCTAATAATGTTATTATCATCATCATCATCATTGTCGTCATCGTCGTCATCATCATCATCACTACAGAGACCCAATATGAAAACAAAAGAGGAGTGAATTTCAATAAAGGAAAGAAAGTTTAATACATCTTCTTCCTCATCCTCTTTTTCTAGTTTGGAACCAGACAATGAAGATTATTTCCTCTGGCCTGAAATAGACTAAGTGGCCTATCTTACCAATTGTCTTTCATTGTTCTCTTAGGAAATTGCTTTTGAATACCTGGCTGCCCTTTCTTTTTATTTTACTTTATTAGTGCCATTTTGTGGCTACCTGATAGAAATCTAGTTTTCTTTGTCTGATATATTTAAGACCTAGTTCCCTTTATCTGCTGTATAAAATATTCATAACTTGAGTTCTTTAAAGCACAAAGCCAGATTTAAATCTGGCAAAAAACTGGTAAAGCTAGAGTGGCTGGCAATGCCCCCCACCCTATAAGTCATGGAATGTTCCAAATAGCCCAGGAAGGCAAAACCAAAGCCTTGATTCTGATCATTATAGGGCATGGGTTATTATGACGATGGGAGGAAAGTGAAGTTGGGAAGATAATAGAAAAGACGTAGTGATATTGGGCAGTGAATCATGCATGTATTCTTCATTGGATGTCACTGGCTTTGAAGTAGGCGTGGGGACTGGGTGTTCTCTTCACCCATTTGTGCCAGTAAAATCTTCTGAGATAGAGTTTGGTCTCTGTCTTCACTTTGATAACATTGAAATGTCATAACCATAGAATAGAGGGTCTTGGTACGGGTACTTCATACAGATCCGTGAAATATTTGAGTATTTACATGACATCTCTACATGCTCGGCACTGTTAGAATCCTAGGTTTGTGTCTGGATGGTCTGCTCCGTGCATTTGTCACATTTCAGTGCAGGAGGAAAATGCCAAGTCCTAGTCGAAGCAGTAATAACTGAGCCGCGTGTGGGCAGGAGGCAACAACTAGTCAAGATACAAGTCACTAAGTAAGAGCTGGGCAGGCTTCCTGTTTATACCCAAAGAGGGTGTTTGCAGCCTATTATCTGCTAATTCCATCTTCCTAGTTCTTACTTTGTGCTTCAGTGGAAAAGTAGGCATTATCTATAGCACACCCTTCTACCTTATGTCTTATATTCTGCTTCTGTGGGAGCTATTTTAAAATTCTCTAAACTGTAGGTATCTAATAGGCATGCAAATTCTGTCCAGTCTGGTAGAGGTTCAATTGACTTCATTCCCTGCTCCTTCTCTGTGAGGGATGAAAACATAAACAAAACCAGCAAAAACAGTTTTTTCTCCATTTTGTAATTCATTTCAAGATCCTAAATGTGTGCATCTGTGACTTTTTCTTTGCATAGGTTATAACATCTGCTGGTTCCCCCATGAGTTGAATAAAATCTTTAACACGTGTTCATTTTTATATATGTATAAGAATCATGATTTTATCTTTTCCTGAAAATTATCTTTTAATAATTTACCTCATTTTGGCTCTGGAGTGCTGGAGTGGATATATGTTTTACAGTTTATCAAAACTAGGATTATGCTAGAATCTGGATGTTTGTGTCATATAGTTAGAATCAGAAATTAGGTTTTGTTGCCCCCCCCATACACTATATTTAGATGTGGCCAGTTGTCTCTAGTTCACCAAAAACATTCCTTTTTTTGATCATTCTACTTGTATGGGAATAGTTTCTTTCTTATACTTAACTTAGAAGTAATGAAATGACTGATTTCCTATAAATAAGAGAGAAATCATGAGTATTGTCCCATTGTTTTGTCCCAAAAGTCATCAGGGCTTACCATATTGGTTGGGAGAGCTAGGTTTCCTGATCTGATAACAGTTTCTTCCCTGGGATTACTTATTTAAATCGTTCTCATTTTATAGCATGGATGAAACTACCCACTATTGAATAATAAATTCATCAGCTTAGATGTTTGGCATAAAGGGAAGCTATAGGTAGCAATACCAAGATAAGCAATTTAAATCTAATGTTTCTGTGATTGACAGAACCATTTTTCCTGAGAATATGGCAGGATCAGTTAAATCTATGAAAATCAGAAATGTCATTCTAGCCTCTCTTTTTGCTTCTACAAAGCTCTCCTTCACTGAAGAATCATGCCTAAAGAAATATATCTTCTTGGCAGGACCATTATCTTTCTTGATGAGATATGAGCATATTAGAGTTGATTCTCATGTGAAATTACTCATGGTGTTAGACTGAAAGATAAAATAAATGAATTCACTTCAAACTAACAAGATATGAAATCAGAGATGTGGGAGATTGATGGATATAAAACTTATACCTTGTTTTTAATACATAAAGATCACAAACACCTGGGAGATATCTGTGTTCAGGTGGGAAGCAGAAATGCAATATGTTTAGAAGTATCTGGAGGCCTGATTTCATTTATTTTTGGAAGGGCAAGGTGCTGTTAATACAAACACTGGTATATTCCCAGGGTTTCAAAACAAGCTTAAGGTGGTTTCACATATGAAACATATCCCACATCTTGAGATGCTCTTGCCTTGATAATAAATAATAGTAATGGAGAGAATTTTGTACTGAAATGTGTGCCTTTTGTAAATCTTTTTTTAATATTTGCTTTGGATTCCGTACCTGGGCTGAAAATAAAATGTGATCCTCTTGGATCAGAACATAAGTAGAGACTTGAATAGAACTGTTATTTTGAGCACTCTCTTTCCTTTCCAGTTCTCAGATTCTCAACTTACTTTTCTTTATTGTCTATCATTATGAATATTCTATTGTTGGTTTGTGTAATGGATAGATCCTTGCATCAAGGTCCAGGGATAAAATTGAAAGGTTGTGTATGCATCCTGCGAGCCTGGAAAGGTCTGAACAAAGTCAAATCAGAAGATAGTTTCCTGTTAATTTCACTCCCCTTAACAACGGGGGATGACAGTGAACAGGGAAGAACAGTCCTGGCAAACTAAGACCCCTGCTCATTTGTTACTTTGATGGATTTATTTAGGACCTTATGTGACAAACACTGTAAGAACTTGGGGATTCATTGGTGAACATTCAGAGTCAGATCTTGTTTTCCTGCTTAAGGTTAATGGGCAAGTGAGAAATTAAAAAGATAACTTATGAATAAATCACAAAATATCTACCTCTCTTCACATCAATACCAATACAGGCACTGAAAAAGCTCTTCTTAACCAGTTATTTCAGAGTCCTTTCTAAAAAGTATTTTTTCTCATATTTTCAATGGAGTAAGCCTGCTGTCAGCAGGCATGATTTTTGTAATTTTCCCCTCCATTGTTCTTTTCTGATAGAACCACTGGTGATTAATGATGAGGATAAAGAGAAAATCTTTTTCTCTGGAATGGTGGAATAGCAAATAGGAGTTGGGGAGGAACTAATGCTTGGGGGAAAATTGTACAAAGAGATTGATAATCTGCAGTGCCGTTCTTCTTGACTTGACTATTGTAGAGAAACAGGGAGGCTGAGCTCTCAATGCTGTCATGATGCGTGGTAGTAAAATCAATCATGATTATACCATTATCTTAAAGTATTACCAATAAAAGAGAGAGAAGCGTTTCTATTAAAAGGAATTACAGCAGCCTTTAGGCTGTTCTTAGAAATTCAGCAGAATAAGTATTGTTTTGTTCTCTGCTCACATTGGAGTTCTCCAGCAGTAACATGAGATTCGTTACAGAAAAGACACATACGAGATGAAACTGACTTCCTGTGTGCTCCTGATCCATTTTTTTTTTTGCTGACCAATCAACTTGATGGCACAATGAAATGGAAGTTTCCTGAATTGGGGACATTGGCAGTCATTCTTTTAGAAGGCGTATTGGCAAGATAATGTTAAGAGCTCTTCTATAGGTGTAATTCTGGAATAATTTTTCTCCTTTAATGCTGCTATATAAATCAGTGTTAATGCCCCATTAAAATAAATGAACATATGCTAATGATACCAACTCATGGTTCTTTCCTGAAAGGCAATTGGGGCTGGGAATATGCAGCTATTCTGTGTCCAATGGAATGTGTCCATGGAGACTGGATTGCTCGCTGTCATGGACAAGCTAATCAAACACAGCTCAGACAGAAATCCAAATCAATCTCTTAATCAGTGACGCACTCCAGTAGTTCCCAGCCCCTGCAATCAACCTGGTAATTGCTTCACCTGGAACAGCCTTGTTGGCACTGGAAAGTTGAGGTTGGCTGCGTTTTACAAAGCTTGATGAATTTCGGCGAAAACTCTTTTGCATTGTTGACAGGAAATTTAACCCTCAGCATAGGTTCCTGTGATTTTTTCTGGGTGGGGTTCAGCCTTATAAGATAGGGGTTACCTCAATTTTTCAGAGGAGGAAATTAAGGCTAATAGAAGTTATTTTATCCAAGTCACATGGCCATTATGTATCACAACCAGAATTCAAGCCAATTCTGTTTTGTACCAAAGCACATACTTTTAACCCATTATTCTCTAGTCTGTGCTCATCCCTCAGAGGATGGAGCTGAGACTCATGGGCTTGTTGCATGGCATCAACATCCTAGGATGGAAGAAAATTCCAAAACCTCAAATCTATGCCTTCCCAGCTATTTATAATTATTTGTTTATATAACTTGTTTATGTAGATTAATAATGACAGTTACTTGTGATGAGACTGTCCTACCACATTTAACCCCCCAGGATTTCCACTTCTGATGATTTTTCTGTACTTCCTTCTCTCTTCTCCTATGCCTCTGTATTTTTCTCACCCTCCCAGCATCTACTCTATGGTCAGCGTTCCTTTTTCGTTTGTTTAATTTAAAAAATTTTCTTTTCTCCCTCTGGCCTGGCAGGATAATGAATTTCCTTCTAAATAAGAGCAAGTAAAATGATCTTTGCATTTTTTTGCAAATTTTCCTTTTTCTGAGGGAATCCAATCATGTACTGAACATCAAGCTTCATCAAAGTTGTGAAATCTGATGGGTATCTGGAGAGCTAATGTTTGAAGGGAAACAACCTTAAACAGAATAGCTTATGCTAGACACTTCTTACAAAGAAAGTAACGAACAACCGTTGAACACCTGCCATGTGGGAGGCTCTAGAGGATTTCAAAGGTGCAGAAGGTGTGAATCCTTGTCTCTCTAGATGAGGTTTAATCCTCTTATTGTATGTTCCCATAGCTACCTGTGTTTTCCCCTTCATGATATTTCTTATAGTTGGAATTACTTGTTGGATTATCTTCTCCTAATAGACTATAATTCCTTGAAGGCGAGCATCATGGTCAATCTGTCACCTGCTGTGCCTTTAGCTCAGTGCCACACTTAATGCTATATTTTACTTAATTGAATTGAATCCATCGCTATCATAGTAGATTGAAGTATCAACTGAACACTTATCTTGTGCAAGGTACGGTGCTCAACACTATGGGTTAGAAAGAGGCATACCAAATCCCTCTCTTTATTGAACTCACAATTTAGTGGGAAGACAGTCAAGAAGATGCATAATATTTATTATACTTTTAAAATATGACAGTAAAATACATAGGGTTTTTTGTGTTAGGTAGTAATTATTAATGATAATGTAGTCACCATTGATTGAAAACTTACCAAGTGTGTTACAGGCATTATGTGATGTCAATCATATATCCTGCCCCAGGTTTCAGTCATCTCAGTTTTTATGGATGACGACTGGAACTGTTCTAGGCCACAAAATCACAAAGTGGCAGATCTGGGATTTGAACCTCAGCTGTCTGACTCCAAAGCCAGAGCACTTGCTCCCGAAGCACATTGCTGTATGTGATCATCTCCATACCTCTTTAAGAAGGGCAACACAGATTTGAGGGTTGGACTCCAGCAAGTCTTCTGGAGGAGGCAATGCCTCAGGGAAATTTTCAAGGGGTTAGGATTCAGCCAGGCGAATCTTTTAATTAGTGGGAACTTCACATGCTAAGTGGAAAGAAAAATATACATTTTAGGAAGTGTGAGTAGTGGAGGATAGATACAAGGCCAGATCACAAAATGCCGTATTTACTAGATGATGGAATTTGTTTTTATTTTATCACTATTGGAGGAGTTTAAGCTGAGGACCTCATGTAGAGTCAGATTTACATGTGACCAGAGCAGTGGAGCTGGGGGTAAGGTTTTGTAGAGAGGAGTAGTAGAAACTTTATTCACGTAAAGTCTCAACAGATGTTTGTAAATGAATGTGATGTGCTTCTATAATGAGTAAGTCCTCTGCTCTGTGGAGATAGACAACTAAGCAGTGAGTACATAAGACAAGTGGGACTGTAATACACACCATGACGGAAATGAGCAAGACGACAGACGTGGTAGAAAGCTACGCTGGGGAACCTGCCTTTAGCTGGGAAAAGCCCAGAGTGCTCCTGTGAGGAAGTGCTGTTTGAGGTGATATCTGAAGAATGAGTGGGGGGTGGGGTGGGCAACCACACTGAGAAGACACTGAGACCAGCAAGTGTGAAGGGAGGAGTCCGGACAAGGATGAGGGACTGAAAGGAGGTGCCCACAGGTGTGGTGGGCAGGGAGCTTGGATAGAGATTGGTATGAAATCCTTCAGGGCCATGTAAACCATGGCAAGTGGGTGAGAGTCTGAATGATTGACAGAGCTTGGTGAGTTGGTCTGATTTACCTTTTAAAATGATCACTTTGTATACTTGATCAAAAAAGGTTGTTTCAGTTGCAGCGACAATGGTTCAAACATATCAGGGTTAGTTCCAATATGGAAAAAATGCAGAGAAGGCAGTCTGAGGCTGTCATGGCAACTTGATGAAATCATCAGAGACCTAGGATCCTATCTTTTTGCTCTGCTATCTTTAGCCGTGGCTTGCATCCTCAAATATACAAGATGGCTGCTAGAGCTCCAGCATCCCTTCTATCTTCCACACAGGGGTGGAAGGGAGGAGAGAAGGACACTAGAATCATATGATAGCTGTCTATCTGGCCCTGGTTCCGTTCCCGGAAATTTTGCCCACCGACTTCCAAATAATGAGCTACTTCTAACTACAAGACAGACTAGGAAATATAGCCTTCTAACCTGAGTACATTTCTACCTAGAAGAAAATCCAGTTTCTGTTATTAAGTATACTTACTGGGAAGGCAACCAGCAGTTTCTGCCACAAATGCTGTGTGGTGAATGGATTAGAGGTGGCAGAATAGAAACAAGAGACGGACCATTGTGATCTAGAAGACTGAAATTTTTGGCTCAAACTAGAATGGAGAGAGGGTGGTGATGGGGTAAAAAGTTAGATGGAGAAAAGAATGAACCTGAGAGCTATTTTGAAGGCAGAACTGACATGATTTACTGAGATTTCCCTTTTCTTTTTATTCATGCAGTGGAAGAATTAAGGATGACATCTTGATTTTTAACATGTTATTTTCTTTCTGGTGTTACAAAGCGAGAAAGAAAACACGCAGAAAATTAGTGGACAGGGTGAGGAGAAATGTGAGATTTATTTATTGATTTGATTTAAAGTAAATATCATTTCTTTTTTCATAAAGAAAGCTACCAGATAGCCAAGTTACCTGCAGATCTAAGTGCTTCCTCTGTGAAAGGGCTCTCAGGAGAATAAAGGGAATTCTTTTTAATCTTTTCTTCAAAACCTAAGATTCATGCCATGCTGGCTTTTGTGCATTTGACAGCTTCCCAATGTAGATAAACTCTGTAATTGCTTTGATAACAGACTCACCAGAGTTAAAAAGGAAAAAGTAAAAAAAATCCAATGCTATGCAAATTTGGGGAGAGCGGGCAATTTTAGCAGCTTTCGATCTATTTTACTAAATGTATTATCAAATTTCTTTATGTCAAATATAGCCCAGCGAATACTAAACAAATATTGTCGTGAAGCAGAGAAAATCAGGTTAAGCCAGTTTATGAGTCTGGGTAGACTGACAGGCCTCGGAATTGGAATTCAAATATTTAGAAGCAATAAAGCACGTACTTCCAGATCGAGATGACTCTGAAGGGGATTTTGCAATGTACTGAACTGAAATATTAGTCAAGCAATTAATGCACACATAATACAGCATAATTTGTTTTCAGCACAACATTTGTCAAACTTCCACCTGGGGACCTACAGGACCAAATAGAGTCTTTTTCAAAAATGAATATTGCACACAGAGCTCTCATAGATTTATGTTAATTTAAGGCAGGTAATTTCTGCAATGCCCTGGACATAATGACGAGGTAGCCATAGGGCACCAGGTGAGCATTCAGGAGACTTGAGTCTGAGCCTTGGCTTCACTACTTCCAAGTTTTGTGACCTTGGAAAAGGTGTGTAAGCTCTCTGATCCTCAGTTTTCTCTTATGAAAGTTGGAAATAAGTTTTTATTATTGATCTCTATAACAGTAAGCTTGCTATAGATGCTTTGACCGTGTGATGTAATATTGCTTTATTGATGCTATTGAGAAAATACTTAGGACTGAGTAGGGAGAGAAAAGTCCTCTGAAATAACTGGTTTCCCCACCTCCCTTGTTATTAGTAAATTTGATTGCCTCTTGGTTGATTTGATTAGAGTAAAAATGGTAACCTAGCCTCCTTATAGGTGGATTCAGCCTACAGACACACTCACACACTTAGACGTGTGTATACACATACATACATTCACATATGTAGACATTAGCAATACATACATACATAAATACGTACATACCAACTTCATCAACTGAGCCCTGCTTTTACCCACAAATACACATACACACATACATATATTTCTCCCTATATGATGTTGCCTTGTAACGATTTTTAAAAATTGAATTGGTTGCCAACTAATTTCGTGTAAATATAGAGACTCCTGGCTTGGCTGAAAAATCGCATCTTCCAGAATGGCATCTGTAAGCAGAAATGGCTCACCTTTTTAGGTGGGGCATAGACTTTCTAGTTCAAAGTAGTTCCTAAGACTCACTGTGGATTTATCTTTGCTTACCTGACTCCTGAAGATATTCGACTTTTCTGTCCTTGAGTTAGAGTATGATTTGACAAAGAGAAAGATGAAACCAGTTGGTTCTTCTCTTAATAATGTTAATTGGCCCAGCTAGTCATTTTTGAAATATGTGAAACTATTTCAGGATGGCCTATTCAAAAGTATGTGGTTGAGCGAGACTGACCATTTCACTCTTAAAAGAAATAAAAAAGCCACAGCCACAATTTATTTATAAAAATGAGAATTTGAATTGGCCAGAACAGATGATTCACCATTGTAAGAGCATCATCTCTGTAGCCTTTTATATCAAGGGAAGTAGTTCGCTAAACTTTCTTGAAATTGGCATAGATTTGCCTAGGGCCATCCGTGCTCTGCTGTATCCTTCCCCTTGTTGAGATAAAGGATGGAAGCTTCTGAAGCTAACACATTCATAGTGCTTTTAATTAGTGACCTTGACCAACTGAGCCTTGCTTTTAAGCTTTGACTCAAAGTTGCACCAACAGAGAGAGTCTCTTCAAATGTAGTGCATTAATATTTATGTAAAGCAGGATTTTTTATGTAACGGAAAAACGTTATCTAGGGAATGAAATGTATAAGCAGCATAATATATAATCTGTAATATTTAATCTTTTCCACTGAAAGTGAGTTTATTCCAAAACAAAAATGCTACATATTTAGCATCATTTAAAGCAGTGGTTCTCAACTGGAGGCAATTTTGCCCCCCAGGGAATCTTTGGCATTATCTGAAGATATTTTTGATTATCAATCCTGGGGAGGTGCTACAGGCATCTAGTTGGTGGAGATCAATGATCCTGCTAAACACCCTACAATGCACAGGACAGCCACCCATTATAAAGACTCATCCAGCACAAAAGGTCAATAGTGCTGAGGTTGAGAAACCCTATTTAAAGAACATATCCTTTGCATAAGCTTCCTTAAACTTAAAAGAAATTTAGAACAGGAAATTGAGCACAGGTTTGCACTTCCAGCTAAGGGTAGAATGTAATTTGTGTACTGCACAGCATTCCCTATCTCACTTCCAAATTCTTTAATGATAATTGAGGTCAATTTGTGTTGTATTAACTTAGCTAAACTGGAACTATGCTTGCCAGAGTTCCCTTTCTTACATAGTGATGGATTAGTATGGCCCAAAAGAGACATTTTGCATGAAATTTGGAAGTCGGAAATGGAACTATAACCATCTTGCCTTTGAGGCTCAGAAGTTTATAGCAGGACACGAGGCACCGCTGCAGCTCACACATGCAGTAGTGGGGCTGCTGGGTCACCTGGTGAGCTGAGCCTGCACCGACTAAAACTACTGGATCCTCCCTCAGCTTCTTTGACGTCTAGGCCAGGTGTGTACTGCTCCATGATGAAGGGTAGACATATGTTTTCATTTCTCTTGGGTACATATATATGTAGGACTGGAATTGTTGTGTCTATGTTTAAATGTTTGAGGAACTGCCAAACTGTTTTCCAAAGTGGCTGTACCATTTTACATTTCCACCAGCAATACTCGGTTCCACCTTCTCCACATCTGCTCCATCACTTATCTGTCTTGTTGATTATAGCCATTCTAGTGGGTATGAAGTGGTATCTCATTGTGGTTTTGATTTTCATCTTCCTGATGGCTAATGATATTAAACATCTTTTCACGTGCTTATTGGCTATTTGTATATCTTCTTTGGAGAATTGTCTATTCAGATCCTTTGTAATTTTTTTTTTTTTTTTTTAATTTTTTGTTTATTGCAGTAACATTGGTTTATAACATTGTAAAAATTTCAGGTGTACATCATAGTACTTCTATTTCTGCATAGATTACATCATGTTCACCACCAAAATACTAATTACAACCCATCACCACACACATGTACCCAATTATCCCCTTCACCCTCCTCCCTCCCCCCTTCCCCTCTGGTAACCACCAATCCAATCTCTGTCCCTATGTGTTTGTTTATTGTTGTTATTATCTACTACTTAATGAAGGAAATCATACGGTATTTGACCTTCTCCCTCTGACTTATTTCACTTTGCATTATACCCTCAATGTCCATCCATGTTGTCACAAATGGCTGGATTTCGTCGTTTCTTATGGCTGAGTAGTATTCCATTGTGTATATATACCACATCTTCTTTATCCATTCGTCCCTTGATGGGCACTTAGGTTGCTTCCAAGTCTTGGCTATCGTGAATAAGGCTGCAATGAACACAGGGGTGCATGTACCTTTGCAAATTGGTGTTTTCAAGTTCTTTGGATAAATACCCAACAGTGGAATAGCTGGATCATATGGTAGTTCTATTGTTGATTTTTTGAGGAATCTCCATACTGTTTTCCATAGTGGCTGCACCAGTTTGCACTCCCACCAGCAGTGTATGAGAGTTCCCTTCTCTCCACAACCTCTCCAACACATGTTGTTTCCTGTCTTGTTAATTATAGCCATTCTGACAGGCGTGAGGTGATATCTCATTGTAGTTTTGATTTGCATTTCTCTGATAGTTAGTGATTTTGAACATCTTTTCATGTGTCTGTTGGCCATCTGTATATCTTCTTTGGAGAAATGTCTGTTCAGGTCTTTTGCCCATTTTTTAATTGGGTTGGTAGGTTTTTTGTTGTTGAGATGCATGAGTTCTTTATATATTTTGGAGATTAAGCCCTTATCAGATGTATGGTTTGCAAATATCTTCTCCCAATTGTTAGGTTGTCTTTTCGTTTTGTTGATGGTTTCCTTTGCTGTGCAGAAGCTTTTAGTTTGATGTAGTCCCATTTGTTTATTTTTCTATTGTTTCTCTTGCCCGGTCAGATGTGGTGTTTGAAAAGATGTTGCTAAGACTGATGTCGAAGAGCGTACTGCCTATGTTTTCTTCTAGAACTTTCACAGTTTCAGGTCTTACATTCAAGTCTTTAATCCATTTTGAGTTAATTTTTGTGTATGGTGTAAGGTAAGGGTCTACTTTCATTTTTTTGCATATGGCTATCCAGTTTTCCCAACACCATTTGTTGAAGAGACTTTCTTTTCCCCATTGTATGTTCTTGGCTCCTTTGTCAAAGATTAGCTGTCCATAGATGTGTGGGTTTATTTCTGGGCTTTCGATTCTATTCCATTGATCTGTGTGTCTGTTTTTGTGCCAGTACCATGCTGTTTTGGTTACTATAGCTTTGTAGTATATTTTGAAATCAGGGAGTGTGATACCTCCAGCTTTGTTCTTTTTTCTCAGGATTCCTTTAGCTATTCGGGGTCTTTTGTTGTTCCATATAAATTTTAGGATTCTTTGTTCTATTTCTGTGAAAAATGTTGTTGGAACTTTGATAGGGATTGCATTGAATCTATAGATGGCTTTAGGAAGTATGGACATCTTAACTATGTTAATTCTTCCAATCCAAGAGCACGGAATATCTTTCCATTTCTTTGTGTCTTCTTCAATTTCTTTCAGAAATGTTTTATAGTTTTCGGTGTACAGATCTTTCACCTCTTTGGTTAAGTTTATTCCTAGGTATTTTATTCTTTTTGTTGCAATTGTAAATGGGATTGTATTCTTAATTTCTCTTTCTGCTACTTCGTTGTTAGTGTACAGAAATGCAACTGATTTTTGTATGTTGATTTTGTATCCTGCAACTTTCCCATATTTGTTTATTACTTCTAAAAGTTTTCTGGTGGATTCTTTAGGGTTTTCTATATATAAAATCATGTCATCTGCAAATAGTGACAGTTTCAATTCTTCCTTTCCAATTTGGATCCCTTTTATTTCTTTCTCTTGCCTGATTGCTCTGGCTAGGACTTCCAGTACTATGTTAAATAGGAGTGGTGAGAGTGGGCATCCTTGTCTGGTTCCTGTTCTTAGAGGGATAGCTTTCAGTTTTTCACCATTGAGGATGATATTAGCTGTGGGTTTCTCATATATGGTCTTTATTATGTGGAGGTACTTTCCTTCTATACCCATTTTATTCAGAGTTTTAATCATAAATGGATGCTGGATCTTGTCAAATGCTTTCTCTGCATCTATTGAGATGATCATGTGATTTTTGTTCTTCATTTTATTAATGTGGTGTATTACGTTGATTGATTTGCGAATGTTAAACCATCCCTGCATACCTGGAATAAATCCCACTTGATCATGGTGTATAATCTTTTAACGTATTGTTGTATGCGATTTGCTAGTATTTTGTTGAGGATTTTCGCATCGATGTTCATCAGTGATATTGGCCTGTAATTTTCTTTTTTTGTGTTGTCCTTGTCTGGTTTTGGTATCAGGGTAATGTCAGCTTCGTAGAATGAGTTAGGGAGCTTCCCCCCCTCCTCAATTGTTTGGAAGAGTTTGAGAAGGATAGGTATTAAGTCTTCTTTGAATGTTTGGTAGAATTCACCACGGAAGCCGTCTGGTCCTGGGCTTTTATTTTTGGGAGGTTTTTGATTACTGTTTCGATCTCCTTACTGGTGATTGGTCTATTCAAATTCTCTACTTCTTCTTGATCCAGTTTTGGAAGCTTGTATGATTCTAAGAATTTATCCATTTCTTCCAGATTGTCGAATTGGTTGGCATATAGTTTTTCATAGTATTCTCTTATAATCTTTTGTATTTCTGAGGTGTCTGTTGTAACCTCTCCTCTTTCATTTCTGATTTTACTTATTTGTGCCTTCTCTCTTTTTTCTTGGTGAGTCTAGCTAAAGGTTTGTCTATTTTGTTGATCTTTTCAAAGAACCAGCTCTTGGTTTTATTAATTTTTCTATTGTTTTTTTGGTCTCCATTTCATTTATTTCTGCTCTGATTTTTATTATTTCCCTTCTTCTACTGATTTTGGGCTTTGTTTGTTCTTCTTTTTCCAGTTCCTTTAGGTGCATTGTTAGATTGTTTATTTGAGATTTTTCTTGTTTGTTGAGATAGGCCTGTATTGCTATAAACTTCCCTCTTAGAACCGCTTTTGCTGTATCCCATAAATTCTGGCATGTCGTATTTTCATTTTCCTTTGTCTCCAGGTATTTTTTGATTTCTTCTTTGATTTCTTCATTAACCCAGTCGTTGTTCAGTAGCATTTTGTTTAATCTCCATGTATTTGTGGCTTTTCTGATTTTCTTCCTATAGTTGATTTCTAGTTTCATACCTTTGTGGTCAGAAAAGATGCTTGGTATTATTTCAATCTTCTTAAATTTATGGAGACTTGTTTTGTGGCCTAATATGTGATCAATCCTGGAGAACGTTCCATGTGCATTTGAAAAGAACGTGTATTCTTCGGTTTTTGGATGGAATGCTCTGTATATATCTACTAGGTCCATCTGTTCTAGTGTGTCGTTTAAGGCCAATGTTTCCTTATTGATCTTCTGTTTGGATGATCTATCCGTTGGTGTAAGTGGAGTGTTAAAGTCCCCTACTATTATTGTGTTACTGTCTATTTCTGTTTTTATGTCTGTTAATAATTGCTTTATATATTTAGGTGCACCTACATTGGGTGCGTAGATATTTACAAGTGTTATATCCTCTTGTTGGATTGTTCCCTTGATCATTATGTAATGCCCTTCTTTGTCTCGTTTTACAGTTTTTGTTTTAAAGTCTATTTTGTCTGATATGAGTACTGCTACCCCAGCTTTCTTTTCATTGCCATTTGCGTGGAGTATCTTTTTCCATCCCTTCACTTTCAGTTTGTGAGTGTCTTTAGGTCTGAAGTGTGTCTCTTGTATGCAGCATATATATGGGTCTTGTTTTTATCCATTCAGCCACCCTATGCCTTTTAATTGGAGCATTTAGTCCATTGACGTTTAAAGTAGCTATTGATAAGTATGTACTTACTGCCATTTTTAACTTTTTTTTTTTTCCTCAGTGTTTTAGTAGTCCTTCTCTGTTCCTTACTTCTTCTATACAGAATTGATGGTCACTTTAGTTTGACCTCTGTCTGAAAGCTGTACTCTTTAACTACCCTCCTCCCTCCTTTTATGTTTTTGATATCATATCCAACCTCTTTTTGTGCATTTGTATCCATTACGTTCTAATCGTGGAAATAGATAATTTTTCCTATTTGTGGTCTTCTCTTTTCCCCTTAAATCAGTCCCTTTAACATTTCTTGTAACACTGGTTTCTTGGTGACAAACTCCTTTAATTTTTGCTTGTCTGGGAAAATTTTGATCTCTCCTTCCATTTTGAATGATAACCTTGCTGGGTAGAGTATTCTTGGCTGTAAGGTTTTTCCTTTTAGCACTTTAAATATATCATGCCATTCTCTTCTAGCCTGTAAGGTTTCTGCTGAGAAGTCAGCTGATAGCCTTATGGGGTTTCCTTTGTATGTAACTTGACATTCTCTTGCGGCTTTTAGGATTCTCTCTTTATCTTTAATTCTGGACATTTTGATTATGATGTGTCTTGGTGTGGGCCTCTTTGGGTTTATCTTGTTTGGGGCTCTCTGTGCCTCCTGTACCTGGATGTCTGTTTCCTTCCTTAGGTTAGGGAAGTTTTCATCTATTATTTCTTGAAATAGATTCTCTGCCCCCTTGTCTCGCTCTTCTCCTTCCGGGACACCTATAACACGGATGTTAGTGCACTTGATGTTGTCCCAGAGGTCCCTTAGACTGTCCTCACTCTTTGTAATTCTTTTCTCTTTTACCTGTTCACCTTGGGTAATTTCTTCTAGTCTTTCTTCCAGCTCACAGATCCGTTCTTCTGTATCCTCTACTCTGCTTTTGAGTCCCTCTAATGAGTTTTTCATTTCCAGTATTGTATTCTTCATTTCTGATTGGTTCTTTTTTATATCTTCCATTTCTTTGTTGACATTCTCACTGAGTCCATCTATTCTTCTCCCCAGATCAGTGAGCATCCTTAACACTCTTAGTTTGAACTCTCTGTCAGGTAGGTTGCTCATTTCTGTTTCACTAAGTTCCTTTTCTGGGGTTTTGTCCTGTTCCCTTACTTGGAATGTATTCTTTTGCCTCTTCATTTTGCCTCTTTCCCTGTGCTTGTGTCTACGTATTAGGTAGGTCAGCTACGTCTCCTGCTCTTGGATAGGTGACCTTATGTAAGTGACGGCTTAGGAGGCTTCCACTGTGCTTCCCTCAGTTCTCAATGTTCCAGGGGTGACCCCTATGTGGGCTATGTGTATCCTTCTGTTGTGGCCTGTTTGCTCTCCCTGTGGGCGCCCAGGGAGGCTGAGTTATGCTCCTGGCCAGCTGTTGTAATGCTCAGTTGCTTGTAGTTGTTGTGGGCCCTTCAGTCTCTTTATCAGCTGTGGGGAGCCCCAGCACAGTTGGCTGCAAGTTCTAATACCACATTTGTGTTGCAGTATTTCTTTTAAGTGAGTAGGCCCCCACCGTGGCAGGTTGTTAGGCTCAGGGCCTTACAATTGCTGTAAGCCTCTAGCCTATTAGGTCTCTTGTCAGCTCTCTGAGGATTGCAGCTGGGTGGGGCTGGCCTCAGGCACAGGAGCACCCAATTGTTTCAGGTTTTGGAAGGTGGAGCAAACCTCCTATGTGGGTCTTTGAGAAGTACAAGTCTTCTGTGGCTGAGAAGCCCTGCCGCCCACAGGTCCACACACACAGTCAACACAGTCCTGCCCCGTGTGAGCGCCCCGACCCCCCCAAGCGGACCCAGTCTCTCCACGGCGGGAGCCCCACACACTCCGCCACCGCCCCACACTCTCCACCCGCTCCCCGCGCACACCCTGCCCCGCTCAAGTCAGCCCAGTTGCCAGGCTGCAGAGAATCCAGTCACCAATCTATGCAGGCCCACACGTTGCCTGAGGGCTTGTTGTTGGGTGGGGCTAGTCTCTAGGGTGGGCTGCCTGCCCTGGCTGAGCCGGATCAAATCGGCGCTCCAGCGGGAGGAGCAGACCCCGGGCCAGCAGGTCTCAGGGAGAACTCCAATGGCGTCCGTGTCAGCACGCTCACACCAGGCCACAACAATGGCCGCCGCCAATGTCCCAGTCCCTGGAGAGGTCTCACCCCTCACTGAGATGCACTCAGGGCCTATTAGGTGAGTCTCTTGTCACCGAAGCACTGTGCACCTTTCTTTCTGGTGATTTTAGGATGCTTTCTGGAACGGGTGAGTTTGTGCGCGGGCCCTTTAAGAGCCAGTTTTAGTTTCTTTGTGAACCGGGTTTTCTGGGGGTGCTCCCCAATGCTTTAGTAGCAGGCAAAGTCAGATATTATGCTGCTGGTCTCAATTGTGCTGGGTCCACAAAATGCCCACAGCGGGGGCGCTCCCCGGCTCAGGGCCCCGCTCCTCCAGGGAGGCTGCGTACCTGTGAGCTGCTCCCGGCGGCCGTGAAGCTGGCGGCTTGTGAAGGCGGCGTTTTTCCTCTCCGGAAGGGAGTCTCTGCCTCTTCCACCCCAGTTAGGATTGTCCGTTGTTGCAGGAGTTCCTCTTATCCAGTTTTCAGTTCTGTCTCAGGGGTAATTTTTCCACGAGTAGTTGTAAATTGGCTGTGTCCACGGGAGGAGGTGAGTTCAGAGTCTGCCTACGCCGCCATCTTGACTCCGCCCCTCTGTAATTTTTAATTTAATTATTTATTTTTTTATTTTTGAGTTGGAATAGTTCTTTCTATCTTCTAGATATAAGTCCCTTATCAGAAATATGATTTGCAAAAAATTTCTCCCATCAAGCAGGTTGTCTTTTCAGATCCTTGATAGTGCTTTTTAAAGCACAGAAGTTATTAAGTTTGATGTCCGGTTTACCTATTTTTTTTTATTGCTTCTGCTTTTGGTGTCATGTCTAAGAAACCATTGCTTAATGCAAAGTCACGAAGATTTGCACCTATCTTTCTTTCTAAAAGTTTTACAGTTATAGCTTTTACATTTAGGGCTTTGATCCATTCTGAGTTATTTTTTCTATATGATGTGAAGCAGGGATTCAACTTCATTCTTTTGCATGTCAATATCCAGTTGTCCCAGATCATTTGTTGGAAAGACTGTTTTTTCTCTCATTGGATTGTCTTGGCATCCTTGTTGAAAATCAATTGACTGTAAATTTGAGTGTTTATATCTGGACTCTCAATTCTATTCCATTGACTTACATGTCTATTCTTATGCCAATACCATACTGTCTTGATTACCATAGCTTTGTACTAAGTTTTAAAATTGGGAATTGTGAGTCCTCCAACTTTGTTTTTCTTTTTCAAGATTGTTTTGGCTATCCGTGTCACTTGAGTTTCCGTATGAACCTTAATATCAGTTTGTCAATTTCTGCAAAAAATAAGTGTTGTTTTAAGCCATTAAGTTTTGGAGTAACTAGTTACACAGCAATAGACAACTACTATATAGCTAATCCAGGGCTATTGAGGTACAATCCTTTTTATGTGTTGAAAATGAGACACTTGGCTAAATAAGCAAATAAACATGGTCTTGCAAGATGTGAGGGCTGCAGCCGTAGTGGCAATAAGCGATGGCTCTTGCTCTTCTGTCTCTTGTTTTACATTTCTATCTCTTTTTAAAATTTCTATAAGAATTGGTGTAAATAGTGAATACTTAGCCCAGATGTAAATGAATTATGGACTTTCGTTTATCGTGCACTTAGATAGTGAGTCAGAGGACTTGGACAGGGATGTCCTTGAGCATATCTGATAATATATTGAAAAGTTTTACAGGTCAGTGAGGGCTAAGTGATCACTCTAACTTTAAAGCTTTGTCTGTTTTCAGACATGTTGTAAGGAAAAAGTTTGCTTAGTCTTTCTGAGGATATGGAATATTCATGTTAAAAGTTCAGGCTTTAGAGTCAGAGCTAGAAATTGAATTCAATCCTGTTTACCATTTTTCCGATGTCTGATTAGACCAAGTGCATAGCCTCTCTAAACCCCAGCTTCCATCTCTGTAAAAGGGGATTCTAATAGTACAAACCTCAAAGAGGTATTAATGGACATTGAGCCAGATAGTGCCCGTAAACACATAGCAGATGCCTGGTCCATAGATAGTAGTGGTTATTCATGTTAATAATAACAACTTATGCACCCAAACCAAGATAAACCCACTTTATAAAAACCAAGATGGAATAATCTGATCTTGTGAAAGAAGAAAATTTGGAGATGATTTGCCTAACCAAAAGAGGCCTTTAAACAGGGGGCTCCACTTAGAATACGGATGCTGCATGATACAATATTTCAGGAGCACTCAACTCTTATCTCGTCTGTCTTCAACTGTATTGTACATTGAGAAAGTCACTTCCTCTTTTTATACACTTCCTTTATCTAGACACTGAGGGAGTAGTACAGCAGCCATTTCTTAAAGACCTTTCTAGGTCTTACATTCTAGTCTTTAATCCATTTTGAGTTAATTTTTTTGTGTATGGTGTAAGGGAAGGGTGTACTTTCATTTTTTTGCATGTGGCTATCCAGTTTTCCCAACACCATTTGGTGAAGAGACTTTCTTTTCTCCATTGTATGTTCTTGGCTCCTTTGTCGAAGATTAGCTGTCCATAGATGTGTGGGTTTATTTCTGGGCTTTCGATTCTATTCCATTGATCTGTGTGTCTGGATTAAAGACTTGAATGTAAGACCTGAAACTATGAAACTTCTAGAAGAAAACATAGGCAGTACGCTCTTCAACATCGGTCTTAGTGACATATTTTCAAGCACCATGTCTGACGGGGCAAGAGAAACAATAGAAAAAATAAACAAATGGGACTACATCAAACTAAAAAGCCTCTACACAGCAAAGGAAACCATCAACAAAACGAAAAGACAACCTAAAAATTGGGAGAAGATATTTGCAAACCATACATCTGATAAGGGCTTAATCTCCAAAATATATAAAGAACTGATGCATCTCAACAACAAAAAAACTACCAACCCAATTAAAAAATGGGCAAAAGACCTTAACAGACATTTCTCCAAAGAAGATATACAGATGGCCAACAGACACATGGAAAGATGTTCAACATCAATAACTATTAGGGAAATGCAAATCAAAACTACAATGAGATATCACCTCACGCCCGTCAGAATGGCTATAATTAACAAGACAGGAAACAACATGTGTTGGAGAGGATGTGGAGAGAAGGGAACTCTCATACACTGCTGGTGGGAGTGCAAACTGGTGCAGCCACTGTGGAAAACAGTATAGAGATTCCTCAAAAAATCAAGGATAGAACTACCATATGATCCAGCTATTCCACTGCTGAGTATTTATCCAAAGAACTTGAAAACACCAATGCGTAAAGACACACGCACCCCTGTGTTCATTGCAGCATTATTCACAATACCCAAGACTTGGAAGCAACCTAAGTGCCCATCAAGGGATGAATGGATAAAGAAGACGTGGTATATATACACAAGGGAATACTACTCAGCCGTAAGAAACGATGAAATCCAGCCATTTGTGACAACGTGGATGGACATTGAGGGTATTATGCAAAGCTAAATAAGTCAGAGAGAGAAGGTCAAATACTGTATGATCTCACTCATTAAGTAGTAGATAATAACAACAACAAACAAACACATAGAGACAGAGATTGGATTGGTGGTTACCAGAGGGGAGGGGGTGAGGGAGGAGGGCGAAAGAGCTAATTCGGCACATGTGTGTGGTGATGGGTTGTAATTAGTATTTGGATGGTGAACATGATGTAGTCTCTGCAGAAATAGAAGTATAATGATGTACACCTGAAATTTATACGTTATAAACCAATGTTACTGCAATAAACTAAAAACAAAAACAACAACAAAAACAAACAAAAAGACCTTTCTAGTTCTAGAGTGTTAAAATAAAACCTGCTAGTTAGGGCATGGGGGGCAGGGGAGAAAACCAGAAGGCTTAGGTGGTGGGAGCTACTCCCTAGTGAAGATGGATCAGAAGTGCAGATAAAGCGTGTTGTGAATTCTAATGGAAGTCAGTTTGTTTTTGCCCACTCATTGATTTTATAAAATGAGGCATGCTGTAATGTTACTTAATTACTTGCCACACACCTCAGAGGAAATATATAAGTATCATTTTAATATGAAATGACAACTTGAGTAAATGAAATGTTGACCATGTAGTTTTTCCAAGACATGAGTGAAAGATTGATGGATATACTTCTTAAGACAAAAGGACCGAGACTCAGAATCAGGGCTCTACCATCCCTGTCTTCTATCATCTTAACACACCTGTCCTTCTGTATTTATTTGCAAAACATTGCTCTCCTTTGTGAGGCTAGATACATATGTGACAAATCAGAAGGGCTTGAATTGAGGTAGAGGACCTGGAAGTATTTTAGTGATAGACAACAAAGCGTTAGTCAGGGCTCTTGGTTGTAAACTCAAACTGGCTTTAGAAAAAAAGGAATTTATTAATTCAGTTTAAAAAAAAAATCGAGGGAGGGTATTACCTTAAGCATAGCTGGAAGCAGGGGTTCAAATGATGTGAATTATGTCATCAGGTCTCACGCCCACCCCAGGGTATTTTAGTTCTGCTTCCTCTTTTGGCTTCCATCTCAAGCAGGCTCTCTCCATGTAATGCATTTGCCTCAGCTGAGTACTGTGTCTGTCATTGAACCATTTTCTGTGAAGTTGCCTCTCCCAGTGTGGCCTCAGCCTTCCCTGAAGCTGGAGATACAGTATGAACCTACCCTTCCTCCTTCCAACACTGAAAAAGTACACAATTTGGAAGTGGAGAAGGTGGTTTCTATTGACAGGAGACATGAATGCTGGATAGTTAAAAACAAAGATTCACTGTAGAGATTGTATTTGGAGAATTTGTTCTGTTTTTTGCTTTTAAGTAGGCTTTCATATGCTTTTGTATATGAAGTGAAATTATTTATATAAGGTTGCACATGGGTAGGAGAGATGGGAAACAAACTTACCTCTGATTCCTAGTCTAAGGGTCTTTTTACCACTGTATACTGGTACCTCCAATCAGATGACCAGAGACGTTTTGTTTTTCTTTCCAAAGGAGTACTGATAGAGCATATATAGAGAAAAATAATAAGGATCTTCAGAGACCTGGAAAACATGCTGTGCAAGGAATAATAAAACCAACTGGAGATATTTACTTGAAACAAGAGAAGGCTAGAATATCTGGGGCAGACGGAAAAGGATGGAAAAAGGGTTGAAGGTCACTGTTGGAAGGACACCCTAGAGTATCATGATTTCCATGGGCAAAATCTATAGATTGTGATTTAACAGAAGGAAATGTTTCCTAGTAGCCAGAGCCATTAAGCAATAGAATGGAATTTCTCAAGGATTAGTGAATGTTCAGCCAAGTAGGGGTTTCCGAGAAAGCCTAGGTAAACATTTGTAGGGAATTCTTATTGTCCAAAAGAAATATAGTGCAAGCCACACACGTAAATTTAAATTTTCTAGTGGCCATATTACAAAAGTAAAAAGAAACAGGTGAGATTAATTTTAGTAATATATTTAACCCAATATATCTAAAATATTATCTCTATTATTAATATAAAAAGTTTTAATGAGATTTTACATTTTTTGTTCAGATAAAGTCTTCAAAATCCAGTGTGCTTTTTACACTTTTTACACATCTCAGTTTGGACTAGCTGTATTTCAAGTGCTCAGTAGCCATATGTGGCTAGTGGCTACCTCATTACAAAGTGCAGCTATGGAGGTCAAGGGAGGGAGCTTATAACCTCTGAAGTCCCTTTGAACTCAGAGAGTGTCTGAATCTGTGGGAAGAACAGCCAGGGTCAAATCAGGGCCTTCTTGAAAATCTTCAGTAGCTTTCAGTACCTAAAGAAAAAAAGTGTAAACTCTGAGTCCTCTGACTCATAGTCTGCTCGATTATCAGGTCTGTGAGGTCAAGGACTGTGCATGTCATGTTCATCTTTATTCCCCAAGACTAAACATAGTACTAGTCATATAGAAAGTACTAAATGATTCTTTGGATGAATGGATGATCTGGACTTGATCTTGCTTTCCAGCTTATCTCCCTATTCTTTCTTGCATGAACCCTATATTCTACCCAAATGTAGCTCCTGCTATCTTACATTCTCTCTAATGAGAATGGTTCTCCTAACGTCTTTCTTTGGAAGGAAGGAAGATGTCAATCTCTTTAGGATAGGCAAACTTTGACACATCAGTGAAAAGAAAATTTTATTTATAATTGAGATTCCAGCACTGATGAGGTGTTGGATGGCCCTGTGCCTTCTAACTCTATAAATTATCTACTTTAAGCTCTTGCTTTGACCCGAGCATGTTGACCAAGTCTAGGTCCAATATGAAAGGACCTCTCTCTTCACCTTGAAGCAGCAGGTTGGACCAGATGATCTCTCTAAACATCTTCTCTTTCAGTTGTGCCAAAGTGAGAACCCTTGGCCAAGTGGAAAAGTGAGTTGGATTTCACATCTTGAGGACTTAGATCCTATTTTAGCTTTGACACTCTGGACTATATGACCTTGAATGTGGCTCTTAACCTCTGTGGACCTCAGTTGCTCCATTTTCAAATTTATTTTAATTGGAACATCTGTTATTACAATAAGAAATATGACCAGCTTATATTATCTTGACAGTAAATCACTATAGTTGAACGCCAGCTATAGAGTCACATTGCTTATGTTCAAATCCCTATTTCTATTTTCTTTTGCTGAATGACTGACTTAGAATAAGTTACTCAGTCTCTGAGCCTCAGTTTTACCATTTTTAAAGTAGGGATCATTGATTTTTTGCCAAAATTAAATTAACCATGGTAATTTACATGTAATAAGTAGCATTTACAAATGCTTATTAAACATTTGCTGTGTTGCTATTGGTGTTGTTGAAAGAACGTGACTTCTGTGACTTGTGGCCAGTTTTTCTGGGCTATGATCCTCACTTCCTTCATTGTAGAAAGAGAGAAATCTTAACATTCATGCTATCCTTACAGGGTTGTTGGGAGGATGACAAAAAATATGTGTGAAAGGACTTTGTGAAACATGAAGTGCCATTCTGCACGTATTGTAATAGCAATGTGTGATGTATAAGCTGGACACATGTTCACACTAGACTGCCAGTCCAGGAGAACAGGCCCTTCCTGTTTCTGCCCATACTTTATCCCCCAGCGCCACGCACTGTGCCTGGCACACAGTCAGTGCTGGTTGAATAAGCATGAGGCGTAATTGCCCGTTTGTTATTTGGCAGCAGAAGTGGAAATTTCTCTCAATACAGGAAAACATCCAGGCTCTCCTGTTATTCTTTTCTCTGAAAGCACAGTCACACCATCGGAAGAGCTACTGAAATAGAAAATGAAATCATTTGAGTAAAACACTTTCTATGTGATTAGAGACCTTTGTTTCTGATTAGCTGACATCCTATTAAAACGTCGGAGAGGGAACTATTTTAGCAGCCAGGTGGCATTATGCAGTCAATGTTTGCTTATCTTTTCATTCCTCTCTTTTTTATTGTCTAAAACTATTTGCATAATAACAGATTCATTGTTTTCCTGGAATTCAGGTTTCTGACTTCGGCCCCACATGAATTCAAAATCCTGGAATTGTGATATCAAAATCATTTGTGTGGAAATGCCTTGATGACTCTGAGCAGATTTAGGCCCTGTCTGGTTCAGAGACTGTTTTTATGCCAAAGCTGTTGGTGATTCATCTTGTTTTTCATTTTCCCGGTGGTAGCTGGGGACCTGGATCTCAGTGGCTTTGGCTTTCTGATGGGTGTTGGAATGAAGAGGGAATGGATATAAAACAAATCTATATGAGAACAAAGACATAAAACTCATAAGGTAGGGTGAAAACAAGCTGGTGTGGATAGCAGTTTTGGGGAAGAGGGCATAGGGAACCAGTTTCTACCTTTTTCCAAGTGGTGCCCACTATTTATGAATAAAGTTGCTTCTTGTGCAAAATAGTGTTGCAAGGAAAGCTCTTACTAGAGGTCCTGATTGTAACTGGAAGCTTCTTCACTGGTCATCTCACTACCCCACTCCTTTTGGACATTTCCTCTATAGCATTCTTGAATGAAGTTTATTGCAATAGTTAACAAAAAAGAGTTGAGTTCTTATAATCTCCCAATGTCTTAGACACTGTCCTGTGGCTTGGGGTATCACAGTGAACAAGAGACATGGTCCCTGACCTTCTGGAGCCTCCTATCTACTGGGGCAGGCAGGTATTAACCAAATCACCATATGGATAAATATGCAGAGGTTACCACAATACTGTGATACAGAGGAAGAGTACAAGAGTGCAACAGGAAAGAGGAAAGTGTGGGCCTCAGTTACATCATGAAATCGGGGAAAGCTTTCTGAAGGTCCAAGTCTCCTGAAGCCAGGTAAAGAATGGAGGATAGGACCTTCCATAAAGGCAGAAGGGCCTGTGTGAAATCCCTGGGACAGATGTGTGGCACTGACCAGGAAGAGGATGGCCTGCATGGCTCAAGAGGGAACAGACCCTGCACAGCAGAGTACAGGATGAGGTTGCAGAGGTAGGCAGGGGCTAGATGGTGCCGAGTCCTGCAGGCCATAGTGAAGACTTGGAGTTTTATCCCAAGTGCAGTGGGGAATCATGGGAGGGTATTAGGCAGGGGGATAACATAATTAGATTTGCTTCAAAAAGAACATCATGTGGAATCCCCCATAGTGAGATTACTTCCTCACAGAGATGTTCTGTCTCTTCTTGAGCAGCTTTTCCATTATTTATTAGAAAGTTTAGTTGAGTGCCACACATCGTATTCACATTTTGGGTTTCCTCCATTGTGTTGCAGAATGATGGTTCTCATTTTTCTGAGGCCTCCTTTATGAGCCGGGACCGGGTAGCATAATAGACAGATTCCAGTTTTGAAGACAGCCAGACTTGGGCTCGACTACATTTTACTTGTATGACTTGAAGCAAGTACCTTAATTTCTCTGAGCCTGGTTTCCTTACTGGTAAAATAGATTATTGTGAAGATTTAATGCAGCAATGTGTCTAAGGCACCCAGCATACAAACCAGAGACTCAGTAAATCTCAGCTGCTATGATTAAGTTTGACCTGCAGGCTCAAAGAAATCACCTCACAGGGCCGGCCTGGTGGTGTAGTGGTTGGGTTCACATGCTCTGCTTCGGCAGCCCGGGGTTCATGGGTTCTGATCCCTGGCACGGACCTACACACCGCTCACCAAGCCATGCTGTGGTGGTATGGCACATACAAAATAGAGGAAGATTGGCACAGATGTTAGCTCAAAGAGCATCTTCCTCATCAAAAAAAAAAAAAATAATCATCTCACATTTCAGCCTCTTGGCTGGTATCTAGCCAAGTGTTCATTCATTTACTTAGAACATAATTGTAAATTGTCACGAGTTCTGTGATTCCTGAAATGCAGGTTGGCTTTCTTCCCCGTGCCTCTACCCCCCAGCCCATTTGCACCGCCTTTCCCTCCTCCCACCCCAAGGTGGACTTGCAGTCTCCATGTGGGTCTCTTTTTTTCTCTTGCTCTCCTCCTTGGGTGTAATCTCTCTCTTTTTCCTCTCATTTCCTGAGTATTCTGTCTGTCCCTCTGTCTCCCTCCTTCTCTTCCCTTCTCCTCCATTTTCTCTCTTGTCTTTCTATGTGGAGTAAGAATTCTGGCCCTTGATGATGGTCCTGCTCACCTGTTGCTCAGCTGTACACAGAGGAGGTGGAGAGGCCCACTATTCCCACATAAAACCACTGTATACGGCTCTTGAGTGTGCTTATCCTTTGCTTTGATCCATACCATATCAAATGATGGGTTAGCTAAAACCAAAACAGATTTTTCCCAGTTGTTTCACAACAGGTGACATATATTCTTGTTTCCTTGGAGAAAATAGATTTTACCCCTATAAATGCACAAAGCAGAATTTATTTAGCTGCTTGATTCTTCTTTCTTGGGCTTAAATATAACTACTTCTTTAATCTTTTTTTTATTTTTCACAAAACGATATGCTAGATGCTATTAATACAGACATTAATAAGATATAATTCCTTAAGGAATTTACATTTCAATGGAGAGAGACATATCAAAAGTATAACCATCAAAATAATTTCATTTTAATTAAGAATTATGAAGAAAACATAACAGGTGACTCTAACTTCGTCTTGGTGGATCAGGAAGTCAGTCTCCACTTTGAGAATGAGACCCACTATTTAACATAGATTAAGAATGGGTATGAGATAGGAAGCTCACAGAAGTGGCACTTTTAATGGCCCAAAGTGTGTAAGACGTAAGCTTGTGTGAATAAGAAAGAAGGTGCAGGTGTTTCTAGATTTGGAATGTAGTAATTCAGGGAAGAGGTTGGTGTCAAGAGTAGAGGATGGGGAAGGAGGCAGAGGCTAGACGTTGGTTCGTTAAGACTCTTTCTGTAAATTCAGTGCTGTCAATGGTAAAATGGTGATGAAGGGCTAGCCATCTAAGGGATTCTGCGAGGGAGAGTGAATATTAACATGAGAAAGTGTTAATCAGGGCAGCAAAGCTTCTGCAGCCTTCCCTCTCAGCCATGGAATCACAATTAGGAGAGATTGTTGATTGAAAAATGAGAGAGCTTATGTTCTGCGAGATGTGGTACTATTTCTTTGGTTACCAAAGAATCAAGAGCCCAAAAGCTGATGAAAGAAAAATAATGTGTATTTAAAAATAAAGGGATAAACTACATGAGCAGCTGGAGAGAAAGTTTGAGTTTCTATGGAAACCTCTCCTAAAATGTCTCCCTCAGGCAACAGAGCCAACTTCCCAAATGCCAGAAAGAAGTAAAACATGGGCTGAAACAATTCTGATCAGGCCGTCACATTGAGTGTGACACCCGAGAACTGGAAGGGGAGGACTTTGAAATGGGTCCAAGATTGCTCACTCAACATTTCTCTTCTGCATATGACTGGGGAAGGGGTGTGGGGGCTGTGGGGGTGACATCAGGTATTTTCTGGCAAGTTGCTGAGGCTAGGATGACATGGATGAAATCATGTTGCAAACAAAAATAAAAGAAAACAGAAGAGTAATCTAGTTCAGCTACCAGAAAATGATGTATGGCTTGATGGTGAAATCAGAGGCACGTGCTTGGAGCCTGTCCCTGCTTACAGACCTGTGAGGTATAGAGCCTGCCCACTTTGCCAAGAATTTCTGTAATTTGTGTAATTCTTCTCTCTTACTCAGCTTCCCAGTTCTCCCTGCTCTTCTTTAAAGACAAAAAAACAAGTTTCTTCTTCAGTGTTTCAATTTGCTCTCCCTTTGCCTGTGTTGCTTCCCCACTCAGATCTGTGCATGGGCAGCTCCTTCTCATGGGTCAGACCTCATGTCTTCAAAGAGTCCTCCTTGCCCCCTCTATCAAATGCAGCTCCATGTCTTTCCCACCCCAGGGTAGCTCTATCATATTACCTGGTTATTTAATTTATACCATTTACTATGAGCTGCTTTTTAATTTTGTTACCTGTTGATCAGCTGACTCTCCTCAGAATGGAAGCTCCGTGGCAGCAAAGGAAGCCAGATTGTTTGAAAGTCCCAGGTCTGGGAAAGCATCTAGCAGAGAGAAGGCACTCAATAAATACTAAATGAATCATTTCTGTCCTCAAGAAGCTTGTGATGTAGTAATCGTGATGATTACCAGGCACGTACACTTGACGTTAGTTAATGTTACACAGCTCTGGATCACCAAGGGTTAACTAATCTCCATGTCATCAGGGAGAAATCTCCATGTAGAGTTTCCTAACAACAATGACAATTTAAAAAATTGTATTAAACCCAACAATAACAAGTTCCATTTGTTGGACAATTTCTTTACAGTAGGCTCTAATAGATATTTTACATTCTGTATATATTTACATCTACCTATAAGACAACCATGGAAGTAGGCCTTGGGATCCCAATGTTCTGGTTAAAGAAATAAGATCAGAGAGGCTAAGCTTGTGGAATTGGATTTTGAGGTAAAGTTGGTCTAATTCTTAACTGCAGGAATACACAACAATTTTTTGTATAGCTAGAGAACTTTTGGAGAGGAGACTTGAGCCTTTCTGAGACAGAAGGATTTGGATAGAGAATAGATAGCATGCTAGTTCTGAGTGGAATGGAGGGGAGCATGGTCCATGGGGAATTTCTGTAGGGTTGTAGGCAAGAATATCTGTGGGCTTAGGTGAGATAAACAATGAAGTACTCAGTGTGCAGGTTGAGTTCCCGGTCATCTGTGGATCCTGACTCTGGAAATGGAGGCACCAAGGGCTACTGGGTGTGGTTGGTGTGAGACATAGTGAGGATGAGGTCAGCTGGATAGGGTGGGACTAGATGACATAAGATCCTTGAACTCCAAAATAAGGAGTTTAAATTTAATACAAAATATATATATTTATAGATTTTTCAATCATGTTAGCCTACTTTATGTCTGTGGAATGCTTGGCAATATGTAGAGAGAGAGAGTTCATAAACATCTACCTCGCTTTCTATACTCAGGTATTATTATACCCATTTTAAAAAAGAGGCAACTGAGGCTATGATGCCTGCTGGCTAAGGCCGTGTGCAATGCTGGTTCTAGAATCCAATATCCAGAATCTTAGTGTTACATTCTTTTCTTTAGGTGAATAGTTCTTGATGTTGAAAAGTCCTTTATAGTGATCTAAAATATTACCCTGTACCTTTCTGTTTTATAGCTAAAAGTTAAGGAGAAAAATCTTGAATCCTTGCCATAAAACAGATGTGGATGTCAGCATTGATTCTTCAAAGCATGAGTAAATTTTGCAAGAAATAAAAAACTTAAACCATTTCCCCCCCCCAACTATTTATATTCTATTGAATTTAATGCTTTTGTCAAAGTATTTTTAGAGGGAAAAAAATCACACTGGTTTTATTGCGTTTTCTATAAATGATACTCAGAGTCAACATGAAATTTTTCCTGTTTTTTCATAAATTAATGAGTCATTCTTCCCAGTGCTTATTTTTATGATGATATTGGCGAGTCACATAACCTCTGAGCCACAATGCCTATTTATTCATCCTCTTTCTCCTGCTTACCTCTCTCCCATTAATGGTATTAATAATACCTCTCAGCCTACCTTTGGAATTTATTGTGGGCTCCAAGGATACAATGGATGTGAAAATACCATGTACATTCCTACAGGAAATTAAAAGCATTTTATGATTTTAAATAATAATCTTTTATCACTAGATTATACCATTTTATTTATATCTGTTTCTAGAACTATTCCCCAGTGCATTTGATTTTAGGTCCCTTCCCAGTCCTTTGGTCATGATTGAATTTGTCAATGTCCCCATTAATTGCCAGTTTTAGGAATCATGCTTTATTACTTTACAGTGTATAGGAGAAGGAAAGGCACAGATGTTCATCACGTTGGGTTCTAAGTGGCTGTGTCACTGTGGTATGAGATCTGGAAAGGCAAGAGGCAGTAGTCACAAATGGGCAGTTGTTGGGACCTATGAGAGCATAGAAATGTGTTTAATTTGGTTAATCTATTTAAATTAAAGATAAACCTCGAACCAGCTTTGAAAGCCAGAAAAATATACATAACCATCCATATCTCTGGCTTTTCTTGGAAAACTGGAACATCTGACAGTACTGTGTTCTTATTTCTGATTCTTTATTCTTATTATCTGGGGCAGAGCCCTTTAGATGGGAAATGAGTTCTCTAGCCTTCCAGATGCTCCACCACTTCCAGTCGTCTCCCTGAAACCAAGGTCTGTTGTCAACTTTCACTTGTCATTGAATCTGACCTGTCTTTCCTACTGTGAAGAAAAGTTTCTCTCTCAAAAGTATGAAAATGAAAGATAATTGAAGAAGACTGTCACGTTTCAAAAAAGTGAAACAGAATACTTGTTTGTGGAAGTGAAGGATATTCCTGTGTTTAAGATGCCAGCAAAGTGTCTCTCCATCTTGTTTTCCTCACATCTCGCTTGCTTCATTCATTTATTTTACTTGCCTGCCTTCTGGAGATATTTGAGTTTACCTCCCTCCCCCATAGTGCTTCAGCCTTAATCATCCTTTCCTTGGGGGTAGGGGCATATCTAGTCTGCTATATTTATTCTCCCACTCCCGAAAGTTTACCTTTTTCATTGCATCATGCCTCATTGCCTCCATATTTCCTTCCTGGGGAGCGTGTCTGTTTCCAGCCCAAGCTCTGGGGCACTTATTCCACATCATTGCATCCCCATCTCTGCCCAATAGGATGCAGGGCTCTGTCCTCTCTGGAAACCAACAGGGGAACTTTCTCCCTCCCCTTGCTTTGCTTCTGACTATCTCAGGAATTCTTCTGTGGCCAGGGCACCTCTTCTGCCTGGACTCCAGGTCTGTGGATGTCTGCTTTTGACTTTCAATGCAGTCGTGAATCACTTAACGATAAGGAGATGTTCTGAGAATGCATCCTTAGGCAATTTCATCATTGTGCGAACATCATAGGGTGCACTTACACAAACCTACATGATATAGCCTACTACACACCTGGGCTTTATGGTACTAATCTTAGGGGACCACTGTCATATATGCTGTCTGTCCTAGACCAAAACATCATTATGTGGCACATGACTGTATTTCAAATAGTCTATTTCCATGTTTTGAGGGAGTTGAGCAGTGAGTGAAGTATATTATAACCAAAATGTACCTTTGTAGAGAACTTTATAATTTAAAAAACTTCATGAGAATTCAGAATAGTAGATATACACCCAACAATGGTTTTCTATGGACTGAGAAATTGAGCAGAGTGTATGTTGTTTTTCCTTTTCTTGAACTTTTTATTTTCTAACTACACAACACATAGTACTTATGTAATCCAAAAATAAAACTGTGATTGAAAGGCACTCTGCATAATCTCATTTGATCTTTATTAAGACGAGATTTTAGGTTAGCACATATGGAGTAAAGCATGAAGCAAAGGCAAGGCATTTGATACCCCTCCTCCCCCAACGTGGACCCTGACCCATTGGCCAGAATCTTGGCTTCTTACATTGCTATTTTTTGTTTTGTTTGAGGATTTGCACTTTAGATCCAGAATACTCTTGTGGTGATGTAGCAGTAAGATGTGGATTCTTGTTTTCTTTGCTTTCTGCATTTCTTGGAGGGAGAATGCTGCAGTTCAGCAGCCAGGCAGGTAACATGAGTGGAGATGGTAGGATGTGAGATGAGGGGAGCCGGGGACTGTTGTGAGCTGAGCAATGTGGGCTCTGTCTCTAGACGGTACTCAGTCTGGCTCTAGAAGTTCATCACCAGCAAGAGTACAGGGCTAGTTCAACCTAATTTCATTACTTTCAAAGTGAAGCTGAACATCCAGGTTAGAAATAAGCGATGCCCTGCTTATTATTACGTGTCACATTCACAGGCAGCAGTCTATGTGGCCTCAGGAACAGTGTGGAAAGGGATTGCTCACTGCCAGCCATGTGACTTGATAAGACATGTAACTTCTCAAGGCCTCATTTCCCACCTGTTCAGTTAAAAAAATAAAAATAAAAAGGATGATACCAGCCTGGAAAAATTAACATGGAGGGGGTTGTCAAAGAGGATAATGTATTTAAATAACTATTTATTGAATACCTCCTCTGTTGGGGTTAGTTAGGTGACTAAGATAAACCAAGTTAGATTTCTTAGTTGCAAACGGCAGAAACCAACTCTCATTAAAAGGAAAAGGAATTGAGTAAGAAGGTGTGAATCTCCAGGAAAATGGAAGAAGCAGGCTCAGAGGCTGTGCAGCCAGGAACATCGTCTAAAATCATGCAGCAGGATCGGCCAAGATGTTGCTGTCACTGGGCACCAGATGCCTCACGTTGTGCTGTTGAAAGCAGCGATCCTGCACACTGCACCCCCTCACACAGGGACTACCCATCGCAGAAAAGCCCCCACTTCTCCCATCACTGATGTGTGTGTGGGGGATCAGAATTGGCCACCTCAAAATATGTCTCTTTACCTTGATTATTTTCTCTGAAAGAAACTTTGACACCCCACCCCCTGCCCCGACTACCTTCCTAAAAGAATTTAAGATGGAGGGCCTGTCCCCAGGACAGGCCATCACCATGGATAACTCTGGGTATGGATAGACTGGGAGGGTCCTTGCTAAGGTCCTTGCTAAGATCATTCTTATCAAAGTTCTGAAAATCAAGTAAAAGTAGAAGTTACCCTTTGTAAGAGACATTTACATTCATAAAGGAAATCTCCATTTGTAAAGGTATCTCCCTCTTCCCTCTATGTACCCAGAAGAAGAAGGGGGGAAGACCTTATCTCTAGAAACTCATCAATGCAGAAGGCGAGAACTTAAATTTGCGCACTCTTGTTTACTCTGCTTTTCTGGTAATCTCCCATAGCTGACTCCACCTACCCCCAACATCCTCCTTTGTCTTTACCTGAATATGCTATTTAAAGATGAGAACCTCTGCCATTTGTCGGGTTACCCAGTTTTTCTGGGTCTCTCCCATGTATATATCTTATAAAGCTTTGTTTTTCTCCAGCTATTTGGTCTCATGTCAATTTAATTTGTAGCCCAGCCAGAAAGGACACGGAGTAGGTAGAGGATAGTCTTCCTCCCCCTTACATATGGGTCAACATTTGGGGCTGATACATCTGGTCAGCAGAGCCTGGGCCTTGTACCCACACTCTGACCATAAAAGAGGCTGAAAGAAGACTATTTGGGTTTTTAGCTCCTATGGAGGCACTCAGGTTGGGTTTCATGAAATACAAGATTCTTGAACATAAGAAGGAGGTTTACACACTGAGTGGCAAAATGAAAGAAAAATATCCCCTAGAGTTCTTATCCTCAAGGAATTTATGGTCTGATTGGAAATAGATGATTGCGGGTGAAATATGCTACACAGTTGTAACCTATAACTGTTTTATATTAACAGACATTTAACCAGCTCACTACTCTGTGTTTGCCTAGAAAGATTACCTAGTGGAGCAGCATCACTAAATTTTCTCTTGGGACACCCAATTCCTTTGTGGTTCCAGAAGCTTGTATTTTCCTGTTATCTCTGGTCTTTCCTCATCTGGAAGTACCAAGAAGACCAGGGCGCTGTGATCATCTCTAAGAATAGAAAGCTAAAAATACCCTGGGGAGAGGGCAGGCTCCTTCCTGACGAGGGTACAGGGCCAGCCAATCTGCAATTCGTCTTCTCTTTCTCCCCTCATTTCCATACTTTTGTCTTTCTCTGGAGCTTTGGGAGTGATGACACTGTTTTTGCAAGTTTGCAAACTACCAAAAAAGCCCTCAGACTCTTCTGGCTAATGGATCTTACCCTTACATTCTTTGCCTCTGTGAAAAGATGGGATTGAAGTATAAGTGGTCTTGAAGCTTCCCTCCTACTCATTGCGGAAATCCCATTACAACATCTCAATAATCCCCATGAAACTATACACTCTTGAAGGCAGGGACTAGATCTCTCATTATCATCACTTTATCCCCAGTGACTAGTACCATTCATGGCTCATGATTGGCACTCAAATGTTTGTGGAATTAATGATAATTCATTAGTCAATTTTTTAAATTACTTGCAAATGAAAGAAGCTCAACCCCCAACTAGATGAAGCCAGAGGGGGTCTTAAGTAGAACATGAAACTGTGAAATCTTCAGATGCCTTCAGGCACAGGTGGATCCAGGAGCTCTCTGCTCTCCTCCAACCCTGAGTCTTCTCTACAGGGATGTGTTCTTCAGATGTGCCTTTCCTCCAGCTTTCCCATTACCTGTTTTATCCCCATTACTTCCAGAAAGTGACCCCAGACTGAATCGAATTGGACAGCTGGGTTGCAGGCTAATCCAGGAAGGGAGGCTATAGGTATGGGCTATTAATTGGCCCAGTCTGTGCCACAGGTTCACCTTTGGAGTCCAGATGAACCCAACCAAGTTCCATGGGTTGGGAATGGAGGAACTGGGGTTCCTTAAAACAAAAGTGAGGTGTTATTACCAGTAAATAGGAGAGCAGATGCTGGATATAATGAGCTGAATAGTGGCCCCCTCAAAGATGTGTCTACCTGGAACCTGTGAATGTGACTTCATTTGGAAAAAGGATCTTGGCAGATATAATTAATGATCTCAGAATGAGATCATCCCAGATTAGGGTGGGTCCTAAATCCAATGATTGGTGTCCCTAGAAGGGGAGAAGACACAGAGAAGGTGACAGGAAGAGGAAGGCACAGATTGGAATGAGGCCTCTACAAGCCAAGGTTTGCCGCATTCACTGGAAGCAAGGAGAGAGGCCTGGAACAATTCTCCCTCAGAGCCTCCAGAAGGAACCAACCCTGCCGACACTTTGACTTTAGACTTTTGGCCTCCAGAACTGTGAGAGAATAAATTCCTGTTGTTTTAAACCACCGGTGTGTGGAATCTGTGACAGCAGCCCTAGGAAACTAGTACTCTGAGTAAGTAAAAACAGCTGAGATTTACTACAATCACCACTTGGTGGTTCTGGTCTGGAGTGTGACCCTGTAAGTCAAATGACTGCCAGGAGATAGGGTTGGGATTTGTACTTTCTTTAGCCTGCATTGACTTCACTCCCACAGCCAATCTGTTAGGAATCCAGCTGTGCTGTCAACCTCTTTGGATATACCTCTTTTAACAGACAATATTGAATTCAAGCAACCTATCTCATCAAGAGAAAAAAGAGAACAAAGTCCCACAAGACTGTGAGGTCAGCGTGGCAGCAGGCACATGGCTGGGGGCTGACAGAACAAGGCTGCACTGCCCTCTCTGCATCATGACGTTTCTCACCCATCTACTTATGGCTCCTAAGATATAGAAACTTCACCGCGGGACAACCTAGACAGCAGGTTTTACTATGTTATTAAAGAGTTGCTGGGGCCAGCACTCCGCTTTGATGGCCTGGGTACGTGGGTTTGGATCCTAGGCACAGACATACACCACTTGTCAAGCCGTGCTGCGTCAGCAACCCATCTAGAAAATGGAGGAAGATTGGCACAGATGTTAGCTCAGGCCAATCTTCCTCAAGCCCAAAAAAAGAAAAAAGGGAAGATTGGCAGCAGATATTAGCTTAGGGCCAATCTTCCTCACACACACACACACACAAACACACACACACACACACACACACACGCGTGAAAGTTGCTGTGCAACAACTCTCTCACGTGGCATCTCTTGGTGCTATGATAGTTGGACATAGAGAGAGAAAGAGAGACCCAGATTGCTACTACCTGTGGTGTGAATATTTAGTAGGGGGGATGTGAGGATGTTCTTTTTTTTTGAGTTCTTTTTCCTTTTCCTGAGAATAGGAAGCATCGAATCCCTATGCTGATTCTTAGAAGTGTGTTCTTTTTCCAGCTCATTAGCTGCATTTGTTCTCCCTTTTTTTCTGGGCCACAGGCAGCCCTGATGGAAATGAAAATGCTGGCACAGTTTGTCAGAGACTGGCAGCCAACGTGCAGACCAAAGCCCCAGTGAAACCAGCCTGAACGTGCAGTGTGTGGCTGTCAGGATGAGGAAAAAAGGCGTTCATGGAACGCTGCGTCTGGGTTTGTGTCTTTTTAGGGGGGCAGGGGGGAGGATATACTAAAAGATAGATTTAAAAAAAATTGTGTTAGTCCTAATCCCATCGTCAGGTCGACACAAGTGGCTCTTCATTCATTGGATTGACTGTGTTCAATGTGTTTTAGACTCCCTCTAAGGAAGGAAGGAAGGAAGCAAGCAAGCAGGGAGAAGGAAGGAAGGAAGAGAACAAAAAGTAGATATTTTTCTTTGGTTAAGGTAGAAATAACCAGAAGTTAACTAACTTGCTTTTCAATTAATTTAAAATCTCACCACCATTTTTGTGTGGTATGCACACACACCAAACACACTCATCAAGAACTGAATTGCTGAAAAAAAAATCACACAGGACAATGTCATTGATCTCTTCAGTCCCATCAAATGCAAAGAGTCAAAAACTCAAAACAATGAAAAAGATATCTTAAGTCTGTCAAACAAAGAACATTTTAGTTGGAAAGCAAAGTCAATCTAATATTTAATTTTATATTTTTAAATATAACTGCCTTCCATTGATGTGGAGTAAGTGTCCTATTGCACAAGTCAAAACAATAATCTAATCAATTCCGGCTATCCACATCGCTCCAGGCCTTCAGCTTCCAGTGGCTGTTACAGTGCTGAACTCTTTACAAAGCCCTCTTTTGTGAATTTCGAAGCTTTTTCTTTCTCTCCATTTTCTACTTGCCTTTCTCCTCTCTCCTGTCTTCGACTCTTACCTTCTGCAAAAAGCACTTGTAAATAGAATTCTATGCGGCTGTGATTTAATGAAGACAGAGTCCTTCCTAATGACAGCTCCCTTTTGGCCATAAGGTGTTAACGCTTTATGACTCATTAGTGGCAGAGGTTTCTGGACTGGTTCTCTGGAAGACAGGAGGCAGCAAGTGACTGAGTGACCTCAAGCAAGCCACTGAGCCTGTCTGGGCCCCTTTCATTTTCTGGAAAAGTGCTACAGCAGATGATTGCTCAGGTCACTTAGGGCTCAGCAATTCTACAATTCTATGACTTGAGTTATACGAATGAAGATTATTAATAAAAATAATAGCTCCAATTTATTGAACACAATTCTGGTAATTGTGCTAAGTATCTAGCAGTCCCTATTCAGTTTAATCACCACATCAATCTAGTAATTAGAAAGGTGTCATTATAAACCCCATCTTATATGTGAGAAGACTGAGGCTTAGGGAAGTTAATCGACAGGTCATTCTTACTTGAATCCGTGTTCTTCACAGCTGCACTATGTTTTAAATTTCATTCTAACTTATGTTCAACTTATCAAATGGGATTTGAATTAATCAGATTTTACTGAACTAGGGAACATTTCTCTCTTAATGTCTTCCCATCCATCCTGCTAATTGGTCTTATAATTTTAGGCTCAGAGGCTTTCATCCTGCTCGACTTGGAAGGATGAGGGATGGTGAAAAGGGCATGGTACCTGAAATGCTTATTTTGACCTTTACCATCAGGGTCTTTACTCATAGTTAAATTCCTCTGTATCAGACAGGAAGAAACATCAACCCCGTTAGACTCTGTGACTCACAGGATAGTTCTCTTGTTCCAAATCCTGACACGCCTGGATTCGATTCCTCCAATACGTTTATTAATGACCAAATAAACCAACAGCCTATTTTTGTCTCCTGTTCAGAACTCCTAAGCAGCCGTGCTTCTGGGCATCTACTTAATGTGCTGTTCTTTCTTGTAAAATAAAGGAGGAGAATGCATTATCGGTACAGGTGCTCCATTACTCACTTTTTCAGGGAGAAAGAAATATCCTGCAGGTTGCCCTATTTAGATATCAACATCAGTGTTCAGCCTTCTCATGCTCTTAGTTGCTACTTGCTTTATTTCTCTCTCTCTCAGCATCTCTCTCTCTCCTTCTCCAGTTCCCTCCCACTTATGTTTTAAGTGCTGGCATCCTCTGCTAACATCCTAGAGAGAGAGCCTTTTTATTTATTTTTTTATTCTTGTGGCCTCTAGAGAAATGTGCTGCCATTGGAGGTGTGGAGGAGCTTTTCCCAGGCTTGTGAAGGACAATCAGTAGCCCCCTGGAGGCTTAATGCAAAGGAGTAGGTGTTGCCTTTCAGATTTCTTTGCCACAGGGTTCCATGGGGAATTTTTTTAAAGAGCCCCTATGATGTGTTCTTTGGATTTTTTTTTTTTTAAACAGAGAGGAAGGAAGAAAAAGCTCATAGAGTCCTGGAGCATGAATTAAGCAGGACATATTGCAGTTACCTTTAATTCCACACAGACTTACACTCATATTTTCCTTTACCCTTTTGTGAAACCTTAGCGCAGGGGAGAAAAGTTGACAATGACTCTTTGTCAGTAGCTTTTCATAATCTGTTCATTTTTGCTTGCCTGGGTCTTCCCAAAAGCACTTTGAGATCTATAGCATGGAGGACAGAAATTAAAAAAATATAGGACACTCATTGGGTGTTCCTAGGGGCCAGACACTGTGCCCAAGTGCTGTGTATGTACCATTTCCCTTATTCCTAACAGTAACTCTAACAGGTGGTAGTAGTCTTATCCCCATTATATATGTGGGGGAAAGAGACTTAGAGAAATTACTTTGCTCAAGGTCACATCTGTAGCAAATGGCGGAGACAGTAGCAGGACATAGGTCTCTACAGTCTTCTCCCACTGTAGCTACATCAATTTGAAGCAGACTGATCCCTTTATTGGGCCTCCTGTAGAAAATCATTGGGCTTCTGGTAAGGAGAAAACACTGGTTGGAGCATTATCTCCTCCATCAAGGAGTGAGCATCGTGGTGCAGCTCAGGGAAAATGGTATATCACGCACTTAGAGCAATTTGGCAATATCTAGTGAAGATGAAAATGTGCGTATTCCTACCACCCAGCTATTATACTTCCCAGTATATATGTCCAAGAACTTCGGTTGCCATTGTTTCCGTAGTGAAAACTGGAAACAATTTAAATGGCCATTAAATGGTGGATGGATTAATAAGTTGAGGTAACTTCAAACAACACAGTAGTACGTGGCATTTATGATACATGAACTACACATGTGTCCACATGCATCCACATAGATAAAACTCAAATCTGTTGCATTGAAAAAGCAAATGGTAAAAAGATGTGATCAAATGAAAATTTTAAAAGTACATCCAAAATATTAAATTAACTGTTACTTAGGGGTGTGTACATATATAATAAACATAAGAACATGGGTGAGAGACATTCACACCTACTAGAGGATAGTGGTTTCCTGCAGAGAGGGAGAGAATGGGATGGAGAATGGTGGTTGGGGAGGGCTTCTGGTGTATTTATAACACTTTTTAAAAAATTATTTTATTGAAGTCCTATTGGTTTATAACATTGTGTAAATTTCAGGTGTACATTATAATTCAGCTTCTTTATAGACTGCATCGTATTCACCACCAACGGTCTAGTTTTTATCTGTCACCATACATATGTGCCCCTTTACCCCTTTCGCCCTCTCCCGACCCCCTTCCCCTCTGGTAACCACCAATCTGTTCTCCTTATCTAGTACAACACTTTTTTTTCCAAGTAGAAATTCTGAAAAAGGTATGGGAAAGTGTTTGTTAAATTCCAGGAGATAGGCACATGAATATCTGTTATTAGTCTCTAATCCTCTGTGCTTTCCTATGTGTTAATTTAGTTTATAACGAATTTTTTTCCAAGTAAGGGAGAAATGAGAAAATCATCTAGAAGGTGTGTTAAAGGTTGTTGTTAACCTCCCCAAGGCCCCAGTGTGTTGGGCATTTTCCAACATACCCTCAAGGACTGAGCAGATGGCAAATGTGAGGGATGGGTCAGCAAAGCTTCTGGGTGTTCCAGATGATCCTTCCAGTCATGTCTTCACCTCAGTGCCAGCCAGGAAGGCTACCCTCTAGCCAACCTGCTAAGGTTTTCTCATCTACTTTGAAAGGCGAAGTCTTTTATCCCTCCTGCAGGGCAGAAAAGTCAGCCATGAGTTCATTTCTCTTGCTTTCTGGACTAAACCTGATCGCTCTTTTGCCTCCTCTCCTCTGTCTGGAGTGTGTGGACGAGCCCCAGCTCTCAGGAGAAGGGTGCCTTTCCCAAGAAGAGTGAGGGAGGGATCCTTCTGCCCACTAACCCCCTTAAGTTCTCCTTGACCCTTCTGTTGGCAAACCTACTGGGCAGTGTGGCCCCTCCTTTTGCGCTGACTGCCGACCAGTTAGGGGCACTTTACTCCAAACACACACATCTTCTTCTAAAACATGTCTTACGCCCATTCCAGGCGTGATTTTGCTCAATGTTTCTCAGCAAACTCTCTCTCCCCCTCCCTCCTGTTCTTCTCCCTCTTCCCCTCTGTCTCTTTTTCCACTCCCTTCCCCTTTCTCCTCCTCCCTCCTCCCGCTTTCTCTCTTCCTCCCTCTCTCTCCCTCCTCCCTCTCCTCCCCTCCTTTCTCCCTCTCCCCTTCTCCCTCCCCCTCTCTCTCTCTCTCTCTCTCTCTCTCTCTCTCTCTCGCTTCTCTCATCTCTTTCTCCTCCCTCTCTCCCTCCTCTCTCTCTTCCTCCCCCTCTCTTGTTCTTCCCCATCTTCCTTCCTCCTTACTCTTCCTCCACAGGCCTGTCTAAAGGGCCCCAGCACTCCACCCTACCTCTAGAATTCCAGTTACAGGAACTCAAAAAATCCTTATTAATTAAAACCTGCCGGGTTTCTGTTCCTTCCAGTTGAAAAAGTTCTAAATGTCACAGATGTTTTGACCTGAGGACTTAAAAAAGCATGCATTTAGGGCCCTCTTCTGCCTTGAATTAATCATATGACCTTGGGCAAACCAAAGGAGTTGATGGAGTATGGATGATGCTCCTTGTCTCCCTCATCAGGTGTTAGGAGGACCTGAGACAGTGTTTGAGAAACAACTGAGAGAAACAGGGAGGGAGATGCGAATGTCAGGTGCTGCTGCTGTACCTTCCTTGTGAGGCTGACACAGGCTAATGACCAGGAGTTGTGGCGCGTTCACTGCCGAGCCAGGCTGAGGGTGATTCACATCAGCGTCTCTTGTTCTTTCACAGTAGGTGTCTTCTTCCCCAGGATGTATGCTGGCTAAGAATTCCTAAGAGGGGATCTTTTAGTTTCATGTGTATATGTGCAGTATTTCTTCCTTTTCTTTGACATAAACAAGAGAGAATTTAGTTTGTTCATAGTATATGAAGATTTTAGATCTGTGCAAAGAAAACATGTCTTCCTAATAAGTCTTTAAGTGATTCTTCTCCGCTCATTTCCAATTCACTAAGAGTTATTCAAGTAATAATCTCTGCCACAGGGTGAAAAATGAGGCAATAAACGCATAATGCAATTGATTAAATGAAAAAAGCCGGGCCGTTTGTGGAGTGGGAAGCACGGAGCTGGGGAGGGCAGGAAGATGATTTAAGAAGCTAAGGTGTTTCTCTTTGCTGTTCTTTGGGTGGGAAGGCCCAGGTCTACAGCTCTGGTAGCACTCGCTCAGAGGGTCTCCCTGAAACCAGAGACCTCACAGGCTCTAGGCTCAGCAAACACTGTCTCTTGTTGGCTTTATTTATTGCGATGGAGTCTTCTGGATGTCCCTTGGACTGCAGGTGAGCAGTTACGGGTTCTATTCTTAGCTCTGGAACTATTTCATGGTGTGATTTGGTCTTGGCCTCTCTGGGTCTTGCATTATCAGTTCGTAAAATGGCTAGAGAGGAAAAATCTTTTTTTTTTTTTTTTTTTTAAACCTGAAGAAAATTGTGACACTATACCTCAATGCCTGCACTGTCTATTTTTCTGTGTACTTGGGACCTTGGTTATAATGTAACTGCTGCTGGTACTTCCCTGGGGCTCCTCCCCAAACTTTAGCTAAGGGAGATTTGGGGCTACTTGGTGAGAAGTAAGCACTAGAGAAACTGGAATAAGGGATGTACACTAGGCAAGTGTGAGACTGACTCTAGAGAAAAGGTAAATACAGGCTGAAAGAGAGGAACCCCAGCTGACAACAACATCAAGCTGTTTTGGGGAGCAGCTTCTGAGTGTGAGAATTAGAGACTGAGTGGAATATGACACTTTGAAGAAGCTTTCTGTGCAGTAGATTGTAGAACTCCTTTAACAGTCTTTGTGAGACTTGGGTTAATATTGGACTACTTGTATGTTTGGCTGCTGGAATATGTATCTTTAAATGCAATTCTGACCTTCAGAGGGCCACATGAGACCTTGGCATGTATGCAGGTTACATATGCTAAGGTCTCCTCAAGGGAAGCCTGTTACTGTGGGTCCTTCTAGATCTAAAGGTTTTGACTGTAAAGTATTGTTTCCTTCCTTCACCTATTATGCAATTAGGTGGCAAGAAATTCAACTTCAGCATCTAGAGGGAAACGGAATTAAGGGAAGGGAGTGTTGAGGATGAGGCTGATCCCTCACTTAAAAATTGAAAAAGAGAATTATTGGGCCAATTTTCTCAGGCAAGGCAGAGCCCAAGGAAAGAGCAAGATAAATTGTTTGATGAAAGTTTTTATGGCTGGTTTTGGGGAACTCTAGTATAAAGAATTTGTGTTGTATGAACACATCATTTCCTAGGAATTTTGTGTTTTGGGTTTTTGATTGTTTTCCTAGAAAGATAACATGATTTAATGACTAATATCTCAGGTTTTTAACATGGTAGGCCGGGGTTTGCTTCTCAACTTTGCTGTTTCGGTTATTAGCTGCTGGTCTAGAGGGAATTTCTTAAATTCTCTGAGCTTCAGTCTCATCTCTGAAACATGAATCATAATTTAATGCCTACATCATTAAAGGATATTATGACAGTATATATGATAACAAAAGTTGCTGCTTAACACAGAATTTGGAATCCATAGCCATTCAATATGTTTGTTGCTTTTATTATTTTCTGTTTAAAGTTTGTCCGTGTGTGTGTGTGTGTTTTCCAGTAAAGTTCTTTTGAAAAATCTGATTCCTATCTCTACCCAACCAAGGAGAAATGGTGTTTTCCAACACAGCTGAGGAATGAGGGTAGCTCAGATGTATATGGTCATGGCAGTGGCTGGGTAATATTCATTTAGCAAACATTTTTTTTGAACCCACATTCCAGGCACTATATTCAGGAGTCAAGAAGTAATGAAGCACAATACATAGTTCTCTTCTGAATGATGTTAAATTCTGGTGATGGAGTTTGGATCTGTGGTAGGAAATTCAAGCATAATGTGGTAAGCTAGAAGCAAGGTAGTTTGCAGGATTATTGTAAGAACTAAAAGAGATAATACATGGGATGCTAAATATGTAGACTACCAAAGAGACCACATTTCTTTTACTCATTGCTGTATACCCAGTGCCTGGTACATAGTAGGTACACAATAAATATGTGTCAATTGAACAAATGAGTACCTGACACACAGCATGCCCAAGTGTTGCTATTACACATATTATTGCAGTAATAGAGTTAAGCATGGGGTGTTGTAGAAGCATTTGGGGTTATTTAGGTTAGGAGGATCAGCAAAGATAGAGATAATATTTAATCTGAGGCCTGATAAGGACAAGTAGGGATTAATTTAGTAAAAGACAAAGGATGTTCTCAGCAGTGAGAGGGCATGTGTAAAGGTGCTGGGATGAGAGAGAGCTTGGTGTGTTGAAGGAACTGCATGTGGTTTGTTCAGTACGGCCCCAGGGCAGCGGAGGGTGGGGATGCTGAGTGGTGATGTTGAGCAGGGAGGGAGGGATTCCCAAGTGCTTTGTGTGCCAAATCAGGGAATGTGGACTTGATTCTGAGGACCAGGGGTCCACTGAAGGTTGTAGGGGCCAATTTACCTTTTATGTGGCCAGATAATGCTGGTTTCAGTGTTGAGAAAAAAACAGAGATGGGCAAATTTGAAGAAAAAGTGTTGGTTTAGGAAACTGTTTTAGGAATACAGGAAAGAAACAGTGGTGACCCAACTAATTGGTAGGAGAGCAGAGGGAAGGGATTGACTTGAGAGAGAGGAACTAGACAAACTCTATCAGCATGTAACTGGCAGGGTTTAGGAGAATAACAGCTCACTCTTCCTGTTGACTATGAACCAGGCACTATTCAAAGAGCTTTACATGAACTAACTTATCTATCCTTCCCAGTAACTCTGAGCCTAAGTACTGTTATCCCCAGTTTTCAGATGAGAAAACCAAGGCAGAGAGGGGCTAGATAACTTATCCAAAGTTATACTACTGCCAAGTGGCAGAGGCTAGATTCATTTATAGTTGTGGGACTTCAAGTCCGTGGTCTTCACATTAAACAACATGTCTCTTAAGTAAAATCCACAAAGACTGCAAGTCCCAACTCTACCCTGGGTTCCTTTGCAGTCTGGTGTTTCCTCAAGTAGAGTTCTAGACTACGTGGCTTCTAATAATAATGATTCTCTTAGGAGGCTTGGTGATTAATGAAGCATTCACATAGTAGATTATCTCAGGATGTCTTTATATGAATCCTGAGAAAGTAGGCATTGCTATCCCTAATTTGTGGATAAAGATTTTGAGACTTACATAGGTTATATGTCTCCTAGAAAACTCAGTCTTACCACTTTGATCTCAGGACTCCCGTCTCCTAAAATATTGTTTCTACAACGATTTCTAAGGATATGTATTCACTTATCCCACAATTGTTGAAAATGGCCTATTCTATGCCAGGCACTCTGCTTGGAAAACAAAAATGAATGGCAGTTAATGTGTTCACTAAGGGCTCAGTGAGGGTGATAGCTACGCGAATACATCATTTCTATTCAAGGTGGCATATGGGATATAGGAGCTGGGCCGAAGGTCTGGTAGGATCCAGAGGTTAAAGGAAGATATCGGAGAAGAGGAGATGCTTGACTAGGATTTTGAGGGATCAGTAGGAGTTGTCTAGGTAGATAGAATTTTCATGAAAGAAAAAATCCAATATTGTGCCAATGGCTATCAAATAGCTTTTTGCTCAAGTTTTCTCATGGCGACTATTAATTCTTTTGGGCAGTACAGACATCATTATCTGGAGTGGAAATGCAGTACATGTGAGAGCTGTGTCCTCATTTAGTTCTTTCATCAGTTTCATTGACTTCTGTTTTTTTAACCACTGGATTGACTTGCTCCATCAACCTCAAAAAGAAAACAGCCTTAGTCACTCCTGTGTCCTTGAGTAACTTGCTTGCTGCTTCCAGACTGGCATCAAAACAGCAGTGGACTTAAGCTGTGGCTGCTCTGTGTTGTCTCCAGAATCCAAGGCAGGCAACACACATCAACTTCTTTCTTTTTTCATTTATTTTTTTAAAGAGATTATGGTAGTTATTTTCAAAATATATTTGGAAGAGAAGTAAACTTTGATATGATGAAAATACCAAGTTTAGCTTCGTGATCTTTTTCAACATTAAATGTGTCTTGGAAATGAGAAGGAAAGGAGAATGATTACAGATGAGAGGACTAAACATCCCTTCGTTGACATTGTTTTTCAGTGAACTTGATGTACTCTGACTGGAAAAAGATTGTCACAGCCTCTTGGATTAAAAGAGAGAAGTGTTTGATCAAGGAAAATTAGCATTAGTGCCTTAGAATGCTAATCACCTCCTTGCTCCAAATCCTAGCCTAGGTAAGACTAATACCAGGATTTCTACTTGCCCAGAACTTTTGCCTCAGTTTCTCTCCCTTGAGAAGAAGAAGTCAAATATCACAGGAACACTAGGTTTGTCACACCCTCTGAAGTCTTAGGCAATGAACTGTCCTATGAGATCAAGATATTAAAAGAAAGAGTTCTCACAAAGTACAATCTCATTTGCTTCGTACGCACCGTGAGGTGAAGAACATGAGAAAAATCTCCGCTAGCCCAGCCTAACCCAAAGCAAGACTTCCCCACAACGCTTTGTTTTTTTCCCTTGTTTCCCTTCTGTTCCCCCTCTCCTCTGCCTCATTTCCCTCCCTTCCCATCAGGACCCTAGAATTTATATTATCAATGATCTCTCCACATTTCTCCGTTTGTATTGGTTAATAGTCTTAACATGCTCCTATGGTGGATTTTCCAGATGCATCCTCTTAATGTTGTTTTGCTTATGTGGTACAAAGCATGACAGCATAAGGGGACTCTTTCTAGCATGGGCTGAGGATGGCTTCCTTGAGAAGGGTGAAAGATATGGCAGGCAATTTGTGGTGTGTGTTAAAGTGGACGTTGTAGTTTTTGCCTGCTTAGAACCTATTTCCTTGGTAAAAACTATCCCTCTCCCCACTCTCATAACGTGTGGCTATGGTAAAGCTACCTTCCATTCCCAATTCCAGGGATGGAGGGATGTCCTGGTCAATGGGTCTGTTCCATTCCTTGCTCACAGTGATGGGTTTGCAGATTGGTGTGTGGCCCAAGCTAGACCAATCAGATGTGTTAATGGGACTTTGGTTTGAAATATTCAGAAAGAAATCCAAATTTCTACTATGGTTGCTAATCTGTGAAGACGTGTGCCTGGGTGTGCTGGTGACCACCTTTGTCACCATTCGGTGGGGGACCTACTTGAGAATAAAGCCATCACAGAGGAAAAGTAGAGCTGAGACATGGAATAGTGACAATATTTGCTTCTTTTCTATTCTATTCTAACCTGTGAGCTTGCTTGTGGCTCATCAGAACCACCGTGGCTTCTCCTTATATCTAGACCTGCCAAGGTCAACTTCCACTGCCAGCTGTCTTATTCACAACATGTTTTAATCAAAACAATCAAGAAAGGAAATCCTTTTATTTCTGCTCATCTTTTTGAGTCAGTTTATACCACAGATTGCCGTCCACACCATGGATTGGCTGCCATTGGGCCTGGTGTCAAATTCTACAGACGGGATTCAGAAATGTATGTTTTAACAAGCCCTCCAGGTGATTCTGATGCATGCTAAAGTTTGAAAATCACTGTTCTACGATAAAATTGATATCACTTGGCCTTCTATTCAAGACTTCCTGCCCCAAATTACTTTTCAATTTTATTTCACATTGTTCTACAAAATGGACCCTTTGTTCCAGAGTTATCAACTTATTCACTGTCTTATTGGCATGGCTTATTAAAGAATAGTTCAATTTTAAGTAACAGAAACCTAAGTAATGTTGGCTGGAACAAAAGGGAATTTTTTGGCTCGAGTACAGTAACAGAGATACTCAGAGAGTAATTCTGGTTAGTTTCAGGCATGGCTGGATCCAGGTATTCTGATCATCAGAAATCTCTCTGATTCTGCTTGTCTCTGTGTTGGTTTTATCCTCAGCCTAGTTCTCGCTAGGTTTACAGTTCTTAGCATCTCCAGGTTTATGCCCTACAAGAGCCTAGCAATCTCTGTAGAACAGAGTACTTTTCTTCCCTAATGCTTCAGAATTAACCTTCTTTTTGGATTGAGCCAAGTGGCCACAGGGTAGACATCCAGTTTTGATAAGCCAGGCCAAAGCCGGGAGCCATTCCTAGAGCCCAGAGCATAGTATCACCTGAGCATGAGTGAGGGAGTGGTTTTCCAAAGGAAAATCAGGGCTCAATACCAGAATAAAAATAATGGCTATGTAGGCAAAAGAACAGATACCCGCTGACATAAATGATCGTTTTAGACTTGAAACAGTTGCTTGCGCATTTCCCCCTGCCTGGATTGAGTGTTCCCATATTCTCTACCTTTTCAAAGAACACCTATCCTTAAAAAGCTCTATTACTATCTACCTCCTGCCATGAGCTTTCTCTGGTGCCTGCTGTCTGTACAGCAGAGTACATGTGACCTTGCACATGAGTCTGTGTAGTCATCCTGTCCAATCTGTGAGCAACCCAGGGGTGGGACCACTCCCATAAATTACATCATTAACTCTTGAGTTCTCATCTACACTGAATGAAGGAATACATGTGGGAGTGAATAAAGGAATGAACAGAGAAACCAAAATAATAATAATGAGGTGGGACAGAGTCTGGTATGATAGATGGATTGTGTGAGTAATGCCTGTCCTGGCCTGATTTCTGGTTCTGATATTTCTTCCAATGCTGAACTATGTGTGAGCCCACATTGTAGCATTGTTCACTACTTCTCCTCTGAGAGTCAGTAGTCATCATCCTTAAGACTATTGGCAAGGTAGCCTTGAATTATATGACAAAATTTCCAAGACAGCTTTCACAATACCAGGATAAAATTAGAGGCATAAAATATTTGAGCTGAAAGGAACCTAAAGTTTACTGGAATTTGGAGTTTAGCCTCCTAAATTTACAGAAGACACTTGGGTCCAGATATCACATATTCCCTCAATTCTTTTACCCTTTCAGAGCCTTCTCTGGCCAGCCATTCAATAATTGTACCCCCTACCTCCCCCGCAATTAAACATACTATGTATTGTACATATTTATCTAGTTTATTGATTTCTCCACTAGGATGTAAGCCCAAGAGGGTGGGCATTTTTGTTCTAACTTCTCTCCCCTAATGTGGAAGAAGCCAATTTTGCATCCATTTGCAAATTCATGTAAATATTGATGATTAATAAATGTGCTTGTTCTTTGCTCCTTGGAACTGGTTATAACATCTGCCTGGTTCTTCATTAGCCATGAATTAAATACAATCCTTAACACATGCTCATTTTGTATCTGTATGAGAGTCCTGATTTTACCTTTTTTTGAAAAGTATCCTTTAAAAGTTCACTGCTGTATCTCAAGAGTCCAAACAATACTTGTCACACAGTAGGCACTAAATAAGTACTTGTAAAATATATGAATAGTTTTAGTCAGCAACTTGGACTAGGAATGCTCAACAGTCCCAAGTATGGTTAGGGCTAAATTGAGCCACCTTGTCAAGTTCAGCAGGTTTTCCTCGGGTGATACTCTTTGAAATGTCTTTTCCCATTTCCCAGTGTCGGCTCCGATCAGTGTCTAGGAAGAAAACGTCCCTCTTGGTCAATGGTTTAAATCTCTATTTAATTACATATAAACTTAACACCAAGATGTCACTAACTGGTAAAAGACTAATGTGTTAACCTTTTATATTTTTCACAAAACTAAGATGAACTATATAGATTTGTTACATTATGTAGCACTTCCTACCCCCCAATTTGAAGCTGCTGGTGGAAGGTAGAATTATTTCTGGACTTGATCAGCCACTGCCCGATAAAGTTTTTGGTAACTCCTATTTCTTCACACTTAAGCAGCGTTTTACAAAGGTCTTGTATTTTAGTTTTTTTAAAAAAAAATCTGAAGAGTCCCGTGAGGTAGGTGGTATTAGCGCCATTTTATAGATGAGGGAAGTAATCCTGGGAGGTAAATTACTTTTTCCAAGGAGATACAACTAGTACTTGAACCTTGCAATTACTCTACATTTGCACACATGATCAGCATGTGACAAACCTGAATTTTCTAATTTCCTTACCAGAAATGAATGTCTAAGGCTGCTTTATGATTGTCTAAAGTACTTTGATGATATTGACACTTCCTTTCAGTATGATGCTTTTGAAAAATGGAATTGAAGACTAGAATTTTGATCAAAGGCATACTTTGATACTATAAATTCAGAGCAGAAATAAAGAAATTTTGTGAGTTTAATCAAAGGACTAAAAGGAAATGTAGTTCTTTAAACATGAATTTCAAAGAGATGTCTTAAAGCAATTCAGTAACATTTTTCTTCATTTTTGAGCATGTTAATGATAAATACATATATTCTCACACATCCCATCTCTACATGAACCTAGAATGCCACCATTATAGAGATGTCTCTCCTCTCTTCCACTGCATGTAGGAGTGTTCTACGTGTGGTCATCCAATGCTTCCAAACTAGAGTTCTGCATAACTAAATGTAAATACGGACTTCTGCTTCCAGGAAGGTAGAAGTAGTTTTCTCTATTCCTCCCACTAAGTACAACTAAAAATGCCTGGGCATTATATGTAGAACAAACATAAGACTCTGAGATGTAGAGAGAAGAAGGCAGACCAGCTGGATAGCCTGCACAACAAATGGTGCTGGAGAAATTGGACATCTGTAGGTAAAAAATGAACATCGCCCTAAGTGTCATGCCTTATACAAATATTAACTCAAAATGGATCATGAACTTAACTGTAAAATGTAAAACTATAAAACTGTTAGGAAAAAAATAGAGAAAATCTTCAGTATCTAGGGCTAGGTAAACAAGTTCTCAGATGTGACTCCAAAAATACAGTCCATAAAAGGAAAAAATGATAAATTGGACTTCATTGAAAGTAAAACTTTTGCTCTTTGAAATACTGTTAAGAAGATGAAAGGAAACTATAGATTTTGAGAAAATATTTGCGAACCATATATCTAACAAACAGCTAGTCTCTAGACTGTATAAAGAACACTTAAAACTCAACAGTAGAACAGCAAACAATTTAGTTAGAAAATGGGAAAAAGATATGAAGGAACTAGTCACCAAAGAGAGTCTACAGATGGCAACTAAGCTCATGAAAAGATGTTTAACATCACTCGCCATTAGGGGAATGCAAATTAAAACCACAATGAGCTATCATTACACACACATCAGAATAGCAAAAATAAAAAAAAAAAAAAGGCAACACCAAATGCTGATGAGGATGTGGAGAAACTGGATCACTCATACATTGCTGATGGGAATGTAAAATAAGACGGCTACTCTGGGAAACCGTTTGGCAGTTTGAAAAAAACCTAATCATGTAACTACCATATGACCCAGCAACTACACTCTTGGGTCTTATCCCAGAGAAATAAAAATTATGTTCATGCAAAAACCTGTACACAAATGTTTATAGCAGCTTTATTCAAAATAACTCCAAACGCAAAACAACCCAGATTCAGTGGGTGAATAGTTATACTATGGTATATACATACCGTGGAATATTGCTCAACAATAAAAGGAACAAATTATTGATACATAACAACAACCTGGATGAATCTACAGAGATTAATTCTGAGCAAAAAAAGCCAGTCTCAAAAGGTCACATACTATATGATTCAATTTATATAACATTCTTACATGACAAAATTTTAAAAATTGAGACCAGGTTATTGGTTGCCAAGAGTTAAGGAGGGGTAGGGGTGGGAGGGAGTAGGGGTGTCTATAAAAGTGTAGCATAAGTGCTCTTGTGATGATGGAAATGCTTTGTATCTTGATTGTATCAATGTCAGTAGGTACTGAGTTGAGATATTGTACTATAGCTTGGCAAGATCATTGGGGAAAATTGGGTAAAGGGTACATAGGATCTCTTTATATTATTTCTTAAAATAAATGTGAATTAAGAATTATCAAAAATAAATTATTAAAAAGGTTAAAAACAAAGAAATGGCAGTACCAAATAAAGGTCCAAGGATCATCAATGTTTGTTAAATGCCAGGTTAACTAATGATAAATTTCTTCATTATAGATCTCTGGAAAGTGCTTAGGTGACTTGTGTCTTTCCAGGAGGAGGCTATAGTGTGCAGCACTTCTCAAACTTATTTGACCATGAAACACTTTATTTAAGAGTATTATTGATATTTTGTTGAAACAATATTCTGAGAAACATAGCCCTATTTATTTTTTATAATGGTCATAGCAAAATAGCTAAGGTATATTGAGTGCTTTCCATGTGCCAAGGACCTGTTTAAGGGCATTTTATATGGCAAGATCATGGAATCCTTATAAGAACTCTTTATGGTGAGGAAACTGGGATGCTGATGCTTGGGTCCCACTCAGAGATGGTGGTGTAATAAGTCTGGCATGTGGCCAGTGTAATGGGAGTTTTAAGAGCCTCACAAGTGGTTGTAATATGAAGCCACAGTTGAGTAAGGCTCTGGTGGGGGTCCTTGGTACTCAGAGAGTGGTCTCTGGACCAGTAGCAGTGGCATTACCTGGCACTTGTGAGAAATGCAGAATATCAGGTCCCACCCCAAACCTACTGAGTGGTAATCTGTGTTTGAAAAAGTCCCTCAGGTCATTCATAGATACATTAATGTCTAAAATGTACTGGTCTAAGTAATAGCTAGTACATGTTGGAGAGGAGATTTGAACACAGATAGTCTGACTACATGGTGCCTGTGGTCTTAAAACCACAGTATAGAGTATGTGTTTTTATCAAATGCATTGGGAATAAATGAGTGCAAAGGAAGTATGCTGAGCATTGCACTAAGCAGTCGTTGCACAGTGGGAGCGCAGGAACAGTGGCTCCAGTGTGGGAACTGATGCTCCTCTTTTGTCCTCAGCTGTTGTGTCCATTATTGGGTTGGTGCATTTAGCGTGGGCACCATATGTTACAAAGACTCCTAATAGCATCTGAGAGGACATGCAGTGGAGAAGCGCCTGGGAAGCTCTTCAAATGAGAAATTAGTAGAAGGTGAGTATGTAAAGGTTGCCACATAGGAGAGAGTGAGGCCAGAATTCAGCACAGAGAGCAAGTGAGAGTGCAGGGTAACTAACTGTCCAGTTGTTAGTGGTGGCTCAGGTTGTCACTGGATGCCCGTACAGGTGGGTCATTCCTGGTTACTGGAATATTGAGGACAGGCTGATTGACATTTGCTGGGAAGATACCATGAAGAGAATAAAAATTTTGATGACTACACTGTCCTTCTAATTCTGAGTCTTTGTGGGAAACTAAATTAGATGTGGCCTCTATCCACTAGGAGTTCATAATGGAAAACTACTCCTCTATCTCTCCATGCCCGTCTTCCTCCCTTCTCATCTTCCTACTTACTTGGTGTAGAACACTAAATTAAATATTGACTAGAGACAGAAATGAATGAGACCACTTATATGCATCAGGAACGTAAAACCAGTAGAGAAGAGTCGTACAGAAAAACATTGTATAGAACATAAAGCCAAATAAGATAATTAGCAGAGGTAGAAAGTCTTCAAGAACGCAGAAAGAGGAATGTTTACATATTATATATCAGGAGGGGTTAGGGCAGGCTTCCCAGGGGAATGGTGCACTTGTTCTGAGCCTTGCTACGTACTGAGATGTAGAGGGTTGAAGAGTGTTGTCCTGTTGATGGGAGCACTTGACCAAAGGTGTCAAAACAGAGGTGCATTTAAAGGTGGGGAACAGTATGAGGTTGGAAAGGGTAGGAGAGAGTGACAATGTGGGGGCTTTTGAATGTTAAACCATGAGCACAGAACTTTGTTCTGTGGGCAATGGGAAGCCCTTGAAGATGTTGACAGCCATAACTGAGCGTAGTGAAGAACAGCGTGAGTTGGTTTTCCAGATCCGCCAATTCTTGCCACAAGCCACGGAAAAAAGCCCTCACCACTCAAAGTCTTTAACCCATTTGTGAAGTAGGGATAACTCACAGAGTTGCTGTAGGGCATAAAAAAATACAGGTAAATCTCTAAGCATAGTGCTTGCGTGTAGTAAATTCTTGATATGTACTTTAATGGTGATAATTACCTGAGTGTAGGAAGATAATCCTGATAGTGGTGAAATAATGATGAGGAAATGGAGCTTGCAAGGAGGCCCAGAGACTGTGAGGACCCTCCTTATTTGTCTAGGATCCCGAGGAGGTTAAATAATGCCATCCGTGAACCGCAGGTTCAAAGTTAGCAGAAATAGTTTTGCCTTCTTCTCATGCTGTATTTGCCCTGTACATCAGCTGGGCTCCCAAGGGTCCATTTACCATATTAGAGTGCAGATTTAACAGTGATGAAGTCTATTTTATTGCATTAAAAAAATCTATAGATTTACAACCTTAGCAATTCTGAAAGCATCATAATTACAGTTTGCAGAGCAAGTGGATTTAGACGTAGAGGGAGGTTTTTCTTTGTCAGAGAATTAAATGGAAACAGAATGAAACTTCTGGAGTGAACTGGGACAACACTACTACAGATTTTAGAATGAGATACTTATGTCAAAGTATCTTACAGTGTTTCTCAGCAGGGGTGCTGTTAGCTTTCTGGAAGGAACCTTTCAACCCTGTGGGACTGTATTAAGCATTGAGGATGTTTTGAGTCCTGATCATGCTCTTTAAATGCCAGAATCACTCCTGAGCCCTTGTAATGACCAAATATCACATCCCATCCCCTGCAACACCAAATACAGCACACATTTCCAAAGGTCCCTAAATGGTGGCGGGTAGGTATCCCCCTAATTGAGACCTATTGTGAAGAAGCTGTCTGTTAGAGAAAATGCTAGTTAGAAAACGCTACCCCGTTATGGCTTATTTAGCAAGGAAGGGATGGAATTTGGCAGTCTGACCCTGAAAAAGAATGTTATTCTTCCTGATGCCTCAGCATCCTATTCTGTAAAATGGAAAAAAAATATTTTACACAAATTTATTGAGTTCTTACCATGTAGGGGCGTAATAATTCTACCTATCTGAAGGTTTATCTTTGGCATCTTGTCTGATACATAAGTGCTCAATAAATAGTAATAATTGTTTTTTTTACTACATTTAATCAAATCTAAAATGCCATGGGGATTATAAAATGCACCATCACTTCATATACACTAAGGAAGAAAAAAGCTGCCAATTAAATGGTGACACACTGCTCTCTTATCATTAAGAAAATCTATACATCTATATCCATTATATATACTTAAGATTTATTTAGAGACATTTTTACCCTATATTACTTTGGTGCGTATTTAAAAAGAAAACATGAACAAATAAGCTACTCCTAAAACTTTCCACTCAGAATTAAGCTCTCATGACTCACTTTTAACTCAACAAAATCAGTGCTTCCTAATCTCTGTCAGCCAAGCCGGGCTGGAGTTGTACCAAATTGTTACCGCCCACAATCATCCTCTCTGCCATCGAGAACCACTGAGATGAAGCATTTTTCAAGGATCTATGCTAGAATGAAAGCCATAGGTGCTGGGCTCTGACGTGGCTTTGCAACTATGTAGATAGAACAAGACAGTCTGCAAAGACTGCTTCAGGAATACTGGGAAGCAATCTATTCACCTCTGCTCCACTCCTTCCCAGAACCCTTTGCCTCCTTGTCGTTGAAAGAGTGTTTCTCTGTTGCCCTTAAGATTTTCTTCTAGAGAGCTCCCACCCATTCTGCAGTTTCGGTGCTTGAGCTTTTGATGTATCTACATGGCCAGGCAGTGATACAGTGATAACTTCGGTACAACTCAAGCCTGGGTTGGCTGCCAGAGATTACAGAACACTGTAGATTGCAAAGGGCATCCTAATTTCAGAGATGTTAAAAGCTAAAAAAATGTTGCATTTTGGAAAAGATGAAATATGTTAACCAAAATATGCATTGTTTTAGTGAAAAAAAAAAAGTGTGCATGAAGTACCTATGTATGTGAAATAATCTTGTCACGAATCCCCTGGCAAGTGAGAACTTGCCAGATAATTCCCTGTTACTCAAAGTGTCACCTGCAGACCACCACCCGGGAACTTGTTAGAAACACAGAATCTCAGTCTTCACTCCAGATTTACTAAATTAGAATCTGCTTCTTAACAAGATCTCCAACTGATTGTTAAGCACGTTAAAGTTTCGGAAACGCTGGTCTTTTTTTTCTGTCAAATGTGTTATTTGACTGGTCTGCTTAAAATGGGGCTTCCCTGTATACACAGGCACGCCCTCCCCAGCTCCTGCTCCTTGTCCTGTTCTGCTAATTCAGGTCACACATAAGAACCTTACTGGAACATCCTCTTGTGTTGGGTACAAAAACGGATGTTATCACATTTGTCCTGGTCACCTGTCTCATCACATGTAATGGGGGCAAACAGGAGACACTGCTTTAGCAAATATTCACCCATAACTATATCCTTTTGCAGAAGGCATAAGACCAGCAAGAGGGGCAAATTCTTAAATAACCTCCTGCCTTGAGGGCTGCCCTTTTTCTTACCAGGCTCCACAAACTTGTTCCACAATGTAACTAGAGCCATCAACTGTCCTTTCTTGGTTTGGCTTTTGAAATTTCAACAGTTGAGTTGGCTTTGTAAAATTGAAGGTTGGGAAAAAGTAGCTCAAGAGTAAAGTGGCAGCTGCTGGGTCACTTAACAAAAGCCTCAGCTCAGGGTAAACAGGGTCTGCAGGCTAAATAGGGCCATTCTGGATCAGAGTCAGCCCGGAATGGTGGGGGTGGGGCGTTGTTTGGGGAGCAGAGAACGGAGCTTCAGCCTCTGGGTTTCCCCATGAGTTTAGCTGTCTGCTGGGGTCTAAAAAGCTGATCTTAAGATGTTGGTTTTGTGAAGCTATTTCTAGCATTATCAACTTTCACTTTTCTAGAAAGTAATTCTCTCCTTTTGATATTTCCCATGGCTTCACTGTTCCTCTGATAGTTGCCACTCAGTCTTCAATCCTTATTCTTTTATTCTATCACTTCATTCATCCTCAAGTTAAGTACTTCTTGTGTGCCAAGCATTGGGACAGCAGAGAATGAGACCAACTCGGCCCTGCCCCATAGGAGCTGGTAGTCAGAGAACATGGGTGATAAGAAAATGATCATAAGAACTATAGCTATGTTTTGATAAACATAGGGCTTCTGACAGGTCACAAGAGTGACCGGTATATATTTAAAAATGGAAGACTAATTCTAAAAACAGTTTAAACAGAATTGGGATTTTTTTTTTTTTAGAAGTTATATGATGAATGTTTTTTTCATCTTGTTAAATGTGCAGATCCTCTGAGAATTTGTGTTTCTGGTTAAACAGACTTTCTGCAGTCCCTGTCCCCTACAACAGGCCAAGGAATAGAATCATTCCATTTAACCCACTCCTAGATGGCAGGAAGGCTTCCCACGGGAAATGATCTCCAGCTGAGAACCGGATGATGAGGAGTTGACGCTAGGCCACAGGGGAAGGGAGAAAGTCATGAAGAACACTCGGAGGGGAGAAGACGGGAACAGGCTTTACAGATCTTCTCAGAACTGGCATTAGCTCCTGAGAGCCTTTAAATACACGGACAGGTGTGTTAGCTTTCTAGGGCTGCTGTAACAAACCATCCCAAACTGGGTGGCTTAAAACAACAGAAATTTATACTCTCAGTTCTGGAGGCTAGAAATACAAAATCTTGCTCACTCTCCTAGCTTCCGGCTGTTACTGCCAGTCCTTGGTGTTCCTTGACTTGGCAGCTGCATCATTTCAATATCTGGCTCCATGATCACATGGCCGTCTTTCTCTGTCTGTGTCTTGACACGGTGTTCTCTTCTGTGTGTGTCTGTCTCTGTGTCTCTTCCCCTCTTACAAGGACACCAATGGTATTGGATTTGAGGGCCACCATACTCCAGTATGACCTCATCTTAACTTATATCTACAAAGACCCTATTTCCAAGTAAGGTCATATTCACAAGTACCAAGGTTTAGGATTTCAACATCTCCTTTTGGGGGATACAGTTCAACCTGCAACAACAAGCTTCTGCTTAGACCCACCAAATCAGTAGTTCTGCTAAGGATTCAAAGATAAATTCAGTACTAGGCATAAGATAAGTGCATTAAGAGAGGTGGGAGAAAAGTGTTGCGAGAGTTCAAAGACATGGACCCAGCATTTACCTGCTGTGGATCCTCAGGCCTGTACTTGAAACTCTCTGGGCTGTAGTTTGGTCGTAAGTAAAATGGGAACAATAGCTGCTGCCTTGTGGCAGAGAGGCTCATGATCTATACGAAAATAATTGGAAATAACTTGGCTCACAGTGTGGTAATCTGTAAGCGCTCTGATCATTAGCTACTTATGATGATCTCTGTACATACCATCCTTAAGTTTCTCTGGACCTCGGTTTCCTCATCTGATGAGGACTATATTAGATGAGCTTGAGGATGGCAGACTGCTCTGAGATGGAGAGGATGCTAAAATGACCAGGAAAAGGAGTACCACATGATCTTCCTTCGTGTCCCTTGCAACCAAAAGAGAAACAGGAAGGAGGTGATGCTGGGCAGAGACAGAGCTTATTCTGCAATACTCTTGCAGCTTCTCCCAACTGATTCCAAGGATCGTAGCTGCTACATGGTACTGGGAAAAAGTCAACAGGGGATTTTCTGTTCCAAACATAGCTCTTGGCAGTGTAAAACTGCCAGATATTGTCAAGGCTCCCTTATCTTTCTGATGGCCACTTAATGTGTGCTTTGGAGGAATAGCATATTTCCTAACTCGAGGTTGGCAGGAGTCGAGCACCAGTGGCTCAATCTTAAAACAGCTTTACCAGAAACTTATTTTGCAAAAATAAGCAAATAAAAACTATTCCATATTTTTAAGAGACAAAAGAGGTAGCTGGAGGATGAGGAATGGGTAGTATTGGGATGATAGCACTATTATTGTAAAGTAATGGCCTGAGGGGACTTTCCATGTACTAGTGTGGCCCCTGGGGATTGACAGCAGTCCCAGTGATGCCACACGATGTTCTCACTTCCCCTTAATCAGGAAAGGATGAGAGCAGGAGAAGTGCTTTCTGCTTTTCTCAAGCAAAGTGGTCACAAACACAAAGTGCCTCCAAGCTGGTGATCTTAAAAAGGATGGGGCTTTGAATTCCAGGGGCAAAAGCACAGGCAGTGGCAGAGATGGAAACAGAGGTGAGGTTGGCAAAGAACCTTGGAATCCTAGGGTCCTGGAGCTGGATGAGTGCTTAGAGAAAGACACACTGTACTGGAAGGCCTAGAATTTCATGTGCTACATCTTTGGACCTTATAGGGCTCCAGAGACCTAACTGTGAGTCCCCCTGCTCTCACCAAATATGTTCCCCACCAGTGGGAGAGGCTCCACACCCGGCTAGTTCCCCTATCAGCCAGACCAGCTGCACTCCATTGGGTCTTCAACCTCCCTTCCACCCTGTGAAATTGTTCAAACAAGCCAATCATATTCTCTCACAGGAACCAGGGGGCACCTCACCCTCTTGGTACTACAAAGCCTGCCTTGCACAGCCCCTGCTGGTTCACTCTCTCCTGAGTGCGACCCTGGTATAGCCCTGCATGGTATGTAGTGTCCTTCTTCCCTGGGCTGTGACTGTATGTGACTAATAAACTGCTCTTGATCTTATCTGTCCGGTGACAAGGGTTGTGTGTCTGGCCATACTAGAACTCTGGGAAAGGATGCTCTTCCTCACCAATGGGGTAAAGAGTTGGTGAGCAAAATATCCACACCTTCCTGTTTTAGAAGTAGAAACTGAGTTCTAGAGAGAGAGAAGTGACTTGGCCAAGGTTGCCCAAGGTCCTAACAGTAGGGACTATGCAAATATCAAAAATAGCAGCTAACACTCTTATTCGGTGCTAAGCACTGTTTTAAGCATTTGCTGTACATGTATTATTTGACTTAATCCTCACAACAACCCATATAGTACCCTGTATTATTATTATTAACATCATACCTGTAAGGAAATTTGGCACAGAGAAGTTAAGTAACTTTCTCAAGGTCACACAGCTGATAAATTGCTAGAATTCAAACCCAGTGCCTATAGATTACTTAACTATATTCTTGGTACTGCACTAAATTCCTTGTGTGGATTATCATTTTTTTTTTTTTTTTTTTGTGAGGAGATCAGCCCTGTGCTAACATCCGCCAATCCTCCTCTTTTTTTGCTGAGGAAGACGGCCCTGGGCCAACATCTGTGCCCATCTTCCTCCACTCTACATGGGACGCCGCCACAGCATGGCTTACCAAGCAGTGCGCCGGTGCGCGCCCAGGATCTGAACCAGCGAACCCCAGGCCGCCGCAGCGGAGCGCGCGCACCCAACCGCTTGCGCCACCGGGCCGGCCCCTGGATTATCATTTTAAAAACCCTATTATCCTCATTCTATAAATTTTGGCTTAGAGTTTCAGTAACTTGTTCATGATTACAAAGATAATAAATGGTAGAATGTGAATTTGAACTCTGACCTCCTGATACTTGTGCCCATCCTCTTAACCACACTGTTCAGGAATCCAAGGCCTCAGACTCCTAACCAGTGCTCCAACATGCCATGGAGTTCGGTGGTTGGGTGGAGTGAATGGAAACAAGAAAAGATCCATGAGAGGCCATTACTAGAACTCAAATAGTGCTCTAAAGGAGATAGAATGTTTGTTTCTCTTTTCCTTTCTTCCCTTTCACATGCTTCAGTTACAAGGTTAAGGGCTCTATCCGTGCATATGATTATGTTTGGTAACAACATTTTATAGAATAATTACTATTGTACTAGGTGCAGTACTAAATGCTATAAGGTAGCTATTATCCCTAATTTATAGATATGGAAATGTCTACTATTTATCAGTTTAACTCTACTATTTAACTCTTTATCTTTTCAAATAATTTGCACTAGCATCAAACTTAGCTGTTAAGAAAGACTCTGGTTTGAATCTGGACTCTGCCACTCACTGGCAAGTATAGTCTTGAATATTTAACTTCTCTGAGATTCAGTTTCTTATTGTATATGGAGGCAATTACAATAGTAGCTACCTGATAGGGTACTTGAGATGATTAAATGAGATGCTCTTTGTGAGCATTTAAGTGATGCCTAGAATGCAGTAATCCTTAAGTGATAGCCCATTATTTCTGGCCCTTCAGAGGCAAGTAGAAGCTTAAGTGTCATCTATTTTGACTTCCTCATTTTCTAGATCTGTGAACGGGGAAGAGGCTGCTTCAAGATTACACAGCAACTAGCGGTGACTTAATCAAGGCTGTACATAATTAATCTCATGTATGGTAGAAATTGTGATATTAGCGTAACATTTTTCTCCTTCTTAATTTTGTGTATATAGATATATGTATATAAGTGGGAGGACTGACCTAGAGGCTCACTTGTCAATTGCCTTCAAATTGTAGCCAGAAGTGATGGATTTTCTTGCCTCTAGGTAAAGCTGATTCTAGTCTTTAAGAATGATTAGTGGTTAGAAAGGAATAACACCAGGAATAAGCCATGAACTTAGAGTAGAGTCAAAAACAGTTTAGATAAAGCTGCCTGACAAGCCATAATGTCTATCAAGGCTGTTGGGAATTTTGCAATAATGCCGCTAATGTATTCAGATAATACTTACATTTGAATGGGACTTAGTACTTTATCTACAGCTTTTCTATTCATAATTCTAGTTAAGATATTGGGTTAGATCATTAGTTTCCATATATTTGGATTTCAGGAGTGAAATTTCAAAAATGAAGATAAAGGAAATCCCTGACATGGAATTGCCAAATATTTTTTTCTCTCAACTGAAAGTTTAAATAACAAAAACAAAAAATACTACCACCTACAATCACTGTGATTTTTATGAGAAGGATATTTTAACAACCTAATTGTAGGAAGTACATACATGAGCTCAGAATGAAGGATACTTATTAAAAGGGAATATTTAGTTTTATGAAAAACTCTTTCGTTATTTTCCTAGTTTTATTCCAGATAATGAAAAGTTTGAGATGGACCAGCACTATCCCTAACCAGCTCTTAGAAACCACTAGACTAGAACTGGGAGTCCCAATGCAGAGACAGGGTTAAGAGAGTTGCAAGCTTCCCGGACCCCAGGAATATGTTGCAATAACCCAGTGAGCTCTTTCCCAAAATGTATGCTCCTCCCTCCCTGGTGGTCCTACTATGTGTGCTTCCTTTCCTTTTCTTTTTACCTCTCTATATCCTATAGAGATTCATCACCATTATGAACTACTGTTGCTGATAGGAATGTGTCATATCTCCCAAGCAGCATGTTGCTGTAGAAAAACGGAGCTGTTGATAATCTAATCCAGGGGTTATGGATGAAAGGCCGTTCCAATAGAGCCTATGATTTCATATCCATAGAATTTACCTGGTGCATCAATTGATGTCCTAAACAAGAGTAGACTAGCAAGATGGGAAGAAAAAGCAACGAAATTACTTAATGCAAACTTCTGTCCAGTGCACACATTCCTTCTACTCTATCTTCAGGTATTAGACAGAATCATAAAATCCATCCATTTGTATTCAGGCTAAGTTGATTTACCAGGTACCTACTTATGCTAGGAACTATGCTGGGTACTTCACATGTGCTCTCTCCTTTGTGTTCTTGGAGCTGCTCTGACCATCTTCTCCCTCTGCCTATATTCTATAATCAATGTAAGCCCCTGGGTGGCAAGCAGAGTGTCATAACACAATGGTTCGTGCTGTAGGCTCTAGAGTGACCTCGGGCAGTTTCCTTCTCCGTGCTCTCATTTGCTGACTGTACAATGAACATCATGATAGCTCCTGCCTCACAGGGTTCTTGTGAGGCAAGACAGGTATAAACACTTAGCCTCGTCCTTAACACGTCATGAGCATCTTCACTGTTAGCTCTTGGTGTTATCATTCCTGTCATCATTCCTTTGTGTTTTACCATTCCTATTTTATATATGAATTTATAGACTTATAAGTCAATTTAATATACTAATCTGTTGCATGTTGCATACAATTTCCTCAGAATGTCTGACAGCCTGTCTTGTACTAGCCTAGGGGATAATGAGGTGGTGACCTAGCTGAGGTTTATGTGCTCCTCTCATGGGGAGCTCATTATCCCACACGACTGCACAGCCCCCTCCTTTGTAGATAGTCTTTTCTTTTTTCTTTTTTTTGTGAGGAAGATCAGCCCTGAGCTAACATCCATGCCAATCCTCCTCTCTTTTTGCTGGGGAAGACTGGCCCTAGGCTAACATCTGTGCCTATCTTCCTCCACTTTATACGGGACGCCGCCACAGCCTGGCCTGACAGGCAGTGCATCTGTGCGCGCCCGGGATCCGCACCCAGGCTGCCAGCAGCCGAGCGCATGCACTTAACAATTATGCCACGGGGCTGCCCCTGTAGACAGTCTTTATAGCAGGAACTTTCAGACCCATATTCTTCTCTAGTGGCTTAAGGTATATCATGAACATAGTGCTCCCATGAACTTGCAGGTCTTGGGATGGGTGAAAAACGTTTACCATTAATTCCTAGTTAAACTCTGTGACTTACATTGAAAAGTGAACTGACTGTCTGGGCCTTACTGTCTGCCCTCATTCTACTCCCTGGAACTTCTGAGTTGCATGTGCTATTGCTTTTCTCTTCCATTTTCTTCTTCACACAATAATTTAATAGCTGAGAAAACACATTGATAGTACAACAGGTCTGAATGATTTCATGCTTTTCCTTAGGCTTGGCTCTTGTAAAGTTACTGGAGACAAAGGTGGAGAAGAGAAGTGAGCCTGGTGTGGTGGAGAAAGCCTTGAGACTGTATACTCAGCAGCTGGCCAGTGCCTTGAGAGTAGTAAGCACTCGGTCTTAATTGAATGAATAGCTGGAGAAATTATGCATGCATGAGGATGTTCTAGCTCAATGAATTGTAACTGGGGCTCAGTGTACGCAACACCATGTTTTTGTTGGAACATGTTATATTTGCTGGTTAACACTCTTGAATGAGTGACTAAAGGCAGCCAGAAATGAAATACAAGTGTACTAGTCAGCATGACAAAAAGTAGTGGATTCCTATGCTTTTCTTTGTATAAGTCTTAATTGCTTTTTTTTTTAACTTAAAACAATACAAGCTTGTGGAAATAAACGTTACAGAAAACATATCTGTGCTTGTCTCAATCATTTTCATTTGCTGACCTTTCAATAGCATGAAAGATCTTTCCTACTTTTTTA